>NC_134849.1:48574121-49199121 GCF_965363235.1 Mytilus galloprovincialis
TGCACAATAACTTTAGTTTAAGTAAATAGAAATCTATGAAATTTAAACACAATGTTTATGACCACAAAAGGAAGGTTGGTATTGATTTTGGGAGTTTAGGACCCAACAGTTTAGGAATTAGGGGCCAAAAAGGGACCCAAATAAGCATTTTTCTTGGTTTTTCGCACCATAACGTTAGTATAAGTAAATACAAATCTATGAAATTTAAACACAAGGCTTATGACCATAAAAGGAAGGTTGGTATTGATTTTGGGAGTTTTGGTCCCAATAGTTTAGGAAAAAGGGGCCCAAAGGGCCCAAAATTAAACTTTGTTTGATTTCATCAAAATTGAATAATTGGGGTTCTTTGATATGCCGAATCTAACTGTATATGTAGATTCTCAACTTTTGGTCCCGTTTTCAAATTGGTCTACATTAAGGTCCAAAGGGTCCAAAATTAAACTTAGTTTGATTTTGACAAAAAATGAATCGGTTGGGCTCTTTGATATGTTGAATCTAAAAATGTACTTAGATTCTTGATTATTGAATTTTTTGGTCCAGTTTTCAAATTGGTCTACATTAAGGTCCAAAGGGTCCAAAATTAAACTTTGTTTGATTTCATCAAAAATTGAATCCTTGGGGTTCTTTGATATGCCAAATCTAACTGTGTATGTAGATTCTTCATTTTTGGTCCTGTTTTCAAATTTCAAATTCTACATTAAAGTCCAAAGGGTCCAAAATTAAACTAAGTTTGATTTTAACAAAAATTGAATTCTTGGGCCTCTTTGATATGCTGAATCTAAACATGTACTTAGATTTTTGATTATGGGCCCAGTTTTCAAGTTGGTCCAAATCAGGATCTAAAATTATTATATTAAGTATTGTGCAATAGCAAGTCTTTTCAATTGCACAGTATTGTGCAATGGCAAGAAATATGTAATTGCAAAATATTGTGAAATAGCAAAAAAAATTTTAATTAGAGTTATCTTTCTTTGTCCAGAATAGTAAGCAAGAAATATCCTATTGCACAATATTGTGCAATAGCAAGAATTTTTTTTAATTGGAGTTATCTTTCTTTGTCCAGAATCAACTTAAATCTTTGTTATATACAATATACAATGTATATACACTTTTTACTACCAACTGATAAATTAAAATAATCTTTACCATTCAGTGATAACAAGCAGTTTTTTTACATCTAAATATTTTATGATGTATTTAAATGAGTAGTTATTGTTGCAATCTCCATTAGAAATTTGAATTGATATCAGTTTTGAAAAAGGGAAACGGGGATGTGAAAAAAAAGGGGGGGGTTAAATTTTTCTCATTTCAGATTTCATAAATAAAAAGAAAATTTCTTCAAACATTTTTTTGAGAGGATTAATATTCAACAGCAAAGTGAATTGCTCAAAGGCAAAAAAAACCTTTTAAGTTCATTAGACCACATTCATTCTGTGTCAGAAACCTATGCTGTGTCAACTATTTAATTTTAGATTTAAAAAGTTTGAAGAAGAAATCTTTAATTGATTTGTAAAATTTTGGCATTTGTTTTGTGTAAAAAAAACCCATGTAATGTCAAAAATTTGATCACAATCCAACTTCAGAGCTGTATCATGCTTGAATGTTTTGTCCATACTTGCCCCAACTGTTCAGGGTTCGACCTCTGCGGTCGTATAAAGCTGCACCCTGCGGAGCACCTGGTTAAATCCTACAGCAATTGCCTTCGTATGTTATTTGCATTTCTTGCAATGTCTGACTCTGCCCATAGTTATGTTGCTATTTTTCCAGGATATTTCTATTTCTAACTGGCATTTGATGGTTTTTGGCTGTGATTTTAATGGGAACGTTATGTTTACATACTATCCTGCTGTTTTTGGAGAAAAGAAACCTCACAAGTCTAAGATGGTGAGTATAATCAACCTTTTAAATATCAAATGCTTTATCTTGATATCAATTTAATAAAAGGTTTGAATTTTTTTAATGCCATAGACCCAAATACGGCGGCTTATACTTGTAGTCATGTTTCTGAAAGGAAAAGTAGTGGTAAATAGTTGAATTAAACATATATATAAATATTACATGACTGAATAATAGCCAAAGATAAATCTTACAGGGCAATGATCATATAAATATGATACTGTACACTACAAAATATAATATATAATCAGTCTAAAGGTACAACATCACCAAAAAATTACAATAAATGAACAAATGAAACTATTTATATTTCAGATAACAGATATCCTTCATCCGTATGATCACGATGTAAAATGAATCATATCAAACTAATCTGATTATAAAACTATAACAATCTTCAATTCTATCCAATAAAACAGGTAAAACAGTGACGCTAGTACAATTCCAAAATTTTCCAAAACACGACGCAAAGATATGCCTAAAATAAGAATAGTAGTTTGCAATATGAACTGGCACAACTCTAAAATTCCAAAATGACAACAGTTAGGATGTTAAATATATATATATTGAGTACTATAAAACAACTTGTTCAGCTTCCTTTGTATATATTGAGTACTATAAAACAACTTGTTCAGCTTCCTTTTGTATATATTGAGTACTATAAAACAACTTGTTTAGCTTCCTTTGTATATATTGAGTACTATAAAACAACTTGTTCAGCTTCCTTTGTATATATTGAGTACTATAAAACAACTTGTTCAGCTTCCTTTGCCCAAAGAGTCATGAAATCAAGTATTAATAACACTTCAAAAAATAAAATTAACATAGAGACCTAATTATGAAATTAATTGTCAGAGTTGCCCTCACTAACGTTCAGGATAAAATTCAAATATCACAGCCCGGGCCATGTGTAAATTTCCAACAAATCTATGGCTTCCATGAATTATTTCTTAAATAATTTATGTTATAGCAATACCATGAATTATTTCTTAAATAGCTTTTGTTTTAGCAAAATAGGTTTGAAATTTCATGAAGTAGCTGTAAAAATGAAAATGAAAATTGTTTATGAATATGCAATGACTTGTAGTATGAATTTCTCAGTTTGAAAAATGGATTCCTACTTTTTAAGTCCACTTAGAATCTCAGTTTTTATGTGATGACAATAAAAATCTATAGCCTTGTGTCAGGAATAAGATTATTTCCCTTGTCTATATATATTGACAGTTTATGTCAATCAGAGGAAATGATATTCTAATCCATAACCTATTCACATAGGATCAATAAACAGTTCACTTTGGTAATTTTTCATAATGAAATTGAATGTTGTTTGTTTTCAGGTTTTATACAAGACAAATCTAAAGAAAAAACATTGTGTTATAAATGAGGAGGAGGAAGACTCAGATAACCATTCTACAAAAACTTATGAAGACACTGTTAGCAAATATTATCTGGAATATAGTGAAAACATTGTAAGTAATACAGAACATGTGTACTTGTAACAGTGAACGTTCATAATAATAATAAAGTGTGCAAACAAAGTAAAATTACAAAAATACTGAACTCTGGGGAAAATTCAAAACGGAAAGTCCCTAATCATAGGGCAAAACCAAAAGCTCAAACACACCAAACGAATGGATAATAACTGTTTAGGGAAAAGATTGAAATCAAAGGGCCTTATCTGTGATATCATAAGCTTCAATGTATTCCAAGATTCAGGGGTATCTATTGGACAAATCAAATGATATTTTCTGATGGCTTTGATTTGAAGCATAAAAGAATGGAATGTGATTTGTAAGACTCCAAGTATATCTTTCTTGTTTTTTTGTGAGGCTTCCTTTAGTTTGTTTGAAATATTCTGTATCTGCTCAGATGCAACAGAAACAAAATCAAAATATAACTATTGTATTTTATGTATGCATTAATTGCCTTAGAAGAAGCATTTGAAAAACAAGACATTTTATAATGTATTTGAGTTGGCATTGATATGAGAAGTACATAATGGCTTCCAAGTCATTAGTTAAAAGTCTTATTAAAAAATTACTAGTAACATAAAAAAGAATAATATACAAGTTTTATGAAGTTAAGATCAATTATATGGTTGTTATACTCATGGGAAAAAACTAGATATGTATTAGTTGTGGTTGACTTTAAATGTAAAACTATTTCAGTCACTTGATAAGAAAATGATGGCTGACAATACTGGATGTTTGAATTTAACCCAGTTTCCACTTGCTGCAGTACACAGAGTAAGTCTTAACCTTATTTCATAGTGTTGGTAATGCTTTATTGTCGAGCCTGCAACTTTTGTTGCAGAAAGCTCGACAGGGATAGTGATCCGACGGCGGCGGCAGCGGCGGCGGCGGCGGTGTTAGCTCACTTCTTAAAAGCTATATATTTTAGAAGGTGGAAGACCTGGATGCTTCATATTTTGTATATAGATGCCTCATGTTACGAAGTTTCCGTCAGTCACATGTCCATTGTCCTTGACCTCATTTTCATGGTTCAGTGACCACTTGAAAAAAAAGTTCAGATTTTTTGCAATGTTAAATTTTCTCTTACTGTAAGTAATAGGATAACTATATTTAGTATGTGCCTACCTTGCAAGGTCCTTATGCCCGTCAGACAGTTTTCACTTGACCTCAACTTCATTTCATGGATCAGTGAACAAGGTTAAGTTTTGGTGGTCAAGTCCATATCTCAGATACTATAAGCAATAGGTCTAGTATATTCGGTGTATGGAAGGACTGTAAGGTGTACATGTTCAACTGGCAGATGTCACCTGACCTTGACCTCATTTTCATGGTTCAGTGGTTAAAGTTAAGTTTTTGTGTTTTGGTCTGTTTTTCTCATACTTTATGCAATAGGTCTACTATATTTGTTGTATGGAATGATTGTAAGGTGTACATGTCTAGCGGACAGATGTCATCTGACCTTGACCTCATTTTCATGGTTCAGTGGTTATAGTTAAGTTTTTGTGTTTTGGTCTGTTTTTCTCATACTTTATGCAATAGGTTTACTATATTTGTTGTATGGAATGATTGTAAGGTGTACATGTCTAGCGGGCAGATGTCATCTGACCTTGACCTCATTTTCATGGTTCAGTGGTCAAAGTTAAGTTTTTGAGTTTTGGTATTTTTATCTAATGCATGTACTATATGTCATAGGTCAACTATATTTTGTGTATGGAAATATTTTATGATCTATATGTCAGTCGTGCAGGTTTTATTTGACCTTGACCTGGTTTTCAAGGTTCATTGCTCAGTGTTAAGTTTTTGTGTTTTGGTCTATTTTCTTAAACTATAAGCAATAGGTCAACTATATTTGTTGTATGGAAGCATTGTTAGCTGTACATGTCTGCCTGGCATATGGTTCAACTGACCTTGACCTCATTTTCATGGTTCATGTTAAGTCTATGTGACAGTCGTAATAAAGCTTTAGATTTAGGAGTATCAACATAATATCAATGATTAGTAAAGAAGGCGAGACATTTCTGTGTGTGCACTCTTGTTGTAACTTATAGATGGCATTGATGAAAGAAGAGAATATGAAGCATGTGCTTGTTTAATTCATTAATGTTAAGGTTTGTGATGTCCCAAAAAAGAAAACATTGAAACATGATTTGTTAAAAGTTAATGAATTTGATTTCTGGATTTCCAGCAACCATGTTTAACTTCACATGGTCATTTTTCACTAAAATAATTAAAAAAATGTGTAGATTTGTTTGCATGAAATTCGTGCCTTATTAATTCCACCTGTCAGTGGATAGTCCATCAAGTCTCACGTGTTCAATTCTTGCCAGATTTTAATGAAACTTGTATGGTAGGTTTATATCAGCAATGTCTTTGACATTTCAAAAATAAGGGCTGATAAAATATTTTTAAAGAGTAATTTCACTTAGAAATATTAATTATAATGGAAATTAAATTGAATTTGCTCTGGAAAAAAAGTTATTGTCCTTGAACCTTGGATAGATCAAATATGTGCAGCACTTGGGGCATTGGAACTCTGTTCTTTTTATTTCATTTCTTTTGACGTTCAAACTTCAACTGTGTTATAACTAATGATTACAATATGCATGTATTATATTTATAAAACCTAAAAGACAAGGTTAAAAATGGTAAATTTATTACTTTTTTCAGGTTGAGGTGAACCCAAATATGGAATCTTGTATGTTTATTGCTAGTGGTGGTCACTCAGGAATAATTCAGATACACAATGTCAATAAGAGTTTGGCTTTCCATGCCGCAAGAGACCTTCGGCAGGAATTACGTGTTAAGTCTTGAATCAACAACTTATTTATCATTTATAGTGTATTTATTTTATTGCTTGAAGTCCCCAGCAAAATTAATGTGCAATTGTTAATTCAATCAGTGACCTATTTGTACAAGTTGTTTGCAATCTGTTGATTATATTGTATCACATTAAGGAACAAACAGAATGATTATCTTAGAAATGGCAGCAATTTTCTTACTATTGTAATTTTTCATTTTAATTGGAATAATATTTTAAATATATTGAATATCAAAGCATGATTTGTTGTATAATTTACATTATGACATTACCTTAGGACCCTTGCCTGGAAGACATTTTAACTTTCATTCTATAAGTGGGGCTTTATTATATTCACTTTGTCCATCTGTCCTTTCATACTTTTCTAAGGTCCTTTTGAACAGAATGACTTCATACTTGACGAGAAGCTTGACAATGATCAGTTTCCAAGTCTGTCAGACGGCTTCTTCCTGTTTGCCTCTACTTTGAAAATTTAAACACGCTGAATAAACTTGAAGTTTTGAACCTTTCTGAATTGTCAGTCATTTATTTCCTGTTTTTCAATACTTGAATTACCAGTTGGTGTATACAACTTCTTGCTTACTTGATATTATTACTTTTCCTTGAATAAAAACGTGGTTATATGCAATGTTGAAGTAGAATTAGTAGATATAAAATTTATTATTACTTAAAAGTACATAAATTTTCCAGCATTATGATAGAATTTGATAAATTGAAAGGACCTAAAAAAATCCTAAATTTATAATTATTAAAAAGTAAAATCACAAAAATACTGAACTCCGAGGAAAATTCAAAACGTAAAGTTCCTGATCAAATGGCAAAATCTAGTATAGCCAGAACTTCTTATCTAAATTGCAATACTTTTTTCCATTGTCATATCAACTTTTACCTTCTTTTTACATTCACAATTTTGATTAGATGTTTTGATACTTTCTGTATCCCAAAATCATGACTTGTCAACACTACTATATACCAAAGTAGAATTGATAATGGAAATGGGAATATGTCAAACAGACAACAACCTGACCAAAGAGCTGATAAATAAACTCATCATGGATACCACGATCAAATTTTGTATTTACGCCAGACAGTCATTTCGTCTACAAAAGACTCATCAGTGACTCTCGAATCCAAAACAGTTAAAAAGGCCAAATAAAGTATGAATTTGAACAGCATTTAGGACCAAAATTCCTAACAATTTGACAAAATACAGCTAAGGTAATCTATTCCTGAGGTATTTCAAAATTTCAAAAGTTTTGTTAACAGTTGTTATTTAAATATGACCATATCAATGATAATTGCTGACTTCTGGGCTGGTGATACCCTCAGGGAATTAAAACTCCACCAGCAGTGGCATCAACCCAGTGGTTGTAAATAAACTCATCATAGATACCAGGATCAAATTTTATTTTGTAAGTACGTACAAATATGTGGTTTAGTTGTCTGGAATGTATCAGAATAGCTCATAGACACTATTATTAAACTTAGTTTGTGGTTTGATTGTGAGGAATGTAATTCTCTTTGTAATTTTTCATAATCCCTCATCTCAATTTTCAGGTTAAAATTTCTGGATTAGGCTTTTTCCCCAGAATCTTTACATGATACGTCAACAAAGCTAAATAAGTATGCAGTTTCGTTGAGGGGAATGTATAAGGCAAACTAGAATGCATATTGTTCTTTAAAACTTTCTTTCATTTCTTGATGGACTAACTGAAAAAAGATAAAGAAGCTTTCTGTTCAGATGTTTATGGAATTGTTCTGGGTAAATCACCATCATGATGTCACTTCAATCACAATACAATCAAATTCTGTCTTCAAGAAAAAGCTGAATGTCATTTTCATAAAGGTCTAAATTTACCAAGTTAAACAAGTAACTGTATCATCAATTATTTTATTTCCCGCCTATTTACATGGGCCAACAAGCACCACATCATACCTTCAACTTAATTTAATATCACTGACTTATTTACAGTTTAAATCACTACCAAAATGATTCATTTCTTTTAACTGTACTGAAATTCTGTACAAATTACTAAATTGTTTTCCGGGTACTATAAATAATAGGACCATTATATTTGATGTATGGAATGATTGTAATGTTAACATGTCTGTCTGGCAAGGTTTGTATATCCTTTAAATCTTAAGTTAAGTAGACAAGATATTTTATTGTGTGCACTCTTGTTATAAAAAATGCTTTGAAGAGATAAATAACTGCATCTGTGGCATCAGAGCAGTTTATCAATAAAAACATGAAAAACTAAAATCAATGCAACTTTAATGAAAATTATGTAATATGTTATGATTGAAACATATTTATTTTAACTCGACACTAAAATCGGTAAAATAATGCACCAAATTATGCCAGATTTAGTACTATAGGTATTCATATTACAATTACATTAATTCAATGTTTCTAATCAAAAATGAAATTATTTAAGTATTAGAAACATAAGATTCATTTTGATCCTAAATTATTAATTATTAAGTATACACAAGAAGCACGAAAGCTACAAGGTGCTTATAACCGATAACCAAATTAAGATAAGCAGCAGTGCTGACATCTTAGATTAAATGTAGTACTAACTACATAAATACAAAAAACATCAATGTTACACTTACCATGAAGCAAAAACATATCTGTAAAATTTGTTGACCTTACCTCAGCTGCTCAAAAGTTGCTATGTTTATCCACTAACTAATAAGCTGATTTATAGAAGTATTAAAAACACTTACTTTTGAACAGAGGACTTAAGGTGCCAAATCATGTATCACCGGGATAAATTCATCCTCAAATGTGTTTTAAATGCTTTCGCATCCACATTCGCCCTGAGCAAAACAATTTCAAGCAACCACTGTTGCAATACAAACATACACAAGCAACACTTCAATGGTAGCAATAAGCTTAATACAGAGGTGTCTAGTCATGTATGATATATGGTTTTTTGATGAAGTGACTTGGTCAATATAAATGGACGTTCTTGAATAATTAATAACATATTTGGTGGTATTTTCTTAATTATAAAATGCCTTAAAGACTAATTTAAAGACATGTACATATCCCCTTTTCCATTTTAGTACTGCCTTCAATTTTATTTCAAATTTTGACATTTTAAAATGTTTCCAAGAATATTCAACAACTAATACTACTCACTAGATTTAAAATAATAACTTTTAGGTTTTACCTATGAAATCCATAATATTAGTCAGTAGTATGTTTTTTTAAATAGACACCCAAAAAGATAAACAGTGTTATCTTAATTCATGATATATATGAGCATGATGAAAATAAAGAATAAACACAAAAACAAATATTAATTGTGATGAACTTCACCGGGATAAATCCATCCTCAAATGTGTTTTAAATGCTTTCGCATCCACATTCGCCCTGAGCAAAACAATTTCAAGCAACCAATGTTGCAACACAAACATACACAAGCAACACTTCAACATTAGCAATAAGCTAAATACAGAATGATACTACAAAAAGGTATCACTTCACCGGGAGACATATCAATGTTATTATGCTGTATAAATGTTACATATCACAATACTCTTCTGTCAACCTCTTAGTACTTTAATATGCTGGTTTAAAGTGCAACTATACCACTTTCATGCATACTGGTTCACGTTAGAAGTGAGCCTTAACAGTTCAATAACAACTTCACTACCTTGCATTTCACATAAATGATCATTAGTTCAAGACAAACAAACACATTCAATCTAACAGACAATGTCTTAATACTCTCACTCTCAAACTTCAATCATACAATTGCATAAATACTCACATACTCTCAACATCATTAAAATAAACAGCTTATGACATCACCTTTCTTGCTCTCTCTCTCTCTCTCCCTCTCTCTTGATTACAATCTGAAACAACAGTAATAACTTTTAAAGCCTTTATATTGTGTTTTACTGGCTAATTATTGTTTAAATGTAAAAGAACGTTCAGGTTTGAACAGTTTACAACAGATTGGACCATGGAAGTAGAGATTTATGTAACAAGGAAGACTGATACTTCAAGTCCAAATAACACTGAATACCAGACTGGTGTGAAGAAGACAGATCAGGCTAACATTGATTAGACATTCTATGTATAAGCCTGACATAAACACCCATTAGACATAATTGAATACTACATTAGATTGAAACTGTTAAAACCTGACAGCAATTATAATATTATAGATACATAGTATCAGTAATAGTTCTAGGAATACATGACTATGCAGGCAGGATCAGCTACAGTGATGAAAACAAAATTGTATTACCTTCAGTGACAACAATGTAAAATGTTATTTTTTTGTCAAATTCTAATTTCTAACACCAGAGCTGACCCTGCCTTTATATATACGGTGTCTTTGTTGACAGAGGTACAATGATGAAGAATCAATTTTTTCCAACCAAGTGACTTAAGATTCTTAAAGAGGTTGTTTAGCTGAATTGTAGGAACTGACACACTTACATACAAATGTATGCATACCATCACATATAGAGTTACATCTTAAAATAAGTATATATGGCACATAGTAATCAAAGCAATCGATAATAAAAGTATGGCACATCTTGATTAAAATTCACGGTGGTAAAACACGTTTTCAACTTTGATTCAAAATCTATTATGCATTTTCTATGATAAGTTAAATTGTTATCTATCTTGGTAACGCTTTTCTTCGTCTCATTAACACAGTGTACACTTGATGATCCTTGATCTAGACGTGAGACTTAGTTCTTGTATCTGACTTCTAAGGATCATATTCTACGCCAGTAAGTTGTAGTTTTAGCCCTTGTGTATGTCTTCTAAGGACCATGTACTACGCCAGTTAGTTAACAGTTTTAGCTTTTGGATCTGGCTTCTATAGACCATGTTCTACACCAGTTGGATACAGTTTTAACTATTGTATCTGGCTTCTCCATGTTCTACGCCAGTTCGAAACAGTTCTGTAATAAATTAAATAAGACAAATTAATTTTGTAAATTTTCCGACTTTTGTGTATAGAAACTACAACAGGGCCGGCCCAGTTCTGTGGGATAAGTAAGAACCACAGTTTGAACATTATTTATTAAATACAAAAGGTATATCATATATATAACTGAGATTGAAAAATTAGTTTCATCCAGAAGCAAGCAACTGCGTCATGAATGCGTTTTCTGTAACTTAGATAATATTGAGACAAGTCAATAATTCATGCACTGCTGTGTTTTTTAATTTGATAGATGCTTTTTGTGTTTTTTGTAAATGTTTGTTGTTCTTGAGATTATAACACAGTGATGACTACTGTAACCATATTTTGACTATTTTACCGATTATGTCTGTTTTGTTCACGCATCGTTGTAAAAATAACGAAATTTGATGAGACTGTCATAAAAGTGAGAGGTTTAGCGCTATAAAACCAGGTTCAACCCACCATTTTTCTACATTTGAAAAATGCCTGTACCTATTCAGGAATATGACAGTTCTTGTCCATTCATTTTTGATGCGTTTTGTTATTTGATTTTGCCATGTGATTATGGACTTTCCGAATTGATTTTCCTCTGAGTTCAGTATTTTTGTGATTTTACTTTTTGTTGTCCATTCGATTGATGTGTTTTATCCTTTGATTTTGCCCTTATGGACTTTCCGTTAGAATTTTCCTCGGAGTTCAGTATTTTTGTGATTTTACTTTTTGCAGAATGTCAACTGAATGTAATCACTTTATGAACTCGACAAAGAAAAGTATCTCTTTCTTTCCGCATTAAAGTCGTATATAGAGAGATAACTTTGGTTTTATTGACTAACAAGTATATATATATTGATTTCAACTAGATTTACATGTTAGTCTAGACGGTACACTGCAATATACAATATACTCAATACAGTTCCTTACAAAGATCTACAAATGTTCAGTTATTGATATAATATAGTAATGGACTTCTGATACTGTCTATATAATAGTTCCAGATATTATGATTGATTTTGATAGCAATACTATTATATTCGTTCATTATAGTTGAATTTCAGAGTTATTCGTTTTATTATTAACATGACTAATGGATAAGAATCATGATTAATTTTCTTATCGATCGCTTGTGTGGAGTCAATGACCGAAAGCACATAACTCTCGCTCTTAATGACGTAGATTCATTGATCAACTACGATCGTGGTGATTAGGTACACCTTTAAAGTATATATATGTCAAGTACTGTGGTTTTTGCGGACAATGACCTACTTTCTTAAAATATCTGTGTAATGACTAAATATATTATATTGCATTTAATTCGTTTACATGCCCTTGACAACCGAACAGGTCACTAACCGACTTTTATACGAATATTAATATCCGTGTACCTTCAATGTGAACGTTCGAAAGCAAAAATGAGGAGCGAGGGCTATATTAATACGCAAAAGCTTTAAACCGAGTAAAGCTAAAATTAATAAAGTTGTAGGTTCCAAACGGTGTTACTGTATCGTAACTGACTTGATACTCACTTTACTTGAAGTCCTTTCTGTCATTTTTACTTTAGGCGTCCTGCGACTCTGGTTCAGTTACAGTACCCATCCCTTTCCTGAAAAAAAACAAAAGAAATTAATTTTTACAAGTCGGAAACTTAATTTGTAAAATAATTTTCAGTATTAGTTTTGTGTGTGTGGGGTGGGGATACATATACTAGCCATGATGTGCTTAGATTTACAAACCAGATATGCATTTTATCAAGTTCGAAAGAAAAATAAGGGAAGCCCAATATATAGGATGTTTTACTAACTTACCTTTTTCATTTTGGCGTATACGAAATAAATTTCCTAAAGTCATAAGGGTATATCATGCAATAAAATTGTGAATGAAAATAGAGAATGTGTCAAAGACACAACAACCCAACCATATAGCAGAAAACAGGCGAAGCCCAGGTGTTTTTTTTTCTTTTTCGTCACGGTTAAATTCGATATTCCTTCCCCATAGTTTGTATTTCTTTCTCCACGGTTTTCTCTGGCACTTGGAACTGGGCGATCGTCGAATTTCGACCGAGTGATGTTGAAGTCACTGCATATGGAAAGGCTGTCGTGAAATTAGTTTGCGAAGACCATAATTCAATATTGAAAAATTTTGACACATTCTCATAAATAAGGGATTGTATTTCAATAGAACTTGGTCAATATGCCGTTTCGTACAAAACCAGTGTTCAATGACCCACTGTGTATTGACCCTACCCCACTCCGGACAAAAAACATAATTCTGTATATAATTCTTTTTTTTTCGATTTATCAGCTGTCCTCCAATTTAGTTCCCCCAATCTCTTTCAGTCGGTACTGGGAGTGGACTGATAAAAACGTTAATCTGTATACCTTTAATTTCATTTTTTTTAAAGAATTTTGAACATTTAACTTTTATGCAGCTTATCAAAAATATAAGTATACAAAAGTATAGTTTTCCTACCTTTTACATGCGGGTTTCCGTTAAATCTAGTCGCAGGTCACTCTGCCCTTCCATTCCTGATGACGGCCTACATAACATTGCGCAGATCTTGCACTTTACTGGGTTAATATATTCTCCCAGTCATTTAAGGTCAACAGTCGAGCGGTTTTATTGGATATAATCTAGGTTAACAGATTGATTAGTCTGGAGCTCAACGACCTTGTTCGTTGTTCAATATTTGACATAGATTTTATTTATAAACATTCTTTTTGTGTATTTGAGGGATATTCAGTTTCAGTCACGTGGAATTTATTTATCTTCCTTCCTTTCTTTCGTATCAAATTTTAAATCGTAATTTTCGATTTATAATTTACACTATTAATGAAAGATAGAAGTCATCATTTTTTTTTTTATTGAATATCGTTCTAAGTTAATGGGTGTTTTTTTTTATTACCATATTGTTTCTTTCAAAACACGAGTCAATGATTTAAAGCTGATCATTTTAAAAAATGAATCATTGAAGCATCAGTATACTGACAGATTTCGGTAAACAAATAATTAGTTAGAAAGAAATACATAAAGAAAGGGAATAAATATATATATCAAACTCAGACATCAAATGTAGCAAGTCTAACGGTCGAGGGGCTGGTGTCCATTTTCTGATAACCACTCAAGGATAGAAAGAAAGAGTTTAGTTAGTTTAGTTTAAACATATTTTATTGTCTATAAAATCATGGATTTGTATAGTTAGAAATCAAATGTACAACTCTACAAATCCTTGTCTAAATATACAATAGGATATAACAACTTAAGATAATCCTCTCCATATAAATACAATATACAAAATTTCAAGATGACAGCAATTATATAATTCAGTACAATAGGAAAAATATATACAATACATATATTATGTTTAAACTGTAACAGTTGGATACGAGTACACTTTAAGATACAGCAATATTAATCAAAGAATCTGTGTATGGCGTACAAATAAAGGCAACAGTGGTATACCGCTGTTCGAAATTCATAAAGGATGAATCGATTGGGGGAAAAACACAAATTCGGGTTACAAACAAAAAACTGAGGGAAACGCATCAAATATAAGAGGAAAACTACGACACCACAGAAACACAACATTAAAATGTAACACACACAGAAACGAACTACGTATAACATAACAATTGCCATTTTCCTGACTTCACTGCAAATATTGCGGACGCCTGACGCGTCTGGACGCGTTCCAATCTCAAACACAATATGTTCAGTTATTAACATTAGTGTTCCACATTGAACGCCAGCGTTAAAAAATATAACACATTGTGTTCAGTCTTTTAACGCACATGTTCAAGACAAGTGTTCTAAATTGAACACTAAAAATGTTCTAATATTGTAATGGGGAGTGAAAAAATATTTCATCGCTTCAGAGTCAAACAGACGATGAATAAGGGTGATTCGTATTACAATTTGACGATAAATGTATTTTAGCTTTATCAACACAAACAAATTATAGTTCGTTAAAAAAAATTGAAACATGTTACAAGAGCATATTTAAAAGCGTGCAAATGATTGATTTTTAATATAAATCTTTTTCCTTAACGACTTTAGTTCTTTACTTATACTTTTTAAACAATTTAAATGCGCAAATGCTCATGAAAACGTTGCTATTGTAAAAGCGTTCTTGAGCCGAACATGATGCGTTCAGATTTACATTTTTTCCCCGTACGCCATGTGTTCAATCATGTCCGCGTATATAACAGCGCGTGACGTATTTATGTACCGGAAGTTTGGTTTTTGATCGTGATTGAAGAAGCTTCACTGAAGAAAATTAACAACAAAACTTTATTTAACGGGTATGTTTATCGATATCAATAACACATTATAAAACCGTTTCCCTCGGTTTTAGTTTGTTATCCCGATTTTGTTTTTTGTCCATGGATTTATGAGTTTTGAACAGCGGTATACTACTGTTGCCTTTATTTATACGAACATAATTTTTTTTAGTATTAAATCAACAAATTTCTTCTTTGACAGGACACACTGAAGTATAAATGGAAGAAAAATTTATTTGAACACATAACTGTGCTATTATGCCGCCATAATTCGATTAAAAAGTAGGATGTTCTTTGAGAGAATACATTTAAATGATCATGTTATTAACAAAAAATTAACAAATGTAAATGTATACGTAAATGTTAAATGATAACGTTAGTATTGTAACTGTGTTCTGGTCTCGAACATGATGCGTTCCAGCTAATCGTTTTCTCTGAACGCCATGTGTTCCAAACATGACGCAACCATTGTGTATAGAAAGCAACAAGATTTTGAACGATTATCTTCTCTTTTGAGGATGTAAATTTGTTAATAAAATAAAACCAATGCAATTATAAGGATTTGTCCAAAAATACAAAAAAATGTCATGGCATTGCACTGTCAAGATAGAATTTTGTAAAAAGGCATACTGGAACACAAATTAAATTTCTCATTTATATGTTATTAATAGCTTTCTCATTCTTAAATACTTAATTCTTAGTAATTCATTTTAGCAAATGTCCACCGTTGTGCACTTGTTCATGTATTGTAATGCATTCCTATGTTACTTTTATAGGGTACAAACACAGTATTTAGGGGTAATTGTTCGTGCATACCTCGAGAATGAAGAGAAAATTTCGCAGTTCAAGAGATGACTACTTATCCTGCACCATAAAAGTACTATATGTAAGTTTAAGAATTTTTAATAGGAGTGCCCATTGACTTCTGACAAGTTTTGTTATTGCAGATTTATCAATAAAATGTGCACCATTCACTTGTTTACATTAATCATAAAACTATTTGAGCTAAATTCGATATAATTAAATCAATTTAAAGTGGAATTATCCGTATACAGATCATAAGTAAAATTACTACATATCTTCATATGTCTTTGCTGGACACTTTCTATCATCTTTTTTAAAAAGCTATAGAACACTTACTTGAAAATACATGTTTACCACTTTTTAATACATGCATCTTATCTAATAGTGCTGACAAGTATAATGGAATTACAAAAACAAATAAAAGTTTATAATTCTTAAGCAATATCGACATGATGATTAATAATTTGTTTACTCATACACTTTATATTTTACATTCTAGAACTTACGGTTGATGGATAATAAAGTTAAAGAGTAGTTATAACCCAAGGAGACGAATCCTCTAAAAAATGGAAGCTCAAAATCAGTTTTAGACGACTCAAATCATGTTTAAAAGTACCCAAGGTAGCAGTGTTACATGAACGTTGATTCGACCACTAGCAGCATATACACAGGGTATTTTATGTTTGATATTGACTATCTGAGTGCTATGCAGGCTGAGGATTATTGAAATTATTGGTGATAAACGGGCCATTGACATCAGTATTTTGAAAAGAAATTCAGGACAGTGCTTGACTTAAGAAGTTGCAAACGATGAGTTAAACTGTGTTCATAACATAAGCCACTAGACATTGTGTCACATAACAATTTTAAATATGATGAACATTTTGTTTATGATTTAATATTTGGACACATTTTGCAAATTACAGATGTTATATTATTTAACTTGTCGAACTTGTCATTTTAAAGTTGCTTCAATATTTCACATTGTATTGTACTTTTTTTTAATTCTACCTCTTTTAATCAATTAAAGACGTTTTTAATTAATTAAATTATTTGTTTTACAAGACCACACTAATGTTTCAGAGAATAGAACACTTTTTTTCTGGAACATGTAAAATTGTGTTCCAGTAATATACTCTATGTGTTCTGGATATTAACACATATTTCTGGAACGCAGTCCGAGTGTTCCAGAAGTGTTACAAGGCTTGGAACGCGTAACGGCATACAAATTTGCTCACAAGGACATGTTCCAGATTCAAACACTGGGCGTTCAAGGAGTACACACTATATGTTCAAGAATAACACACATAGCGTTCTTAAGATGCACACATGATGTTAAAAACTGGAACACCAAAGTTAATATTTAGAACACTGTTATGCGTTCCAGATTCAAACACTAGGCGTTCAATGAGTACACACTATCCGTTCAAGAATAACACATAGCGTTCGAAAGATGCACACATAATGTTAAAAACTGGAACACCAAGGTTAATATTTAGAACACTGTTACGCGTTCCAGAAGTGTTACAAAAGAGCGTTCAAAAAGTGTTCAGATTCTTAACACTTTTATTTACAGTGTTGGTACAGGACATTTTAAGAATAAAAATGGTGGGTTGAACCTGGTTTTGTGGCATGCCAAAATAAAAGAGGGAACTGATATTTGTTTTCTAATCATAGAAATTGGATTTTAAAGAACGAAGGAAAGTTTGCAATGTAATTTCCCTACACATTGAAGGAAATAAATTGAGAAGTTTTTATTTTTCGTAATTCTTATAAAAACAACACACGATTTATAGTACATATTTGATTAACTAAATATAAATTTAAGACTCATGAAAGGCCAAATCAGTACTGTACAATGATAAGTATGCATGTATTATAAACATTAATATTATAAACAAATAAAATAAACAACAGTCAAGTTAATAATATAAACATATAAAACACAATGTTCATTTTTTTTTCTAATAGATGTTAATATATAAAAATAAGATTTCAAGGATAACATCATCATAGATACCAGGATTGAAATTTTATATTTTCTCCAGAAGCGCGTTTCGTCTACAAGAAGCTTCCTCTCCACCAGAGACCAAATGACCGTAGAAGTTAATTACCAAAATTCACCATACGGCCTCCAACAATTAACAAAACCCGCATACATCATAGTAGCTATAAAAGACCCCGAAATGACAAATGTAAAACAATTCAGACGAAAAAACTAACGGCATTATTTATGCACAAAACAACAAACGAAAAACAAATATGACAGAATGAGATAACATCAAAGGACAACCACTGAATACTAGGCTTCAGACCTATATAGAATGTGGTGGGTTAACTGGTTCTTATGTTGTACTGTTACTCCACTGTCCCAGGTTAGGGGAGGGTTGGGATCCGGCTAACATGTTTAACCCAGCTACATTCTGTATGTATGTGCCTGTCCTAAGTCAGGAGCCTGTAATCAGTGGTTGTCGTTCGTTGATGTGTTAGTCGTTTGTTTTTCGTTCTTTTTTTTTTCCAATTCATTAGGCCGTTAGTTTTCTCGTTTGAATTGTTTTACATTTGTCATTTCGGTGCCTTTCATAGCTGACTGCGGTATTGGATTTGCTCATTGTTGATGGCCATACGGTGACCTATAGTTGTTAATTTCTGTGTCATTTTGTTTGTGGTGGAGAGTTGTCTCATTGGCAATCATACCACATCTTCTTTTTTTTATATAAACATGTTTTCTGGTGGAGAGTTGTCTCATTGGCAATCATACCACATCTTCTTTTTTTATATAAACATGTTTTCTGGCGCCAAATCCTCCCCCAACCTTGTTTAGTACAACATAAAAACAAACTATGGAAAAAAAATCTGTCAAAAAGGGATGAACTCATCAAATCGATAACAAGTTACAAAGACTCAAATACGCAAAGTAAAGAAGCACACAAGCTGACTCCACATAAAAAAATCAAGCGTATGTTACGTCAATGATGGAAAAGCTGGTGTTACATTCATATACGACATCGCGGTAATAGATTTGTATGCGTGTAATGCAATACCGGGCTCCTAGCAGATTCCGCTAGATTAAAACTGACGTGGAAAGGTAACACATGCCCACCGAAAGCTCTTTTTTTGAGAGCCCAGGTGGTCGTATGGTCTAGCGGGACGGCTGCAGTGCAGGCGATTTGGTGTCACGATATCACAGTAGCATGGGTTCGAATCCCGGCGAGGGAAGAACCAAAAATTTGCGAAAGCAAATTTACAGATCTAGCATTGTTGGGTTGATGTTTAGACGAGTTGTATATACATTATGTACACAGCCATGTATCACCATCATTGATGGCGATCCGATGGATACATCTGTTGTAGGGTTGTCACTGACTCAGACGTACTTATATATATATATTATATATATATATATACAACTCGTGGTTGACATCAATCCAACAATGTTAGATCTGTAAATTTGATTTCGCAAATTTTTTGTTCTTCCCTCGCCGGGATTCGAACCCATGCTACTGAGATATCGTGACACCAAATCGCCTGCACTGTAACCGGTGCGCTAGACCACAGGACCACCTGGGCTTCATAAAAATGAAGCTTTCGGTGGCCGGGTGTTACCTTTCCACGTCAGTTTTAATCTAGCGTCGTACTACAGTACATGATATAGACGTAGAAATCTTTTAGAAGAGTATCGAAAAATATTCCTTTCCGAAAAATATCCCTTGTCGAAAATTTAAAAAAAACAAAATCCCTTTTTCATTTATACTGTTTACCTTACAAAAAAATATATTTTCCTTTACCTGTGTACATTATTCTATTTTGCGGCATTTTGTTCAAGGTTATGGTTGACTTTCTGAAATTATTTAACATCTCACAGCGGTGTACTATACTGTTGCCTTTTATATTCACCCTTTGTATTTACATTGTGGCATAGATCAAATGTATTCGGTCAGCGAATGTCCACTTGTGTTACTATGTCTTTTGATTTAGTTAAACCATTTCAATTAATATTTGATAGTGTGTCTTTCTATTTTGTGATGTGACACTATTGTTTCAGGTGAGGTTGAAGGTTGTTACTTATTTAAAAGTTTAGATCCGCTGCATTTGTTTGCACCTGTCCCAAGTCAGGAACCTGATGTTCTGTAGTTGCCGTTTGTTGATGTGTTTCATAAGTATTTCTCGTTTCTCGTTTTTTATATAGATTAGACTGGTTTTTCCGTTTGAATGGTTTTATATAAGTCATTTTAGGGACCCTTTATAGCTTGCTGTTTGGTGTGACCCAAGGCTCCATGTTGAAGACCGTACTTTGACCTATTATTGTTAAAACTTTTTCTTTTACAAATTGTGACTAGGATCGAGAGTTGTCTCATTGGCATTCATATGATAAACGGCCTTTGGACTCGGAGTGTTCACGGACTTGACAGGACCACCATTATATTTTCCCGACATGTTGCCGGCGCAGTCTATAGTTTGGTATCTGGACAGTTGAGTATCTAATCCAGCATTACTAAGAGTTTGTTTGCAATTTTGCAATTTCTACGCCAGTAATATTTCCGCATTGATAAATTATAATAAGCGCTCCTTTGGATGCCTATTGACTGTATAACGGATGACAGGCAATACTTTGTCGTCCGTAGAATACCAATGACATTATGGACATGAGTGTCTGACGGTTTCGCTCAGTAATTGCTCGGTTTCCAGAAGTAAATGTTGCATCAATGTTTTAAGAAGCTCAAGATGTATAGTAAGAAAAGCCTCAAGTTTAGTCATCGATGACTGATGAAAGTCCGCTATATATATAGAAACATGTATTTTCACATCTTTGTTTGCGTGTTTCCAGTCGTGCTATGGTTCACGTATGGTTCACATATGGGTCGTCTATGCGATGAATCCGAAACCAACGACAGGCAAACAATAGGGACTATCTTAAGAAACGGAATATAATATGAAGTTGAAAACGTAGAACCATTCCCGTACACATGATCTTTAAATTTAAAACTTTCTAGAATTCCTTCTTTATCCGCGATTTTCGGTCCTACTAAACAGCGCCCGAGAGCGCCCGGGAAAAGAAAAAGCGCCCGGAGAAAACAAATAGCGCCCGGGGAAGAAAATAAAGCGCCCGGGAGAAGAAAATAGAATATTTTATAACAATAAATGTTTTCCTGAATAAAAAATAAAATAAAAATCATTGCTTGTTTTGTCTAAAGTGTGAAGATAGTGTTGTTGCACTTTTACATTTTAGATTTCAAAATTGTATATAAGTAAATAAGCCGTAAATATAAACAAGAGGAAATAGAAGAATCATGAAGAATATTGTCCTCGATCAAAACGTATGTTTCGTTATTAAAAAAAATCAGTGCCGGAGTCTAATATTCGCAACTGCATGGTGACAAGTTTTCAAAGTTTTGTATTTTACTAAACACACTTGAATTGACATTGGAAGATCGTGGAAGGGATTCAACATGCCTGTCACTAAGAATTTGTTTTATACCAAACACCTGCTCTTAACCGATACATAGTATAATTGTTTTATTTGCTCAGATGATGATATACATGTGCGTGTCACTTCTATCGTTCTTAAATAATGTGCAACTCTTTTAATTTTATAAAATTAATATTTATCTGTGAATTTTAAGTTGTTTTTGGCATTTATCATTTTGATATCGTTTTTTGAAAAACATGTCTTTTGATGTCTAACATTTTATAAATCTTCAGCATAAGCTGTGATCCATTATTATCTGTCTTTCGAAATAGTATTCATATATTATTGTTTAAATTGAAACATGCATACTTGTTTTTGTGCTTTATTACAAATGTCTATTATCTGAATTTGCAAAATACTTAAAATTTAAAAAAAATCAAATGTTTAATCGACACAAAGTTGTCTCATGCCAATGCAATTTCTATATATTTTCCCCGGGCGCTTTTTTTTCTCACCCCGGGCGTTTTTTCTTTTCCCCAGGCGCTTTTTCTTATCCCGGGCGCTCCCGGGCGATTTTTAGTAGAACCCGCGATTTTTGACGGAAATTTGAAGAAAGTGGTTCTCTTTGACAGTATAAACGATATTTCATTTCATATGTAGATCACACAAAACAGCACCAGCTGTATTATACCCAAATAGTAATATCACAAAAATACTGAACTCCGAGGAAAATTCAAAACGGAAAGTCCCTAATCAAATGGCAAAATCAAATGATGAAACACATCAAACGAATGGTCAACAACTGTCATATTCCTGACTTGGTACAGGCATTTTCAAATGTAGAAAATAGTGGATTGAACCTGGTTTTATAGCACTAAACCTCTTACTTGTATGACAGTCGCTTCAATTCCATTATATTTACAAAGATGCGTGAACAAAACAAACATAAAAGGTAAAATTGTCATCACTGTGTCACAATCTCAATTAGAACAAAAACAAATTATTTTAATTATTTTCATATTAAAAATATAAACATAGTAAAAATGATGACCATTAGAGTAAATATCTGTTTCTGGTTTATTCTTTGATGAAATATTTAGATTTGACCTGGTTATTTGAGGAAACTATCTGATAAACAATAAAATAAGTTGGAGATCACCTTAAAATTGTTGACTTTCATAAATCTTGAACATAAACGAAATCAATTATATGTATAAAGCGAATCAACTTTGACCTATAGTTGTTAATTTTTGTGTCATTTTGGTCTCTTGTGGACGGTTGTCTCATTGGCAATCATACCACATCTTCTTTTTTATATTTGTATATGTATATGAACGATAATACTTGTACGTAATTATAAATAAACAAGCTCATCTAAGGTACGAAGTCTAAGTTCAACAGTTTTCCCATCCTAGATCGATTTTCCTGATTCATGCGAGTCCATTACCAAGTATACATCTGATCATCTGTATTTTTCGTACTATTAGTAAACTTAAAATTTCCAGCTGGACAAGGATTGTGATAATAGAAAATCCTTGATCTGTCATCAATCATTTTTCCATTGTTCACGTAGGACTTCCGGCCAAAAATTGTGGCCGTACATAGTCGGCTTAGAGATAGATATGGTCTCAATATAGCGGCACTTCTTCTGGACGAATGCTTTGAGAACTATCAAGTTAAAAACCCGACGGAATTTAAGAAGGGTTCCTTTTCATATCTCAAAAATATGTTAGCAGGGTTCCTTTTCATATCTCAAAAAGATGTTAACTATTCGGCTTGTCCTGATATGCAGGTAATATTTGCCACTGAACGTTAAACTCCGTTTCATCATCATGATTGTCAATAATTGATTGGTTAGATGTTCTGCCGTTTATCGTCGGAGAACAATGACTAACTTGCCTTCATTTTGTATAAAAGCCTTATGTACAGTGCTTTATATGTCATGTATGTACTCTTTTCTATTTTGAAACAAAATCATGCCAGTTTTATTCCTGATCATAGCCAACTTAAGGTTTTATAATGCCTTAAAACTGCAACCGAGTTTGACAGATTTCTGAAAATTTAAACATAATGAAATCAATCGAAAAAAAGCACATGCTTAAACGTTACCTCATGTTATTTTTGTCATGTTTCACATTAAAAGTCCCGGCGTGGATTAGTCTCGTCAACTTTCATAGTTTGCCGTTAGATGAAACAAATTCAGATCGAGGAAATTCACCATATTCAAGATATTTTGAATAAGTTGACATTTTATATTAATTTTTGTAACCTTACTTTGAAAGGGGCACTAGCTACGAGATGTATAAAAAATCTAATAACTTTTTTTATTTGCTCAATCAATAATGAAATGCAAATAGTGACTAATTATTAGCTCTTAGCAGCCAGTATGGTCCAATTTTGTCAACATAAGCTATAAAACATTAATTTTGAATTATTAACTTGCAAGTGAATCATTCGACCTCATTGAATCCGTATTCATGTGAACTTCAATTTAACCCCTTAGCTTGAGATGGATAACACGTAAATTATATTTGTTTATTTTTACATCGCTTATATGGTCATCGCATGACTTAAGAAGTCAATTCGATAATTAATTAGAGGCGTATGGACTAAAATACACACGAAACGAAGCTACGTTTTTTCATGCTCGTGCCTGTTTATTATATATTTCAGACTTTTGATAGTTTGGCTAAATGTTTTACATTGTTATAAATAAAATATGAGATTTAGAATTAAATCGGTGAACATGAATTTGACAGCTAGTGCCCCTTTAAGGTAGATCATAAGTAAATATTTTTTGAAACAGAATTTTCTTATACTTAGCCAAAATGAAGATTTTACTATGCTCTTTTCAAAAATATAATAAAAAGTATTGCCGTCACCGTGCTATTTTTTAAGCTATGAGTCGTTGAAAATTGCCTAAATTTGGTTATATTGTTCATGGGAAAACACATTTGTGTGCATAAAACAAAACTATGAGGTAGAATTTTGAAAAAAATTGTGAAAAGATAGGTTTTGTAATATATTTAAAGAAAATGAAAAGAAAAAATGGTGTCACCGAACTTGTTTTCTTGCTACAAGTAAAAAAAAAAATAATTCCCTATCAGTCCAGTATAAATTTTTTACTAAAAGAGTTATCTTCCCTTAAATGAATCATTTGAAAAAAAATATTCTAAAAGCAAAACAAATGATATTTGTTTAAATATTTTGTATTATACAGTAAATTACCAAGTTTTCTTAATATTATTTAACAGTCTATCCTTTAAATTGCAAATCTGTCTTCAAATTTGCAGATTTAGGCAAATAACTTGACCGATTTTTTACTGTGATTGTACAATCCAAGACGGCGGTATACCATGTATCTACCTTAAGATGGGCATTAGGCTAGCTACGATTAAGAAACTACCAATACATTCAGTCAAGCTTTTTAGAAAGCTTAACTTTGTGTTGTATAAAATATTTCATAATCAAAGGGAAGTAGCTCAGATTTGTCTTTGACCAATCACCAAAACGATTTAAACAAGGGTGATTTTCTGAAGGAGAAAATATGTGTAGTTGACGTCGTCAGGTACAAATCAAGGGCAGTCAGAGAACAACAATGTCCAGTCTCTGTCGAATATCGCAGAATTTAAAGTGGCAGACGGGTAAATTAAGAGAAAATAAACCTTACAAATTGTCAAGGAAAAAAATGACACCACATATAAAGCACAAACACTGAGACATCTATGTCTGTCTTTGAGTATATACATTACATGTATGATGTCTTTTGCTGATATGATATTTTTAAATGTTTTCAACTTTTTGTATAACTTAAATTTGTAACTTGCAAGCTAAAGGACATCGATTATTTTATTATTATAGGCTTATATTTTATATGGTTTTGGACGACCAATCTGAAGTGGAAAAAAATCGGAAAATACCTTAATTGATTTGCCATTGGAAAACGGCTTCAAGTTGCCTAGTTCATAATGCATTTGAGACGTTTCGCCTATGAAACCATTAACTCGGCCATTTTGGTGATACACCCTGTCTGCACATGTATGTGAATCCAGCTCTCATAAACAATCGCCTTATTTTTGATCCTTGAATATTCACCATCTAAAGATTCCCAGTGAAATTTTAATTTTTATGCCCCACCTATTTTAAGATACATGTAGTAGGAGGGCATTATGTTTTCTCAACAGTTTGTCCTTCTGTTCGTTTGTCTGTCTGTTCCAGTGGGTTAAACTTTTTGGTAAAGGTAGTTTTTGATGAAGTTAAAGTCCAATCAACTTGAAACTTAGTACACATGTTCCCTATGATATGATCTTGCTAATTTCAATGTCAAATTAGAATTTTGACCCCAATTTCAGGGTCAACTGAACATCTGAACAGTGAAAATAAAAGTGTGAAAAGGGCATCTGTGTACTATGGACATGTTCCAGACCATACGAGTATTTGGACCGTACGCGTACGGTCAGGACCGTATACGTATACTCGTAGGGTCGGACCATACGCGTACGGTCGGACCGTAGGAGTATACGCGTATGGTCCAGCTACCCATACATGTTTTGGGATCATATGGGTTAAATTCAAACAAACATTTATCAAAATCTTTATTTTTCGTTATACAAATTGTTATAATTACAGTTAGATGGATAAAGTGAATAAGCGAATAATTGAAACTAAATATTTGTTTATCCGATAATTCTATTTTGTTACTCAAGGTGACACTGGTTTCCACAAAGAACGTCATATTTTTTTTACATTAACATGTTTTGTTCATGCATGTTCCTTTGCATATGCATTTTTTTGTAAAGTTCCTAAATATTCTAAAACTATTGTTCTCCCACTTTATGTTTACTTCCGATAACTTCAATTTCAATGAGCATACTGGGCTGCTATTAATGAATTACTGACATGCTAAATACAGGAGATTAAAAGATTAAATAAGCGTGATTTTTTTAAATAGTTAAAATTATGAAAAGTTTTTATTTCAATTACTATTAAACTTTTTATATTAATTTCAGATATAAGTTATGTTGATCTGCCATATACATTTGTATCTAATAAACTTGACCAACTTCTTAATACACTGTGTCTTAACCACACCGGCAAAATTTGATCGGACTCGATGGTATCTAACATCCGGCACAATGACGGAACATTAATAGACAGAAGAAAGATAGGTTTCTCCTTATTTTCTTATTTTTTTTATGATATCGAAGAATATATATACATATACAACTATTTTCTATTGTGATATGCAGTATTTTCTACAACCGTTCTGTATTAACGGAGAAATAAGTAAAAATGCACGTCAAAATGACGAATTGAGTGAACCTTGCCTCGAAATTGTTTATTTTCTCGTTAAATTGTTCACATTGTACGGAAAGAAAGGTACGGGAAGATAGATACTGACACGGAGATTGCAAAACTTGTCATTATAAACACCTCAATACTTGTATTTCTGAGTATGGAGCGAAAGAAATGGGTCATGTCAAAATGGAAATGGCCGGTTTCGTCAATGTTTACCACCCGGTTTGGTCATAGATTTCACAATGCATAACCCGGTTTGGTCAACTAAAAAAAAATCATAATCGCATTACATTATAATTGATAATTTAACTTCAGTGTTAAAAAGGAGTTTTAGAACACAAATAATTTTAATTTTACTTTGCATTCAAAAATTTATAACAGCAAAATAGGTAAGAATGAAGGTTATATCGCAAATTGAGGTTAAAGCTCTCAAATATGCGTTTTCTATATGAATTATGGAAAATATGTTTAAACTTGAAATTAGAGTTAAACTTTACGGTCTTAAAAAATCGAAACACACAATTGATATCTGATTTTCTCGTACAATAGGATGGACACCTTTATAAGTAACAGGGGCGGATCCAGCCATTTTAAAAAGGGGGGGTCCCAACCCAGAGTAAAGGGGGTTCCAGCTATATGCTCCCATTCAAATGCATTGATCGGCCAAAAAAAAGGGGGTTCCAACCCCCGGACCCCCCCCCCCCCTGGACCCGCCAATGAGTAATCTAAACATTCTATGTATGTAATCTTTTCTATGATCGTTAATAATAAATTTTTAATAAACAGTGATGATAAGACAAATGTATATATGCATGCATAATCGACATAGAAAATTAGTGTGTATAGGAAGAAAAGGATTACAACTACCATGCATCAAAGGTGGGTCGGGGGCGTGCAATCTATACGTCTTCTAGATTCGCCACTTATCTTATAAAGTGTATACGGTACCGAATTAAAAATATTGTAAGAAATAAGAAAACAGGGACACCCGCAAAATCGGATTATGTGAGTTTGATTATGTTTATTATAAACATTCTCATTGATATTTTTAAACAAGCGACACTAAGTGATTCGAATTCATAGCGTTTTGAACTATTTGTATAAAGCTGCATATGTCAAAAGTTAGAAGGTTTGCATTGGCGGATCCAGGGGGGGTCCGGGAGTTGGAACCCCCCTTTTTTTGCCGATCAATGCATTTGAATGGGAGCATATAGTTGGAACCACCCCCCTTTTTCAAATGGCTGGATCCGCCCTGGGTTTGACTGTAACATATAAAAGTATGGAACACAGATTTAACGACTTTTTTTCCCTATTTGCCATATGTCCATTGCTCTTGCCCTTGACCTCATTTCTATATTATTTTTCCTTCGGCCACATGACGATTCATGTGACCGTGAACTTATTTCCTTCATTGATTGGTAAATGTTAAGGGTTTTGTGTAGTTGGTTTTATTAATTAGAATGTGTTCATGTCCGTCTGGCAGGATTCATTAGACCTCGACTTAAATGGTTCCATAAACAATTGGTTAACATACCTGCCAAGTTTTGAAAGTGCCCATGGGGGTTTTAGTGCGCGACAACAATTTCAAAGGTTACAATTCTTTGCGACGACTATTTTGAATGTGCTGTTTTGTGGTCTAGAAAAAGTGTCATATTTGTAAGATGAGCTTACATGCCTTTTTCTAAAGTTTTTTTGCATAATTATAGTTATTATATATCAGTAGAAAAGATGAACATGTAGCTGCAAGACCAGGAATTAATTTCATGTGTAAGGATATTAAATAATTGCTGACTTTTTCAATTTAAAATTATGCACAAAGAAAGACCTTTATCAGGTTGGGAACAACACCTAGGGGTATCCCCTCAATGTAAGGACATTAAAAACCACTTTTTAAGTAAAAATGAGCACATTTTCTGAGTGATATTCATATTATTTGAAGTAACTTTTCCCAAAGAATTATACATCTTATGATCTATCTGGTATAATATGGTCAACACATGTCCAAGTATTATGGTATGTTCATGGCCTAATATATCATGTATATCTTCTTTATTTTTCAAAATAATTGGACCCTACATTTAGAAAAGTAGTTCTAAATATAATGTTGAATTTCCCATTTTTAAGTTAAATAAAAATCTACATTTTTTCATTTTTATTTTTCACAGAACTTGAGAAGTAAAATGACCCCTTGCATTTGACTAAGGGAAGTCCCTCATTTAAGGGATTCCTCATGTGGGTTTTTTTGTTTTGCCCATGTGAAAAATAAAGAATAGTACATTAAATGATTTGGTATTTTAATTAAATACGTATCATTTGTTACAGCAAGTGAAATATCAATAAATTAGTGAATAAACTACTATTTATTATCTTTATGGTAGTACTGCATCATTGAAGTTTGTCAATCAGCCATGCTTTTATTCTTATTCTGTGTAAGAACCTCCTTGCAGGTGAAAAACCATTTGCCATGTTCACGATTTTAAAAAACAGAGGAAATCAACACAAGTTCAAAATCTAGGATGTTAGAATTATCTTGAGAGAAAATGTTTTTGATTGGCTGATTAATTTGATCATGAGAAACATAGAATTTGATTGGCTGAACACGAATGTCTTCCTTGGACACGGTTCAAAATCGGGAACCATCATATTTTTCGTGTAGATTTTCACAAAATCGTGTTTTAGAGGGTTTTTCACGATCACGATCGTGCAATCGTGACAAAGGGTCAAAATCGTGTAATACACGCCTAAATCGTGAAAGTTGGCAGGTATGGGTTAAGTTTCTGTGACCATTTTTTTTTATCTTACAGACCTTCATCATAAATTCAATTGCGATCATTTAAGCATTTGTGACATGTCAGTGCGTGCACTTAAATAAAAATAATATGTCTTAAATTTTTTTATTGAAAAAAAAACCGCCAGTGAAGTTGTTTGCTATGTCCGGTCAAGTTATCCGGTTCGTGAAATTTGAAATTTTCAGTTGTTACACATTTTTTTTTTAAATTCAAGAACGGTGAAATTTTGTTTGGAATTCTTTGTTGTTTTTAGCTCACTTGACCCAACAGGAAAAGTATTATTTTTTCATCACTTGGCACCGGTCGACTGTCGTTCATTATCTTTCAATACCATTTTTACATAAATTTTCACATCTAAAATTACTAGGCTGCATTTAACAAACCTTAATTAAAGTCATATGTCTTTTTTAATTATAATTAGGGTATCTAGTTTTGAAAAGTTTACTGTGACCCCGCTTGTCAACCAAGATGGCCGTCATGGCTAAGAAATAAACAAAGGGGGGCATGCAAGTGCATGATATCAATCATGTAAACACAGCCGTAGACATAGACAATTCGAAAAGGCCAGATGATTATCTTCAAAATGTTGAGCTCTATCATTTGTCCATTTACTATAAAATTCTCACATTAGTTCTTAAAGGAGTTATTGCATTGCCCTTAAATGACGAATTTGAAGTTCTTTTTATCAATTTCTATCTATTATTTTCAAACATATATATATAAAAGTCATATAGCAAAAATGACTTAGGAAGTCAAGAAGATATACAAATAACTCGACTTGGCCGATATCCTAATAAAACTCATTGACCTTTAATTAAGATTTTTTTTTTCATTTCATTGCGTTTTTACACGCCCGTCACAATTTTGACAGGACGTATAAATGTATACATCCGTCCGTCCGTACTTCCTTTGATCCGTCCGTTCCTCCATCTATCAGTCATTCTGTCCGTCCGTCTATCTATCCGTCTATCCTTCTGTCCACCGTAAACATGTCGCACCGTAACTTGAGAACAGTTTATCAAGTTTTTATGAAACTTATTTCTTGAAATGGTCAAACGATCTGTAAACCTTTTAGTAAAAACCCAATTAAATCTTTTTGAGTTACAGGACTTTGTAAGTAAAACAGGAGTGTGTTTTTTAACATGTCGCGCCATATCTCAAAACGATTTATCATAATTGCATCAAACTTTACACACTTCTTAGAAATATAAATCTTAACTTCTGCATACTTTTTGTTCATGTTTTAAATTTTGTTTATTATAGCGTTATTTAGGGTTTTTTTTGTACAAAAAGGAGGGGGTCACATATTGCGATGTATCTCAAAACCTATATAAAAAAAATATCATAATGTTAATGTTAAAAAGATAATTAGATATCAGTGTTTGCTATTGAGTATTTATATTCCATTTAAAATTAGTTTGAAGATCAGTGAAATAACGGATACGCCTTTCATTAGGACACTGTGTATTACTATAATTACCTATGTAAATAAATTTAACAACGCCAAGTTAACTTTATAATAAATATATATTTAAATTCTTTCGAAAGACAATGTTCAGATCCGAGTTAACGTTACTTTTCATAAATTGTTGGTTTTAAAAAATATAAAAAACCGGGTGATATATATAGACGAAACCGGGTGATTGTGTAGAAACAACAATGACGAAACCGGTGTATTTTAATTTGACATGACCCATTTCTTTCGCTCCATACTCAGAAATACAAGTATTGAGGTGTTTATAACAACAAGTTTTGCAATCTCCGTGTCAGTATCTATCTTCCCGTACCTTTCTTTCCGTACAATGTGAACAATTTAACGAGAAATTAAACAATTTCGAGGCAAGGTTCACTCAATTCGTCATTTTGACGTGCATTTTTACTTATTTAACCGTTAATTTAGAACGTTTGTAGAAAATATTGCATATCACAATAGAAAATAGTTGTATATGTATATATATTCTTCGATATCATAAAAAATATAAGAAAATAAGGAGAAACCTATCTTTCTTCTATCTATTAATGTTCCGTCATTGTGCCGGATGTTAGATACCATCGAGTCCGATCAAATTTTGCCGGTGTGGTTTAGACACAGTGTAATATTAGTCAGACCGTACGCGTACGGTCCGACCGTATGCGTATTTTGAAAAAGTACGCATACGGTCCAGACTGTACGCGTACGGTCCAAATACTCATACGGTCTGGAACAGACACATTCTTGTTTCATGATTCAGTTTTATCATGATGGATAATTACAATGTACAGTACCCTTCAAAAGGATCGATTCGATTTCGTTTTTCTCCGATTTCCGTGTTTCTTGGAATCCCACCGAGTACTGCGGATTTCACTCCCAAAGTCCTCCAAAGATTCTCTCCCAACACCGCGTGGTTGTTAATTGGTTTATTGCCCATCGGATGTACTAAAAATTAACGACGTGTGACAACATAATCGGATTACCTAGATAATTTACCTATGAACATTTAATTGATCTTGGTTGCACAGGTGTGCTTTAAAATAACAGTATTAAAAATTGAACAAATGTTTTCCTTTCTTTGACATATAAAGATGCGACAATATAATTTGAAATAAGATAATTATTATCTTATATGTTTTGTCCTATGTCATTATCTTCGAAATAAAACGTACATACAAAAAAATATGAAGAAAAAAATTGTTATTTTGTGTTTCTATTACAGTCCGGTCAGGTCATACATACATTGTGTTCTTTCAACAAAGACGATTTTGCCACAAATAGAATCTGTTTAGCTTACTCAATACGCAATATCGGTGCATTAATTGTTCATTATTTAAAAATCAACTGGCTAATAAAATCATGTTGTTTTTACGGTAACACGATTCATCGGATCAACAAGTAAACTTATTTATTGAGCAATGTAAAATATTATGTTTCACCACCTCGGTATATTTATACAGACTTGAATAATTTAAATTACGAACAGAAACTGTAAAGTGACAACTCTGTTGAACAAAGGAAATAACTTCAAGTGATATTGATAGCGCTCGTCCTTTTCGTATTTTACGAAACGGTTTTCAAATTGACGAAAGTACTTTAATATATCAATTTCGTCAGTTAAAATTGGAAAGTGTAAAAATATTTTCACATTAAATTACTATAATTCTACCTGTCTTCATGTTTTAGACAAATTTATGACGCTCAATCATTTTACGTTTACAAAAAATGTTAAAAGTTGTGATGATAAGTAATCCGCTTATCGCTATCCGATAGGTCACTAATCCTTTAATTATTATCAAACCTCATAATTGCCCATCATAATATTCTATTCCAGTTAAATCAGTCATCATTTTATTTTCAAAATTTCTAACCGCCTACAATTGGCAGTTCTTTATCTTTTTATTGCCATTTGAACACAATTGACCACCCGGACAATTTCAATCATAATTTCAATATTTCATCAACCGTTAATTTATATTATTGACCATGAACGTATAACTAATGTTCAGGTCTACTTCCTTTTTAGAAAGATAAAATACTAAAAATCAAATAGTCAAAGATGTGTTCTCGTTTATTCGGAAAAGAATTATATTTTAGATTCCGATTAATCAATTGTAAAAGAACATTCTGGAGCCTCAATAGGATTGCACAAAAATGTCGTTCTGCAACTTTAGAAACCTTGAATGGATTTTTCCCACGGTCGTCTAGAAAGGTCACATGAGTTTACTGGTACGCGATATTATTTCCCGCCCTTTTAAAAACTCGTGCTTTGGATAAAATTTATGTTAACTATTTTTAGCATTTAACATTGTTAAGTAAGTCAAGTTCAAGTTCAAGTTCATCCCAAACTGTTGATAAGTGAGATGTGTATCGTGGAATTGTCTTCGCACGGCAAATAATTGTTTTTAAAATCTTTTAAGATCACTGTTCAAAATACACAAATTTACATTCATTGTGCGAAAATAAATATTATACAAAGACGAATTAATGCAGCTGTGGAAGTATTCCTGTTGTAACCGTAATGTATTATTATCCTACCGTACTGCCAACAAATCGTAAAACGAAAATGCCGTAATTATTAAGCATAACGAATGGTGAATAATATTTTCCTTTTAACTTGAATATACAAAACTTTCAGACACGTAATTTTTATGATTTCCTTTAAACTGCTCTCATTAATTTAGCGAAAGTTTCCGGTTATTTTTACACAAGTATGTTCATTTCGTACCGTAAATAAAATATTAATTTACTGGTGAAGACATCGAGGGCAAAATTAAGTAGTTTTTATTTTTTTATAAAACTTAAATGCAATTGAAAGAATTAACAACAACATTTTGCTTTTAAATCTTTTATTCATTCCAGCAATTAGATAATCGTAAAAAGAAAATGCCGTAGACTTGCACAATTATTACGTGGTCATTATTATGCCTAATGAATGGTGAATAAATTTTCCTTTTTACTTACATATATATATACAAAACTTTTAGACACATACTTTTCAAATAAAGACTAACTTTGAAGTAGAATATTTGGGTTTTCACATATTCCACTATATTTTTATAATCCTTCTTTTTAAAAAGCAAGTTCATTAAGGTAAGGATATTTTTAGATGGGCTAACAAAAAATACGAAAATATTTTGACTTATTATTACCACAAATTAAACTTAATTAATATAAAAGACATTTAAAATTATACACCTGTTTGACACTTAATTAAACTGATACAGTAGACCGGAAATATAATTCTTTATTACTTCAACCTTTACCTGTCAGGTAATCCAATTACCCTATCAGTGGTGTGCCGGTAGAGATCAAAGTAGGACAAGGGCAATTAATTCCTCGGTGTAGAGAGTGAGCTCGCTATCACAATAAACATTTACCTGATTTTGGGAGAGATTACTCCCAAATTCCTCCCAACATTTAGGGAGGAATATCGGAGTTTTTCGGAGTGACTCCGACATTTTCCTTGGTGTAGGGTGTGGGAGAGTTGATCCTTTTGAAATGTACTGTACCTGTTAAAAAAAACTTGACATAGAAATTTTGACAGAAAGTAATGATGACCAAACCATGAAAAATTTCCCTAAAAAACACCTATGAAAATAAATTAAATTGTTGCAAAATTTGTAAGAAACACAAACACCTTGCTGATCAAAGTCTTGCTCATTTGTTGGCAAATTAATTGTTAGATTGAAGGAACACTGTGTTGCCCAATCAATGTTCTGCATATAACCAAGCTTTCAGATGAAAGAAAACAGCAAAAATAAAAAATGTCTTCAAAAATGTACAAAACATTAATCATGTTAGTTCTTGATTTTTTAATGGTTGTTTTGCTTAAATTGTGTTTAGGTCTCATTGATGTTAATCTGGGATATTCCACACTCTGGCACTGGAGTCTGTCCAGTACTTGAAAGAAGAAGAACCCACATACCTCCATTTTATTTATAGTTTTATACACATAAACGAATATCACAAAGGTCATTTATCATGTTTATTATTATATGTTTAATAGTTCATATCTATAGGTAAAAATGTGTAAGTGTGGACTAATAGAAATTTATTTTCAACAGTTTTACCTCAGATTAGCATCTGCATAAGAGAAAACAGTACAAAACCAGCAGAAAAGGTTAGTATATATCATTAACAGTACATGCACATATAAATGTAGAAGTCATGTACATGTATAAGCATTTAATGCTACATGTACACATGTAAGTATATAAATATTGTTAATGTATATGTATCTGTCATTAAATCACATTTTTGTTTAATAACAATATAAAAGTTAAGGTCACCATAAAAGTAGTTCATGTTTGGAATAGAGTCCCATCCCTTCCCTTCCCAAAAAAATGAAATACTTATTATGAGTAAAAGGATAACTCTTCATGTCCATCAGACAGAGTTCACCTGCCATTTCATAGATCAGTGATCAAGCTTCAAGTTATTTGATTAGGTTCCTTTCTCAGATACTGTTGGCAGTACATGTAGGTCAACTATTTGATTGTAAGGTGTACATGTCTGTCTGATAGGCATCATTTTCATTGGTTCAAAGGAGTAGGTCCGGTAAGGGCCGATTTTGGCCTCAAATTTCAGGTTCATCTGACGAAATATTTCGGACACTTTTTAAACACTGAAGCAGTGTTTTCCCTAGGCTTTTAGCATAGCGGTACCGCTACGCATCAATTTCGACCGCCATGCTTTCATCATTACCGCTGATTTACATTTTTTGTACATGTCTGTCTAGGCAGGATTCATCAGACCTTCTGGTTTTTAAAATTTATTTTCCTATGAATTTCAAAACTTTATTAGACAGAAAATAAACTGTAAACATAAAAAATGTGATACAATGAATGTAATTTATACAAAATCTATAAGAATGATTACAAAATATGAATGAAATGATCACTGCACTTGGTTTTAGACTTTTAGCACTTACAGTTTGCCTTTTATCTTGCAAACAATAAAAGATGGACAGAAACAGTAGGCAGTAAAATTGATCAATATCTTACTTATTTTAATCCAAGAAAATTTGTAAAATTTGAGAATCCAGTATCGTATGTTGTAAAGTGGCAATACAATAGTGAATACATTATTACTGTATCTTGCAAGAATATTATTTTGTGTTCTGCATGCTATTCCTATATTGTACACAGTGACTCATCTTCTATTTTTTTCAGACAAAATTTGGTCCCCTGAAAGATGAAGATAGAATTTTCACAAATTTATATGGACGTCATGACTGGAAACTCAAGGGCGCTATGTCAAGGGTAAGTGTACAAATATGTAAATTACTGTTATAAACAAGTGTAATATTTCATAAGGTGATTGTATCCTGATATAGACTTTTTGATTATTGGTTACATCAAGGATCCGGAAATTTTTTCACCCAATTTCGGTTTCACAGGAAATCATCAGCTTTTTAATTTTTTACCTTTGACAGTATTTGAATATGAATGATAATAGTTGCACTTGCTTTATTAAACATGAAATAATTTTGAATTTATGATTAAGTGTCTAATTTGCGGAAGAGGATTTTGACATGGGTATTACATAGTAAACAAAGCACGTGTGTTAGTAGTGACAAAATAGTTTTTTCTACGTAAATTAAATCGAGTTTTAATTTAATTTTATATCAGAATTGACAATTGTATTAGCTGAAAAGTAATTAAATAATGAAGACAGTTGTTATGGAATTTTAATTTCTTTATAATTTAAGTTCTGAGCTTGTGATCAATAGCCAGGTGTGAATTAAAAACACAGGTAAAGAGATTAGCGATCATAAGCCAATACTTCCCTGAGGCATTAATATAGTTATTAGGAGGGCCCTGATGATTATCACTCAAGTATATTGAGTGGCAGTTTTATTACAGGAAAAGGATAACAAAACAAAAACAAGTTCAAAATGGCGATTTAGAAACTCTATCTCAACAAAATGACCGAAATTATTTCTGTTGAAAAATAAAATTTGTCCTAAATCCCAATTCCACGTTTAGTTGAAAAATAGACAAACACTTTCAGTTTAGGACATGACTGACAAATATGACCGTTTCCGGACCTTTGGTTATCAATACATATGCACATAGATCTGGAGCTGGCATGTCAGTTAACTGCTAGTAGTCTGTTGTTATTTATGTATTATTGTCATTTTGTTTATTTTCTTTTGTTACATCTTCTGACATCGGACTCAGACTTCTCTTGAACTGAATTTTAATGTGCGTATTGTTATGCGTTTACTTTTCTACATTGGCTAGAGGTATATGGGGAGGGTTGAGATCTCATAAACATGTTTAAACCGCCTCAATTTTGCGCCTGTCCCAAGTCAGGAGCCTCTGGTCTTTGTTAGTCTTGTATGATTTTTATGCAGTTAATCTGCATTATGTGAGCACCCTAGATTTGTGGTCTACTCAATAAATGCTGAAATACTTGCCATTGTTATTATCTAGCTGGCTACTATGTTATATATAACTAATTGAACACTTTTTTAATACTTTTAATTCTGGATTACAAAAAATATGACTAGAAAAACCTTAAATGATCGTCGAATCACCCAAAACTTTTGAAGTTGCACATAGGAAGTAGTGCTCATTAGGAATTCTTATGTAGTTTATTATCGCCTGTGCTTTTGGCTAAGATGTCAAAAAACAATTATTTAAAAAAAAATATTTAATCGCCGAAAATCTTTTAAGACAAGTAGTTTAGATTTCCTAAATGGCAAAAGTCGTAGGAATATTGTTTGTCATCAATACGTAGTACAACTACGTCAGTAGTCTATTATATAATAAGTTCAACTGTTCATGCTGTTGGCGGCAATTTCAAATTAGAAGACGAAATTCGTATCTTTTCAATTTGGAGGCAGGGGTTCAAATTAGCGGTGGTCCGAGGTCCGCGACCTTCCACTTTCGACTTGGTTACTAGCCACGCCCGACGGGCTTTCCACTCTGAGACAACTATATCACAGTTATAGTAGTCTCAGTTCCACTTGAAAGAAAATAAAAAAATAGCTTTACAAACCTTTTCGCCAAAGTCTCCAAATAAACGATCTCAAAACTTATTTTAATCATTATTATTCATGACAGCGATGTCAATTTTGTTCAATCGCTAGCTATATACAGAAAATCGTCGACAAAAAATGTGTTAATACGAGTAAAATCGTATCTGACTTGACAAAAACAACATTGGAACACAATGACAATGGCTGCCGTGAAAAGACAATTACAATTTCGGATCCGATTCCGGAAGCGGATAAGGGTAATTCTGGTTTTTGGGCGAATCCAGGCAGGTGACAAAATACATCTACATTGTATGCATGGTAAATGAATATAAACACTAGAATTGAAAACCAAAAGATATATGTAAAAGAAAGAAAAAGCAGAAAATATTTTAAACAGAAACTCAAAATTACTTTTGACAAATTTTAATGTCAAAATCCAATACAATGTGACAGCTGGGAACAGTATATCTAACAATATATATGTTCCTGGTCACAGTATAAATTTTCTTTATCAGTGATTAATGTTGATAATGCATGTAAGATGCTTTTAAAGGGTAAACATATTACTGCAATTTTGAAGGGGTATTTTTTTCCCTCAATTTTGAAGGGTCAGTTAAAGTAGCTGGAAGATTCTTGCTTTATTTTCACAAATAACTACCTGAATGTAGGCAAATCATATGATATATAGGTGGCGTCCTTTGGGCCACTTTACCCCCTCCTGTTTGATAACTTTGAAACGGATGAGATCCCCACCTCTCAACCATATACATTCATGTATGGGACTATATATATAACTAATCAAATGGGGGAGTCCATGGGGTGTCCCACCCCCTCCTGTTTGGGAACTTACGAAACGGTCGAGATCCCCACCCCTAAACAATATATATTCATGTATGGGTCAATATAACTAATTAAATGAAATATAGGGGGAGTCTCCCTACCCCCTCCTGTTTGAGAACTTGGAAACCGATGAGATCCCCACCCCTAAACCATATATATTCATGTATGGGACAATATAACAAATCAAATGAAATATAGGGGAAGTCCCTGGGGTCATCCTATCCCTTCCTGTTTGAGAACTTGAAAACCCTCGAGATCCCCACCCCTAAACCATATATATTCATGTATGGAACAATATAACAAATCAAATGAAATATAGGGGAAGTCCCTGGGGTCACCCTACCCCTTACTGTTTGAGAACTTGAAAACCCTCAAGATCCCCACCCCTAAACCCTATATATTCATGTATGGGACAATATAACAAATCATTTACATTTACTATAGGCAGCTGGTCAGTCAGACCTCACCTTTGATCCTTGTAGGAGTGAACATTTGTCTGATTTGTGTCGCATAACTATTGTACTATAGAACACATACTCAGTTTTCTTTACAGGGAAACCAGTCCATTCATACTGTTACATGTTCGTACTAAGTCAACACGTACTACTAACAGTCAACTAAAACCAACGTTAACTATTAACTAGAACAACTACAATCATTGCGAACTTGTACCACTGCAGACTCACCATAAAAAATATACATTTATATATTCATTGCTATTGAAACCTTGATAACATATAAATTATTTGCCTTAATAATTAATTCATTAGATAAACATAAATGTACAATATATGAATGTTTAATGCCACATCAGAGGCGGATTTAGAGGGTTTTTCAGTGCCCCCCCTTCCATTTTTGAGAAAAAATTTGGTTGATTATATAGGGAATCACTGAAGCATGACTGGAGCAGGTCCCCTGTTAGGCAGGCAGTGGGCCCCCACTTATGAAAATTTCTGGATTCGCCATTGCACATAATTACGTTTGCCGGTTTTTGGTTAACTGCCTTCAGCGCTTACAGCGCTTTGATTAATTTTAGTTTCTTGTGTATAATTCGGAGTTTAGTATGATGTCCATTATCACTAAACTAGTATACATATTTTTAAGGGGCCAGCTGAAGGACGCCTCCGGGTGCTGGAGTTTCTCGCTACATTTAAGACCCATTGGTGGCCTTCGGCTGTTGTCTGCTCTATGGTCGGGTTGTTGTCGCTTTGACACATTCCCCATTTCCTTTCTCAATTTTACATGATGAAGGATGACAGAAATTTGAAAAAAACAATTGCACAGCACACACAAACAACAACCTCCTAAAAAAAATTCAGGATCAATCAACAACAAACAATTATGTCCAGATAGACTGACCTATATGTTATACAGACCAACCAGTGAGCACAAACCTCACCATTTATCTATTTAGACCATGTGTTTTCAAAAACCTCATACTGTGAAAGTACTTTAATTCGTGGGTATCAATTTTCGTGGTTTGAGCAATATTTACATGTTCGTGGGTTTTTAAATTCGTGGATTTTAGTTTTCTAAAAAAAATAAAATTGAAAAATTGAAGCCTTTAGAAAAAGGGTTACAAATAGTCTAGATTGAAGGAAATTGCAAAGTAAACATTGACCCATGTAAATCGTAGTGATAACACTAATTAACCCATGATAAAGTTATCAACAGATTAAAGACCACCAAAGGTGTTAATTAGGCCATTAACATGTCACCTAAAGAAAACAGTAACATAAACAAATGCTATGAATTGCCAAATAATTCTTATCAAAATCAAGACCAGCATAATTTTTTTATTTCTTATATGTACGAGAACTATGAGGATATAAAATGAACACTTTATCATACTAGCATATCAATACCGGAAATCTGACTTTCATTGAACAAAAACAAAAGTTGCACATTTTAGGTTATTAAAGATTAAATGGGTATAATCCTGCATGCGGTTGTAGTTCTGTGACTGCTATTAAAGTATTCTCAGAGTTGGTGCTATTCAATATCTTCTCTTAGACTAGATCATACATGTCATATCAGTAGTCAAACATACCGATTGGGATCTTTCTAGGTCTTGATTTAGACAATGGTTATTTTATTTCGTTGGACACTTAAATTCGTGGATAAAGTCATCCACGAAAACCACGAAAATTGGTACCCCACGAATAAAAGTACTTTCACAGTACTTCTAGATGAATTTGTCTCCTATTTCAGGGTGACTGGTATAAGACCAAAGAAATTCTGCTGAAAGGACATGATTGGATACTACAAGAAATGAAAGATTCTGGTTTAAGAGGAAGAGGAGGTGCTGGCTTCCCTACAGGAATGAAGTGGGGCTTTATGAATAAACCCAGTGATGGTAGACCTAAATACCTTGTAGTTAATGCAGATGAAGGAGAACCAGGTACATGTAAAGACCGAGAAATCATGCGACATGACCCACATAAATTAGTGGAAGGGTGCCTTGTCGCAGGACGATCTATGGGTGCTGTGGCAGCCTACATTTACATTAGAGGAGAGTTTTATAATGAAGCTTCTAATCTCCAAGTTGCCATTAAAGAGGCTTATGCTAATGGACTTATTGGTAAAAATGCTTGTGGGTCTGGCTATGATTTTGATGTGTTTGTTCACCGTGGAGCAGGAGCATATATATGTGGAGAAGAAACAGTAAGTTCAAGTACAATGTTAATGAAGAAATCAGGTAGTAAATACTAAAGTGTATTAAAAGAGAAAAAAACTAATACTAGTGAACATGGTGAATATGGCCTTAACAAATCTAAGACTGCAGAAAATAATGCCTGTAGCACAAACTGGGCCATTATTTATGAGCTAGTTCACCAAAACTGGCTTTGGAGAGACTGTAAGCTCAAATAAGGAATGCCATAAGGACTTGCCTCTTTCCATTTTGATACTGACTTATCATTTATATAGCTTGAAAATAAAATGATAGAAACACAAATTTATGGAAAGAGGAAGCTTAAGTAAAGCAAGTACTTTTTTATAACGATTCAATTTACTATTTGTTAAATCAGTTTCTTGTATTTTGATTCTTCTGCAGTTTTACAAATAGTTTTATTTTTCAGTCGTTAATTGAATCTCTGGAAGGAAAAGCAGGAAAACCCCGACTTAAACCCCCATTCCCAGCTGATGTTGGCGTATTTGGTTGCCCTACAACAGTGGCAAATGTAGAAACTGTAGCAGTAGCTCCAGTAAGTTACACAACATGCACAAGTCTAATAATAACAGAAGCAAAGCAGTATCTCAGTGAGAAAAATGTTTCCGCACACAACAGTAATCAAAGCAGGAAATAGGGTTTGAAGAGAAATGAGAAATTTTAATTTACTTAACTGAAGTTTCAGAAACAATTTTATATTCCATCAAATTGTCAGCAGACATACTTATAATAGAATTAGAATAACAGTCTTCTGTCTTCATTTCTTATATTTGTTTTTATGCCCCACCTACGATAGTAGAGGGGCATTATGTTTTCTGGTCTGTCCGTCCGTCTGTCGTACCGTCCGTTCTGTCTTTCCATCCGTCCGTCTGTTCGTTCGTCCGTCTGTCCCGCTTCAGGTTAAAGTTTTTGGTCAAGTTTTTGATGAAGCTGAAGTCCAATCAACATGACACTTAGTACTCATGTTCCTTATGATATGATCTTTCTAATTTTAATGCCAAATAAGATTTTTTACCCAATTTCACGCTCCATTGAACATGTAAAATGATAGTGTGAGTGGGGCATCCATGTACTTTGGACACATTCTTGTTTAGAATATGTTTTATTTATAGTTCTGGTTGGCATTATGTCCATTGGACTTTAAGAATTTAATGAATTTGGTTTTGATGCAGATTTTGTTAATTTCAGACAGTCAAATCCCATAAGAGTTTCTGATTTTTCATTATTATAATAGTTGATGCAGGAATTGAAAGATATTTTTTTTTAGTCAGTTTGAAAATTAAATGTGTTATCTGAGAGTGCCAGAAATTTCCACTTGTTCAATAAACCATTACTTTACATTATGGCTACATTTCAGATTCGCTTCAAAATATGTTTCTGCTACACATTTCAACAGTTATGGATATTTCTATTGAGAACATGTTTAAGCCAAACAATTTAAATAGCCTACAAGTGTTTCCATCAATTTTTATTTAACTGGTAATTATAGGCAGCCATACAGCATTCTACAATGAGAAAAAACCTTACTGTATAGTTTGGCTATAAAAGGCTCTAAAATGATAAACATGAAACAATTCAATTGAGAAAATTAACAGGCTAATTTATAACAAAACAAATTACGAAAACAAATATCCATAACATTAAACCAGGTTCCTGACATGGGAAAGGCACATAATAACAATAATCAAGTATCTAAGACTAAAATATCAAGTAAATTTGTGTTAAGTATAACGATATGTATGTGTAACACCTGATTTTTATTGATAACTTTTTTTTTGTAATTGTAGATTATATGTAGGAGAGGAGCCAGTTGGTTTGCCAGTTTTGGAAGAGAAAGAAATCGTGGGACAAAGGTATTTTTCTGAAAATGATGCAGCCAATTGATGACAAATTTTTAAGTCTGAAGGTCATTTAAAGGTTATACAGATACATGGGAATCATCATTGTATACTGGTTCTCTCAGATAAATACAGTGGATTTATTTCCTGTAAATCTGAAAATAGGCTCTCAAAATAGTAAATTTGGCTTGTGGTTGATGACATATGATTAACCCTTTAGTATTACCTTATCTTCTATCTATTAGCTCTGCAACATAAGAGGGGGGCAGGACCTTTTTGGGATGTCAGGATCGGGTGTTTTTAAGCTCAAGATTTCAGGATTGGTCCTGTTGGGATCCAGGAATTCTTTGAAATTTCAGGATGTTGGGATTTAAATTTCTTTAAATTTCGGGACCTCGGGATATCATGTTTTTAAGCCCGAGAATATCAGGATTAGGACCCCTCCTAACCCCCCCTCACATAACTACCTTGTGAAGATGTATTCACATTTGTAACAGTTCTAGAGTTGTTCCCCCTGAATTTTCTCAAAATTGTAATTTTGGTTTACTGGTGATAAGTTATGTTAATTTTGGATTTGCACTTTTCTCATTTGTTTATATATAGCTACATACTATGCAATGCTGGTTAACCAGAATCATACTGTTACCTCAATCAAGAGAACATCTTTTACATGTTTACCTTGTTTCTTGAAATCTCTTGATACTTTGGTCTATTACTGTTATGTACAGAGTTCATACATATTCACCATTAAGATAATTCCCCAAGATAAATAAAAATTGAATTTATACTACATGTATTGTTGAATTTTGTTGAACAAAACTACAATATGGGAATCCTAATTTTGCTTATAAGGATTAAGATAGTTTGAACTTATTTCTAAGAGCTAATTTGTGTTAAAGTTCTAAGACAAGATATTAAAAGATCATTGAAAATTAAACCAGTAAACATTATTTTTCCAAAAAGAGACATTATATTTTACATTACATACAAACAAATGATGAACATTAAGATGTTTTTGGAAACATTGAAATTCAGTTTTGAACACATTATACAATTATTGACTTGATGAGGTTAATACAATTATTTATCAACAAAGAAATATGATATTCACAGAGGCCAACGACTGAAGGTGAATGTCATATTTCTGGTTTTAATAAATTATTGTATCAACTGAAATCAAAGACAACAATTGTTTTATATATGACTTAAAAATGTCCTGTACCAAGTCAGGAATATGGCCATTGTTATATTATTGTTCGTTTCTGTGTGTGTTACATTTTAACGTTGCGTCGTTTGTTTTCTCTTATTTTTGAGTGTAATTTCACATTGCAATAAGACGTGTCACGGAACTTGTCTATCCCAAATTCATGTATTTGGTTTTGATGTTATATTTGGTATTCTCCTGGGATTTTGTCTGATGCTTGGTCCGTATTGTGTGTGTTACATTTTAGTGTTGTGTCCTTGTTCTCCTCTTATATTTAATGCGTTTCCCTCGGTTTTAGTTTGTTACCCCGATTTTGTTTTTTGTCCATGGATTTATGAGTTTTGAACAGCGGTATACTACTGTTGCCTTTATTTAATCCTTCTCAGATTTTCTAATATTTGCTCAAAAATATTTTTAAAACTGCTCCTTGTTTTATACTAAATGTATCATGTGCTTTTGCAGTCGCTAATTTTCCTATGAAATATTAGATTAAGTTTATTAAAAACAAATACACAAAAAAACAAGAAGAGAAAATATACGCCAACAACAAGAAGAAATGAAAAAAAAAAAAAACCCCAGGAATTTTCTTGATATCTTAAACCTACGTCATTGAGGTTGCCATGGAATATCTATATTTAGGTACAGGAAGGCTGTTCCAAATCTGTTTGGTTGCCATGGAATATCTATATTTAGGTACAGGAAGGCTGTTCCAAAGTTGTTATATTATTGTTCGTTTCTGTGTGTGTTACATTTTAACGTTGCGTCGTTTGTTTTCTCTTATTTTTGAGTGTAATTTCACATTGCAATAAGACGTGTCACGGAACTTGTCTATCCCAAATTCATGTATTTGGTTTTGATGTTATATTTGGTATTCTCCTGGGATTTTGTCTGATGCTTGGTCCGTATTGTGTGTGTTACATTTTAGTGTTGTGTCCTTGTTCTCCTCTTATATTTAATGCGTTTCCCTCGGTTTTAGTTTGTTACCCCGATTTTGTTTTTTGTCCAAGGATTTATGAGTTTTGAACAGCGGTATACTACTGTTGCCTTTATTTAATCCTTCTCAGATTTTCTAATATTTGCTCAAAAATATTTTTAAAACTGCTCCTTGTTTTATACTAAATGTATCATGTGCTTTTGCAGTCGCTAATTTTCCTATGAAATATTAGATTAAGTTTATTAAAAACAAATACACAAAAAAACAAGAAGAGAAAATATACGCCAACAACAAGAAGAAATGAAAAAAAAAAAAACCCCAGGAATTTTCTTGATGTCTTAAACCTACGTCATTGAGGTTGCCATGGAATATCTATATTTAGGTACAGGAAGGCTGTTCCAAATCTCAAATTAACCTCTTGTGAATTGTGCTGCGTTGAATATGACATTTTATCAAAGAAGATTTCATATGCTTTTAGCCAATGAGGAAAAAAGAAAATTTAAAGTCATGTAATAATTTGATTTGTTGCTTGCAGCTGTTCAATATTTCTGGTAATGTAAATAATCCGTGTACAGTTGAAGAAGAGATGTCTATTCCTCTGAGAGAATTGATAGAGCGACATGCAGGAGGTGTGATAGGAGGCTGGGACAACCTACAAGGTGTTATACCTGGGGGCTCATCTACACCGGTCATTCCAAAGAGGTAAGATCTTGGATCTGACAAAGTATAATGAAGGAGTAAGTGAAAAAAAGATACAGCCTGTTTGTCAAATTATTATCTGTGGCCTAGTTTTGATTAATATCATGATCTTTATACGACCGCAAAAATTTTTGCGTCATAGAATGCTATCATGTCGTTTTCGTCGTCTGCGTCATCGTCCGAAGACGCATTAAGTGTCCGGACAATAACTCTAGTTTGAGTGAATGGATCTCTATAAATTTTAATCAGAAGGTTCAATACTAAAGGAAGGTTGGGATTGATTTTGGGGGTTATGGTACATGTACCAATAGTTTAGGAATTAGGTGCCCAAAATAAGCATTTTTGTAGTTTTCAAACAATAACTTGTGTTTAAGTGTATGAATCTATACCACAAGTTTCCATACCATAAAGGGAGGATTAGTATTGACTTTGGGGGGTGGTTATGGCTCAAAAAGTTTTGGAAAACTAGGTTTTTCTGGTCAATAGACAATTAAGACAATTTAGAAGCAGTGAAAGGGAGGTAATTCAAAAACATTTAACATACAATGTTGGGTATGATCGGATTAACCTCCCATACACTACTATGTAAATTATATATAAAGAAATGTCAGGTTTTGGACTAATTGGAAAAAAAAGGGAGGTGGTAGTAGTTTTCAATTTTTTTTCCAAATTTCTGAAATTCCAAATTTTTGAAAAGTTTGAAGAAGAAAACTTTAATTGCACAATATTGTGCAATAGATTTGTAAGATCTTGACATTTGTTTTGTGTCAGAATCGCATATTATGTCAAAATTTGATCAGAATCCAAATTCAGAGCTGTATCAAGCTTGAATGTAGTGTTCATACTTGCCCCAACTGTTCAGGGTTCGACCTCTGAGGTCGTATAAAGCTGTGCTTTGCGGAGCACCTGGTTATTGCAGTAATCATGGTTATGAAAATATATGGTGCCAACAATTATTTGCTGTATTTCTAGAAATCTCAAATGCACACCAAAACAAACTTTTTGTATTCCACATAGTATTAAATTAATGAGCAGTAAATGATTTTTAAAAACCAGATAAAAAATTATCTATTAATAATTTGATATCCAGAAAATATGGGAACTTAGAATAGAGAGAATGAAAATCAATGACATGAAAGTCCTTGATTAGGAAAAAAGTATGGGAAAACTAAATGTTTTTAAAAGAAACAATGTGTTTTAAATTTGTGTGTCATTAGTTTTTTCTAACCACTTTAAGGACCTATGCAAACTCTGCTATAACCACTTTTAATTAATTTGTATTATTATCTGATATTAGTATAGTATAGCAACAACAGGTAGGATCAAGTTTTAAAATTATTTTAAAGGAATGTTTAATTGAAGGTAATGCTGCAAATATCATATGAAAAGAATTTTTAATTAGACCTCCATTTTAATTTAAACCCTTTTCTTTTAGTGTGTGTGAGGATGTGCCAATGGATTTTGATGGGTTAATCCAGGCTCAGACTGGTTTAGGAACTGCAGCAGTTATTGTCATGAACAACCAAGCTGATATGATAAGATGTATATCTCGTCTTATAGAATTTTATAAACATGAAAGCTGTGGACAGGTAATAGGTTTTTAAACATACATGTTAGGGAAATTAAATTGAAAATTATATTCTAGTTGTCAATAGTCTTTAAAGAGTAAATATCAAGAATCTCTTCAGCAGAGGGAAAGCCAATATATCTTGGATCTAAAATACTATTATATAAATAACACATAGCTGAGAGGGTGATAGAGCAGATTGTTACCCCGAGAAAACATTGTCAACTGAGGCGAAGCCGAGGTTGACAATGTCTTTTCGAGGGGTAACAATCTGTTCTATCACCCTCTCAGATATGTGTTATTTAATTTATTATACTGAATGTTCTGTTATTACTGTCGATTAAATTTAAAATTCAAAGTAATAAGCTATGACATCTTTGTACATAACCATCCGTATTTAATAAAGCGCACACTTGATCAAACGTCTCCGTGAAGGGTAATAGAGTATTTGCCATAGGATAGAGTCCTATTTAATAAAGCGCACACTTAATCAAGCGTCTCTGTAAAGGGTGATAGAGTATTTGTCATAGGAAAGAGTCGTGTTTAATAAAGCGCACACTTGATCAAGCGTCTCCATGAAGGGTAACACAGTAAATTGACACCCTCGTATTAGCCAATAAAAATCTGGCATTTTGACATGAAGTATAATAAAACAAAATACTCCCAGCATATTAAAGGTAAACCAGTGATTTTGCTAACGCTCTTCACTTTCGTAATTTACGAAACGGTTTTTGCATTGACGAAAGAATATCAAATCAATTTCGTCACTAAAATTTTGAAAGTGTAAAAATATTTTCGCATTAAAATACTTTAAATTTACCTGTCTTCATGATTTTGACAAGTTTATGACCCCCAGGTATTTAACATTTGGAACAGGTGTTACAAGTTGTGATTACAAGTAATCTGCTTATCACCTTCCGATGGGTCACTAATCCGTTAATTATTAATAAACCTCATAATTGACCATCGTCATACCAGGAAAATCAGTCAGTCTGCATTTCAACACCCAGGAGTATAGTTTCGTCATTTAATCAAAATTGTTTCACCCCAGACAGTTCGCATTTGAATTTCAATATTTCTCAAACGATCACAATTTGAAGTTCGTTTGTCGTAGATTTGTCATTCCAACGTATTTTCATCATATTTGATATAAATTTTCATCAAAAACTTTTGACAAATTTCCATTCAAAATATAGAACTTAAATTTATTCAAAACATTCACAAATATTTTCACGAGTCAAACAGATGCTTCCTGTACTGTGGTAGGCATGCATGAAAGTATTCCTACGACTATTTATTGACACCAAAAATGTAAAATACGAAATCATTTTGTATCAATTAAACGAGAGAGACAAATATATATCTCTTACTAAAGAAATTTAAATCGAAAAATGATAATTTCCTAATGAATCCGGACCTGTTTTGAATTTATTATCCACATGTCACTTCCCGTTTTCATTTCATTTTAAAACCGAAAGTAGAAAACGTGATCTATTGACTATTCTTGATTTGTTTACAACCTCCTTACAAACTTTATAATCGTTCCAAAAAGGATTTTATACAGTTCCAACTATCGATTTGGACGTTTTATAAGGATAATGATTATGCAGTGAGTTATCGTTGCAAGTTCATTTCCGCTGTGATTCCTTGTTTAAAAAAAATGGAATCCAACTTTTGTTGATCAGGAATGTCCCCTGAAACATTGGAACAAACTGAAGAGAATTTGTGAACTAAATTTCCGGATCCTATGTCAGAATCTTTCATAATAAGGGCCAATACAAACAAATCATACAATAACTGCCAATCATGTCTAGCCCTGTCCTTTAAAATCTGGCAAAGTCAACGATGACGCTAATAATATACATCCTTAGTCCCTTGCTGTTTAAAGCCCTCAAAATCCTAGCTTAAACCCTGGGTAAACTCACAATGGAGAGTCCATAAAAGCACCATTGAGGCCCAATTTTGCATTCTTATTTTCTTTTAATTTCCCATATTTCCCACTTCTTAGTCCTTGGTTGTGTGAGAATCCTAATGATATGAAAAGTAGTAATCAAAATCTGACTTGTAGGGCCTGAAGAACTCTACTGAACATTGCATTTAATCTTTAACAAACATATTGGTATGAAAGAAAGATTGAAACTTGTTCATTGTTTAGTCAAAATCACCTGGTTGGTTTTTTTGGGAAAAGGGTTCTTTAAGCTTATATAGTGTTAGTATGCTTAAACTTGGTAATATTATTCACTTTGAAAGTGGATAAATTTGTAAATACCCTAAATTATAGGCCATGGTCATGTGATTTTGGAATATGCTTGTGGATATTATCTAGCTAGAATTATACTTTGCAGTTAAATCTGTTTAAAATTTTGTTATTTTAGTGTACACCATGTCGAGAAGGATGCGGATGGATGGCAAAGATCATGAACAGATTTGGTAGGATTTTAATAATAAAAAAAAATATAGTACATACATTTTTAACAATGTTATGAAGCAAATTCTATCCCTTTGTGTAAAGGTGAATTTTGACCTCTGGTATAAGAAGGTATTCTGTTTTTTAAGTCACAAGATATTTGGTATGTTGTATAAGCATTTCCAAGGAGATTTTTTTGTCCAGGAATCTCAGATAAGTCAATGATATTTGGTATGCACTTGGAATATCTTATTTCCACTGAAACTATTCAGCCCTGTACCGTCAGTGATGGACCATATACTTTGAATATTTTGAATAATTTACATTCCAAAGTCATATGTCCAAAGTACCATATAGTTGGCTATTTTCCCTGGGTGCAAATTTTTGCTTATTTTTTTCACAGATAAAACAAAAATAGCCAAAATAAAGTCGCCAATTTAAAACTGCACATGCAAAGGTATTGATAAAAGTTTTGAATCCGCCAAAATAATAACTGCCAAAATATTTCGTATACCTTATTCAATGAAAATCGCCAAATTTTATGCCTGCAAAAATATCCGGCTATACGGTATTACTATTTAAATTTCAATATTTGCATTTTTCTATCAAAATTGCATAAAGGCAAGACATATCTCTGTGTCAACAGTATATTTTTACGTGAATAGTTCAATGTATGATTTTTTTTCCCTTCAGAAACTGGAAATGCCAGACCTGCAGAGATAGACATGTTATATGAATTAAGTAAGCAGATTGAGGGACATACAATCTGTGCTTTAGGTGATGGAGCAGCTTGGCCTGTACAGGTACGTCTAATTCAGTTTATTTTGCATGCTATATTCAGATGGGTTTGGTTTTAAAATAGCATAACCCTGATAAGCTGTTTTATTGTTATATTGGATTTTACAGGATGTTCACTGCTAATATTCAAATTAAGGTAGCACTACAGTCAGATTTTTCATTAATTTCTCCAAAACTACTCAATGGATTTTTAAAATCTTTAACTCATTTTAAAGCTGAAATATAACTCCTTCTTAATATGTAGATAAATTTATTTTTGGTATGATTAATCTTAAAATATAGGTCATGAATTGCCAAAAAAGTGGTCTTCCAACTTGGATGAAAAAAGCACATTCAGGTCAAATGGTAGTAAAAATTTGTTTTCATCACTTTAATCAACCATTCACAAACTACGAAACCGTGTCTCAGATTTTTGATATATGCCTTCAGTAAGAAGATATATTGATTTAACTGCTGGGTGCCAAACCTCATTTCATCTTTCATCTTTGGACACCTATAAATTTATTTAGAAACAAATTATCCAAGAACTGGGACACGGTATTGTAGATAATACTCCCTTTAATCACATATATCAAAGTCAAACCAAAAGGGGTACCCATAAAGTTTCTATTTTAATTTTTCGCTAACAATACACCTTATCGCTATTCCCGGCTGACCCGTCCGCTTGAACTTTTGACGTCAACAACAATCACTTTTCCATTGTGGCGTCAGACATTTTGTTTTATGACGTCAAAATTTTACGGGAACCTGTGTGATTTCCAGCAATGGCGGACAAATAGCGATAAGGTGTATTCTCATGAAAAATTGTTCTGAGAAATGACCTAAAAACTGATTTTCCCCCTTAGAACCATTATAAATGCTACATAAATACAAAATTTCCACAGAGAACATCCCAGGAGTGTTCTGACACCATTATTTTATCAAAAGAACCACACACTTTGATGCTCTAATACTGAAAATTTTGCATTATGTGTAAAATGACCAACACTAACTTGGCATTTGGCTGGAGTTTGACGTCATAGATTTGACCAACATTTGTGATGAAGAGATTAAATATAGTCAAAGCTTCGCCTTTGTCCAGACAATCTAAGATAAGAGAATAACAAGAATGAACAGCTGCATATAATCAATATTTAACATCATTATTATCACTATAAAGAATGATTTTCATTTGTATTTTAAAAAGAAATATACTATGAAATTAGCTAGAACATTAAAATTATGCAATAAGAGACATGTTCAGAAAAAAATAAAAAAAACCCTTCCTGAAAATTAGACTGTTCCGCATGATTTTTTAGTTTAATGGAATCAATAAATTTCACATAAACTTAAAATTAGGCCAATTAAAATTAATTGATAGATTTTCATCCCCGCCCGCCCCTCTGAAATCGTCCCGCCCCGAATTTTTTTATTTTATAAAATTTACGATTTCCGGATTTCGTTCATTCCCGTTACCGGTAACCGTTAAAATTTCGTTTCATCCTCAAAGCTACCTGTTTCAAATTTCGGTTTTGTACCTTAAGTTAATCTAACAAAAACGATTAAGTCGACCTTTCCGCTGCTCTATGATGACAGCATCATCTTCCGAGAGTACAGATTGATAACGAGAATGACGTGAAATATTGGTGTTAAGAGAAACACGCTGTTTCCAAGACTGCAAATCGCGGTATGTCACAAATTTCTGTGATTAGAAAACTGCGGACTTTTTTATTTATGCAATGACTTTGTCTCAGGAAATTTAAACTGTAAATGATACCCAAAGCGCAAGATTCGTGGAAACCATTGATACAGAAAACATGACTGGATTATAGATATTGAAACACAAGCACCAACTTGTCAGATTTATGACCGTTTATTGAAATTAAAAAGTCGACTAAGATATGCATATTATTTATGCAAGCCCTTTGATTTTACCCATGGCTGTTTCTTTATGTTGACAAACAACAAATGTCCTAATACACCCAAAAAGAGTCATTAAACAACAACTTTTTTTTATTATTAAGTTCATGTTTTACATGATAATTATATTTTCATCTTGCATATAAAGTACCAACCCTATTATTTTCAACACTCTCTGAGTTTTCATTTTATTCTGTACTCATAATAATTGTGTTGCATACCAATGCATTTGCTTCATTTTATGGGAATACAAACCATTGTTTAGAAACCCAAATACATTTGGTGTAGGTAGTCTAACTGAAGAGAGTATTTCTCACACGTTTTTGTTATTAAGTTTTTAAAGTCGTAATTAGATATATTTATTTAAGGATTTGAAAAATTATGTGAGATTCCTCATACTTGTGTATATAAAAAAGAAGATGTGGTATGATTGCCAATGAGACAACTATCCACAAAAGACCAAAATGACACAGACATTAACAACTATAGGTCACTGTACAGCCTTAACAAGACATGATATAAGCTTATTATTACACTTGCATATATGAAGAACTCATCACAAAACATGCAAAAGGGTTTCATATGAAATAAAATTTAAAAAATAAAATCCTCCCACCCGCCCCATTTTTTTCAAAAATTTGGATGAAAATCTACTAATTAATTTTAGTTGGCCTTAGTTAAAATGACAAAAATCCTAACAGATGATTCAGAGACATATTCTTCTTGTTTGAAGTAAGAACATTAAAAGTTTGTCAGAGGCTTTCAAAGATACTTTCACACTCTTATCCATATATATAGTTTTGTTCATTTTTGTTAGATTTTTTCCTTTAGATTTTCTTCTTTTCATATCTTCCCTTTTCTCTATTTACTTCCATGTAATATAAATTACTTTTGTTGCAATAAACATGATACAATGAGATAAGACCACACTATCTATCTTGTGGACAGGGATTAACAGCTGGACACTGGTATCAACAGATGATTGACATATTAGCCCTCCTAAATGCCTATAAATTTAGATGAATTACCATGTGCTTTTATTTACATAAGTTCATTATCAAATTACTCCCTGTTGTGATGTGATAATGACTTTTGGATTTTTTTAAAATTGTGCAGAATAATATTTACAAAGTTATGTGATTAAAAAAATATCTTCAAAAAATCGCTGTTAGACTGAAGTGCTACCTTAAACATGGATCTGGGTTTGATATTAATGGAATATTTGAATTTGACAATCAAAACATTGAGGGGTTTCTGGGTAAAAGGTTTAAAGATATAACAGCCTAAATTGCTCTATAAGTTTTTTTCATTCCTATCAAAATTAATAAGCAGAAGTGGAATAGAGGCCTTGGTGGCTGAGTGGTTTAAGTAACTGAACTACTTAAAAGTTAACCTTTCTCCACTCTGGTTGTGAGTTCAAACCTTTCATGTGACAGGAGAGCTTGACTCTAATTTTAATTGACTAGGGTTGTCACTGGTTCTCTCCAGGCACTCTGCCTTCTGGTAATTTTATCCGACAGCAAAATTTTTTGGGTTAATATAATGCTGTGTTGTCGTTGGCATCAGCTTCTGAAGACACAAATGGTTTCCGAACCATAACTTTAGTTAGAGTGAATTAGTATATATGAAATTTTACAAGAAGGTTCAATACCACAAAAAAAAGTTGGGATTGATTTTGGGTGTTATGGTACCAACGGTTAAGAATTAGGGGCCAAAAAGGGACCAACAACAAGCATTTCTCTTAATTTTCTGTACAATACAAGTGCTGCGTTTTTGGTCTTTTGCTGTGCATGTCAAGAATAGATACCCCATATCCTTTCTTTTATTTTAGTGTTTTTGCATTTAACGTTTAGATACAGCCTGTGATAAAAGTATATTTTCCTTTGTCATATTTTATGTGTCTTTGGAAGAATTTTTTTTTTTAATTAAAAAGCAATGTCTGAGGCAAAAAATTATATTATATTATATTTTTGTCATTTTTCAGACATTTACTTGATGGACTTTTTTTTTATAGTTAACATTAACGTTAGGTCTGGAATTGAATTAGTTAGACACCAGTAACTTTGTCAAACCTTCATGGAATGATATAAAACTTGGATAGAAATAGTAATTTTGTTTTGTATAGTTATATAACCCAATGTTTTACTTTTTCAGGGACTAATCAGACATTTCCGTCCAGTAATTTTAGAAAGGATGAAAGAATTTGAAGCTAAACAACCTAAGAAAGCAACAGCATAGAAATGGTATCCAGTTCATCTGTTACTCTGTCTTTGAAGTGTATTTAAATTATAACTGTCATACAGATAGACTACTATAGCTATTGTTTCACAAAGGAATAACTGTAAAAGTGCAAGTTACGACTAATAGTAAAAAGTATGATAAAGTTTTCTTGGCTCCATGAATTGAAAAAAATAATTCAAACTATTGTAATTCCTTTTAGGGACCACAAAACATTAATAGTCAGCCAAAACTCTTTTCCCATCATATGAACTCTTGAGAGAGGTTTCTGTCAGAGACCATTTTGAATCTGGAATTCAAGTATGTAAGTGCTAGAATTATAGTATTTAGCAATTTTTGCATTTTTGAAGGAGGAATTTTTGGCAATCCTTTCCAAATGGAAAGTTACTACATTTCAGATCAAGATGCTACTTTTGTTTTGTAGGTTGACAGATTCATTATTTACTATTTATACACTAGTTTCAAAAAATGACTCTTTGACACGCTATGCATTGAGACTAGATTTCAGTACGTTTTGTTTACAAATAAAATAAATAACTTGTATATACATATTTGATGAATTTTGTTTTGCCTTGTTTTTAAATGTTACTAACTTGTTATGCCTAAGTCATAATGTATTAGAACTATATATAAAATTCAAAGGAGATAGTTGTTCCAGAAAAAATAAATTTTAATGGTATGGATGTTATCTCATTATTGGCTTCTAACTTCTCCAGCATATTAGCATTTGTACTTGTTAAACTTTGTGAAATAGTGAAGAAAAGGATATGGGTTTTCCATCCATGACACAAAATTACGTAATTGTTGTTTTTCATCTCAAAGACAGTGAGGCCTTCAACATGGAGCAAAAAAAACCTCATCAGGAAGTACACCACTTATTCATGGCCCCATTGCTTCTATAATAAATTCCTCAATTTCAAGCAGGCACAGCTCTTTTGTTTTAATATCAAATAGAGTGGCAATAATTGCTTGTCAAAGCAACACTTTATAGTGTTTGTATAGAAAAAATAAACATACCTTTAACGGCATATAAGAAAAAACTGGTTCCCAGAACTTCGGATATACCAAAACAGGTACTCCAGATCTGATTGTCTGATCGTTTGTGAGATATAAAATTCAGATGTCATGATTTATAATTTATTATACACTCTCTTGGATTCAGTGATTCACTGTGATGACTTATAACTAATGTATACTCTCTGGGATTTTGTGATTCAATTTCATGATTGATAATCCATTTTATACTTTCTGTGATTCAATGTCATGATTTTTAGTGGACTATAAACTCTCGGTGATCCAGTGATTAAATGTCATGATTTTTAGCAGACTTTGAACTCTCCGTGATTAAGTGATTAAATGTCATGATTTTAAACTTACTATAAACTCTCTGTGATTCAGTGATTAAAATGGAACGAAAGATACCAGAGGGAGTCAAACTCATAGATAGAAAATAAACTGACAATGCTATGGCTAAAAATAAAAAGACAAAGAGACAAATAATAGTACAGAAGACACAACATAGAAATGTCATGACTAATTGTATACTGTCTGAAATCAGGGTTTCAACGTCATGATTTTTAACTGACTATAAACTCTTAGTAATAAACAAGAAACGAACGCAAGCTTCAGATAAAAACAAGCAAAGTACTAACCATCTGTCTTTCAACATATCTTGAATAAAAAAAACACTGATCAACAAGACGTTTTTTTTCTGTTGACTAGTTGATAATATGTCTTCTACTATGGCTTTTGAAGAACGCTGTGAGTCGATTAAAGTTGTCACAAAGGTCAAACATATGAACACTGCTAAAACTTATAATTAGCCCACATACTATCTTCCTCTATGACAATTCAAACTAAACCAGACAATTTCCAATCTTAAAAGATATCTTCGGAAAAACTTGTTAAATCTCGGAGAGTGCATAATCAGTTATAAATCATGCCATTGAATCACTGAGTCATGGAGTGTATAGGATTTATTAGATCATTGTAATACATCACATAACCCTGGAGTGTATATACTCAGTTATAAATCATGACATTGAATCACTGAATCGTGGAGTGTATAGGATTTATTAGATCATTGCAATATATCACATAACCCTGGAGAGTATATACTCAGTTATAAATCATGACATTGAACCACTGAATCATGGAGTATATAGGATTTATTAGATCATTGCAATATATCACACAACCCTGGAGAGTATATAACCAGTTATAAATCATGACATTGAATTACTGAATCGTGGAGTGTATATGATTTATTAGATCATTGCAATATATCACATAACCCTGGAGAGTATATACTCAGTTATAAATCATGACATTGAATCACTGAATCATGGAGTGTATAGGATTTATTAGATCATTGCAATACATCACTTAATCCCTAAGAGTACATAATCAGTTATAAATCATGCCATTTGATCACTAAATCACAGAGTTTATAATCAGTCATAATCATGATATTGAATCACTGACTTAGAGAGATAGACTCGATTATAAATCATGGCAATGAATCAATAAATTAGAGAGAGTAGAAAGTCAGTAATAAATATTTACAATGAATCATTGAATTCCGGAGAATATAAACTCCGTAATAAATCTTAACATTGAAACACTGGGTACTGGAAATTTAGAATCAAGGTCATTGCAATGAGTCACTCAATCCCAACAGTATTTAATAAGTTATAAATCATGACATGAATCACTTAATCAAGGAGACTAACATGGTTCATATGACCTTGACCTTATTTTCATGGTTCATTGGTCAATATTAAGAAATTGTAGCAATAAGACCACCATATTTGGTAAAACTGAATTTTGATTGTATGCTGAAAATAAATTTGTAAAACCTATTATAGACACAGTTTACCTTACAACACTTTTGACTGTTCTGTTTGTGTCTTCTTTTTGTCAAAAGAATCAAGTTTTTCATGTTACATTGTGTATAATATTGGTCTCCAGCGTACCTGTTGTAGTCATTTGGGACAGAAATCTATTTTTGCATTATAAAAATTTGTCGGGTTGCCCAGGAGGCCGAACTTGGCATATGATTTGATGAATGCTGTCCAGGAGTCAATCTTTCGATTTTGGCGGGGTTGGTGGTGCTTAGTCTAAAGTTTTCTATGGCGTGTCTTGTTTTTGTTTTTCTTTTTTTCTGACCATGGCGTTGTCAGTTTGTTTTTGATGTGGGAGTTTGAATGTCCCTATGGTATCTTTCGCCCCTCTTTCAGTAAACCCGTTTTGATTATGCTCTATTGGGTAAGGAATGACAAATTTTGTTTTATAGTCGATAGTGCAGCTGTCAAGGTCACATCTGCTATTGAAAGTTTAACAAATATTTTCTCCCGATGTTATCTTTTGAACCTTCAACCAAAGTTACCTGGACAAAGCACTATAGAAAAAAAGAGACCCATATTGATTTTCGGATAGTAGGTCAAAATCACAAGATCCTATAAACTCCTCAAAACATATTGAAATATTGGGGAAATATTTTAAGGAAATGCTGAAAGTGATATATCAGACCTGTGCCATAAAATGAAGATTTGAGTGTTTTTCTTTTTGTTTTTGGTATTCAGAAAGCAGGTTAAATGTAGCATTTTTTCTGTAGTCATTTTAAGAGGATTTACGAAATGCAATGTATATTTCTGTGACCACACTGTCTTTTTAACAATTAAAGCTAGGCCAGCATCATCTGACTTTCACAACCTTTCTTTAATTACTTTTCAAGAGGCTGTATCCGTATGATCTGTTTATAGAATCAGCGTCATGGTGGTTGATTAGAAGCAACATTTTTAATACTATACTATATTGATCCTTATTGCAAGGTGGATTTAAGAATACTACTAGTACAGTTTTATAAAAGGAGGCTAAAACTTGATCAAATGATTCTTCTATGATAAACGGCTATCATGGAAAACTGCCTTTATATATAATTACTAGTATCTGTTTGTTCAATGTTACTTTTCTACCTCTTCTATATGACGAGAAAAATATAAGACTTTCAGTCCTTATTGTAATGGACCACCGAGTGTGATCGTTGTTCTCTGTTTTGAGCTTCAATTTCATTTTTAACGCAGCATTTAAATGGCTTGTACAGTCCAGCTGGACATCTCTCGGGCCATAATACTAACAGTAATCCTGTAAATGTCAAACCAAGGGCAGTAATCTCCATACCATTTAATGTTAGATTTTTAAAGACGTAATCTGAAACTACAAAAAGAGTATTAATTTAGATTAAATGAATTTAACAAGTTCTTCTTAATGTAATAACTATCAAAATATGATAATAAAAGATCGAAAGCATGGTGTGTTATACGACCAGGAAACCCTTAAAATATGCATTACATGTATCCCAATTTAGTAGTGGCAGACGAGATAGAATATCACCAAAATGTATCCGTTGAATATAATTTATGAGAACCTTGTTTTGTTTAAAGACATGATATGGCAAGTATTTTTTTGTCGAGCCTTAGACTTTAGTCGAAAAAACGAGACTAAGCGATCCTACATTCCGTCGTCGTTGGCGGCGTCTACAAATATTCACTCTGTGGTTAAAGTTTTTGAAATTTTAATAACTTTCTTAAACTATACTGAATTTCTACCAAACTTGGACAGAAGCTTGTTTATGATCATAAGAAAGTATCCAGAAGTAAATTTTGTAAAAATAAAATTCCATTTTTTCCGTATTTTACTTATAAATGGACTTAGTGTTTCTGTGAGGAAACATTACATTCACTCTGTGGTTAAAGTTTTTAAAATTTTAATAACTTTCATAAACTATCCTTGATTTGTACCAAACTTGGACAGAAGCTTGTTTATGATCATAAGATAGTATCAAGAAGAAAATTTTGTAAAAATAAATTTCCACTTTTCCGTATTTTACTTATAAATGGACTTAGTTTTTTTTGCCAGAAACAAAACATTCACTCTGTGGTTTAAGTTTTTAAAATTTTTATAATGTTCTTAAACTATGCTGGATATCTACCAAACTTGGACAAATTATTCAGAAGTAAATTTTGTTAAAAAAAATCACTTTTTCCGTATTTTCTTATAAATGGACTTAGTTTTTCTTCCAGTTAACGTTACATACAGTGTGCAGACCTGTGCAGCTAAAGTTTATAAAACATTTATTAGATTGATAAACTATCCTGGATTTTTTTACCAAACTTGGAAGCTTCTTTCAATCAAAAGATAGTATCGAGAGGGAAATTTTTATTGATGTTTTTCCTCATTTTTGTTGAGTCTGCGATTAACAGCAAAAGTAGGCGAGACACTGGGTTCCGTGGAACCCTTACGAATTTTTCAACTTTAAAAATGAAATATTCAAGTTTGAAAACGTTTATAAATTTCACCAAATCTTTGATTCCGAAATTAAGGAATCTCCTATTTTAAGACTTTTACATTGACAATTAATAAAGAATGTGTCTTTTAAGAAAACACTGCATAACAAAACACTACCACAAATCAGAATGTTCATTCGGATGCAACGGTACTGAAATCCTTTCTCTTCCTCTTGTAGCAACCGGTGTGTTTTTCATGACAGAATATTACATTTGATTTGCAATAGTTTTACGGACGCTTTTATAACTTGGTTAACCGAATCTTTGTTACAGAAGACAATGATATGTTCTTTTATTGTCTTCAAAGTAGCTTTGTTGGTTACGTCGTAGCTACCAATTCTGGCTTTATAATTGTTTGCTACTTAATGCATGATTATAAAATTCTACTTATAACTGGAATTTAATTTGCCACCAGTAACTCGATGGAAGCTACCAAAACTCTGTATTCTTTTCGGTCACCTCTGTTAACAGCCGGTGTATTTTAGGGTTCATGTTACTAAATATTAGAGTATTTGTTTGTGATCTGGTGTTGTCTTATAATTTGTTTTCCTTTATGATTGGTGGTGTCTGACTTTCTGTTTGGGGTCTAATGCAAAAAGTCATTCATATTTGAGTAAAGCGCTACATCATAAACGAAGTGTCTAATTTGGTACCAGCTTGGAACTATGAAGCTTCATTTCAAATCTGTAGATTGAAAGGTTTTTATTAGATACTTACTAGTACAAATTGGTATACCTAAAGCCACACCAAGCCCTAAAAATACTTTGTATGTCAAGCCACTCGTATAGTTCATTAACAAATGGTAAACTGTGAATATAGTAAAAGCAAATGACTATTAAGTATCAAGTTAAATATTCTTTAGAAGATATTGCTGCAATTGAAATTTGTATAATGTTTAGTTACATTGAAAAGTAAAATAACAAAAATGCCGTACTCCCAGGACAATTCAAAGTCCATAATAAATTGCGAAATAAAAAGCATAATCACATCAAACGATTGGATAACAACTGTTATACATTTTTGTACTTCAAGAAGAATTAGAATAACAATGTATTGATAAACAATGATAAAGTATCATTGAAGGCTTCTTTTAGTAAATTTATTGAGATGTAAAAGCATTGACCGATACACATTTTGTATGAGGCAACTCGCGGTTTTTCTTTCATTCTTTCATATCAAGTTCGTAGAAAAAAATCACACAACAAAAAACAACTAAAACAAACTTTATTTATGCTGAAATTTTCGGTTTCGTATGTATATAATGAAATTTTTCTGGTACACATATGTGGTAGGCTAGATGAACGAACAGCATTATCTAAATAACGTATAAATTGATCAATGGAGCTTTAAATTGCTGGAGGGTCATAGTTTTGGTAGACTTTTTTGTAGTTTCTGTTTTCTTGATTCTTCTTGACTTAGGGCAGTTCAAAGATTGACACTTTTCATTAATTCGTATGTTGACTCCTAGTTTACTAATTTGTTGTTTTTTATTGTTGTTGGTTTGATATTTTTGTTATTAAGCATGCACATGTACTTTTATATTCATTAAACAGTAATTATGATCATGACTTACAGAGGAAAAGAATCATTGTTCCGCATACTCTTCCCCACGGCACAACTTTTCCCGATATATTTTCTGTATTTGATAAAACCAATACCAATAGAACTGGCCATAAAAATAAACTAGAAAACAAGCCTGCAATGAATATCAACTCATAACAAAAATGTTAATGCAACTCGCCAGAATGAGATAAATGAAATATGATTTCATCCTTAACAAATGATTATATCAATGAACTATGGTGCACTTTTTAAGAATTGAAATTTCTGGAAAATGAGATGTTTAACATTGCAGATGCCAGAACTACAAAGCGTATAAGGTCAAACATAACAAAATATAATGGAAAATTTAAACCTGGAATATCTCGTCTTTTGTAGACGAAACGCGCATCTGGCGTATTAAATTATAATCCTTATACCTGATACCTGATAACTTTTTACATCACTTGGTCGATGCCACTGCTGGTGGACGTTTCGTCCCCGAGGGTATCACCATTCAAGTATTCAGCACTTCGGTGTTGACATGAATATCAATTATATGGTCATTTTTATAAATTTCCTGTTTACAAAACTTTGAATTTTTCGAAAAACTAAGGATTTTCTTACCCCCAGGAGTAGACTATCTTAGCCGTATTTGGCACAACTTTTTGTAATTTTGGGTCCTCAATGCTCTTCAACTTTGTATTTGTTTGGCATTTTAACTGTTTTGATCTGAACGTCACTGATGAGTCTTATATAGACGAAACGCGCGTCTGGCGTATTAAATCATAATCCTGGTACCTTTGATAACTTTTTGCCTGAATGGCTTTCGGGGATCTCTTTATATAGCTTCAATGCGGTATGGGTTTGCTCATTGTTGAAGTCCGTAGGTTGCCGATAGTCATTAACTGCTACGTTATATGGTCTTTGTCTCATTGACAATCGTACCACATTATATTATTTTTATATTGTCTATCTGAGTGTAGAGTTAAATGCAGCTACTTCGGCATATTCTGAATTTTTTAATGTTGTCTTGTCACGAAGGAAACGGCGGAAAATAAATCTTAACGCATAATAAGACTTTATTTCTGGTACGTTATATTTATTTTACGGTTGTTAACACTTGCAAAAAAAAACTTTAAATTAATTAAATATCAAATATCATTTAGTCGACTATTTGTTGACTGATTTCATGTTTCATTTCATATTAAAATATATAGACCTAGATAAAAAAAAAAAAAAAAAAAAAAAAAAAAAAAAAAAAAAAACGTTTTAAAAGTCTTCATTAAAAACCACATACCTAAAACCGACAAAAACAAGGACAGTTTCCCAAAACCAGGTTGTCCTGCAAACTTCTTGAACAAAACCTGAAAAAAAATATATATGCACATCATGCACATCATGAAAAACCAAGACTGCTTTAACTACATGCATAATTTGGCATGACATATACTTATGATTTCTACACTACGTGATTTAATGTTTGAGGTCTATCTTAGATTATATATGTGTTCACTTGAATTGAAGAAATAGCAATTTAGAAATTAGACCGAATATTATTTATTGTATTGATACACACAATTGGATAGGCTCACCTCCAGAAAGGCACACATCAAAAGTCGTGTCTAAATTTAAAATTGTTTTAATTTTCAACAAGAAATTTAAATTTTTTAAAAGCATGGGTGTATAACGCACACTCTTAAAGTACGTCCATTTTATATCAATCAATATCTAGAAATACCACATTTCCAACACTAATTTAACAACCGCATGCACACATATAACCTTAAATTAGTGTAGTGCGAAGCAGTCCATAGCTTTTTAGAAAGCTAACACTTGTTACATGGTTAAATCAAAGATCCCTCCCCTACACAGACATAAACGATACAAAAGGAATATGGTGAAAGAATTGAAAACAAAATGAATTTTGAACCCTGTTAAAAATATAAAGTTAAACCAAACACTCTATTCAAAATGAACATTACACTACCAAGGCTATATATATATATCAATATAAAAATTTAATTTAAGTAATATTTTCAAATCTATGTCCAAACGGCAATATATACCGTCAAGGTAAAACAAAACAATAATTATCTCGTATATTAAGCGTTTGTCCGTGATTGCAACTTCCGATGTCACATTATTCGGTATTTTCAATGTGAATGTTATTAAAGTCATTATTTGAATCTGTTGTTGATCCAGCGGGAAACGGGGGCTTGTCAAAAATAAAATTCTGGCTAATTTGGGCGCCTCACAACTAGTCTGTAACTAACACAATGTGAGGAGATCGCATGAACTCCAAAAGGAGCAAGACCGAGAGAGTTCATAGGGTAAACGTTTCCTCCTATGCATTCATCAGATAAAACATAGATTTGGAAAATGTTACAATCTATTTCGAAAATAAACTCATCGGAAAAATGAAAAGATTCATCAAAGAACGTGCCAATCGACATAATTATGAGAAACAAACTGGAAATCTTAGAATGTTTTGCTTATTGTCCTAAACACGGGTGCCGCCTGAATAAAAATACAATGCAACTGAATGTAAATACGGTTTTCAACTGACACGTTCTAATGTCGTTAAATCATTTTCACAGACGGACAGTATCATACCTGAAGTAATCATCTTTATAAATGTAGTAATTTTAGTAATCTGTCTTGTGTTTTGATGTTTCCTTTGCTTGTGAACATCCAGAACATTCAAAACAGTCTATGGTCAACTTTGTTTTAGACCTGTTTCATGATAGCACATTTACTACTATTTGTGAATCATTCCTATATCGTCGACAACAGCGATGATCATGAGATACCCCAATAACATCAACATCTTTAAAACGATTTCTCAAATGATGTATAACACAGACAGCGAGATACGTAATTTATAGTATTGATTGCCTTTAGTACCACGTATTATTTAATTTAGGCAAACAATTTGTTGAAGAATCAGTCAATAATTTATGATGATACAAAAGTAAATTTATTATTTGATGCTTTTAATTGGATTGATATCGGTATGTGTCTGGAAAAGCTCGATGATTACTTGATTGTTAACAATCTCTCACAGCTTGGGGTTTAATTGGTAAAAATGCAATACACTTTAAATGTATAAAAAATATCTTATTGAAGTAAATAAAAGCCGTCTGACAACTCGTATTTGATATAAATTCTTTTGTACAAAACACAGTGTCATTTGTACAGACGCTGTTTTAAAGAAATTTAACAATATGGTTTTTCATGCTTGATATACACAGCTAATGAACTTATGCAATACATAACACATTACCCTTAGGAATTCACAGTTCAACTCCATACTATAGAAAACAAAGGTTACGATGAAGATCCACTGCCTATTATGAAATTGATTATAAGCACGAAAAACGTTATTCAGTATATAGTCGTTTTGTCTAAATCAAGTGGTAAGCAATATAAATAAAACTACTTTTACCATATATATCCACGAACTTGACAACAAAGTAGTTTTTCCTCTCTAGCAACCTTCACACTTCATTAAATAGATTTAGATTTTAAAATAGACATAATTTAACTGGCTTCATTGTATTAAAGGAATGAGAAATCGTTTATCTGTCACATTTATTAGTCTTCTCTATATAATCTAAATTAAGCAACGCTTCAGACCATGTTTGAGTTTAAAAATACTCGATCATGTTCTCAAAACATTTAAACTATATAGAATAAGAAAACATTTAAATGATTATAAAGTAAAATCACAAAAATACTGAACTCCGAGAAAAATTCAATTGGAAATTCCCTAATTAAATGGCAAAATCAAATGACAAAACATTTTTATACCTCAATTTGGAAATGTAAGATGTTACTGCGTCCCAAGCATTCGGTGGGAGAACTGGTGCTCACAAAATATTAAGTTTTGAAAAACGTCTAACATTTTAAACTGTGTAAGAAACTCGTCATGGTATGCATATTCCCATACCGAAGTGAAAGCCAACTGTAGATTACAAATGCAAATTTCCTTCAAATTCAAATACAAATCAGATTTGAATTAAGCTACAAAAACTAAAAGATTGATTTGTAATCATAATGTATAGCTTAAGTGGTTGTTTTAGGTGTGAAAAAGTTAATAAGAAATGGATAAATTCGTAAAAGATGCAAACATTAAGCAAAATTATCCAACGTCCTCCAAATCATTGTTTATACATGTAGTGTTGATTATTCATCTGAAGTGTACGTGATTATAACTTTCTCGTTTGTATGGTATCCGTTGAGTATTCAAGCTTGATTTATGACTAAATAATGTAGCAACATTCTCTATTTGAAGGTACCTTTACCTGTATAATAGAGAATCTGATCTCATTATGTATAGTAGAAAATTTTAAAGTAAGGAGAGTTTATAAATAACTCATTAACATCATATCCAGTATACTTTTTGATGTATGTTTTGGTCGGTTCAAAAGAAAACATGTCGGTTGAAAACAAAACTTTACGACAAAACAGCTTCCCAATTGTGAACTTTCCATTTCTATGTAGCAACATTTCTGCCGCGCCTGCATACGGAGTATATATCTCCAAATATACGATATTCCAGGCTTGTTTCTCCTATTAGAGAGTTTCTGCTCACAAGGAAGCTATTAAACCAAGAGTTCAAAATAGTGAAGTTGAAATCATCCCTTCGTAAATTTTACGGACGCCATTACGAGTTGGTTGTCGATAATGTAATATCCTTTCACAGATGATATCGAGTGTGTTCCTTATGTCGTAACTACAATCCCGTTTCCTTTTCAAGAATGTGACTAACCGAATTAGACTATTTGAAGGGTTTGTAATTACATGAGCAACACGACGTTTGCAACATGTGGAGCAGGATCTGCTTACCTTTCCAGACCATCTGAAATCCTCCCAGTTTTTGATGGGGTTCGTGTTGCTTAAGCCCTGGTCACAACGAACATACAACATACCTATACCACGCCACACATGAAATTTGGTCAAATCGCAAGTCATCGGTGGTCGTCGTACGACAATCGCACGACAGTCGCAAGCTATTTTGAGCATCGTGGCGCTGTCGTGTGTCGTGGGACGAAAATTGGACATGCACCTTTTTTGCTGTACGATTTTTTATCGTGTCACTGTCTTGTGGTTGTCTTGAAAGTGTCTTACAATTCTCGTGCTACTGTCGTGCGATAAACACATTGTCGTTGGTATCAATATAATGCATTTTAATCAAACAATCATCGTAGGGCTGTCATACGACAATATCACGACTGTCGCAAAACACTCGTGATACAGTCGCACGATTGTCTCACGAATACTTAGTTTCGTACGATGATCGCACAATATTGGTTGTCTGTCGTACGACAGTGGTACGTTCGTCGTGTATCATATTTTTGTTGTATTTAGAAGCGGCGGGAATGAATTTTGGAAAAACATACCGTCTACCGTTTAAACAGGATGGCTATTTAATTAGAACGATTATGCTTGGCCCTGCTGAATAGGCGCCTTGTCGGACTACAACAAGAGCAAAATATGGTCCTGTTAGCGTTGATCCGAGCCCGTGAACAGTATAGGAACCAGTGGAACGACCGACTTTGGTGGGTTAGGCCATGGATCGAACGGCGCCTATTTGTTTGGGCAGTATAGTACACTGATGTAAGAGTTGGAGCGGAAATCTGCCGGTGATTTCGTTGGATTCATGCGGACAGAGTCTGGCATGTTTCCAGAGGGTTTGTTGAGGTTTTGTTGTTCGCAACACAGTGGTCCGACAGTCACATGACAGTGGCACGACAGAGGCACGACAGTAGTACGACAGTAACACGCGCTCCCGTACGACATGAAAAACCTGAAAAAAGCCCAAAACAACTCACTCACGATTGTCGTGCGATTATCGCACGACTGTCACACGACCGACTTGCGTCAAACCCACGAATTCAATTACAATTCTTTTTTTCTGTCTTGTGCCCATCGTGGAACTATCGTGGACATGTCGTAGCTGATGTGACCACTCGAAATACATGTTTTTGTATTTTACATTTTGCACGACAGCGCCTCGACAACTATAGATCTTCCACGACCAAAAATCGTACGATCTGTTGTGACCAGGGCTTAAGTCTATAGTTTGATCTTGTGTCTTGTGTACTACTGTTTCTCTATGTGTCTTTTTTTTAGCCATGTCGTTGTCTGTTAATTCAATCTGGGAGTTTGAATGTCCCTCTGGTATTTTTCGCCTCTCTTTAGGATAGTTAAGACACTAAATTATCCTTTCACCATGAATTTATACAAATAAGCATGTATACTGTAATTTTACGGTTGAACTTACCTTGTATATTGACATGACAGCTGACGAGGTAACAGCTAATATAACACCCCACATATATCTGGACCCAAAACTGTCAGTATACAGAAACAGTACTACACCAATGATAGAAAAGATCAGGGCTATTATCTAACAGAAAATAAAACACGTAAATACATTGTAATAATAGAAAGTAAATTGTAAACTGTTTTCTTGAATAAAGAAATGTATTCATCTATACGATTCAAGATTTTTTTTTAGATATAATTAAACATTTTTATTTTTAAACATTTTCAAAGTATCAACTAAGCATACACATTACATCGAGCGTTTCATTCATGTAACCAGTAACATATTCTTTTGTTTTATTGGATGTTGTACTACTATTAGTGATTTGACCATGTTTAATATTGAAATGAGAAAATGAACTGGATGCAATTGAGAAGTCGTTTCTATTGTTTCTTTCGTTAAAACGAAAATGCAGAATGATGTCATTTATTTGATAGTTTCACTATCAAACGCAAAACAGAGCAATAAGCATTTATTTTGATAATAGTATATATTGACTGTTTCTTTTGCAGAGGTTCTATAATACAATCATTGTAAGTGTTAATGAGATACTTCACAACTCTAACGATAATGTTTGCCAGGACAAACACAATATTGATTTGTTTTCTGACATAAAATCTATTGTATTGAAATTGGGAAAAACTTTTTTGTGTCAATTAAACCGTATTTAATTAAGGCAAAGTATGTGCAATCGGGTAGTATTTCGGAAATCTATGCATTTGGAAATTGTTTATCAACCAAATGAAATATGTAACATTTATATTCCAGACATACAATCATTCCAAAAAATAATAAAAGAAAAAGATCAGCGAATGCATGGAATGAAGGTAAATGTTTTACATACAAAATTCTATAAAAATGCGACATAATTCCTGATAATTTATATAAATTTATATACTTAAACTTCGTAAAAAGACTTACCCTGACAGCCACAAACAATTCAAATAAAGCAATCCATGATAATATATAGAAGAAACTGTAATGTGTTGAATATATGGCATACACATCTGCTGCGTTGGTAAAATTTGGGTCCAATGCTTTTGTGTATGTATACATGGCACCAATCCACAAAACACAAAATAAGGCTGATTTACCAAGAAAATGACCAAATGTGAACTCATGAATTGCAAATATCTGAATATGCTCTCTGAAAAATAAAATATTATGCTTAAATATGTACAACGGTCATCTTCAAAGATATATTTTGATACAAGATGTAATTAATAAAGATGTGCTTTTGTATAGATTATTATCTTTACGGGTAAATCCGGCTCTCAAATTTAATTTGACAGAAACAGTATTTGAAATAATATTTATTCAAATATGCCATGCAGTTTCCGTGGCCATGTTTATCTATCAAATTGACATCACATCTGACACTATAGCTTTTAAAATGAGTCAACTAACAAAAAAAGCGAACTCCGGGAAAAAAAACCCCGAAAGTCTGCAAGCAAATAGCAAAAAAAAAAAGCTCAAACATATACAACGAAGGGATTACAACTGCCGTATTCCTAAATTGGTACACAAATATATCATAATATTAGTTTACATCATTCAAAGAAATTAAAGATTTTCTGTCATTGAGCGTCCGAATAAATGCTCTTATCAAACCATGTCCTCCGTAAGTTCTGAATTTAACAAATATCTCCTACATATAACAATTTTCTGAGTTTGAGTTTTTGATTGTTCGTCAACTTCATATTCAATATGACCTTTCAAATGATGAGTCTGTTGTAATTGTTATTAAGATTATAACAAAATGTTGACTACAGTACAACTAATTTTGACATTTTAACCTGTTATTACTGTATGTTTTGTTCTCACATCGTTATCAATCTAATTGAAATTTATGCGACTGTCATCAGGCCTGGGGCCATTACATTGCAATGTAATGCATAACATTACAATTACTTTGTGATTCTTCCATTACAATTACAATTACAATTACATTTTTTCTCACATGTAATGCATTACATTACAATTACTTTGCCTATGTAATGAATTACATTACACACTACTTTTTCAATATTAAAACTAAAAACATTTCAAAAAACAGATTTTTATAAGAAATTGATAAATAATACAGGGGTATATGAAGATATATATACAGTGTTAGTGACATAGACTTCAAATACTGGTTAATCAATATGTCCATTGAACTTTATTATCATAAGAGGTTCAAAAGTGATGTCATTAAGAGAACAGCGATCAGTTCTGTACACCTTTCTGGCAATACTAAAAAGCCTTTCTACAGCAGCTGATGTGTGTGAAATGGCTAAAATACTTGATAGCTGTATTAGCCAAAGAAGAAAGGCACACTGAATTTGACTTCCATCATTCCAGTGCATTGATTGAAATTTCTTCACATGGCTCAGACAGTAGATGTCAACATCATGTACTGCACCATACCTGTGTCTATTATCTTTGATGGAGTAGTAGGAGGCATGAAACTGGAAAAGTCACTTTCAAGATTCTTAGGTGGTGGTAAAAAATAAATAAATTATCATATAATTTTGTTTCTTACATTGATCACTTAATCATTAAGACATCATTAAGGGATTTCAAAGGAATATAATAAATGTGTCATTAAAGGATTATCTTTTGAAATGCTTAAGGGCTCTGTGAGGACAAACATAAGTTGAGAAGATTTGATTGCAATAAAAACATTTTGATATTAATTAGGTGAAATAACAACACAGACAGGACCCAAACCACAGTTTGGTTTAAAAATGTTGTTTGACATATTCAATCTTTCACTGAAATACATGTAAGGTGTGTATAGAATTATGAAAATTTCATCTTCATACTTTTTTCATTCATCTAAATAGTTTTGTTTGATAAATTTTTATAAGATTTTTCATGGAACACCAAACCACCAAACACCAAAATATTCCTAATATCATTTTGAACAAATATCAGAAATCAAAATCAAGACTTGATAATTTTTACCATTTTATATTTATTACCTTAATGTGTGTTTTAAAGATTGCTGTAATTTATTTAATACAGTGATTAACTGTTACAAAAATTTTATTCCATACTTTCTTTTGTTTCTGTTAATATTTTATTTTTATTATACAATATTCTTCAATTTTATGTATTTTACCAATTTGTAATGAAAAGTAATGTACTGTAATGGAGGCACTACATCAATTTTTAACTAAAGTAATCATTACATTACATGTAATTGTAATGCAGAAAATGTGCATTACAAATTACTTTGCATTACATCCAAAAAATGTAATATTACAGTGCATTACAATTACAAATTACCATTACCCCAGGCCTGTCTGTCATACAAGTGAGAGGTTTCGCTAGCTATAAAACCCGGTTTTATCCACCATTTTTTACACAAGAAAAAGCATGTACCAAGTCAAAAATGTGACAGGTGTTATCAATTCGTTTGGTGTGTATAAGCATTAGATTTTGCCATTTGATTATGGACTTTCCGTTTTTGATTTTCATAGGAGTTTAGTATTTTTGTTAATTTACTTTTTCAGAAGTCGAAACATGCAGTAGGTGTATCAAATCACTAGACGCCTTGTGCGTTTCAACAGTTTTTAAATACCTATTTGGTTAAAAAAAAAATAGAGGTGTTTCGACAAAAAAATGTGATAATAATGAAAATGATATATTTCCAAGGTGTGATAAATAACAACGGAGGAAAAAAATAATATTTTGATATTAATGATCCTTAAATGAGTATTCAATTGAAACCACAATTATTTGTGTTATGCATGCGCAGAGTAGAAAGGAGGCTGAATGGTCCTTTAACGTTAGAACGTTGGAAAATCTGTTATTTTCGTGATACGTCATGGTTGTGTCAAAGAAGGTAATCCGGAACAACATTAACATGTCATCTACAATACTACGTATTTCTTGTAAAACTGTTAAATAGCTATTTTATATTTAGTTCAGCAGATATAAAAAAAAATATATAACCGTTGTTACTTCTTTTTAAACAAGCATTAATATTTTATCGATAGAAACGTCGATCATAAAAACTTGACTTCAACATTTTTAAACTTGCTTCAATGGTTGATGAACAAATGACGCACGAGAAACCCGAGCCTCAACATAAAGGACAATAATTCAGAATGACCCTTTGGGCTATTTGAGATTATTGAAATTATTACCAATAAATATTTACTTATCCTTTATTTTCGTTTATGTATGAATAAATATGGTTTATATCAATATACACATATATAAGTTCGGAAGGATTTAAAGATATTTGTTTGACATTTATGGATAGGACGTATAACTTTTTAAATAATGATTTTTCATTTTCCAAATCAAACAGATGTCTTTAATATTTAATGTATGCAATTAAACATAATAGGAATTTGAATTTTAGAGCAGAAATGAAGGAAAAAGCGTTAATAAATATATTGATCCATTTTTATGCAAACACCATACATACATTTCATTTATAATATCTAAATAAAACGGAATTGGTTTTGTGTGCTCCAAATACGTTTAGTTAAATAAATCTAAAATTCAATAATATCTCAACGGACTATCTTGTTTCAAAGCAGGAATGGGATATTAATTGTTCTCAGAGCAATGTAATTAATTCATATTATGCATTTCATATGGGTTAAAAAATATCATCTCATCAGTTTTGGGTTGTCTCCTCATTATCAAGCTTCATTGTTAATAATTACATGGGAATATAGTGACCACAGCTTATGCCATGTTGTATTTCATGTATACATGTGTTCCTCCTGACAGCGAACATCGTCGTTAATAATGTTGTATAACATATGTAGAAGACATCTCATATAGCATTTATTTTGTTAGAAACAAATACTGTAATACTCCTTACAATGGAAATAATATTCCACAATATTTTTTCCATTTAGAATTAATATATGAACTTCTATTACATTTCATGTGAAAATAGAAAACAATGAAAGAATTACTGCAATCATTGAAGAGAAATTGCTGATTGTAACCCACTTGCATAGGATCAACAGGTCTGATCACTTATATTTTTCTATAAAAGATGAATAAATGTAATACTATAGATAGATCAAAGGAGTTATATTGATATCTCCATTCATATGTCATACAATGACTACATCAATACACAACAAAATTGTTTTCTATTTCACAGTATTCAAATTTTAACAAAATAAAGAGCGCCCCCCCCCCCCCCCCCCCCCCAAAAAAAAGAAGTACATCCGAGCGCATGTTTTTTATATGTGTAAATTTAAAAAAATAAATGCGGAATGACAGGATTTTCCTTTTTCTTTTTTTTATATTACGCATAATGATATTTCACTTGTGAAGTTGGAGATATCTTCAAGTATAATACAAATAATCATATTAATTGTTGTAAAGCAAACTACAGCTTTTGATTGCTTCTGATAAATATATAACGGCAAGAGCAATATGTTAAGATTTAATATAAGATATTCCGAAGTGTAACTTCCGAATAAGACTTATTATCGGGTTTGTAATAGCATGATCACCACGACGGGTGCCACCTGAAGAGCAGAAACTGCTTACCCTTCCAGTCTTAAGATCCACCCCCTCCCCCGCAGCTTTCGGTGGGCTTCGTGTCGCTCAGTCTTTATTTTTCTGTTTTGTGTTTTGTGTTTTTCTGATGGTCCTTCACCCTTCTTTTGTTTTAACTATGGCGATGTCAGTTTATTTTCGTTTTATGAGATTAAATGTCCCACTGGTATCTCGCTTCTCTTTTATATAACTCAATGTTTAAAAGTTTAGAAGAAACTGTGTTTGGAAAAGGGTAGGCGTAAATCATGATTAAAACGACTGGTACGAAACTCATGAAGGATTATGTTTATAAACAAGATATATTTATGAAAAACTAATTTGGTATCACGCAATACTTAAATCCTACTTTGCGTGCTTATTTCCATTGGGAAACTGTCATCTGTATCGTATCTCGTTTATTAACATTATTGTTCATCCGATAATGGATCATACTTTCGTAGTAATTAGATGGTATGACAGTAGTTCTTTTTTATGAGTAGAACACTGAAGCTATTGTTGATGCCTTACGTCGGTACAAGTCAGCAATTGAATGCTTCGAAAATAGAATGACAGCGTAAGAAAATCCAGGTCATGACCTCGAGGCTGGCCGAGGAGGATCATGTCAAGTCACTTGCATTTCAAAGTTCAAGGCATTTCTATATTTGTACGTGTAATAGTTTGTACTGTGTTGCATTTGCTGTTTCCTTTTGAAAACTTTCATAACGGAAAGTCCCTAATCAAATGGCAAAAGCAAAAGCCAAACACATCAAACGAATGGTACTGACTGGGTGGATGTTCCCTGGGGACCCCAATAGTCCATCAGTATTGGAACTAATAAGGCGAACAGAACCTACGGGAGCCTTAAATATTTCATCAGTAGTGGTACTGTGTGGGTGGACGATACCCTCGGAAACCTTAAAAAGTCCGTCAGTTTTTGTAATGTTTGTACACAAGAAGAAGATTATGATCACTTCTTTATACTGTGTCCGTATTTAAAACATTTTGGAATAAAATGAATGAAGTTTTAAAGAACAGTAAAATTACTTTTAAGATAAAATTAAAACACTTGGTATTTGGATATAAAACTTCGGACGAAGAATATTTTCACTTAAACTATTTTTAGCAATTGTCGGTTTTTCAATTTACAAAGCCTTTTATCAACTATTAGAAATCATATGAATAGTCATATTAAGTGATATTATCTAATATATATTTGATGTACAAATGTACGTGTAATATGAATCTTACAACTAATTACTTCCCTAAGAAATTAGTGGAATGTAACAGGGAACATTAGAGGAGCTTGGTATTCTGAAGGATATTGTACCAAGCTAATATTTGAAATAAATATTTATTTATGTTGTTAAAAAAGTCCGTCAGCAGTAGTACAGACTTGATGGATGGTACCCACCCTCATGGACCTTTACCTGTCCATGAACCGTGTCACTGGCAGGGTGGATGGTGCTCTTGGGACCTTCAATAGTTCATCAGCAGTTATACTTTTACGTGTGAAACTCTCACTATACAAGGCATCAGATACTGTGGATTCATTATTATTTGTTGGATACCAATTTTTCAGGGTTTCGTGGGTACAGGTGGACCACGAATTCTATTGTTCAACGAATATTTTTTTTATAGGCTTTGCATGAAGAGATTGGCAATACCACGAACTCAAATATTCACAAAAAAAGTTTTCCTCATTACACGAAAATCGATACTCACAAAAATAAATTATCCACAGTATACAACATTTTTATTTAAACCGAACATATAGCTTGTTTATATAGATCTGCATAGCCAAATGGACGCACCTTTTTGGCGAAGGTTTACTTTCGGACGGATGGATGTTACCATCGGTGTTCTTTAACAGGCTATCATGAGTTGTACTGGCTGGGTGGATAATACTATTGGAACCTTCAATATTCTATAAGCAGTTGTCAGAACTGAGTGGCTGGTACTCTCAATGGCATTTAAATGTCAATCCGTGGTGATACTAATTGGATAAATTGAACCAAAGGTGTTCTTCAACCGTCCATTAAGTTTACAAACTTGGTAGATGATACTCTAGGGAACCTTCAAAAGTCAATAAGCAGTGGTAGTCTCTGCGTGATGATACCTTCGAGAACCTTCAATAGCCCATCATCAATGGTACTGCCTGAATGGGTGGTACCATATCGGACCCTTAATAGTACATCAGAAACGAAACTTACTTGGTGGATGCTATTCCTTGGACCTTCATAAGTCCATTAGCAGTTTTGCTGGTTGGGTTGATGGTTCTCTCGGGAAACTTCAATAGTCTATCAGCAGTGGTACTGCCTGAATGGGCGATACCATATCGGAATTTTAATAGTACATCAGAAGCAAAACTGGATGGGGATGGTACTTTTGGAACCTTCAATAGTCCATCAGCAATGGTGCTGGCTGGATGGTTGGTACCATCGTGAACCTTCAATAGTGAATCAAAAGCGGACCCGGCTAGGTGAATGAACCTCCAATAGACAAAGAGCGGTTGCACTGGCTGTGTTGATGATACTCTCGGCAACCTTCAATAAGACATCACCAGGGATATAAGCTGTGTGAATTGTGCCATTGGGGCCTTCAATAGTCCATAAGCAGTCATAATCACTGGGTGGAAGGTATTCTCATGGATCTCTTATTGTACATCAGCGGTGGCACAAACTGGATGGATGGTACCATCGGTCTCTTTCAAATGTCTATCAGAATTTGTACTGATTGTGTAAGTGATACTCGTGGGGACAATCGATAGGACATCAGCTGTGGTAGTGAATGGGTGGATGGTACTCTAGTGGACCTTTAGCAGTCCATTAGCAGTTAAACTAGGTTGATGATACCCTCCGAAAGTTTCAATAGTCAATCAGTGGTACTGACTGGTTGAATGGTATTCTTGGTTCTTTAACAGTCTACCTTCAGTTGTACGTTAACGTGTTGATAAAGTGAAACTTTCACTACGCATATTTATCTGGTTCACTCGAGGCCAAACGGTTTGGAAGTCAAAAGTTTTAATTGTTTGAGAGTATATCATTTAATGGGCTTAACCACAATAGTCAATGTAACAATTCTTAAAAGTTAGATACACATATAATCTTTAAAATATGTCTGGTGGGATACATATTGGAATACATCTGAAGTTGTATAATGAAATGTATGCGGTTTGTTTACTTACTACTAGTACTAGTATACACGTTTAGTCATTTTAATTAAGTTTTAGATCAAACATATATATTATTTACTTATTTCGTATGAAAAATGTCTTTGACATATTTCTAAACAATTGTTTCCTTATGAATAGTTATATTTCCCATTGGATTGCTTGCCTTTATCAGTATTTTTTTTTAATCACAGTCAATAGCAGCATATTCTCATTATATTTTTTCCCCAATTTTATCTAAGTGTCGCGAATTACATAATATGTTTTGAGATCTCTTTCTACTCAAAATTTTAATCTTTACTTAAGGAGGTGATCAGGATGAATGGTATTTGAAGCAATCAATCATTTCAAAAAGGAGAATCACCAAAATGTATCCTTTCCCCATCTAAGGTGGAACTATGAATATTTAATTGTTCAACAATCCTTTGAAAATTCAGGAATTGACAACGGGTAAAGGAGCTCCATATTTTGATTGAAATCTTGATTATCCTCTCTAGAGGACTTGGTTCATTATCCGAATATAATTACATGATTCCTTTACGTACACTCTATGGTAAGATTCAAGCAAAAAGACGTTTAAATATGAAACTAGAAACTAACGTAATATTGTAATATAATTAATTAATTTCCTTTGAAAGTAAAGGAGTTGACAAAAAAGCTATATTAAAAAACATATACTAGTATTCTTTAAGCTTCAAGAAATATGAAAACAATATGTAATGTGTTGCGTCCTAAGCGCTTTCCTTGCAATTTTATTAGCTCATGTAAAATTTTCAGAACATACAGTAAAGAGAATGTAAAGCAAATTAACACAAGGTCTGTGTTTAATTAAGATTGTTAAATAATATGGATTTGACGACAAGTTTAAGAAAAATGTACAATAAATTATGTCATTTCGGAAGCACCAAGAATTAAATAAAAATATCAATTTTCTCAGATAAGCTCACTTTAACTTTAAAGGGACTTACCTGATTGCATGTTTTGGTGAGTATGCTCCTTTTGAATAAATAAACAAAATCAATGTGTAAATTGGATACATCAGTATAAGCCATGCTGTAGAAAAGTACGTTACAAAATAGGGTGCATTGAATTCTCCATAATAGGTACTTTGAGCAAGATATGTTGCTGATACGGATGTGACTGCAATAAGAACAGTCAAAAATAGTCCGCATCGTATTCTATTCGAACTGTCATGGATCTCGCATAGACATTCCGAAATAAAAATTGTCGTTGTCGTACTTGTTTGACTGGATTCTCCGTCTGGAAAATAAAACAATGAATACTTATATATTAAATCACTTTCATGCAAGAATCAAGGCGGTTTAAATAAACATAGCAAATAATTTATACGACCTGAAAAAAAAAACATAAATCAAATTTAATAATCAGTACGGTATATATCAACCAATGTGGAACTCAGTTCCAGATTATTATATCAAATGTGTAATAACCCAAGGTGTTGGTACTACACGTAGATTACGAACCAACGGTAATCGACAGAGGCTTTATTATACATATGAAAGTAATTTAATCCATATCATGGTCTTTTTGTCATCTTAATCTTAGAAAATTAAAGATATATAGTTACGATGGTACGTGATGGTCTCTTATAAGTATGTTAACGATCGCAGACATAAACTTTTTCTGGCTAAAAAGCATTTTGTTTAAATATTTTATAAATGCAAAAAACCCATTGCATTTGTTTGCGACTGTCGTAAGTCAGAATGTTCAGTGGTTGTCGTTTGTGGGATGTGGTTCATGAGTGTTTCTAGGTTCTCGTTTTTAATATATATTAGACCTTTGATTTTCCTCTTTTACACTAGTCATTTTGATGGCCCTTAATCACTTGCTGTTCGGTGAGAGCCAAGGTTCCGTGTTGAATGGCGTTCCTTGACCTAAAATGGTTTACCTTTACAAATTGTAACTTGCATGGAGAGTTGTCTCATTGGCATTCATATTGATCTTCTTATATCTATAAATAAGCATAAATGTGTATAAGTTAAAAGTTATAAGTGTTCCTGTTTTTTTTTAATTTGGGTTTATAATACTGTAAAAAAATAATTGCTGGTGCGCTTTTTTCTTTTTTTTTGCTACATGAAAGTACCCAATATTGACGATTTTCCGATTTTCCTCAATTATTACAAATTTTTGGGCTATTGTCAAACTTTTTTTTATACTTCCAAAAAAGATGAAGTGGAGCAATCTGAATAAATTTAACTTTAAAAAAAACTATAGGTAGGTGTTAATATAAGAAAGTTTTATAAAATGTTGTTGCTTTTTCGTGTAAAATTTACCATGCTGTTAATTTTGTCAATTTGTGATTTTTTTTACGATTTTTTCTTAACCAAAAGCAAACTATATCAATTGCTTTAGTATAAATGATTGAACAAATGCATATTTAAAATTATTTAAAAAGAAAAGAAATGATATGGGATGTTTATGCTTCTAGAAAAATCAATTCTTGTGCTCCTCACCTATTTTTCAACATTTTGGCTAATAACAAAATTGAGATAGGAATAGGGAATATGTCTAAGAAACAACAACTCGACCAAAGAGCAGACAAACTCCGAAGGCCAAAAATGGGTCTTCAACGCAGCGAGAAAATCCCTCGCCCGGAGGTGGTCCTCAACTAGTCCCCGAATAATGTTGGGTACCAGTACAGTGAAAATGGACGTCTTACTTAACTCCAAAACATATAAATGAACTTTAATTGTATTACTCAATTACTACTTATTGTAAATACCGAATTTTTCCACGGAGTTAAGTTTTATTTTATTTTTTTTTAATTCATTGATATTTTCCCCTTGTATCACATGTTTTGGAAATAATTTCAAAAATAAACGAGACTGAAACGTCAGTTAATTTCCAACATCCTTAGTTTACTTTCCATTTTAAGTATTTACAATTTTCAATACTTTTAAAAAATAGGAAAAGAACATGCATAAAAAATGACAATATTGTACATTGATTTGATTGCTATATTATTATTGCTTTCCACCAACTTTAATCTCCATTTTTTAAGTATACAACGTCATGAAAAATACCAAACAACCGTTCTACCAGAAATTACAAAGTCCATCATTGATTGTTACATTATTTTAGGTTAATCATTTAAGTATTTACAAACATCTAAAATGAATACCTGAAATGTTATCATTAATATCTGTTGTTGCTACATTTACAAACCACCTACCTCTGTCTTCGCTGTTACGTTGCATATTTTTCTCATCTGATAACACAGTATCATAGTATGGTCACATAGTATTTAATTGACCTTTCTATGGCATATATTTCTCGTTACATAACACTCCTCATCCTTACAAAACAATTCTTGTCTGTATAACAACAACAGTATTGACAAATACCTGGCAATACAAACAATAGTGCGTGAAATGATTTATTATCTTTCCAAAATCAAGTGTTCGATATTCAACAGAAGTCAAACACCAGTATGTGAGTCCATTGGTAAATATAGGAAACAATATTATTATCGTCGTCACGTGGCAATTCTGTGTGTCAAAAATTCATTAATCAAAGGAATTATTTGAGTTTATTCTGCTGTCTGTACTTGAAGATTTGACTTTTTTCATTAACTTCTCATTTACATTACTCTCTATCCATACCACACAAATAATTAAACCTAATTCAATAATGATGAATTGGATTTTACTGCACCGAACTACCGTTACTCTAGACTACTCAATTGGGCGGAGAATATACGTATCACCATCTTGCAATATCATATTCAGATCGGTCACATAATAACAGTTGTGATCATTCGTTTATCATTTTACAGTGTCAGTATTAATCAATAATATTGCAGGTATTTCATATGTATTTAATGTGTTTCCCTAGAGACCATAGTTAAATAATTGCTTTTAGTAATGTTATTGCATACATTGAATATAACTTATTATATTTTAAATCAATACTCAATATTCCAAGAAAAATCATCAATAATTTCAAACGTTAACACCATTTTTGTTTATCTTTTTACGTTGTTTTTATTATTTATCAGTATTGAAAATGCATTCTAGATGGGTTACAATTATCAACAAAGAAAAATAAATTAATAAAATAATAAAACAAAGAAGAACTTCTTTATTTAATACAGATATTTTTTTATATTTTACAAAAGATTTGATGATACATAATTGAATCAAAATGCAATAATCCGCGATCAATGCCAATTTGTCCATAAATGAGTTTATGTAGAACATTCCATAAGAGAATGAAAAATTTATAGAATAATAAATAGGTTCTCTATATAGACATAGTCGGAACGATACCTATTGTAGATTCTCTACGACGAAACCTGCTTCAAGATTAATGTCATAAATAAATTGTATCAACATCTTAAATTGTATCAACATCTTAAATTGTATATTACTTGCATTAGTGTATTTAATAATGATTGAATTTAACTTTGTGTTTTTACAGATTCGTGGGAATTGATAAATTGAACCAATACTCCGTCTAGTCACTATTTAATTCCTTTATTATTTCCATCATAATAAGAAACAAGCTACATGTATAAGGTATTTCAAACATATATTTTTGGCTTTTATATAAGAACATTCAAGACTATTAATATGTATGTGCCTGCAGTAAAAACAAACCTGGTAAGGCCTAAAAAAATTCTACAGGGCCCTTGAAAAAACTTTTGGATCCAGGCTGGCCTTCAGAGAAAATGTTAAGTATTGTTCCTGACTGTATTGCAGATTTATGTGAAGTTTTTAAACTGACATGCACAATTCATTTCACAAGTGTAATAAAAATAATTCTACAAAACAACGCAGCGCATCGCGTTGCAAATTCATCTTAGACCCACCATGCATCAAGAAATATGTCTTTATGTGGTAATATAAGTATTTGATTTTTTTCAGTGAGAACGCGCTAAAGTGCCCTTTTTAAAAACGCGCCCCTCTATTTTCAAATCCTAGCTGGAACACTGTAGTGTATTCAAATTTCAAACAATATCATGGAATAAAAGGTTTAAGTTAATTAACAAATCAAATCAAATTAAATATTTTATTGTCGTAGAACATTACAGTTTGTGACCAACATATATTAACACAATAAAAATTTATGTGTCGTGTACATTTTATTATTTTGTACAGGTTATAACTTGTACTAAATCTTTGTATGAGTAATTACTTATATGATGCCAACATACAAGTTATTACCTGTACAAATATAATTGTACCAGTAGTAACTTGTACAATTTTCGTTAAGAAAAAGATAATAACTTGTACAACACAATATCTGTGTGCTTCTACTTGTGCTTTAAACAAAATGTTTTATTGTAAAACTCCTTTTTTTTAGTTAGTAAGTCCGGAATTATATGTCAATTGTCGGGTATTATTTTTCTTTTACTGTTACCTCGTATTTATTTATTGGTTTGTTTATTCTTCTTGTCATAGAGTGTGTGTGTTTTTGAAATCTATATTGCGTTTGCTTTTTTTTCTTCTTTTTTTCAAATGTGTATTCTGAACTTTTTTAATTTGGTTGATGAATGGGATATACAAGTACCTGGCCAAGTACCAATCTGTGTAGTATTTCTGATTGTATCCTACTGATGAGTTAATTCTTTTTCAATTGATTATTATAGTTCGTTCTTATGTTGTAATGTTACACCCCTGTCCCAGGAAAGGGGAGGGTTGGGATCCCGCTAACATGTTAACCCCCCCCCAAACATTCTGTATGTGCCTGTCCTAAGTCAAGCGCCTGTCATTCAGTGGTTGTCGCTTGTCGATGTGTTACATATTTGTTTTTCGTTCATTTTTGTACATAAATAAGGCCGTTATTTTTCTCGTTTGAATTGGTTTACATTTAACATTTCTGAGCCTTTTAAAGCTGACTATACCGTATGGGCTTTGCTCATTGTTAAAGGCCGTGCGGTGACCTATAGTTTTTAATTTCTGTGTCATTTGGGCTCTTGTGGAGAGTTGTCTCATTGGCAATTATATCGCATCTTCTATTTTATTGATGAAAGTGAATGTAGTGATAATGATGATGAAACAATTCCGATGAAACTAATTACCCCACGCCGGAGTACTACAATTCAAAAAGCAAAGAAAATAAGCAATAAGACCAGCTCGCCATCATTTGGTGTTATTTCCGCATTAAGAAGAATTCTATCTACATCTGAAGATATCTCAAATTTAAACGACACTGTAAACTGTGACATTGACACTTCAAATAAACAATTTCAAGATATCAATGATAAATTTGTTTCCTTGGCAAACACAGTAAAAGTGCAAACTAGTTCAACATCAGCCTCTGTTGACGAAGTGTTGGAACAAACCCAGATCATAAAAGCGGACATTAACTCTAATAACAAAACGTTCGTTGACAAAACTAAGAGTTTATGGGATAAACTTAACTCAGTATATCAAGAAGTTAAATCATTAAAGGCATCTAACGAAAATATCGCTATGCAAGAAAAAGTTGCCCAAATACATACCAGTACCCCAAACAGCAAAAGGGAAAAAAATAATTTAACCACAACAAAAATGACACCTGGAACATACAGTAATACAGTAAAAAGTGGATTACAGTATAGAACAAGCCAATCAACTACTCCAAACACACCAGAACCGTTTTTGAGACAAAGGTGTGAACAAATACCAAACTTTCAGTATCATGTGACAGAAGTGGAACGTCCTAAATATCCATTATTTGAGAAAAACAATAACAAGAAAAACTTATTTCTAATAGGAAGTTCTACACTAAAACGAATGTCGGCCAGAAAAATGACAACAAATCGCATCACAACAAAAGTAAAGACTATCCGTGGAGGAAGAATAAGGGATATTGAGAATTGCCTTATAGAATATATATCTGATGGCAAACTTGACTCTGTTGATGTCATAGCTGTGCATGTTGGAACCAACAATGTGTCTGATAGAGATAATGTTTGTACTATAATAAATGATTATAAAAATCTTATTCACACGGTAAAACAGAGCTTACCGGAAACGCAAATAATTATTTCATCAATTCTACCAAGGCCTACAGATTACAAGTCAAACCATATTATTTCTGAAGTCAACCATCAGTTACTAACATTTGAAGATAATCAAGTGAAAATACTGGATAACACGTTAGACTTTGTGTACAGCATCGTCCTAATCAATTGCTTTTTCAGGACCATGTTCATACCAACGTAGAAGGTGCTAAAATTCTAAGCCATAACATTATTTCTTGTGTTAACACAATGCTTAGGTTGTACGATTCAAATTCACAATTTGAACAATTTTTTTTATTCGGAGAGGATAACAGGGAGGAGATATGCGCCATTAGAGACAACCAATCAAGATTATCAACATCCATTCATTTCGTCCAAACGTCTGGAATTAGAAGAAACTTTTGAACTCTGCTCAAGTCAAGCACACGATTGTATTTTATATCATTCTATAGTTATTCTCATTGTATATGTAAATCTCTTAACATTTGTCACTTAAATATAAACCATGTTTTACCAAAATTTGCCGAAATACAATACTTAATTTCGGAATCAAAATCAAACACGCATATTTTATGTTTGAGTGAAAACTTTTTGTCAAATAGTGTCAAAAATAAAGAGATCAATATTCTAGGGTTCAATTTACATAGAAAAGACAGAATTGATAAATCTGGGGGTGGGTTTTTACTTTATACTTCAAAACAAATAAATACGCTTAGAAGGGACGATTTGGAAATGCAAGAAATTGAGTCAAAAAAGAGGGACGAAAGATACCAAAGGGACAGTCAAACTCATTAATCTCAAACAAACTGACAACGCAATGGCTAAAAATGAATGTGGATAGAAGTTATTAATATTCATCAAAAGCCTATTTTACTAGGTTATGTATATAGACCACCTAACAGTAATGCTGACTTGGTTACTAAGTTTGAAACCATGATGCTAAAAGTTGACACTGAAGAAAAGGAAACTATTATTACGGGAGATTTTAATATTGATATGATGTCAAGTAAAAAACATGCTAAGTGGTCACACATCAAAAATATTTTCAACATAAGTCAAATGGTTGTAATCTGCCAGAAAATATTAATTATATTGCAGTTCCAAAATATTCAATCAGTGATCACTATCCAGTATGTATTTCTCATAAAAGAGGGTTCAAAACGAAAAAGGAAATTCATGATTATATAACTTATAGATCTACAAAATATTTCAACGAGACTGATTTCATTCACCATTTATCTCAATGTCCCTTTGACAGTATACTAGAAACTGATGATCCTGATGAAGCGCTACTAAGTTTTATAAATATTTTTACTAAAGTGTTAAATCATCATGCTCCTCTCATTAAAAAGCGAGTTAAACATGTTTATCAAAATCAGTGGATAAATGATGAAATTAAGGAGGGCATGAAAAAACGTGATTATTATCATAAGAAAAAAGACACATATAACTATAAATTTTGGAGAAACAAGGTTAAATACCGAATAGAAAATTCAAAACAAAATTTTTATACTTAAGTATTAGAACAAGAAAAAGGAAATAGCAGCAAATTATGGAAACACTTGCATAATGTAAATGGTAGTGAAAATCATCATGACTATGCAATCTTAAATGACTGTAGCAATAAACCAATTACAGACCCTAAAAGCATTGCTGATACTTTCAATAATTATTTTATAAATATTACTGAAAATGTTAATCTTAATTCCAACTCAAGCACCAGTTGTTCTGGAAAACTTGATAATTATATTTCATGTCGTGTGCCAGAAAATGTCTTTTTTACAATACCACAAATAAGTAATGAATTTGTTCTCCACCAATTAATCACACTTGATGAGAAAAAGGCAACAGGTCTTGATAATATCAGTGCAAAATTTTTAAAAATGTCATCACACATAATTTCTGTTCCATTATGCCACATTTTTAATTTAAGCATCAGAAAATCAATATACCCATCGTTATTCAAACTGGCTAAAGTTCTACCAGTATTTAAAAATAAAGGTTAAAAAAAATGATGTTTTTAACTACAGATCTATTGCAATTTTACCATTACTATCTAAGATCCTTGAGCGACACGTAAAAACTCATTTGATGAATTTTCTAAACAAATATAATCTATTGTATGTCGTGCAAACCATTCCTGTCAAACTGCTATGACTTCTTTGTTAGATAAATGGTTAAAAGCCGTTGATGAAGGAAATTTAGTAGGGGCAGTATTTTTAGATCTGTGTAAAGCTTTTGATCTTCTAAATCACAAACTGCTCCTTCAAAATTTACAAAAATATCAATGTTCTTATAATTCAATTCATTGGTTTACTTCTTATTTAGCTGATAGACATCAAGTCGTATCAATTTCAAATACTTTTTCAGATGTATGTACATATACATAATATTAAAAGCCGGTGTACCTCAAGGGTCCGTTTTAGGTCCTATATTATTCTTAATATTTATTAATGATTTGCCTTTGTGTAATCCTAATCATAATCTTGATCTTTTTGCTGATGATAGCACTATTTCTGTAATTGGAAAAGACAAAAGGTATATAAGTCAGACAATCAATGTTGTATTAGAAAATATTTGTCAATGGGTTGATGAAAACAAAATGTTAGTTAATGTGTCAAAAACTAAGACAATGTGTATAGGTTCAAAACAAAAACTGTCTGTGATGTGTAATGACACATTGAATGTATCCATTAATGGCCAAAAGATTAATGAAAGTCACTGTGAAAAAGTCCTGGGTATTTTTGTTGACAAAACTCTTTCTTGGCATGATCAAATTAATCATATAATCAAAAAAGTTAATTCTTCATTAGCTTTATTAAAAAGAATCAAGAAATACTTGAATCACAATGCACAAATTCTATTTTACAATGCGTATATTCTTCCACATTTTGATTACTGTTGTTCAGTATGGCGAAACTGTAACAAGTTTTTAGTTGTACTAGTTGTTTTAAAATTGCAAAAAAGGGCAGCTAGAATTATTTTAAACGAACACGATATTCGTAGACCATCTATTGAACTATTTAAGGAATCTGGAATTATTCCTGTTCCTAAGAGAATATTTTACCACAAATCATTATTAATGTATAAATCAATACACCAACTGGCACCAACATATTTATCCAATCTTATTGTGCCTACAAGTAGCCAGCAAGCGTACAATACTCGACTTTCATTATTGGATAATTTTATTGTCCCAAATTCAAATACAGAATTATACAAATCAAGTTTTTCTTTTAGTGGTCCAAAAGTGTGGAATTCACTGTCCAGTGAAATTAAAAAATCAAAAAGTATATCTGCATTCAAAAACTCTTACAAGTCATTTTATTTTTAAAAGTGTTAAATCTATAAGTTAAGCCACAATGTATACCATTGGTGTTTTTGTTGTTGTTGTTATATTACTTTATATACGTCTATTGTTAACATGTGTGTAATAGTAGATTAATTATGTTTTATTCATATTGTTAACATTGTATGTAGAGAGCCTTATTGCAAATTGGTTTAATCCAAATGAGTTACTCTCTTTAAATAAAGATATTATTATTATTATTATTATTATTATTATTTATATTAGTATCATTTTTAAAATGTTAGAAGAATTCATACACACGACGAACGCAGAGTAACAACATAACCTAAGGCAAATTTAGCTTAACAGTTTGTTGTCACTTAAGGCAGAAGACCTTGGTTAAGGGAAACAACTCTATAAATCATCAGTACGTTTGTGTCAACCATTTTAAAAAATATTCTAAGCTTCTAGGTTACACAGATTATTTTCAATCTGTTTCAGGTAAATGCTTAAAATATGTTGATGAACTTGACTGTTGCAAACGCATAACTGATCTAAAGAGTTATCTCCCTGAACCAGGGTCTACCCCCTTAAATACGGACTACTGGTGACAAAGTCGTTAAAAGCAAAAATAACTTTTACAATTTATTTTCAAAAAAAAAAATTATGACAAAAAGTTGCATATGTAATATCAATTTATATATTGGAATTAAAGATAAATCCTAATAGATCAAATGACCTATTTGATTGCACAAGACAAGAAAGAATGACATCTGGAATTACACAATAAGTTCGATCTTTTCATTTGCATTTGCCTGTCTTACAGCTACCCCGACAACTGCAGTGAACATGGTCTTGGTCACCAGAAATATTTGCGATGTTTTTATTATGGCGAACATTTCGACAGTGTAAAAATCGCAATAATTTAAACACGCATTTTGAAACTCTTGATATGAATTAAATAGGATTTTTTTCGCAATATCGCAAAAAAAATAAAATCGCGTTTTAGTTTAAAATGACAAAATCTCAATAAATTTCCAATTTACAGTACTGCTACATTGAAAACACCATTCTGTCATAAGAAATACCTTTGAAGTGCTGTCTTTTTGGAACTTAATGTGGCTTCCTTTACATTGCTAATGTTCTATTTGTACTATCTTACTCGTGTGAAAGCAAATTATTAGAGTTAGATATTTCTTGATATATTTCTACACCATTTTCCATCTTTACAATTAAGTTTTGATTTTTTGTAAGGTTTGCTTATATATTTCTTATTCAAAAAGGACACACATGTTGAAAGTTTATAACTTGATGCCTAAGTCGTAAATTATTTGTTTAAAGGGAGACAATTTCTTGGGAACATCAAATATAATGATTTGTACAAGTTATTATTTTTTCCTCAGTAAAAATTGTACTAGTAATTACTTGTACAATTGTATTTGTACAAGTAATAACTTGTATGATGGCTTCATACAAGTAATTACTTGTATAAAATGCTTGTACAAGTAATACCTTATACAAAATAATAACATGTACACGACATATACATACATAACAGCATTAAAAGTTATAACAACAAACAAGCTGTTAAGAGTCCCCTGTCATCAGTTCTAATGACCTTTTCAAGAAGGATCCTAACTTATTTGTTTATAGAGGCCTTGATAGATTTAGTAAATAGTTATCAAAGGTACCAGGATTATAATTTAGTACGTCAGACGCGCGTTTCGTCTACATAAGACTCATCAGTGACGCTCAAATCAAAATATTTATAAAGTAAAAAGTTGAAGAGCATTGAGGATCCAAAATTCCAAAAAGTTTTGCCAAATACGGCTAAGGTAATCTATGCCTAGGATAAGAAAATCCTTAGTTTTTCGAAAAATATAAAGTTTTGTAAACAGGAAATTTATAAAAATGACTACATTATTGATATTCATGTCAACACCGAAGTGTTGACTACTGGTCTGGTGATACCCTAGGGGACGAAACGTCCACCAGCAGTGGCATCGACCCAGTAGTGTAAATAGTTATCAAAGGTACCAGGATTATAATTTAGTACGCCAGACGCGCGTTTCGTCTACATAAGACTCATCAGTGACGCTCAAATCAAAATATTTATAAAGCCAAACAAGTAAAAAGTTGAAGAGCATTGAGGATCCAAAATTCCAAAAAGTTGTGCCAAATACGGCTAAGGTAATCTGTGCCTAGGATAAGAAAATCCTTAGTTTTTCGAAAAATATAAAGTTTTGTAAACAGGAAATTTATAAAAATGACTACATTATTGATATTCATGTCAACACCGAAGTGTTGACTACTGGTCTGGTGATACCCTAGGGGACGAAACGTCCACCAGCAGTGGCATCGACCCAGTAGTGTAAATAGTTATCAAAGGTACCAGGATTATAATTTAGTACGCCAGACGCGCGTTTCGTCTACATAAGACTCATCAGTGACGCTCAAATCAAAATATTTATAAAGCCAAACAAGTAAAAAGTTGAAGAGCATTGAGGATCCAAAATTCCAAAAAGTTGTGCCAAATACGGCTAAGGTAATCTGTGCCTGGGATAAGAAAATCCTTAGTTTTTCGAAAAATATAAAGTTTTGTAAACAGGAAATTTATAAAAATGACTACATTATTGATATTCATGTCAACACCGAAGTGTTGACTACTGGGCTGGTGATACCCTCGGGGACGAAACGTCCACCAGCAGTGGCATCGACCCAGTGGTGTAAATAGTTATCAAAGGTACCAGGATTATAATTTAGTACGCCAGACGCGCGTTTCGTCTACATAAGACTCATCAGTGACGCTCAAATCAAAATATTTATAAAGCCAAACAAGTAAAAAGCAGTGGCATCGTAAATAATGAATTTTGTCTTCTTCAGTTAAATTATTTAAGAAATTATTTTCAGTACATATGTGTTGAAAAAAGGCATTTCTTAGAGTTTAATTATAATCACAATAGAGTAAAAAATGTTTCTCATCCTCTAGTATTTTACATTTATGGCAAAGCCGTTCCTCTCTTGGGATTTAAAAATATCTACCCTTTTCAATCAAAAGGTAGTGATTACATAATAACTATTTTCCAATTACCTCACTACTATTTTTGGTTTCGGTATCGGCTTATGTTGAACATGCCTAATACAAATGAGCATTTTAACAACTTTACATCTCACATATATATTATCTTATAGTCGTTGTTTTAGCTCGGAATCAAGGTCATAACTATTGATTTTAGCATATGCTAAATTATTATTTAGCATATGCTAATCTCATTTTTGCATATCCAAAATTATGTTAGCATATGCTTAATTCATTTTAGCATATGCTAACTTATCTTACCACATGCTAGTTCCTTTCAGCATATGTTAAATTCAATAAAGCATATGTTAAATTCAATTAAGCATATGCTGAATTATTCAGCATAGACATAAATGTTGGCGCGGAACTCATCAATCGTTTGGCAATTTATACATTAACGAGTCGCTTTATTTTCAGGAACTACAATGTATACTCCGTGTTATAAACACACTTTTCGCGCGTCAATAGTCTTGATCTCAAATTTTTACAGTAGCATTTTATGATCCACAGAAAATATGAATAGGAACACATTTTCATGTCAGTCATGAGAATTGGTCGTATTTTCCAACAGAGTGAATATATATCAATAGGATATTGTTTTGCATGCTAAAGGCACAACTTTAAAAAGTATGAGCCTCCTTATGAGGTTTTTAATTACCGTATAGCGGGTTATTTTCGCGTGGTGTAAATTTTCGCTTATTTTCGCCTCGGCGACAATCAAACGGGAAAACCAACGGTCTAATATATATATATATATATAAAACGAGAAACACTTATGAACCACATCAACAAACGACAACTACTGGCATCATATTCCTGACTTAGGTCAGGTGCAAACAAATGCAGCGGGTTTAAACGTTTTAATAGGCACAAACCTTCACCCTTATCTGAAACAATAGTGTATATGCATTGGACGTGGCTCGGTTCTTATTATGCTTTGGTAAATGTTTGTTTTCTTGTCTTTTATTTTTACTTGTGCTTTGTCAATACACCTTTTTTTCTTTGTTGACATTTTTGTTAGGTTTTATAGTGATTAAGATTATAACCCAATGTTGAGTGCTGTTTCACTATTTCTGACATTTCTATGGAGATTATATATTGCCCCACCCCTGGGTCATAGTCTTTACTTTAAATTTAAACTTTTGCCTAGTTTTCTCCATTTGAAAATGCCTGTACCAAGTCAGAAATATGACAGTTGTTGTCCATTCGTTTGATGTGTTTTATCATTTGATTTTGCCATTCGATAAGGGACTTTCTGAATTTTCCTCCGAGTTCAGTATTTTTGTGATTTTACTTTTTACATATATCCCAGTGAACTTGAAATTAAGGATACTACTGATACTAGAAGGACTGCTTCATACCTTGATCTTTTCCTCAATATTGACACAGATGGACGGCTTCACACGAAAATCTATGATAAACGGGACGATTTCAACTTCCCAATTATCAATTTCCCATTTCTCAGCAGTAACATACTCTCTGCCCCTTAGTATGGTGTTTACATATCTCAATTAATACGTTATTCTCGTGCATGTTCACACTATACGGACTTCATATACAGGAGTGTGCTCCTAAAGCAAAAACTGCTCCAACAAAGTTATGAGGACAGATTAGAAATGACACTCCGTAAATTTTACGGACACCATCAGGAATTGGTTGATCCATATGATGTATCTTTGTCCAAAATAACTATGGACATTTTTACCACGTGTTAGATTGTGGTTTGTCATTACGCCGTCTGATCTTTTTATTACCGAACGCGACTTATTCCCGAATGTGACTGTTTTGCGGAGTGTGAATTCGTATTGCTTTAAGACGTGACACGGTACTTTTCCATCCCAAATTAATTTGTTGGGTTTGATGTTGTGTTTCTTGTTGTCATTGAATTTTGTCTAATGTCTTGACGTTTGTAGTTGTAAATCATATTTTTTTCTGTTGTATTCGTGTCTTGTGTTGGGGATAACTACTTATCCAGTTCATTTGGTAGATTTAATTTTTGATCAACGAAATTTACACGATATATTGGTTTGCAGGTTGATCAGAAGAAATACCCACCAAGCTAGATAATACAATTAATTATCTAATTACTACTATAATTAAATATTAATTAGTATTATAATTTCACTGTTATTAATATAAGTTAGATAAGTCATACAAATCGAATCTTGAATTTCATCCAAATTTTTTCTTAATTTTCGGAACACGTTTTACAAATTTAAATGTGACTGCACTTTGGGCGTTGCATTGACTATGGCTAACAGGGGTGTGATTTTGAAATGTATTCATTTTTATTCTATAGCTAGTCACCACTTCAGTTTAATCATGTATATCTATTATATAGTCATTTTTTTTTAAATTAACTGTTTGCTAAACTATGCATTATTCTTGATAATAATGATGTTTTTGTCCCAGGCTGATAACCCTGGCCTTACAACTTATTTGAACTTTTGGTCCTCGGTGATCTTCAACTTTGTAGTTGTTATGGCTTTCAAACTTTTTACATCTGAGCATAGTTTTGTGTGGACGCAGCGCACGTTTGCCGTATAAAAATATTTTTTAACCTGTTACTTTTGATGGCTATTATTCGTTTGTTTCTCTGTCCTATATTTTCTCCCTTTTATCTGTTAATTTATTGTAACCCTGTCGTGTAATGTTGTCATTTTAATGTTATAATTAACACTGCCATTAAAGCAGGAGGTTTGGCATGCCACAAAACCAGGTTCAACCCACCATTTTTTCATAAAATGCCCTGTACCAAGTCAGGAAAATGGCCATTGTTACATTATAGTTCGTTTCTGTGTGTGTTACATTTCAGTGTTGTGTCTCTGTTGTGTCGTAGTTCTCTTATATGTGATAGGTTTCACTCAGTTTTAGTTTGTAACCCGGATTTGTTTTTTCTCTATTGATTTATGAATTTTGAACAGCAGTATACTACTGTTGCCTTTAATTAGCATTTCCACAGAGAATGTTTTGCCTTGAAGCTTCAGTCATGGTTCATTGACTTTGAATATATTGCATATGTTACATGTTAGAGTATTGTTATTCTAATTTTCAACATTTGCATTCTTCTTCTAGTATCAAAACCAAATATGTCTTCTGAGGACGCAGACAACGACATCATAGCATTGACAAACTCAATTTTTTTGGGGGTTGTATAAAAAATCTACACAATCAAAATATATCTTAACAAGATGAAGTATGATTGCAAACTATCTAACATAGAGTAAAACAAGGATAAACACTGTTTTTATGAAAAAAGGTGCATTTTTTCAATATGTAATAAATGAGTTTGATGAAGCAAAATCCTTTTATAATTATCATACAAAAAAAAAATTATTATAAATATACAAACACTTCAATACATAGTTTCTATTTTACTATATATATATATCGTATTATTTCAAGTTATTATGAACTTTTGATTGTCAAATCTTACATTTATTATGCATCATAACTTTGATAGTCCCAGACTACTGTAAAGCCAATAATATGTCTATAAAGACTTCAAGTATGCCATTTTCTCTGGTTGTGCCTCTCCTTCATTCCAATGAGGTGGCCATGTAGCCTTTACACTTGGTCTCTCCCTCACACTTTCAAAATATTTCTTTATGTTGGGAAATTTGTTGAAATCAAGAGACATTCTCCAAGCCCAAGCCAAGAAAGGAAAGAAGAAGACATCAGCTAAGGTAAATTGTTTACCAGCAACAAAGTCATGTCCACACTAAAAAAACAAATATATTGTATTATTGCTAATGAAATCTTTTATCAAACCATAAAGAAACCTTTATCAGTTAGTTAACCAATATTTTTTTTATATACATTTGAACACATTTATAAGCAGTCAGACAAAAAGTGGAAAAACTTGATTTTTATGTGATTATAACACTCAAAAATATATAATTTCAAAAACTCTAAAATTAATTTTCATCATCATGATACAAATAACAAAATTATATAAATAAAGTTAAGGAAATAACAGTGGAAAGCAGTGACCTTGAATAGGTTCTGTGAAAAATTTGGTTGACTATATAGGAAATCACTGAAGCATGAACGGAGCGGGCCCCCTCTTAGGCAGTCAGTGGGCCCCCACATATGAAAATTTCTGGATCCGCCAGTGTTCTTGAAATTAGATGTAGTAGTGGTAAGAGAAATACTTAGGTAATAAGGTAATTTTTGTAGTTAAACTTTTATAAACCTTGACCTATAGAGGTCTTGGCTTTTGATAGTAAAATGCAAATGATAAATTAAAAATGTCAATTCTTTTACATGTTAACTATGCAAACATTTAAAGTCAACAAATCATAACTGAAGGAGAACAAAACTTTTAAAGTCAATGAAGGGGATGGGCCAATTTATCTCATTGGAAACAATGAGGGTACATTTGGAGCTGGAAACACTGAAATTTCCTTTATATGATGACATCATGAAATGACCAGCTTGAATGAAAACAATACAATTTAATTTAGCTATAAACTTACCTCTCCTAGATATTTGTCCCAAACTGTTAGTTCATTTCTACAATTGTCTAAATTTTCTTTTATGGTTTCCTAGAAGTGAACAAAATGTTCAATAAATATTCATTTCTACAGAATTTTATATAATAATAATTTGCATTTACATTTCATACAAAATCTTCGCCGAACAACTTCTTGCATATAAAAAAAATAAATAAACAAGAATGTGTCTAAAGTACACGGATGCCCCACTCGCACTATCATTTTCCATGTTCAATGGACTGTGAAATTTGGTAAAAAATCTAATTTGGCATTAAAATTAGAAAGATTATACCATAGGGAACATGTGTACTAAGTTTAAAGTTGATTGGACTTCAACTTCATCAAAAACTACCTTGACCAAATACTTTAACCTGAAACTACCACTTTCATTTTCTATGTTCAGTGGACCATGAAATTGGGGTCAAAAGTCTAATTTGGCTTTAAAATTAGTAAGATCATATCATAAACAAGAAGTGTACTAAGTTTCAAGTTGATTGGACTTCAGCTTCATCAAAAACTACCTTGACCAAAAACTTTAACCTGAAGCGGGACGAACAAACGCACAGACGGACGGACGAACAGATGGACGGACATACAGACCAGAAAACATAATGCCCCTCTACTATCGTAGGTGGGGCATAAAAAGACATTAAATTTATTATAACTGATTAACCACTGTTTTCTTACAAAAGGTCAATGTTAGGAACCTTGACTTCTTTTACCTGAGGTACTTGGTCTTTTAACAGGTAGTGAAAATATATAAAATTAAAGTAGCTATTTGTTTGCACTAACAAATACCTAGAAATCATATATTTTTGGATTCAATATATAGTAATCTATCATTTTAAACAAAAAGTTACCACATAGTAAAATTTAACGATTAAATGCCCAAAAAGGCCCAAGCCAGGGCCGACCGTGCAAGTGCTGTTATAGCCAGTCAAGGTCGCTAATAACTTCCATTTGTTTGTTGTAACCCAGAACTAGCAAATTATCTCCTTATTTCAAGCAAAAGTATAGACAAACCTCATAATTTTTTAATTAATTTCAAATTATCTCCATTTAATATCAAGAACAAAGCACCTAAATCTATTTATTTTCAGAATTAGTGTGAAATCTGCAACCAATGAAACTTAAGCAAATCTATTATTGTTCATCAACTTCTCTTATCAAATAGGAATTTGTGTAAGTGGAATGACCTTCAATTGGTTTTTAATTAATTCTATTTAAATTTTGTAAGAACTGAAGGACAGATAATTTCCAGTGTATCAAAACTGGGTCAAATAATGATAAACTTAAAAATAAGTGAAATCTATCAGTGTTACAATATCCTATTATGATTTTTCGCAGACAGTTTACATGAATTAATGCAAGATTCTGTATTCATGTGAAAAATTGCAGAATATAAAGTGTTTATTTGTACTTGTTTTTTTTTAAAAGTTAGCCTCACCTCTTTCCTGTCTTCTTCTTTTGTTCTCCAATAGTAATACAAAACTCCTTGCATTGCTTTCGTTTGCATATTCTCTGCCGACTAAAAATAACAATAATTTTTTAAAGTTATGTAAAACATGGGTACCATATAGACTAACCTAAATGTGACATAAATGGGTCATTTTCAAAAAATGTCGAATTTTCAGTACACCCATGCTAAATTTTTTTATTTCTAATGGAAATTTCATTGGTAATGGTTTAAATGAAAGCTTGTCGGATTTGTGATTCAGAACATTAATAATAGACCCAACTTACATCTATTTTGATAAGATTAAACTGCATTTAAGGCCGATTTTGGGGGTATTTGTGTGCGTACATTGTCAGAAAAACACATTTCAAATGATTTTTTTCCGATTTTCTGATCGCCTTGATATCTGCTAAAGGGACTTTCTAAGAACGTTAATTATGATTCTAACGAAAAATCGTAGCTTCTTTATCATTGTATGTAACAGATTATCTACAAACTAAATTCAATCAGCGTACAGGAGGTTCATGTCTATCCTGTTACCACTACTTAAATCAGTCGTTAAATTATTCTCCCCATGAATATTGAATCAGTCAGTGTTGATTTCAAAAATGCAAAGTAATCTTTACATTTAAAACGCCTCGTTTCTTGAACGACAGTGTAGAGAAAAGAAATTTCAAGACATTTAGTGAAAAAAATAGAGCGTACTTTTTTTCATGTCTATGCCGTTACCAACCATTTTGATTAATTACACTAACAGAATGGTTGTAAAAAGTGCAATAACATGTTGGAAACCAAATTCACAATCGAAAACTATAATCACTTCACCAAAGGGAGTAGTTTTTTCACAACAGCAATAAAAAAAGAAGAAATTTGTCTATCCTGTTATGTCTATCCTGTTACTATGGTTGCTATGGTTACAGTAACAGGATAGACAATTATAGACAAAAACGTCGTTATTTTTTTTATCTTAACATGTAGGTGGAAAACGAATGAAATATTTCATTGTCTGAACTCATCTTAAGGTTATAACGTCTTAATATTCCCAATTAAGCATTTGTAGGAGCAATACTGATATTGGTAACAGGATAGACAAAAAGGTAACAGGATAGACTTTTATATAGTGATATATCAGAAACGTACGTTCCTGTTACCAACGAAATAAAGAGGAAAGTAAATTAACTTATAAGAGATTTACTTGATGTTGGGTTTATTTGAAAGGGTGGAAAAGGCCGAACAATATAAATTGGCCTTGCATTACTGGTGGTAATTTTTACAACCTTTGAAAACCAATTTTTAGAGCCATTTTTCAGTACAACCTAGAAAATTGGCAAATAATCTATTATTTTAAAGAATGAATATATATAGAAGTTTATTCTCTTGAAAACCATCTAATTGGTAACGTAAAACAAGCTTAACATTTTATCTAAACCTTTTCTTAATAACCCAAAATTTCTTTTGAAAATGGTAACAGGATAGACAAAATATTGTACCACCGATCAAAAAATGTTTCAAGATGTTCTTGTATGACATCATTAAGATTGCATCTTTTAATATGTTGTTCTTAAAGTACTGTTTGTTTTGATTTGCTTATGTAGAGGGTTGTTTGAATAAGTAACTTTTAATAAATTTTTCAATTTCAAAATTCAACATTTTTTGAAAATGACCCATATATTATATACATGTAACCTCATCATATGTTATTTTAGGAATATTTTCTGCTTAATAATAGCACATGGTATTTATCTATTTTTACATTTTTTTGTCAACCATTTTTATCAAAATCATCATCAATTGATTTTTGTTGGTACGTACTGTCTATTTGCAAATGTTTCATGCATATTCAGGACAGGAGCAAAATGAAATAAGTTTTGAAGATTGTTAGGTGGTTTGACTTGGATGGAAGGCAGACAATTTGGACTCTATCACAAACTAGATGCTCTCAAGAGCCTGTATCGCTCACCTGATTCTACTTGGGTTTTTGAAATCATATAAAACAATATAAAATTTGGCTAAAAGTAACAACACTTGGCCAGCACCTCATAAGGAAAGGAACATTCATGCTATGTTTGATTTCATTCAATTCAGTGGTTCTTTAGAAGAAGACTTTTGTATGCATTTCCTATAGGGTCCTATGTTAAAGTAAGTCCCCCACTGGCGGCCATCTGGCGACAAAGCAACAACACTTGGTCAGTATCTCATTATAAACATTCATGCCATGTTTGGTTTCATTCCATTCAGTGGTTCTCTAAAAGAAGACATTTGTATGCATTTCCCTATAGGGTCCTATGTTAAACTAAGTCCCCTGCTGGCGGCCATTTTGGATGATGGATCGGCTACAAAGTAACAACACTTGGTCAGCACTTCATAAGGAACATTCATGCCATGTTTGGTTTCATTCCATTCAGTGGTTCTCTAAAAGAAGTCATTTATATGCATTTCCCATAGGGTCCTATGTTAAACTAAGTCCCCCGCTGGCGGCCATCTTGGATGATGGATCGGCTACAAAGTAACAACACTTGGTCAGCACCTCATAAGGAACATTCATGCCACGTTTGGTTTCATTCCATTCAGTGGTTCTCTAAAAGAAGTCATTTGTTTGCATTTCCCATAGGGTCCTATGTTAAACTAAGTCCCCTGCTGGCGGCCATCTTGGATGATGGATCGGCAACAAAGTAACAACACTTGGTCAGCACCTCATAAAGAACATTCATGCCATGTTTGATTTCATTCCATTCAGTGGTTCTCTAAAAGAAGTCATTTGTATGCATTTCCCATAGTGTCCTATGTTAAACTTAGTCCCCCACTGGCGGCCATCTTGGATGATGGATCGGCTACAAAGTAACAACACTTGGTCAGCACCTTATAAGGAACATTCATGCCATGGTTGGTTTCATTCCATTCAGTGGTTCTCTAAAAGAAGTCATTTGTATGCATTTCCCATAGGGTCCTATGTTAAACTAAGTCCCCCGCTGGCGGCCATCTTGGATGATGGATCGGCTACAAAGTAACAGCACTTGGTCAGCACCTCATAAAGAACATTCATGCCATGTTTGGTTTCATTCCATTCAGTGGTTCTCTCAGGGGTTTCATTATCTTTCATGTTGACTGGTACTTTCTACGTTTCTCGGTGGTACTTTTCAATTTATTCCATGAATATCTTATATAAAAATTCCTACATTTAGGCGGTACTTGTCAATAGCATAGGAGGGTAAAAGTACCGGGTACCGCCTCCTAATGAATGGCCTGGTTCTCTAGAAGAAGTTCAAAATGTAAAAAGTTAACGACGACGACGGACACCAAGTGCTGAGAAGCCTTCGGGCCAGGTGAGCTAAAAAGCGGGTTTTGTTGTTGTGGAACAATATGTTTGCTATGTTTGCCTGGCAACAGATCCCCTAGACACTCAAATAATTCGTTCCTTAGCTTACAAACACTTGCAATCTGGTTAAGCACCTTTTGCTGACTTTGAGTCATCCGGCTGACCATATTTATCTACCACTTTAATTCCTTGAGATTCTAAAGTCTCAATGTCATGTGTTTATTGTCTTTTGTTATTTTATTGTCAAACAATGAAAAAGAGAATTGGTAGCAAAGAGTTCCAGACTTCATCAGTTTTATATGCATTTCCTTTATTAATTCTGATACTTTGTTTCACAGAAATGTGTAGTGATTGCCATTGATTATCTTTTCTTAGACAAAATGTAATGTACTTTTTACATCATAAATATACTGTCTTGATTCTTTAAATGTAATTACCATTTCTCAATTCATCACTTCAGGGATTTGTCAAAAAACACCACTCCATAAATATCTGATTTTAAATTTCATAAGTTTTTTCTATATCTTTTTCCACGGCCACCCCCCCTATCCTGTCTATAGCAATGTTCTTTATATGCAATGCACAATTTTATTTTTAAATATATACATAATGATCTACCATGTTTTATCCAGGACATCTTTCCTTAATGCATTGCAAAATATCTGCGATAATTCAAATGTTGAAAATTAAAATAGCAACACTTTAACATGTAAGATTTGCAAATATTCAAAGTCAATGAACCCTGACTGAAGGAACATGGCTAAAAATTCACCATGGAATTGAGATGTGCTAATGCTAATACAACACATACAAATACCATTGACTTATCACAAGTAGTTCCTTTTAAACAAACCTTTACACAAACTAATACGTGTAAACTAAGCAAAGTTTCAGTCAATTAACCATAACTGAAGGGTCGGAGTCAAATTATCTCCACGGTAATGAGATGTGCCAATGCTAATACAACTGCATACCAAATATCATTGACCTACCACTAGTGGTATCCCATAAACTGACCTAATCACAAACTAATACATAAAAACAAAGCAAAAGTTTCAGTCAATTGACCATGACTAAGGGGGCAGGGCCCAAATAATCCCCTGGACATGAGATATGCCAATGCTTATACAACTGCATACCAATTATCATTAACTTACCACTAGTGGTTCCCCATAAACTGACCTAATCACACACTAATACATGAAAACTAAGAAAAATTTCAAAGTCAATAGACCATAACTGAGGGGGTGGGGCCAAATAATCCCCATGGTAATGAGATGTGACAATACTAATACAACTGCATACCAAATATCTTTGACCTACCACTAGTGGTTCACCATAAACTAGACCTCATCACAAAATAATACATTGTAGACGCAGCCGTCTTCCTCATTGTCGCTGACGCTAGAAACAGCATGCCTATGTCTCGCTTTTTGACTGTGTCAAGTGAGACAAAAACCTATAAATCTGTTTGATTCTCATCTCTATCTTGAGTGTTGTATATGATATAAAAAGAAGATGATGTGGTGTGATTGTCAATGAGATAAATCTCTACAATCTAACAGAGAAAAAATGAAATAGAAGTTAACAACAAACACTTACTTCAAGTTAACAACATAAACCTACTTCAGGTTAACAACATAAATCTACTTCAAGTTAACAACATAAACCTGCTTCAAGTTAACAACATAAACCTACTTCAAGTTAACAACATAAACCTACTTCAAAAGCCTTTTGCAGAACTTTAGCTTTCTCTTTAGGATCAGATGGTATCAGTTCAGTTCCCTGCTTTGAATACATAGACTGCAAATAAAAACACATATTTCAATTCATTTCTGGTAACATAAGAAGGGATTTCTTAGTTATTTTTTCAAATTCTGTTATTTATAATTTTAGACATAGTATTCTTTTAGACATAGTATTCCCTTTTTTATTTTTTTCTTTCAACATACAAATCAGATGAGACATCAGAATGCCGTATCAAATTTCATGTATATACCCTTTTCCATATAGAAATAGTTGGAAGAACAAAAACTAGAGGCTCTCAAGAGCCTGTGTCGCTCACCTTGGTCTATGTGCATATTAACAATGGACACAGATAAATTCATAACAAAATTGTGTTTTGGTGATGGTGATGTGTTGGTAGATCTTTCTTTACTAAACATTCTTGTTGCTACAATTATCTCTATCTATAATGAACTTAATTACAGAGGAAAATATTTCCTAAAAATTTACAAAAATTAACAAAATTTTATGAAAATTGTTTACAATTGACTATAAAGAGCAATTAACTCCTTAAGGGGTCAATTGACAATTTTGGTCATGTTGATTTATTTGTAGATCTTATTTTGCTGAACATTATTGCTGTTTACAGTTTATCTCTATCTATAATAATAATCAAAATAATAACCAAGATCTGCAAAATTTCCTTAAAATTACATATTTGGGGGCAGCAATCCAACAACAGGTTGTCCGATTTGTCTGAAAATTTCAGGGCAGATAGATCTTCACCTGATAATTAATTTTAACCATGTCAGATTTGCTCTAAATGCTTTGGTTTCAGAGATATAAGCCAAAAACTGCATTTCACCCCTATGTTCTATTTTTAGCCATGGCAGCTATCTTGGTTGGTTGGTGGGGTCACGCCACACATTTTTAAAACTAGATACCCTAATAATAGTTGTGGCTAAGTTTGGTTAAGTTTGGCCAAGTAGTTTCAGAGGAGAAGATTTTTGTAAAAGATTACAAAAATTTACGAAAAATTGGTCAAAATTGACTATAAAGGGCAATAACTCCTTAAGGGTTCATCTGACCAGTTTAGTCATATTTACTTATTTGTAGAGCTTACTTTACTGAACATTATTGCTATTTACAGTTTATCTCTATCTGTAATAATATTCAAGATAATTACCAAAAACAGCAAAATTTCCTTAAAAATTACCAATTCAGGGACAGCAACCCAACAACCGGTTGTCCGATTCATCTGAAAATTTCAGGGCAGAGAGATCTTTACCTTATAAACAATCTTACCCCTGTCAGATTTGCTCTAAATGCTTTGGTTTTTGAGTTATAAGCCAAAAACTGCATTTTACCCATATATTCTATTTTTAGCCATGGCAGCCATATTGCTTGGTTGGCGGGGTCACGCCACATATTTTTAAAACTAGATACCCCAATGATGATTGTGGCCAAGTTTGGTTTAATTTGGCCCAGTAGTTTCAGAGGAGAAGATTTTTGTAAAAGATAACGACGACGACGACGACGGACGATAACGATGGACGCCAGACCCCAAGTGATGGGAAAAGCTCACTTGGCCCTTTGGGCCAGGTGAGCTAATGATCGTTAAGGTTTATTTAGGCAAAATTCAGTAAAATGGATTTAGAAAAAGTAGCATGTGGATATCTTAGGCATATAAATATTGTGTAAAATATGACTTAAAATTTGTATTACTCAGGAACATCCGACTAAAAACATTTGTTTCAAACTCCATAAGGAGTCTGTATTCTCCAGTCCAAACAATTACATTCAGTGTTAAACAGTCATGACAATGTAAAATTTGCATCAAAGATAAGGCAAAAAATGATGAGAACACATTAGAATGTTATTCTCCAAAGGAATAATGTGCTATGAATAGAGGAGCTGTAATGTCCATCACATAAAGTATGAACAATTAGCACATGAATTTAAACATTTACTGTTTATAATTACCTCAAGCCAAAAGCAGATAGCATTAGATTCACAGATAACTGTTTCTCCATCCTTAAATGTTGGCACCTAGAAAAAACATCATTAATTATTGGCTGGATTATGCCACTTCAGCTCATTATGGCTGTTATCATAAAAACATTTACATTTTGTACACTTTTGGATACTAGATACTTTTGTTTATAAAAAGTGCATGCTACATGCATGTAAAGTCAATGTGAATACTCATATTTGGTCACTTTCGAAGAGTTGTCTCATTGTCAATTATACTTCTTTTTATATGATACCAAATTAGGACTATTGCTCTAATGTCCAAAGGCTGTTTTGCCACTTGGGGCCCCACCTTGTCTGGCAATACAGTAGTTTGACATCAGAGCAATCTATCAGACTAATATCTAGTTAGTGTTATAGTCACAGTATCATCGTAACATTTTGTTCAAAATAGTGTGCCTACTGTAGGAAATCATGACACCAGTAAGTGTAAAGTGTGTTTGAAAATAAGAATACTCCAGTCCTCTTTTCGAAAAGTATATATTGTTCCCCTTTTAAATTAAAAATGTTGTTTTTGTTTTTTTCTTTTCTACAACAGGAAAATAAACCCCTCGTTTAAAGGATATCCTTCATTCAGGTGGTTGTTACCTCGAAGTTGTTACCTGCCTAACAAATTTCTGCACATGTATATATACTACAGTGTATACCTGTCCACGGGGGTTGAGGGCCGTTACTTCTGGTCCTTTGTGTCCTTTCTCACTGAAACTGATTTGTTTTGATTCATAGTCGATGCCTTTTTCTGCCAGCACAAGCATTGGTTTCCAACAAGGAATACTACCAGAGCCCCAGAATAACAACCTTTCATACATTGTATAGTGTACAGGTACCGACACAGGTGTAACAGTCAAGCAATGATGTCCTGAAAAATGCCCCTTGCGAGTAGTTTCGACCCGCGGTAACTACTCGTCCCTTTTTCGTCGTCGTGACTCGATTTATTTTGAAAGGTTCTGACTGGATATCAAGTTGAAAGCTTCTGACTGGATATTAAAATGTTAATTTAAATATTGCAGAAAATACATTTTGTTTTAACTTCGGTATCATGTTTCCAATCCTGCAGAATCTTCTGGACACAGGTTACTGTATTACATGGCCGTAGCGTAATGGAGTCAAATGAGGCAAATGCCTCACTTTTGAAACGACGACCAAACTTTAGAAGTGTCATTTTTTTTAATTTGTATTTTACATTATCAATATGCGAGTTTCGAGTTTCAAATTATCTACCGGCACACCTCATACAGTGTGTCCAATCTGCAGCAGCGATTGCAGATTTTAAAATAAGTGTTCCCAATTCAAATCAAAAAAATTAAAAAAATGAAACCAATCTTAATGTCGTTACAAAACTGGTTGAAGACGGGTTGTTTAAAGAGAAAAACAGATGAAAAAAGTAACTCATGAGTATAAATACCCCCTATATTAAAGTATGCTTGTTTATTACTTTCCTTGGTTTATTTTTGAAGAACCGATAACGCGGTAGTTACCCATGTTTACACTATCAACTAACTGAACAACAAATGCTAATCGATAAAATTATGCACGTAGTTATGATCAGTTATGCAAAATAAATCGATCAAGATTTCTAACAAACCGGATTATTATATAAATAAAACTCCTTTAAAAGTAAATGAATGTTAAGCATAAGGTAATAAAAATAAAAAAAAGTATAACAAATTTCTTTGAGATTTTTTTTTCTTTCTTTAATTTCATACATAAAAAATGGTCTTTTGAAAGATGAAATTATGTGCCAGGAGATTGCGAGAATGCAGAAATTTGCTCTATTTATGCCAGAGGCATTGAGCGGTCCCAGACCCCCTACCGGAAGGCACCAAGATTACAGCTTGGTGGGCGTCCGGCTTCGCCGAACGCATGTTACAGCCGCCTATAATTTTAATTGAGCCTTCTACTTCAATTTCAAGGGAAAGCCCTGAGAATTAAAAGTGGGCAAACCAGGAGTAAACCGATACTCATGACTTGAGACAGACACTCAGTGAAGTAGGGTTTACTCCTGGTCTCAAGTCATGAGTATCTAACGCAGTGGTAGTTGTTTGTTTCTGTGTACTGTTTTGTTTTTTCTTTTTTTGTACATTAATCAGGCTGTTTAGTTTTTTCGTTTGAATTGTTTTTCATTTGTCCTTTCGATGCCGTTTATAGCTTACAGTGTGGTATCGTATCTGATGGCGAGTTGTTTCATTGGTAATCATATCACATCTTATTTTCATCTAGCTTAAGTTTTCAAAAGTTTCAGATGTTGCTTTATTCCTTTTAATACCTTTGAACCATACGAGATAAATAATATAATACCTGAACTAATATAATTTTAAAATGTACTTAGTACAAGCTATGTTTTCTTACATTTAATATGAAATTGGTTTATTTCCAAAAAAGTTCTTCGTGCTTTGGAATCATCAAGGTTGAAGTACCATTTGCAAAATAAACTCCCTCCCTTTTCCATAAAAAAGATACTTCAAAAGTAATATAGAAAAACGTTTATTGAATTGTTATAGAAAAACCGACTGGCATATTTTGCAACAGATGTCGTCAACAAAATTACACTACAGTTTCATATTTTCAAAATTTCCTCAATGTAACAATGTTTTTTTTACACTTTTCTTATACTCAAGACAATAGTGTTTTAGAAAGACTTTTTCATATGCTGATATGAAATGGTAAGTATCGTTTTTAAACGGACATTGACTATAAATCCTAGGAAAATATGATACAGGTTATGTTCTTCTCATATATTTTTATGATGTTATGATGGTATGGTAATAAACCCTTAACGGGAGGGATTGTGCTTGATCTTCACACGAAGAAGACATAATCTTTCAATAAGTTTAATTGAGGTCCGGAGCTGGCATGTCGGTAACTGTTAGCTCTACATATATAGTATAGTCCATTATTAATGTATGTACCATTGTCATTTTGTATAGTTTCTTTTGTTACTTGTTATGACATTGCACCCAGTCCTCTTCTAAGCTGATTTTTACTGTGCGTACATGCTGTGTGTTTTTTTTCTACATGACGTCAATTTTCACCGAACAATAGTACACATCTTTATCAAGGGAGCAGCTGATGCCCACCTCTGTGTGCAGAATTTTCTCGCTGCGTTGAAGACACATTGCTGGCCTTCGGCTGTTACCTGCTACTTGGTCGGGTTGTTGTCTCTTTGACATATTCTGCATTTCCAGGCGGCATAACTTTTATATTTTGAAATTTGGTCCCATTTGCTTTGAACAGTCTTCAGAAGAAAAGAGTTCAAAACATTTACTCATATAACCGAATTACAAACATTATAACCCTGATCAACCATTTGTCAAATGATATCAAAATATCTAATGAATTTTCTGCACCGTGAAGTGATTTATGGTAGTACATATTGAAACGATAATCTTATGGGGTGGGGATAAAAATGATTTGTGGTGACATGATACTTTACGATCAAAGAATAAACTTTAAGGCACTATAATAATTTCTAAAGTCAAGTTCTTCTTAGATTTTTTCTTTCAATTCATCGTTGCCACTGTCAATACTGTGTGTTGTTTTGTTATCAGCTAACTTTACTATTAGAGATTTCCTTGTAGTAAACTATGGAAGACACAGCATAACCATTTTTCATTAATCCTCCTAATGGAAGATATCCAACTTTGGTGAATCCTCCAACTTTGTCCAAAATACGAATTAAGGCAGCATTGTTACTAAATGTGTCCACATAAATTCCTTGATAGTTTAAATACTTGGAAAACTCAATAACTCTGTTCATGATAAATTCACCAATTCCCCTTTTCCGTTCAGAACTGCGGACCACAAGAAATGGGTCTACAGCTCCTGCCGATCCACGGTAAAATTTGCTAATGGCTAAGATAAAACCTGCTATCATTTCACCGGTTGTGTCACATATTATTGCAAAACTATCCCCTCCTTTTATGTCTTCTCTGAACTCATCTTCTGTAGGATATTCATCAACTGCGAACCCTTGTCCTTCTTGTGCGCATGTCTGTATAAGATTGTATGTTTCTGTCATTTGGTCATGTGTCATATAGTCGATGTACGCTTGTCGACCGTCTGGAAGTTGTGTTGCCATAGGTAGCATATCTTGTAGACACCGATTACGGTCCCCTCGTAGCATTAGTCCCAAACTCGATCGTCTACGGCGTCGTTCTGAAACAGAAAACGATAAAATATTAGCGATGGACAAAGAAATAAAAAGAAACAGCAGAGTTCCTATCCCCCCACCCTTGCGTCTTAAATGTTTCATGTACTTGACAAGACTGAAGGGCAATAACAAAACAATCATTAAAATAGTTCATTAATGTGTAGGGAAATGAATGGTTTACTAAACAACTAAAACAAATTCAATGTAATTTCCGATATAATTTATAATTCTCAAGGGCCATAACTCGTTAATAATATTTGATCAGCACTTATTTTCAAAATATCTACAGATATAATCCTTTTGGTATAAGTTCCATAAATTTTGACAAGAATTAAAAACTTGAGAGCGCTAATGATGCACTGTTTAGTATAATCAATTTATTTCCAAGGGACATAACTCTCTAAAAAATAATTGATCGGCATTGATTTTTTCTAACTCGTGATAGACATTGCTGATAGATACCTGATAATAAACTGTCTTTGAAAGTGTAAATAGGGGAGTTTTTTTCAACATTGCAACAATGATTTTTATATTTTGAGGCACACTCGTTTCTTTATATTTTTATCACGTTAAAATTAAACTTGAATTACGACCGTTTTTAAAAAATGTTTGCATAAAAGAAAATATTGTTTAATTAGACGTGGTTGACGAGTTAATTTGCATAATAAAAGTTGCTTTGACAGCTATAATTTGACAAACTACCAAACAGCAAAGAAAAACATTAAGGATAATATAGGTCAAAAGAAATCGTTTACTATAGTATTAATGAATAGGTGTTTTTATAATGGCCCTGTTATATGTCCTCGGTCAGTAATAATGGCCTCGGATGTCTGTAATGGCCCTCGGCGTTGCCTCGGGCCATTACAGACTTTCTCGACCACATTGGACGTATAACAGGGCCATTATAAAAACACCCATTTCTTAATACATTTATTTACCAACTGAACAAAAGTGTATGTGTTGCTCTTTTAATGACAGTTTAGTTTGAAAAAACCATGATAAAGCTTTTAAATATACCAAATATCAAAGATATTAAGTTGAAAGAAGTTATGTGTTGAAAAACAGGATGAACAGTGATCCCTTTATATGGTTCTTTAATGTTGGTTGCTGGCTACTAAATAAAATAAAATACAAAAAGGTATTATACTCTTTACAACTTAATTTTATTAACTTTATTAAAAACCCTAACTGGGCTTAATACAGACAAACTGGGCATTACAACAGGGCAATTACAGAAAAACAGGGCCATTACAGAAAATATGTAATTTTCAATAAACAGTCATTTTTGGCTATAATGTACCTAGTTGGTTAATAAATTTTATTAATCATTATGTATATTATGTGTGTTACAATAATCATTAATTTCCTAACCAGGAAGTGTCATTATTTTATTTCTCATTTGCTGCACTAACTCTACTTATTATAGATACTATCAACCCAAATGCATTTTCCCATAAAGTAGTTAAATTATATATGTGCCAATTTATTTGTTCAATTATATAATTATTAATAATAATATATTACTAATAAATAATAATAAAATTAAATTAATTTCAATAAAGTGTCGCATGTTGATTGTACATTATACAATAATATACATAGAACAATCATTGAGTTATGAGAAACATATTAATAGTGCTTACTTATAAGTTTCATGATCACTTTAGCACTTTAACTTTAACTGAGCGTTTTGCATCTAGCAGTTTTATCAAAAGTTCTATGCAATATCTAAAATTTACAACAACTGTAAAAATCAAATTGAATATTAAATAAACTAACATGTACATTGTTGTCATACCGAATGTTGTCCTGATTATCGCTTCGAACGCGTCAACGTCCGGATTCATTTGTATCGGGGTTATACGGGGTGCTTAAGGTAACAGGTACGTAAATGGCTTGTCCTGCGATTTCAAGTTAAAAGAAATTTTAACGGGAAATTGAAACTTATAAGCCGAAAACATACTGACAAATGTCATGTGAAAAAACGAAAAACGGCCAAAAGACAAAAAATGGTAAATAAATGGGGAAATGTGTCCATGGGACACATATGATGCGCCCGCTTGCATATGATGTTATAAAGTTATATTACTAAAAAACTTTAAAAGTGACGCCACCAAAATGTAAACTAGATCTGTGATTTGTTTTGGTAATCAGTACTGTGTACAAGTCTTCTAACATTTGTTTGAGGCAAACTAAAGTTAGAGAACAGAAACCAATTTTGGACGGTACGATGGACGGATAGACGGACAAGTGTTAAAAGTAATGCCCCTCCTCTATGACGTGTGCATAAAATAATCACAACATTTAACTTTTAATCCTCCGATAGTTGCAGGAGGTCATGCATATAAAATATATAAAATTATGGTTCAATGACACGAGAACATAACATAAACATGAACACAGTATCCAAATATAGTACTGGTCATTTGCAAACTTAAGTAGTGTGTTAAATATGACACGAAAGGAGATGTGGGATAAATGTAGATTATAGGCAAAAGACCAACAAAAAGAATATTTCAAAGTTTGTTGCATATTATCCATACTTTTTTCTCCATCATTGGTTTTGTTCCGTTATTATAGTGCGGACAGTGCATAGATGTGAATATCTAAAAACAAATGTATAAAAATTCCAACTTATTTATCTTTTGTTTTTTTGTTATTCGGCTTCGCCGCGGTTGACAATGTTTTCTCGGGATACCAATCTGCTCTATCCCCCACTCAGCTACGTGTTGTTATAAATTGTTCAACATAGACTTTGAACACTCTTTATATGACGTTCATATAAATGTATCCAGTCGAGATTTTGTGAGCTGTAATGATCAAGCTAACAAAATACTGGATAGAAAAGCTGCGTGTGATTTTGAAGAACCGTCTTCGAGGGATTTTAACGTATGTATTAGATGTTGCAGAGATTGGAAATCGCCAACAGCATTATGGACCTCCTAATTAATGCCAACGATATTCATGTTCGTACTTTAGAATTTTTTGCAAGTTTTGCGAAAATTGAGAAGAAATACGTAAAGCAAAAATAAAAACTCTAATTCTAAATTTCTATAGCAGCATTTGCACATGTATATAAATAGTATCAAATGAAATCGAAATAACTGTAATTCCGAAATTTTCCGCAATTAAAAATAAATTGATTGATGCAAGCAGAAATTTCTATATCTTCAGTATAATATAATGATTTCAGGGGAATATGCAATTATAAAAAGGTCTCACAGTTAACTTACTATAAAGTCTCATTTGAACTTGAACAAAACTATTTCTTATATTATTGGCGCAAATGAAAGATTATTTTGGGGCAAATTAAATGCCAAAGGGCGCAAAAGCATAGCACCAACCACAGGCTAGTACTTAACATGCTTAAACATTAGAACAGAAACATATTTTTTTATTGTTCACTCTCTAGTTTTTGGTACTTTTTTAGAACAAAGTCTCTTTTTCCGAGTCGGGTGGACTTGGCGCACCTTCTGATCCATCACTTCAGAAATTATGTATACAACCTGTTATGACATTAACCTTTGTGGGAGTATTTAAAACACAAACATTGACGACTGAGAAGCATACAATTGTTTGATGTAATGATTGCTTCAGCTCCGTTATATTTGTTCTTCTAGAGTTTGCCATGATGGGATTTTATCCCATACTGGTGGAGGAAATAGCGCGTTACGTTGTTCTCTATGTATGTTGATAATATGAAAGGTTATAGGTGTCACACCACCAATTACTCCCTCCAATTTAGAACGTGAAAGCAGGCCTACTCGGACAAAAAATAGTGCATTTGATGCCATTGTTTACTCAAACTAACCAACAAATTGGCAAAAATGAAACTTTTGGTGAAAGAGTAATATATTAAGACCAATTTGAGCTAAAATTTACTTGTTTATGAGTTTGCATTCAAAATTGAGGATGAATGCACTCCATAGTATACTAATTTAAGATTTCCAGAAAACCAGAGATTATTTTTAGTGATACCTCTATTCGGAAGACCTTTTCTTTTGTATATGATTTTAAACATCTGTTGAAAATTAGCATGTAGAAAGCTGATACATGTATGATTCCAAATATACCTGGTTTCTATGAAGTTAAACTTAAGGTAAAATATTTAGAAAGCTGTTAAAATTGCAAAATTTGGTTGAACAGATAGGGACTTTTAATTGGTGGTATGCCACCTATATGTCAGTCATGTTACATACATGTTTAATATGCGATAGGTTAATTACAGTCATATGTTACATGTTTAATATTTTCTCATACATGTTACATGCTCTGTAATTAACCTATCGTGTTATCAACATACATAGAGAATAATTCGTTTTTCCCCTCCTTCTGTATGGGATGAAATCCCCTTAAAATTTTACAAGAATGATTACATTTTGATTTTGATTAATTGGTGCAATTGATATTTTTTAAAAATGTAATTGGTGCAAATTGATCCCGGCCTTTTCCAGAACTCTATGTCTCTCTTCTTCTTTCTCTGTTATCACTGTTATATGAGAATAAATATCGTTTGTAATCTTTCTTTCCTTGTTACGAATATGATTTTATTAACATGATTAAGGTAAATAAGTTAAAAAGAATGTCGGGTTGAGATTGTCTGGTATCGGTTTTGTTATTCTTGACCAAAGTTGAGATCTTCCGTCGAATACAACTTTCAACCAACGAAAAAAAAATGAAAACAACAAGTTCATAATTCCATGTGTCATAAAATATTCCAAGATTATCTAGTCGATATTTAAGCCCGGAATACACTGAACAGGACATCCAGTTTGTAGACCAGAGAAGTATATCAAAATATTTGTTAAACATCTCAATATCTCATCGATCCACTCAAATTAATATCAAATTTCAAACTGAAAGTGGTGATTGGGGATGCACAAACTTGTTTTTTAAATTATAATTCGGTAAATATGCATAGTTATTTAAAAACAAAATTGGATACTCGATAATTATGATGCTTTTCAATAATATATGACCAAATCACTTCAAGACCCCTCCCTACATTGTATAATACTATATCATTTTGCATTGACAATAATATCTTGTAAATTAAATGCACCAATTCGGGATAACGCTCTTGTGTAATATATACTACATATGAACTATATGTTAATGCTTCTGTTGGAGTCATTGCAAAATCATATTTCCTAACACAAGTTTTCAAAGAACTTATTCTAACATGAAAACATTGAAAAAACCGATTTCATTATCAGTTGACATTGAACTTGTAAGTTATTATTATCATAACAACATCTGGATCAAAGTCTGGATAGGGCTATACCTGAATTATAATTTGAAGTTAAATAAGAAATCTTCCACATACGCACTTAGTCAAGTACGCAAGTACCTTTTAATTTTTGTGGCATGAATAACAATGAATAGTGTAAAAAAGAAAAACAAACAAAAAACAACAAACGAAAAACGAAAATTTATGAATATGTTATTCTCTACAATGATTGATCAATAAAATCAAATATCCTGTAAAAAAATCTGTATATACTATTATAACCCTTGAAAAAAATGCTCTACACTTATCATGACACACATGTGTCCATAACCATGCACTCAAGGTTTTGAGAAGGATAACATGATAAGAAAGTCGGAATACTGTGGCACATTTTGGAATAAGTAGCTTACTATGTTGAGTCATCTTCCAAAAATTTCACGAAGTAAAATGAAGGCGAATTTATTTTGATTATTTTTCATAAGTTTTCAAATAAATCGATGCAATTACTGCTAATCTAAGTGTAAGTACTCGAAAATTACGGTCATCCCCATGTCCCACCCACAATGCCCCTTAATTCTGACGATGGTATTAAAAAAAACCTACTGTATGAAAAGTCATTATCCTGTTCCTGTAAACATCTAAACACAGAGGACAGCTTCATCTTTAGAGCCGACATTAAACGTTTGAAGCAGGCTGAGTAACAGGCTGACTTGAACACAACTGATTAAAACGACCTTGTCGCTTGTCACATTTATATGTAATAAATATTGTCATCTGTCGCTTTCATTACTACGAGATAAACATAATGGAGGGCACAGAGGAAAGCGCATGAAAGTGCATAAGCCCGAAAAACATACTAATGAACCCATTTTAATTCGAAAAAAAATATAAAAACATTTATAAAAATGCCAAAAATTGTTTGGCAAGTATATAGGATCATATAGGGCATAGCGAAAACGTTCGACCAATAAAAAGTGATCGACACAATATTTCCATCACCATTATTTTTATTGTTATTTATATATTCGAAACAAAAATTATATATATATAGATATTAATTCCCGAATGTAGAACTATGAAATGCAAGTTTATAAATAATATTAAAAAAGTTGATGTCTGCAATAAAATTGAGAATGGAAATGGGGAATGTGTCAAAGCGACAACGACAATAAAGCAGACAGACAACAGCCGAAGACCACCAATGGGTCAAAGAGTCCTCTTCAATGTAGCGAGAAACTCCCGCATCCGGAGGATTTCTTCAGTTTCTTATTTGTGATTCATAATGATTCATAAGATAAGCCATGATTTATTATTCTTTTTACAAAAGTTAAACGTCAAAAACGCCAAACATTTTGGTCTTGTTTGAACCAGCGAATTGATCCTAAAATGCAAATGAAATAATTAATTAACAACACTATAAAAAATGTCTCGTAAATTTTTGTTAATTCTTCCACAAGAATTCCACGTAGTTACAACCATTATCTTCACTAACAAAGAGAAAGATAAGAAAATGTCCAACTCTGAGAGAGCCTTTATCAGAGACATATATATTTAGTTTGTAGGTCTCTGTCTTTTATATTAATGTTTTTTTTTTCAAGAAGAATGTCTCGTAAATTTTTGTTAATTCTTCCACAAGAATTCCACGTAGTTACAACCATTATCTTCACTAACAAAGAGAAAGATAAGAAAATGTCCAACTCTGAGAGAGCCTTTATCAGAGACATATATATTTAGTTTGTAGGTCTCTGTCTTTTATATTAATGTTTTTTTTTTTTAGCGAGAGAAGAAGAAGAAGAAGAAGAAGAAGAAGAAGAAGAAGAAGAAGAAGAAGAAGAAGAAGAAGAAGAAGAAGAAGAAGAAAATGAAAACAAGAAAACAATTTCCCCATCATTTTTGATGATACTATAATTTCCAGTTCGAGAAGAAGAAGAGGCACATACAGAATGGGTTTGGTTATATACAAGTAACCGTGCTCAAACCCTCCCACTAATATAACCTAGCTTGGACAGTGGTTTAATATAACAACACAATAATGTATACATAACAACAATTAAGTCAAAAACAAACTTCGTACATGTACTTATTATGTAGATACGATATTATACAAATAATGTTTATATTATTCTGATATGCACAAACAAACAAACAATATAGAAAGCAGCGAGAGAAAATCAATAAAATGAAGACATTAATTGGGTTTACTGTAAATAAAACTAAAATGGAGTAAATATGGTCTAAAAGTTCATATTTATTTTTAAAGAAAACCCAGCTGTATGCTAATGCAGGCATAATGTATGTATCTGGTTGTAATGATTCACTTCAATACACTTCAATACACGGGGGGTATTATCTGATTGTAACTAAGTTAATCGACCTTTCCTTTCATTGGCAATGCAATTTTATTCAACCTTCCACATAATATTATAGATATGGAAAGTGTGTGCACCGTATGTTAGAAGAGTTACACATTACTTTAATACTTGTAACCTGCTTGAATTTTAAGCAGGTTACAAGAATGTCAAATTTTATTATATCCTGATTTAAGACCATTTAACGTAAGAAATCAAGTACCCACTCCCAGTGGAAGATATATGAGCTTATAACCAATGACTCAGCGCCGGAGACAAATCTGTACCAACTCAAATGATTCCATCGATGACTTAATTTGCAAGCTTTCTACACACGAAAAAGCGTAATGCGGGAAATATACTGACAAATATAATCAGTGTGTATTCAAACACTGGGACTCACATTTCGCTAAGCAGAAGATAACTCAATAATCATGAATGAAGTTGAAAAATTATACTAAAATGTGTACGTACTATAAGCCTCCTGGCGGTCTTTCTGTCGATGAAAACAAGAAAACAATTTCCCCATCATTTTTGATGATACTATAATTTCCAGTTCGACGTCGATTTAAGCTGAACGACGATCATTTTCGTGCAACGATTGTTTTTGACTTCTGTCAAATGGCAAATGTAGTTCTGATTAATCATTGATTACACACTACGATTAGACGCTTGCCAATGACAATTTTAAATTTTACCCTTCCACGTGATTTTGTTTTCAATATTTACAGATTTTACGGACCTCGTTTTCGATTTTCATTATACACACACACATATATATAATAATATATACGGTTTTTTTTAACAATAACGTATCTTCTTTCCAGATTTTTGTCTACGACAATTGACATTTTCTCTGCAATGGTGATTATTGATCATATGATCTGATATAGTACAAAAGATAAAGATATCAGATTGAGAAGCATATATATTTACTGTAGTAAAGTTATCGAGTAAATTCTCATGCAAATAACACTTACATACTTTATTATGTCTATTGCAAAGGATTTTATTCAGATGGGAAAAATAACTGACCCCTGTAATTAAAAAAAAAAGAAAAATAATTTGTGTGATTTTTTTTTTGTCATTATTTTTTTTCATGTGCGAGCGAACTTGCTGGCTTCTATATATACAATAGGTTGCACTATCAATGCATATAATGTAACATTAAATAATACATGCAGCATCTTGAATTAATTGAAACGTGCTTACCATTCTATTCTGAGGGGGGAGGGCAATACCTTTTTATGTTTACCACTGTTTTGGCCTTGTTCAATTTTTCAAGGCCGGTGTTGTAAACTGTTATCTGAGATAAATTAAAACTGTTAACTGTTTTCAAACCACTTTCTAAACTGTTATCTGCGTTTTTGCATTTGTTGTTAACATGTTAACGTCCCCCTATTCTTTCTACTGTAATTGTCTCGGGGGACCACTTCAAACTTATTTTGGTAGGGCATCAAGTACCCCACCCATTTCATATATTCTGTTTATCAAAAATATATACCTTGTCATGTGACTACATGTATTATTAACTCAATTTATATTTCATGTTTCTTGTCAAACGCATTTCTATTTTTATTTTCTTGTGTATTGTCTATTGCAGTTGTGTAATAAAAAATCAATGTACTGATTATGCCTATAATAAACAATATATTGGACATAAAATTTATCCTATATCCTATCTCATATCAACCCAGGCGCGTAGCTACTTTTACTTCAAAACGCCTGGGCGTACACTCGAATTTTAGTTAAAAAAAATTTTAATCTCAATAAATTAAAAAGATCTGGTTTAAAGCAAATCAGTCTTTTAAATCTTCCCTCAATTCCTTGTAATTGCGAATAAAAGACATATTTTTCTTTCGATCAAATGGTACCATATATCATATATGTGTTAATTTTTCTGTCTGTCGAAGTCTGAATCTTCTGGAAACATTTCTTACTTTCCTTTCGTTTAAAGCATTTCATAATCAGCTGGGATTCGATATATGCTTTGAATTTCAGTCGATTCTACATTTATGACGCGAAAACAAGAAATATAAGAGAACATAGATTTCATTTGAGGCGACAACATTTAGGTTCAATATGGTGTAAAAGTTTGGTTTATTTTAATATAAATGATTTTGTCAAACCTTAATGAAATTTTACGAAAGTTGGACAGAAGCTTTTTATTCTCAAAAGATTATCCAGACCTTGAAATGATGAATTTATATTTTTAATTTTCCTGTATTCAACTGATAAAATGAATTCCTGTTTGCATATACAGTCTGTGGTGGAAGTTTGTTACACTTCAATTACTTTGTTAACCCTTCGTTGAATTTTATGAAACTTTTGCATAAGTTTTTTTGTGATTAATGTCTGAAGCAAAATTTTGAAAGTAATTTTTTTTTCATTTTTCAATTGACATACGGACTTATCTTTTAGCACTAAACAGACTCTCTGTGATTATTGTTTTTTACATAATGATTTTGAAAACTTTCAGATGTTGTCATGAGACTAGGGTAGAAGTTAATATACCAGATCAAGAAAAAAAATCTAAAGAAAATGTTTGATTATTTAAAATCCTATTATAGACTGATAAAAAGATTCAATTTTCGCGGGAAGCGGCAATCTAGCGAGAACCACGGATTCAGAGACCCTTTACGAATTTTCATAATGCATCTAAACATCTTTGCAAATTAATCATATCATATTCATTAACGACATTTGCACAACAATGGGCCTTATCCCACGGTTCCTTTAAACATATTTTAAAGTAACCGCTTTGGATATTCACTCTAACACCAATGACCATTATATTTCAAATCAACACAATGAATACATTAAATATAAATGATAAAAAAAAAGTATTCTATAAGGTATGTTCAACTTGCTATTGATTAGTTTTTTTTATAAAAGAAATCCCCCTTTCGAAACCCACTGCTAGAAGGTGTTATAACCTGGGTCCGATTGGGCTCTCAAACCCTTCGCCGTGGTTGGGGCGTACACTTAAACAAATAGCCTAGCTACGCCACTGCAACCTATAGATATATTTGGATATTTTTCATCTTCTGGTACACTAAATATTAATATTATTTTGGTGGTCTCGTCCCGCTCATCATCAAGTTCTTGTTTAGAAGCAACGCAGTCGCAATATTCACACCTTGCTGTTCCAATACATTTGTCAAAACTTATACACTTTCCTCAATTTGCCCCTTTTATATCTTCACTATGAAGAAATTTAAAAAAACAATAAAAGACTGATGTTTGATCATATAATTGTAGTAACACCCCAGAGAATAACAATTTCATTGAGTTTAATATTAATAAATAAAATGCTTCGCGGAGCGCAGCCTGATACGACCGCAGAGGTTAAACCCTGAACAATTGGGGCAAATTTGGACACAATATTCAAGCTTGATACTGTCTGAATTTGGATTTTGATCAAACTTTTGACATAATATAGGTTTTGGACACAAAACAAATGTCATGATCTTACAAATCTATTGCGCAATACTGTGCAATTAAAGATTTCTTCTTGAAACTTTAAAAAATGTAACCCCTTAAAATATTTGACCCCCAAACTTTTTGAATCCCCACTTGGAGCAAATACTCCCACACTCGAACCAAGCCTTTCCTTTGTAGTATGGAACCTTGTAGTACAATTTCAGAGAGGTCCATACACTTGATCACAACTAGAAAAATGCTTTTATTGGCCCTTTTTGGCCACTAATTCTAGCATGAATGGGGCATTAACCACCAAACTCAATCCCAGCCTTCCTTATGTGAAATGGAACTTTGTGGTACAATGTAATTGTCCAGAAACTACAGAAATGCTTGTTTTTGGCCCCTTTTTGGCCCCTAATTCCTAAACTGTTGGCACCCAAAATGAATCAAAACCTTCTACTTGTGGTATTTAACATTGTGGTACAATTTCAGAGCAATTGAAATACTTATACACAAGTTATATATTAACCTGTTAGCAGAAAAATGCTTGTTTTGGGCCCCTAATTTCTAAACGGCTAGGACCAGCATCCCCAAAATCAATCCCAACTTTCCTTTTGTGGTATTGAACCTTCATATTACATTTCAAAGAGATCCATGTACGTAAACTAAAGTTATTGTTCGGAATCCAAATGTGTCTTCGGACGACGACGATGCAGACGATATTAATACCATTATACATGTACGATCCCCAAAAAATGTTTGCGGACGAAACCAATCCGAAATGTCTACTATACTCAAAGGATGATGAAACTGTGACCCACTTCATATTAAACCTCGTCCAACTCCGAAATGTAAGGAACAAGATACTTGTAGATGTTCCAGACCGTATGAGTATTTGGACCGTACGCGTACGGTCTGGGCCGTATGCGTACTTTTTCAAAAAACTCATACGGTCGGACCGTACGCGTACGGTCTGACTAATATTAAAAAGTTGGTGAAGTTTATTAGTTACAAATGCATATAGCAGATCAACATAACTTAACTCAAATTAATCTAAAAAAGTTCAATTGTAATCGAAACAAAAACTTTATATTTTAACTTTTTTTAAATTCACGCTAATTAAATCTGTTAATCTCTTGTATTAAGGGAGTTCGCTTTTCAGTTTTTAAATAATTAACTTTTCATAACACTAGTTTATATTGATAGGGGATTAATTAAGGAATGAAAAGAGCAAAAAAAATATATAGGTCAATGTGCTTGTTTTCGAGATATAAGCCATTAAAATTTGGCAGGAAAATATTCTCTCTTGACTTTTCATAGCTTTATCATTGACAAGTTTAAGTTCTCAAAAACTATTAAAAAATAATTAAAATTTTATAAGATTTTTACAGATGGCTTATTATTATACATGTAAAAGATTTATAAAAAGAAAAATGGGGGTAAATAGGCAATTTTTTTTAAGGCATTCAAATGGATAAAACCAGAGGATTCTGAAAATCTGACAAAAATCCCAAAACATGACAAGCGAACTTCCTTAAGCATGTCGATCAGTAATACATTAATTGAATTATGATCACTGAAATTGAAGATATCGGAAGTTAACATAATGTGGGAGGACAATTGTTTTAGAATATTTAGCAACTTTACCAAAAAAAGCAAAATGCAAAGGAACATGCATGAACTGCATACATGAAAATGTAAAAAATATTACGTTACTTGAATTGTGTCACCTTGGAATGGGATTCAGATAAAATTAAACAAATACTTAATTTCAATTGTTCGTTTGTTCATTTTATCTATCTAATTGTAATAAATTATCAATAACAATTTGTAAAACTAAAAATAAAGATTGTGATAAATGCTTGTTTCAATTTAACCCATATGATCAAATAACATGTATGGTCAGCTCGTACTGGACCGTACGCGTATACTCATACGGTGGGACCGTACGCGTATACTCATACGGTCCGACCGTACGCGTATGGTCGGACCGTACGAGTATACGTATACGGTCCGGACCGTACGCTTACGGTCCAAATACTCATATGGTCTGGAACATAGACACAGTTGTTGTACTAAACAGTCTTGTAATTCAATTTAATGAACTATTGAGCAATAAAAAGTTGCAAATAATTCTGGACATCAAACCGGTAGCAACATCAGGGAAATTCTCTCCAATTAGTGTAGCAAAATTAGAACGCCTAACTAGACGTGTATAACCCGTTATAGGATAGTTTGCGGATGATAATAATTAGGACAATGACTTTTAACTGAAAAAAACAAACCACTTCCATAACAGAAGAACAATAGCTTTGTCACAAATCTATGGAGTTTATCGTTGCATTGAAGACATATTGGTGACCTCCTGCTGTTGTCTGTTCTGTGGTCGGGTTGATATCTCTTTGACACATTCCCCATTTCCATTCTCAATTTAATATATAAGGAAAGAAAGGAATTTTATAGTGACTTCACTATTAATCATCGTATGATAAGCACAGAAACAATTTTACTATAACACAAAGATTTTTTTAATACAAGTGAGTGTGGTTGGGATTTCACTGTATATGTTCCGGACCATATGAGTATGTGGACAATTAATATAGGTTGGTTATTTTTCAAATGATATGCATTAGAAACGTTTCAATAATACAATAAACCTTATCTTAAAAAACAATGATGTTTAGTACGTAGAAATGTATTAATTTTATCATTCAAAGGCTACTTAAACATTAATTATAGATGCCACAGACAGTTGATCTAAGTTTTTATCGCTAATCATGCTAATTGTATTTTTGCATGTATGCTTAGGGTGACATGTACTACCACACGGTACCATAGCTTTTCTGCATTTGCAAGTCGTGGTTGTGCACGATCATTTTCAGTTACATGCGTTTTTTGCTTCCGAGTGAAAAGCTAGTCTTTTTCGCACCTGTGTGTAATGATACTTAGGTCTCGACCATTCCGTAGTCCTATAATATAAGACTCTGAAGGTTCATATCATTTACATTCAACGTTTTTTATCGAATATTTTTTTTTTACTATCAATTATCAATGTTGAACCTCAGATAGTAAAAAAAAAATATCCGATAAAAACGTTGAATGTAAATGATATGAACCTTCAGAGTCTTATATTATATGACTAGACCATTCCGATGTGTCTACGGTGTTTTAAGAAGCTCTAGATCTCCAATTTTGTAACATGACTGCTGAACGCTATATTCACAGGACAACTTAAAAAAAGCTATGGTCCTTGCCCGTGATATACTTGACGCAATAAACGTGGTAAATTACAAGACGCCTTGTCAATCACTGGTCCGGTATACCTAAAGTAACAAAACTTCTTTTAATTCACAATATGTGCATTTGAGTTTGACATCTTCTTATTGTACTTACAGATAGTGAGTAAAATTAACTGTGTGAAAATGTTTATTTTTTTAAATGTTTATTTAGTTTATCTTTTTTATCCTGAAAATATAATAAAATTACCATATTCAGCTAAGGTGTTCATTAACTACATCAGATACGGCACATGCAGTTCAAATCTGTACTTTTACCTTTAGGGGCGTTTCCTGATATAATAGAATTACCATTTTCAGACATGACAACCAGAAGTTTCATACCTTTATAGCTATGTATATCATAGTAGTATAATTGTAGCTTACATGTAGATAAACGCGAAAAATAATTGTCCTCTCTAAGGAGGTATAATAGTTGTGGTTCTTGTGATCTAAAAACCATAATATGGAGAACGCTCTGATTGGCTTATTTATTTTCATTTTTGTTATATCCATCATACGATTGGTTGTACTTGTGCATGTTTAAAACCGGAAAACCTATGTATGATTTAAAGTCAGTCAAATGACGGAATCAAAATCCGGACACTCCTTTTGTCGTTTTTCTCCCAAAATAAGTCAATCTGATTAATCATAAGAATGGATGACAAATGCGACTATGCATGTTACCTATAGAACACAGAGGCATGATGATTAATTTATTGTGGAAGGAAGAGAAGCGACACACAACATGAGGTCTTCTCGTTTAATAGTATAGATATCTAGAGCGTATACTGACTGGGGATCATTATCCAGCTTTTATTTTAAAAAGGCTGGGGCGTTTGGGGTTTAAAATTTTTCGTAGGTAAATAATATTGCTGTGGAATTGTTTTTCATGAGAGTATAATAGTCTATAGAGTATTACTTTCTGTTTGGTGGAATAGTGAAATCCCAGATAGCAAACATGTGTTGGGCCAATGTTGGCATTCTGTTGGCAACATTGTTGGGCCAACGTTGGAAAACTATGTTGGGCCAACGTCATTTTGCTCATCGGCCCTCAGTTGGCCCAACATGTTGGGTCTTTGTTGGCCCAACATCAGTATGCCAACAAAGTTAACTATTTGCCAACAAACTGCCAACAATGTTAACTATTTGCCAACAGTCTACCAACGTCGTCTAGTTTTAAAATTATGTTGGGTCAATGTTGGTCGAACAGCAGTACGCCAACGATGGCTTTAGTCTAGTCTGTCAAACATGTTATTCATGCATTTCATATTATGTATTAAGGTATATTTAACACTATGACATAATGTATATTATGTTGGTAGGTCAATCTCGGCTGTCATGTGGAGAGTGTGAAATCACACTCATGTCAAATGAGCAGCTGAATTTAGATGACTAGATTCACAATTTGCAGAAACTATATTCAAATTTTATTTGTTTTTTTGGGCTGGTTTTAAGTATTTTTTGTTTGTGCATAAAATTATTCAAACATTAAGATAAATACATTTAAATGACTACACAGATTTGAAAATAGTAGATAAAGAGAATGAAGAGCACATTTTTTGGTTCGCATTTTGAAATAATATTTAAAAAAAAAATAAAAATCCTGTGATATAAAATGGGGAGATAAGAACTTAATACGTTGGCATATTGTTGGCACAATGTTGAGGGTTAGCGCTATAGAACCAGGTTTAATCCACCATTTTCTACATTTGAAAATGCCTGTACCAAGTCAGGAATATGACAGTTCTTGTCCATTCGTTTTTGATGCGTTTTGTTATTTGATTTTGCCATATGATTATGGACTTTCCCAATTGATCTTACTCTAAGTTCAGTATTTTTGTGATTTTACTGTTTTTTGGCTCATATTTCAATATTGTCATTAAATATCAATGATATGGGTTTTTTTTATAAATACTCTTTTAAAAACTTTTGAATTATTCAAAATACTAAGAATTTTCTAGCTCTTGGCACAGACGGTTTAAAATAGTCCTATTTGGTAAGACTTTATTATTTAATTTTTTACTAAGTCCTCAATGCCCTTCAAACACAATCTATATTCTCTACGATAACCTAGAATCATTCAAATAAAGTTCGATTAAAATTGGTTCAGTAGTTTCAGTCAAAAGATCTTACACTGAATCAATGGATAAAGTAAGTCAAATATCGTTGGGCAATTCAAGCTACTTAAATAACAGTTGGTAAGAAAATATTGGGCCAACATTGGGCCAATAACACCAAAATGACAGTTGGCGGAAAGTCGTTGGGCCAACAAGGGGCCAATGGTGTCGAAATGACTGTTGGCTGAGTTTTGTTGGGCCAACAAGGGGCCAATAGTGTCAAAATAACTGTTGGCTGAGTTTTGTTGGGCCAACGTCGGTTTCTTGTTGTGCTGCCAACGCCAACTATTCACCAACAGTGCCAACCAATCACCAATGTTGGCCCAACAAAGTATTGCTATCTGGGATAGAAGAACTCCTCCATAGCGAATCACATGACTTTGACATTCAGTAAATTCAAGCGAAAAATATCTTTATAAGTAAAGAATTGTCGCATAAAAATTAGGAAATGGCAAAGTTCACGAAGTCTTGTCTGTTTAATCATTTTACAAAAAAAAAAAGCTGGAGCAAAAAAGGGGGTAAGCCCTAGCTCTACGCCCCCTCTGGATCCGCAGCTGTCTTACTACATAAAGGCTCATTTCCCCCCGTGTATTTACCTTACAAGAAATTACCTATGAGCCGTGTATTGCCGCGGAATATCGTCAGCATATTTAAAACGTTCACGTAAATTGATGGCGTCATGTGTTAAAACAGTTATTGGTCAATCAAATCGGTAAATATGATTTAATCTGCACGGCTGTGTGACCCTTTAACCGAACTCCTTCGTACGCGGCGTTCCCGGGTTAAAGCCGTGCAGTTTAAATCCAATATACCGACTTGCTTGGTCAATAACTATAACTTATTTTGTGTTCGGTTATCATTCAAAAACGAAAGTCACATGGGTAGAAATGTCTGTTACAACAGGTTGAATACACCGGAATGTCCTTACGGTCATCCGATGTTAAAAAAAATCCAATCTTAGATATAGGGGACGAAACATAGTGGCGAAACAACGATAATAACTATTTGTTTGTTTTTGTTGAGTGAGATCACTTCCGGCGGGAGTTGCCATCTTTCCGTTGACAGTTTCCTGTAGATTTCTTATTAACATTGTTTTCTGATTAAGAAATGGTAAAAATAATCAAAATATGTAGCAGTATGAATTTATAAGATTGTAAGATGTTTTGTGAGTATATAACATTTTACCTTTGATGGGATGATAATGTTGACGGCCTGTTAAAAATAGACTAAAAAATAAATAAATAAATATTTACTCAATAACCGTTTCAGTAAATGATTTTTGAAAATCCCAACGTTTACTCGACTTTCCGTTTTGTTCATATAGTTAATGCCTCTGTATTTAAAGTTCTTAAGACTGACTGATTTTAATTCATTAATTTTCCGGGACTTTTATTATGAAACTGTAATATATACATTTGATAACATGTACATCAACCGAGACATCAACATCGTTGTTGGTTTGAATGGTTTTACTCATTGTTGGGGTTTGTGGTGAGCCAAGTCTCTGTGTTAAAGACCCTACTGTGACTTATACAATGGCAGTCTGTGCCAAACTGTTTACGGGTTTGTTTGACCGAAAATGAAATTTGATGTGTTGCTGGTCACACGAATGACTGAATAACACTGTTATTATTCGAAATTCCGAATAAATCTTGAAATGACTGAATAGCTCTAGAAATTTTAATATTAGCACAAATTGGTTACTTTTAAACATTGATTATTAAATAATATATTATAAGTGTATTTGATAATTTGAAAATGATATACAGTGCTCCAGCTAGAATTCAAAAGGGGCAGGGTGCCAGTGGAGGGCAGGGCACTTTTTTATGATAGGAGAAGGCACTGCTCATTTCTAATGTCTACGTCCCTGCGTGTATCACGAGTTCACATATTTTTTTACTGTATATATTGTCAATAAAGATGCATAGGTTGTTGTTATGATTATATATTTCTATAAAATTTGCATAAGAAAAGTCATTCATACTACATGTTCATATAACATGGCAATACACATTCATACTATTAACCAAAAGAGGAAAAATAAACTTACTATTCTCCCCCACCCCCTCTCCTTCAAAAAGAAAGAACATAAACTAAACATCTCATAGTTTACCATAAATGTACATGACAGAGTAGTTGTATTTCAAATTTTTCATCTAGAGCTTGGCCCTCAAAACTTTTTTTATTGTTTGTGTTTAGGAATATATTATTTAGTGTAGCTTCATCATGTTGATTTGTGATGAGAGTTTAACTACGCACTTCCATTTTTGTAAGTTGATAGCTTGACACCATTCAATCAATTAATTTAAACATATTTCTTAATTGAGAATGTATAAAACATGGATTGCCAAAAGTATGATTATCAAAAATAAATTGCAATATATTTTTTTTGTATGTTCAAAGACAGTTAGTATCCTTAAGGTAACATTCTTATATAATTTTGTATTCAATTGGTTATTTTTTCCTATTTTTAGTGCTAGATAATATTTTAGGAGCACAATTTTGTAATAAGCTTTTTCAGGGGAAGTAGCTCCAAAATTAATTTCCAACATGTTTACGTCTGCTTGTCGCTCACAAGTTGAGATGGACGATGTTTCTGTGAAGGCAAAGTTGATTACTTCAATTCAATTCTAAATTCATGAAAGTCTTCATTCATACACTCTTCCATTGTGACTTGGAGATCGAAAAGAAAATGCGACACATTCATCATATTTATGACAAAAAGGTACATTGTCTTAATTAAATTACCTAGTAATTAACACCTTTGAAGTCTTATCCAAGGCTTGATTGTAATGACATGATTAACCTCGTTACCTGGGGGCAATCACCAGGTGTCATATATGTAATTTAACTTCTGATAAGAAATCGATGAAACAAAAGGCAATTTTACCAAAATGGCACAAGGGTTTTTCAGAAAATGGCGTCAGGGCAGAAGGGTGCGGCTTAGGGCACCCAGGGCGCGGCGCCCTTCTATTTTGGGCTAAAGAGACCACTGATATATACAGCAAGCAGGCATTATGAGTTCATAAAGATCGTTTTAAAAATAGTGTCAGTAAGTGTGTATATCCAACATGGCGAACTTGTCACTTGGTATATATGCATTATCCTAGGTCTCCAATTTGGATGTAAAACACTATATTTATAACTATCTTTATAAACTAACATGCTTTTTAATATATATCCATTTTAAGTTATAAATATAGATTCTACCACTGCATCGAGTTTGATACGATATCTATCCACTGGAGACATTTAACTGTAGAGAGTGGATAAATATCGTATTACACAAGATTTGGTGGTAGAAGCTGTTTCTCTATGTACAAAATGTATTCCCTCTTATTGAATGATCTGCAAAAAGGTGTGTTCTTTCTATGTGATGTCATCAGGCATGGTCTCCTTTTTTCATGCCGTCACAATAGGAAATTCAGAGGAAAGCAAGAAAATTCAACCTCATAATCAGATTTTAACCAATGAAGAACTGAGATCAAACGAATCACAAGTTGATTAATTTTTTTTTATATACAATGGGTGCAGAAAATTTAAAGGGATAAATTGACGAAGAATTAGAGAAAAACCTTTATAAATATAATACTGCATTTTTAATAATCAATGTTTAGAAATCAATAATTTATACAATGTATGAAAATTTTAAGTGTTATTCTGTCATTCAAGATTCAGTGCTTCTAAATTTTCAACAAGGCCACAGGTAGGTAGGCAAATTCTTTTTTTTTTTTAGAATTTGCATGAAAATATTAAAAGATCTTAAAACAGTACATCTTTTTTTTCCGTCAAACCGTTGTAGAGTCAACCAAAAGCCATGAATTTAAAACCTCTATAAATAAGTCTACTTTATGATTTGTATCCTTAGATGTTTATAACCCATTACAATTGCTAAAGTCTAAGATAAGATAAATAAATATAATGATTTATTTGCAAGCACTGAACAATCATTTATCAAAAACAAAACAAAACAAGAAACAGACTCTTCTGAATATTTTATTTCATTCAAATAGAAAGGCAATAAGGGTACTATAAACATATAACAATTTAATGGAGATTTGAAGAAAAAATCAATTTCTACATCATACGGTTACATTTACGACAAAATTTATGTCGATAAAAAACCTCCTGATCTGAGTCCTAATCTCCTGACCAAAATTTCCAAATCTCCTGATCTGAGTTTCACAGTCCATCACATGTATGGTGAAAGGGCTGGTGGATTTATGAAGTGATTTTCAACAGTTACATCAACACGAAGTTTGTGTAAAAAAATATCAGCTTACTTGGCCTGACTATGTAAAGATTTAATTTGTTTGCAGTTTTTAAATCCTATATTTATTAAAATAGATTAAATGTCCTAAAATATTTTATATGCATAATTATCTACCATCTATAGTTTTAGAACTGTCTTTTTTTTGTTTTGAAAACAAATTTATATTAATACGTTATCACACAGCATGCACAGGTAAACTAATTTGGCTATAAATAGATCAAAACAGTTTCTGTAGAATCTCCAAACTAAAAACGTATTTGTTATAATTTCATTTCTTTTAATAATCAAGTTTAAATTTTTGAAAATAATCATTATTGATAAAATATAATTGCATAAAGTTAACGTTTTCTGAAGACTATTTATTTTTAGGTCATGGTTCTAGAGGCAAAATCCGAAACGTTACGGTATTTCCGTTTCTTTTTTTTAACAAATATTTAAGTTACAAAAAAATAATTCATACAGACTTCGTCCCCATTTACAGGTAATGCCTGCCTCATATTAATTAAAGACAACAATTTATCAAGAAATAATTCCTTTTTATTCAGTAAAAACAAAATCTTCTTGCAAGATTGTAAATTCGCAACTTCCTGATCCATTTCCCGTCAGAATAACATTGAAAATATTCGATTGCACATGGTTTTGAACAAATCTACCTGAATATTCTTATCAGATATTCGATTACATGATGAAATTAACATTGAGCATATAGGTAAGGGTTTGGTAGTACAGACAACTTCAGCGTAAAAAAACCTGTGCCACTTCACATGTTTCACTTCTTTACGTTCGTTAGAAGATAAAAACAGAGAACATCGAATATCGATTAACAGCGTCTCTTATGCGCTTTTTAAAAAAATCTTTTTCACAGTTACTTTCAAACGCAAAGACGACAAACATTAAGCTTTATACGATGACAGAGGTGACACGAAAAAATCTTCAAAAAAAAGAATTTGAGTCGGCGGGTTTAGTTTGGGTTGGTCGCGTTTCGGCAAACATACAATCTTTTTATTTTGGCCCTTATTGTAAAAAATTAAAAAAACTTAAAATTTCTGTCTGACTGAAGGACACTTTGTCTGTCAGAGTTAGGGAAACACTGTAATGCTTTACTTTTTACAAATTGTGACTTTGATGGAGAGTTGTCTCATTGCATTGGCACTCATACCACATCACACATCATCTTATATCCAATTTATGCTAATAAATGTCCATTTAGACCTACAGTGTTTTTTCAAACTACAACAGAGGTTGCCATTTCAATAATGGCTTCAATCACCTGCAGCCCTAAGTTAAGCTTGTTATATTTTAATAAGATATTCAAAATGTGGCTTTGTTTCTTTTATCGAAAGAGGGATGTTATATTAGATTTGTGTTGTTACTTTGTCGCCTATCCAACATCCAAGATGGCCGCCAGCTGGGGACTTAGTTTAACATACATATATATTGTAGGACCCTATGGGAAATGCATACAAATGACTTCATTTAGAGAACCACTGAACGTAATGAAACCAAACATAGCATGAATGCTCCTAATGAGGTGCTGACCAAGTGTTGTTACTTTGTCGCCTATCCAACATCCAAGATGGCCGCCAGCCAGGTACTTAGTTTAACATTGGACCCTATGGGAAATGCATACAAATGTCTTCTTTTAGAAAATCAGAGATTGGAATGCCATATTACATGTTTTAAACCAAATTTTATCTTTTTTATGGCGCAACCAAGTTTGTCAGTCCCATATATATATATGTCCGAAATTTGGTCTTTCCCTAATTCCGTCATTCTGTCATTCCGCAACAAACCATTATATGGAGTTTTTTTCTAAACACCTTCATATATTGGGCTGATTTTTTGTAAGTGAGTTAACCATGATGAGTTACAGATCAAGTTTAAGTTTCGTTCAGCTCCACTAATTTTTGCTGAAAGTACGGGCTTTGGACTTTGAGAAATTGTTGAAAATCACAGTTATACAGAATTTTTTTCTAAACGCTTTCAGATATTGGGCTGATTTTTGGTATGTGAGTTAACTATGATGAGTTACAGATCAAGTTTAAGTTTCGTTCTGCTCCACTTATCTTTGCTGAAATTACGGGCTTTGGACTTCGAGAAATTGTTGAAAATCACAGTTATACAGAATTTTTTTCTAAATGCTATCAGATATTGGGCTGATTTTTGGTATGTGAGTTAACTATGATGAGTTACAGATCAAGTTTAAGTTTCACCAATTTTTGCCGAAATTACAGGCTTTGGATTTTGATAAATTATCGAAAATCACAGTAAAAAAGTAAATACGGATGTTTTCTCTATTTCCCTCCAGATTTTGAGCAGATTTTTGATATGTGAGACTACCATCATGTTTGTGTCCACATGTGTTTATATTGAAATTGCAGATTTTTCAACTTTTTGGGACGGGGCCATTCATGTTGCTTTGACACACGTATCTAGTTTTATATGATTTCAAAAACCAAAGTTGATTCAGGTGAGCGATACAGGCTCTTGAAAGCCTTTAGTTAAATGTACATTAATTTATGTTAAAATTGTAAATGTTTGGTTTACTTTTTAGGTTACAAATGTATGCATCAGATTGTTAATATGCTGCACATGTAAATGTATGTACAGATGTTAAGATCTCAACAAAGTAACATTCCTGGTGTAATGAGGAAGCGGGACTCAGAAGTAACATCTGTCTCCTCTGGTAATTCAAGGGGCTCAGAAAGGAGGAAAAACAGGTTTTCCCTCAGGAGATTGTTTTACGTAACTCAAGGGACTACAGCCAACAGAAGAACAAGATCCCATGTGAGTCTTGATTCTGACTCTGGTAGATCAGATGCAAGTGTTTTAGCTCCACCTGATCGAGAAATTCTACCAAGACAATCCTCAAGTGTTGATACACACTCACTTTCAAATAAAAAAGGAAGTTCAATAAGCAGAGAATGTCCACTTTGTCTAAATACACACCCTTCAGAAGAGTTTCCAGATATCATGACATGCCACCACCGATCATGTATAACATGCTTACAAACATACCTACAGATAGAAATAACGGAGAGTAGAATTAATATTTCATGTCCTGAATGTACAGAAAAATATCACCCAAACGATATTCAGATGATACTACAAAATGATATATTGGTGAAGAAGTATGAAGATTTTATGGTACGTCGTGTTCTAGTTACAGATCCTGATGCTAGATGGTGTCCAGCTCCTGACTGTGGGTAAGAGGCTTTTATTTACATATTTTGTAATTGAAAAATGTACGAAGTTTCAATAGTTTCCAAGAAATTTGAAAATAATGATAATAATATTAACTGAGGTACGTTTGTAAAACTTGATCACAACATTATAGCAATAAATTTGACGTTCTGTTGAATGTTATAATTAATTAATATTAATTATTTATTGATACAATTGTATTCATGCAAAAACATAAGTTTATTATAGGATTAAATGCCTTTTTAAAGGAATTTATTGGTGTATAAACTCGACCAATTCACTCACAAATAAATAAAAGTCCTATGATATGTTTTTGAGTGACTTGGTCCAGTTTATACACCAATAAATTCCGTTAAAAAGGAGTTTAATCCTTATAGTTCTTTAAAATTGGAGAAAGGGAATATATTTTTCTACCCTCGTTACCTCTGTCACACGTAAATTGTATATATGTAATTGAATAGGCCTGGCTCATGAATATAATTGTTGGTTAACGCAAAAATATGTACTCAATGAAATTTCAGAGCTCCAGATAAGCTGCGTATTTGCGTGATCACGCAATACAAATAATAAAAAATTTGTAAGGGTTCCGCGGAACCCAGTGTCTCGCCTACTTTTGCTGTTAATCAAACACTCATCAAAAATGATGAAAAAAATCAATAAAATTATTCCTCTGGATACTATCTTTTGATTGTGAGAAGCTTCTGTCCAAGTTTGGTAAAAATCCAGGCTAGTTTAAGAATCTTAAAAATGTTTTAAATACTTTAACTGCAGACTGTATGTAATGTTAACTGGAAGAAAAACTAAGTCCATTTATAAGTAAAATACGGGAAAAATGGAATTTTATTTTTACAAAATTTACTTCTGGATACTATCTCCTGATCATAAACAAGCTTCTGGCCAAGTTTCTTACAATTCCAAGATAGTTTAAGAAAGTTATTAAAATTTTAAAAACTTTAACCACAGAGTGAATGTAATGTTTCCTGGCAGAAAAAACTAAGTCCATTTATAAGTAAAATACGGAAAAAATGGAATTTTATTTTTACAAAATTTACTTCTGGATACTATCTCCTGATCATAAACAAGCTTCTGGCCAAGTTTTGTACATTTCCAGGATAGTTTAAGAAAGTTATTAAAATTTTAAAAACTTTAACCACAGAGTGAATGTAATGTTTCCTGGCAGAAAAAACTAAGTCCATTTATAAGTAAAATACGGAAAAAATGGAATTTTATTTTTACAAAATTTACTTCTGGATACTATCTTATGAACATAAACAAGCTTCTGTCCAAGTTTCGTACAATTCAAGGATAGTTTAAGAAAGTTATTAAAATTTCAAAAACTTTAACCACAGAGTGAATATTTGTGGACGCCGCCGACGACGACGACGCCGACGGAATGTAGGATCGCTATGTCTCGCTTTTTCGACTAAAGTCGAAGGCTCGACAAAAACCCAATGCAATTGCCCATTGTTGGGTTCAATAACCCAATTAATTCAAAGGAAAACCCAATTATATGCCAAAACCATGAGTTCTCAACCCTTTTATTGGCTACCGTTTACGTTGTTTACCCTTATCTGTTTACAGTCGTCGCGTAAATCTATTTTTATAATATTTATAATTGGAAATTTCCTTTCGTCCTAAAAATAGATCCCTGCATCAAGTAGCTGAAATGGGTCCCTGTTGCAGTTTTCCGTTGCTCAATAGGTACACGTGTTTTTGAAAACATTTCGATCTTCTCGGCGTTTATCCATTAGCATGTGTCATGGAGTCATATTTGTTTCGAATTGCTCGGGATTTATCATAACATACATTGAATTCAAACGAAAGTGAATGTCCGGTAAAAATATTGAACAGAAACTTGTTTTCTGCTTCTTTTGAAAAGCTGAGGGAAAGTTCTGATGATAACAAGACCCAACCAGTTTTATTAGGAAGCGTCCATCGAATGCACGGGCGTATATGCGTACCTTAACAAGAACATTGCTAATAAACATGGGGTTTCGTCAAAAACAAAATCCGTTGGAAAAAGTGAACGGCCAAATCAATTATGACATGATAAAGCATCAGAAACCAAAAGTTCTAATAAAATACAACTAAACCCAGATTTATGTAAATTGAATAAAAGAAAAACATTCAAGTATAATTAGAGTTTATGTACTATTTTTGCTACTGGTCTCAGAATTTATTATATAAAGGTATAAGACGAGTGCCTGTGAATACACATATCAGTTTTTGTGAGAAAATACAAAACTGGCAAATGGTTTGAAACGGGACACAAATTAAACCTACAATTGCTGGGGGGGGGGGGGGGGGGGGGGTAGGAGGGGTGCTGATCCTGAAATCCCGGGCTTTAAAACATGAAATCCCGAAATCCCGGTAAAGGTCCTATCCCCCCTCATTGCTCCTCAGTGAATAAACCAAATAAAACAGCTAGCAAATAATCCTTACCTTAACCCTAAACCAAATAAAACAGCTAAGGTAGCACTCCACAGTTAGGTGTGTAGTTTCGCATTTTGGCCCCTGTCCAGGATTTTTCAAATATGAGAGCTAGTGTGCAATAAAATTCATTTTTGGTTAGCTGAGTATTAAAATAGCCTTTGTATCGGGTTTATATGAACATCAAGATTATGTAATGTATGTAATATAGGCTGTTTTCTGTATGACAGTTCGTATTTGCATGTCCCTACCATACATTGGTCCGGCAATTATTGTAATGTTTTTTTCCAACTTTTTATCGCACAAACTTTGTGATTGGATTTTACGAAAAAATGAGGCGAAAGACACCCATTTTTTATTTGATCATTAGGAAGATTTATGAAAACAGTTTCTAAAAAGGATCACTCAAAGGCATTGAAATTCTAGTTTGATCCAAATTTTGGGGGGATATGTGACATGTCCACCCCCCTTTTTGCAATATTTTATGGTAAATAAATGCAGAATGTTGCCATGGATACACATAAAAGGAATTAATTTTCACTCTTTTAACTTTTGAAAATCAAATCTATGGAATATACTGATTACATACATATGCACATGTACAACACAAACAGTTAGGTTAATGTATTAGAAATCCAGGAATAGGAGATGATAAAACATTTTGTGGCTCATTTTTAATTTTATTTTCTAACTGTGGAGTGCTACCTAAACAAAGAAAGAAACATATTTAAGACGGAAAAAAATCTGGGGTTTATATTGCCTAAATATTCAATATTGTGATGAAAAAACCCAATACATTAAGGAGCTTGGTGGTGAAAAACCCAATTTGATATTAACCTGAGGGGTGAACTGAAATTGATAATGCAATTAAAAAACTTTATCACCCAATTATATAAGAAAATGGTGGGTAAAAACCCCAATTTGTGAATTCTTATCTGGAGCTCTGAAATTTGCTAAATTTAGTAAAAAGTCAACTCTTATAATTATTCAAATGAATGTTTTTGTGTATTATTTTGTTTAACGATTAAAGTGCAGTAAAAAAAAAATTGGTAATGTCGGTGTTATTATCGCCGTCATCTTGTTTACATTGGTTACGAAAAGAAGTTTGGTCAATGTCGTGTATCGAAAAATAAGCAACATCAAGATCAACTACCAGAAGTTCTCTCGACCAATCATATCAACGTATTCCCTAATTATATGCAAATCATATAAAAATTATGTTGACTTTGAACAGCTGGCTTTCAAATCAGCAAGTACTCTGAGATACATGTATAATGTATCACTTTGTGTTCCAATCTGATGATTCAAGTACTTTCCAACTGATTTTTGCAAGAATCACCGTGAGGGAATCTGAAATGACAATTCAAGTTTAATGTACAATTATATGTTAGCTATAGCTGCAGGCGTTATGCTTTTCTTTTTATACGACCGCAAAAATTGAAAATCACGTTGGCGTTGTAGTTGTTCGAATACTTTTGGTTTTCACACTATAACTTTAGTTAAAGTAAATAGAAATGTATGAAATTTAAACACAAGGTTTATGACCATTAAAGAAAGGTTGGGATTGATTTTGGAAGTTTTGGTCCCAACAGTTTAGGAATTACGGGCCAAAAAGGGCCCAAATAAACATTTTCTAGGTTTTCGCACTATAACTTTAGGTTTGAGTAAATAGAAATCAATGATATTTTGACACAAGGTTTATGACCACAAAAGGAAGGTTGGGATTGATTTTGGGTGTTTTGGTTCCAACTGTTTAGGAATTAGGGGCCAAAAAAGGGCCCAATTAAGCATTATTCTTGGTTTTTGCACAATAACTTTAGTATAAGTTAATAGAAATCATTGAAATTTAAACACAAGGTTTATGACCACAAAAGGAAGGTTGGGATTGATTTTGGGAGTTATGTTCCCAACATTTAGGAATAAGGGGCCAAAATAAGCATTTTCTTGGTTTTCGCACCACAACTTTAGTATAAGTTAATAGAAATCTTTGAAATTTAAACACAAGGTTTATGACCATAAAAGGAAGGTTGGGATTGATTTTGGGAGTTTTGGTTCCAACAGTTAAAGAATAAGGGGCCCAAAGGGTCCAAAATTAAACTTTGTTTGATTTCATTAAAAATTGAATAATTGGGGTTCTTTGATATGCCAAATCTAACTGTGTATGTAGATTCTTAATTTTTGGTCTGGTTTTCAAATTGGTCCACATTAAAGTCCAAAGGGTCCAAAATAAACGAAGTTTGATTTTAAAAAAAATTGCTGAATCTAAACATGTACATTGTACTTAGATTTTTGATTATGGGCCCAGTTTTCAAGTTGGTCCAAATCAGGATCCAAAATTATTATATTAAGTATTGTGCAATAGCAAGAAATTTTCAATTGCACAGTATTCAGCAAAAGCAAGAAATCTTCAATTGCACAGTATTATGCAAGCAAGAAATTTTCAATTACACAGTATTGCGCAATAGCAAGAAATCTTCAATTGCACAGTATTGTGCAATAGCAAGTATTTTCAATTGCACAGTATTGCGCAATAGCAAGAAATATCTAATTGCACAATATTGGGCAATAGCAAGAAATTTTCAATTGGAGTTATCTTTCTTTGTTTAGAATAGTAGTTGAATCAACTTAAATCATTGTTTTACACAATGTATATTCACTTTTACTACCAACTGATAAATAAAAACAATCTTTACCAATCAGTGATAACAAGCACTTTTTTTACATTTTATGATGTATTTAATTGAGTAGTTATTGTTGCAAACTCCATTAGAAATTTGAATTGAGATCATTTTTGGAATAAGGGAAAGGGGGATTTGAAAAAAAAATTGGGGGGGGGGTTCAATTTTTCTCATTTCAAAAGAAAGTTAAAAGAAAATTTCTTCAAACATTTTTTGAGAGGATTAATATTCAACAGCATAGTGAATTGCTCAAAGGCAAAAAAAACTTTTAAGTTCGTTAAACCACATTCATTCTGTGTCAGAAACCTATGCTGTGGCAACTATTTAATCACAATCCAAATTTAGAGCTGAATCCAGCTTGAATGTTGTGTCCATACTTGCCCCAACTGTTCAGGGTTCAACCTCTGCGGTCGTATAAAGCTGCACCCTGCTGAGCATATGGTTGCATTTAAAACCAGAATACAACTTAAAATAAGGTGTTTAATGCAGCTGTTTAATGTTTGCAAACTTACCTCTGACATGATTATTTGGCAATGTCTTTTTAGTTATGAAAAAAGGATTACTACAAATAAATATTTATAACTAATAGTACTGAAGCAAGACATTGAATGACATGTTACATGTAAACAGTCTCCAATCTCCTAATAAATTGCTCCTATTTTTATGCCCCACCTACGATAGTAGAGGGGCATTATGTTTTCTGGTCTGTGCATCCGTTCGCCCGTCTGTCTGTTCGTTCGTCCGTCTGTCCCGCTTCAGGTTAAAGTTTTTGGTCAAGGTAGTTTTTGATGATGTTGAAGTCCAATCAACTTGAAACTTAGTACACATGTTCCTTATGATATGATCTATCTAATTTGAAAGCCAAATTAAACTTTTGACCCCAATTTCACGGTCCACTGAACATAGAAAATGAAAGTGCATGTTTCAGGTTAAAGTTTTTGGTCAAGGTAGTTTTTGATGAAGTTGAAGTCCAATCAACTTGAAACTTAGTACACATGTTCCCTATGATATTATCTTTCTAATTTTAATGCCTAATTATATTTTTTATCAAATTTCACAGTCCATTGAACATGGTAAATGATAGTGCGAGTGGGGCATCCGTGTACTTTGGACACATTCTTGTTCATGTTTATCATGCTTCATTCATATGTTTTTACAGATATGCAGTGATTGCTAAAGAATGTGCTGGGTGTCCAAGAATCAGATGTGAAAGACCTGGCTGTGATACAGACTTCTGCTATCATTGTAAACAATACTGGCATCCAAACAAGACTTGTGATGCTGCTCGTGCTGAGAGAGCATCATCAAACTTGAGGTCTCCATCTGTTAGTTACAGCCATGACAATGATTCTCAAAGTAAGATCAACTTCATGTACCCAAAATTATAACAAACTTAGCCTAATTAGAAATTCACGGGAAAATCAGTTCCTTGCCAACATTAAAAAAACTTTTTGAAATTTTTATTGTCCTCTACACTTCTTGGTTAACAGTGAGCTCATGAGTCGATCATAAAAAAAACTTGTTAAATATCTTTTTGCACAGACTTTTTGTTCACATATTTAAGTAAGTTCCTCACTTTGATTAAGGCAGATGAGGATTATTCAGACAGTACTGAATAGTTTGACTTCATATTTTCGGTCTGCAGATTTGCATGAAAAATTCGTTTTTAGACCAACTCAATATTAGTCTTTAGGTGTGTATAAGTTCTCTTGAATAACATATATAGTGCATTAGTCAGAAGATCTTTGGAAGGGTCTTTATTTTGTATTCTTTGTTTTTTTAGGTCATGTTGCTCTATTCTATATTTATTTTGCCAATTATTCTCTATTGTGTTCTATAAATAGAATGTAAACTGTGTTTCAGAAGATGATATTAAACCCTGTCCAAGATGTGGTGCTTTTATCATGAAGATGAATGATGGCTCTTGTAACCACATGGCCTGTCCTGTTTGTGGAGCAGAATTCTGTTGGTTATGTATGAAAGAGATATCAGATTTGCATTATTTAAGGTTTGTAGTCTTAACCCTTTCAACGCTACACAAAAAAATAGAAAAATGGCTGCTGCTGCCAGGATGGGGTAATCGTAATCTGTAATCATAATCGATTGTAATTGATTACATTTTTTCAAGTAATCGACAGTAATCTGTAATCGAAGACATTTTCTATTACATGTTATCATAATTTAATCGATTACAGCAAAAATTTGGATGTAATCATCGATTACTTTTCGATTACATTTCGATTACTTTAGTAAAATAGTTTGATGAAAAATAACCTATTTCAGAGGAAAATATGTATGTTATCACTTTATAGTACAGATAAAATATTATGCATTAACAATACTTGAGATTTAAGCAACTGCCTTATTTCTATCTATTGTCTCTAGCTGCATTATGAGTAACCAGATCCCTCCTCTACCTAAATTTACTTTATATCTAGCTTTTGAAACAAATGGATGTATGTGCTTGTCAATAATTCAAGAGCTTTAATATTTAAATAAGAAAATAGATTTGAAAAAATAAAATAGATCTTAAATAAGAAATGTGTCTGTCTTTCGTTAAGTTCTGTAAGTACTACATTTTTTAAAAGTAGTAAGCTTATTTGTATTAAATTTCCTGAAAACATCATTTTCAATCAGAGTTGAAATTAAAGCTTAGAATACATAAACAGTTGATTTCTTAAATGTTAGGATATATATACATGTATATAAATTAAATTAAAAAAGAACACAAAATCCTTTTAACAGTGAACCAATGGCAATTCTTTTTAGAAATAGATACATGTATCCCTTTGACACTATAAATATATTTTGTATATAATTTGATTGAAGAAGTTAACAACATTCTTGCCTTTACTAATGAGATGATCAAAGTCTTCTAATCAATAACAAATATAGTCCCTGGGGGGGGGGGGGGGGGTCATCTCCACCCCTTCAATTTGAGTGATAGACACATGCAGTCTTCAGAAATGATCAAAGGACAATAAAACAAATGACATGAACTATAGGATAAGTCCCTGGGGGGTCATCTCCACCCTTTCAATTTGAGAATATGCTATTATCTTGTAAACGGTCCCCACCCCTAAACCATATATATTCTTGAATGGGACAATAAAACAAATCAAATGAAATTAAAGGGAAGTCCCTGGGGGTCACCCCCACCCCCTTCTGTTTGCAAACTTGTAAACGGTCAAGATCCCCACCCCTAAACCATATATATTCTTGTATGGGACAATAAAACAAATCTAATGAACTATTTGGGGAGTCCCTTGGGGTCACCCCCACCCCCTTCTGTTTGCAAACTCGTAAAAGGTCAAGATCCCCACCCCTAAACCATATATATTCTTGTATGGGACAATAAAACAAATCTAATGAACTATTTGGGGAGTCCCTTGGGGTCACCCCCACCCCATTCTGTTTGCAAACTCGAAAAGGTCGAGATCCCCACCCCTAAACCATATATATTCTTGTATGGGACAATAAAACAAATCTAATGAACTATTTGGGGAGTCCCTTGGGGTCACCCCCACCCCCTTCTGTTTGCAAACTCGTAAACGGTAGAGATCCCCACCCCTAAACCATATATATTCTTGTATGGGACAATAAAACAAATCTAATGAACTATTTGGGGAGTCCCTTTAGGTTACCCCCACTCCCTTCTGTTTGCAAACTCGTAAACGGTCGAGATCCCCACCCTAAACCACCCACCCCCTCTTGTTTGAAAACTTATAAACGGTCAAGATCCCCACCCCTAAACCATATATATTGTTATATGGGACAATTAAACAAATCAAATGAATACTGGGACCATAGGAATGGTGAGTTATGGGAGCTTTGTTTGGGAGACTTCGTAACAGCATCCTGTTACAATAACTTCTTGTTTCAATTATCTTATGTCTAATAAAGAAGGAAATTTACAATATTTAGCCCCAGGTTATAATTTGTACTCCAGTGGCAGTTAAATAATCTGTAATTAGGGTGGTTATCCAAACAAAAGTTTTAAAACATGCATGTCATTATAAAAATAAATTTTGATCTTAAAAATTAGCTGAACTAATTAATTATTCTACTTTTTTTTATATTTCCTTAAACGTTGTAATTAACTATGCTAAAATATTTTTTTTCAAAGAGTAAAAACAAAAAAGCTAACATGTCAGTAAGAAAGCTATTTTTGAAAAACAATTAGTTATGAATAAGTGATTATAGCAATGCGATGACATCTTTCATATATGTTGAAAGTCAAAATTACGAGATTTTTTAAATATTTCTAATTTTCATCAAGAGATTTGATCTAAAAAGCAGCTATTAACTTATAATTTAGAAACAATGCTTTGAATGATGCATTAGGTAAAGATCTTAATTTCAACTATATATACAAATGTTGAGCAATATAATTGTGTTTTACTCATGTAATTTTTTGTTGAAATGTTGAAGTATGTAATTGACAGTAATCGAAAAGTAATGTAATTACTTTTGATAAAGTAATCGATTGTAATCGATTACATACTAAAATTTGAGTAATCGATTATTAATCGATTGCACAAAAATCCTTCATGTAATCGATTATTAATCGATTACATTTGTCAGTAATCGTGCCCATCCCTGGCTGCTGCTGCATTTTTTTTTGTGTTCATTCATTAGAACAGTATATTCCTTTTCAGACTACTGTATCTTTTTTATTTTAAGAGATACAGAGACAGTTATTGCATGAAAAATGCTCAGGAGAGCATAACCTGTAATGTTAGGCAATTATTTCAGTAAAATTTTTATCAGGTTACCTGCATTTTCAGGTAATTAACAGGTAAAAGGTGTAATTTATTACATTTGTGTTGAATTTTGAATAAAAACTATAGTCCGTTTGACTTCTATAAATCTTCAAAAAATAATTCTTAAAATTTCATTTTTAAAGATAAATATTTTTTTTCTTCATGTATGTTAATGTATGATATATACGAACTCTGACTATGAATATCATAATTTTAAACCTATAATCAAGAAAGTTACTCATTAGGTCTCTATGTTACTTCAATTTATTTTAATATAAAATACTCAATGGAGTACATATGAGTAGTGTAACAGCCTTCCATTCAAAACAAAAACATTAGACATGTGCTCTTAACCTGTTTCATTGTACCATGTGACTTTACTCATTTAAATAACTCTGGTCATGTGTGCATGCTTTTGTATTTCTCATTGAATACAGAAAGCTCAGTAATCACATGACCAGAGTTATTTAAATGAGTAAAGTCACATGGTACAATAAAACAGGTTTAGAGCACATGTCTAATGTTTTTGTTTTGAATGGAAGGCTGTTACACTACTCATACGTACTCCATTGAGTATTTTATATTAAAATAAATTGAAGTAACATAGAGACCTAATGAGTAACTTTTTTGATTATAGGTTTAAAATTATGATATTCATAGTCAGAGTTCGTATATATCATACATTAACATACATGAAGAAAAAAAATATTTATCTTTAAAAATGAAATTTTAAGAATTATTTTTTGAAGATTTATAGAAGTCAAACGGACTATGCTATTAGTCTTCATTTATTTTGTTGTTTTATCTGCCATATAATATAGAAGACACCAGTTTACTCGATTCTGTAGCGTATTGCACTATACACAACGTATAATATAATCGTGGCACAAATAATTGGCTCTGTCCTGAAAATTTTCAGTCAACCTCCGTTTTCCCACCTTTTTAGCTCACCCAGCCGAAAGGCCAAGTGAACTTTTCTCATCACTTGGCGTCCGGCGTCCGTCGTCGTCAGTCGTAGTCGTCTGTCGTCCGTCGTCGTCGTCCTGCGTTAACTTTTACAAAAATCTTCTCCTCTGTTACTACTGGGCCAAATTTAACCAAACTTGGCCACAATCATCATTGGGGTATCTAGTTTAAAAAATGTGTCCGGTGACCCGGTCAACCAACCAAGATGGCCGCCATGGCTAAAAATAGAACATGGGGGTAAAATGCAGTTTTTGGCTTATAACTCAAAAACCAAAGCATTTAGAGCAAATCAGACACAGGGGTAAAATTGTTCATCAGGTCAAGATCTATCTGCCCTGAAATTTTCAGATGAATCAGACAACCTGTTGTTGGGTTGCTGCCCCTGAATTGGGGAAATTTTGCTGTTTTTGGTTATTATCTTGAATATTATTATAGATAGAGATAAACTGTAAACAGCAATAATGTACAGCAAAGTACGACCTAAAAAGAAGTCAACATGACCAAAATGGTCAATTGACCCCTAAGGAGTTATTGCCCTTTATATAGTCATTTTTAGCTCACCTGGCCCGAAGGGCCAAGTGAGCTTTTCTCATCACTTGGCATCCGTCGTCCGTCGTCCGTCGTCGTCGTCGTCGTTAACTTTTACAAAAATCTTCTCCTCTGAAACTACTGGGCCAAATCAAACCAAACTTGGCCACAATCATCATTGGGGTATCTAGTTTAAAAAATGTGTGGCGTGACCCGGTCAACCAACCAAGATGGCCGCCACGGCTAAAAATAGAACATAGGGGTAAAATGCAGTTTTTGGCTTATAACTCAAAAACCAAAGCATTTAGAGGAAATATGACGGGGTAAAAAGGTTTATCAGGTCAAGATCTATCTGCCCTGAAATTTTCAGATGAATCGGTCAACCCGTTGTTGGGTTGCTGCCCCTGAATTGGTAATTTTGAGGAAATTTTGCTGTTTTTGGTTATTATCTTGAATATTATTATAGATAGAGATAAACTGTAAACAGCAATAATGTTCAGCAAAGTTAGATTTACAAATAAGTCAACATGACCGAAATGGTCAGTTGACCCCTTTAGGAGTTATTGCCCTTTATAGTCAATTTTTATAACCATTTTTCATAAATCAAAGTAATCTTTTACAAAAATCTTCTCCTCTGAAACTACTGGGCCAAATTAATCCAAACTTGGCCACAATCATCTTTGGGGTAACTAGTTTAAAAAATGTGTGGCATGACCCGGCCAACCAACCAAGATGGCCGCCACGGCTAAAAATAGTACATAGGGGTAAAATGCAGTTTTTGGCTTATAACTCAAAAACCGAAGCATTTTGAGGAAATCTGACATGGGATAAAAATGTTTATCAGGTCAAGATCTATCTGCCCTGAAATTTTCAGATGAATCGGTCAACCTTTTGTTGGGTTGCTGCCCCTGAATTGGTAATTTTGAGGAAATTTTGCTGTTTTTGGTTATTATCTTGAATATTATTATAGATAGAGATAAACTGTAAACATCAATAATGTTCAGCAAAGTTAGATTTACAAATAAGTCAACATGACCGAAATGGTCAGTTGACCCCTTTAGGAGTTATTGCCCTTTATAGTCAATTTTTAACCATTTTTCATAAATCTAAGTAATCTTTTACAAAATCTCCACTGAAACTACTAGGCCGCAATCATCTTTGGGGTATCTAGTTTGAAAAATGTGTCCGATGACCTGGCCATTCAACCAAGATGGCCGCCACGGCTAAAAATAGAACAGGGGTAAAATGTAGATTTTGGCTTATAACTCTGAAACCAAAGCATTTAGAGCAAATCTGACAAGAAGTTAAAATGTTAATCAAGTCAATATCTATCTGCCCTGAAATTTTCAGATGAATTGGACAATCGGTTGTTGGGTTGCTGCCCTCCAATTGGTAATTTTTAAAGAAATTTTGCCGTTTTTGGTAATTATCTTGAATACTATTATAGATAGAGATAAACTGTAAACAGCAATAATGTTCAGCAAAGTAAGATCTACAAATAAGTCAACATGACCTAAATGGTCAATTGACCCCTTAAGGAGTTATTGCCCTTTATAGTCAATTTTTAACAATTTTCATCAATTCGGTAAATTTATGTAAATTTTTACCAAATATTTTTCTCTGTTACTAATGGGCAAGGTTCATTATAGATATAATTGTAAGAAGCAAGAACGTTCAGTAAAGTAAGAACTTCAAACACATCGCCATCACCAAAATACAATTTTGTCATGAATCCATTTGTGTCCTTTGTTTAATATGCACATAGACCAAGGTGAGCAACACAGGCTCTTTAGAGCCTCTAGTTTTAACAATTTTCACAAAATTTGTAAAATTTTACTAACATTTTCCACTAACTACTGGGTCAAGTTCATTTTAGATAGAGATAATTGTAAGCAGCAAGAATGTTCATTAAAGTAAGATCTACAAACACATCACCATCACCAAACCACAATTTTGTCTTGAATCCATCTGTGTCCTGTGTCTGTGTGTTTAGTATTCACATAGACCAAGGTGAGCGACACAGGCTCTTTAGAGCCTCTAGTTCTAAGTCTCATAATGATCGATAAAATCGTATTTCCCACACGAATTAAATGTAATAAACACATTGAGATAACAAGAAACCTTTTAACTAATCCTCGTTGTTAGTTTTGCCATAGGAATGCTTAAATATTTCCATATTTACAGATTTGTTTCCGATTTCCGCCATTTGCATTTGTCAAAAATTGTCAAGCGCAAATGAGACCTTGTATACCCTGGATTCATACGAGGAAAAATTAAGAGAGGACCCGAATGAAAACCAAATGGTTTAAATAAGAGTCCTGATGAAAAATCATCGCAGCATATGCGGCAAATAGCATACGTCATTGCTGCATATGCCGTGTATAGCATCGAAAGAGTTGAGAACAAATGCATTATCTTTATTTAAAACCGGTATAAGATGGAGTTAAGATTTAGGACTTTTAGGCCTAGTAGGTCTTTTGAGTAATGCTATAAATTTTAAAGAGGGTCTTAGCATGATTAGTAAGCAGGGAGTTTTACCATTTCTTTATTTTGTTTTATCAGTTTTCTCTATTCTGTGCAGTTATTCACCCATCTATTTTTTGCTGGGTATTAAATAATGGACTTCTTTAATTTATTGTCATAAAATCCACTCTATTAACACAAGGTATCATGAATAACAAAGGTATGCTGGTGTTCAATGAATGATTACAAATGATGACAGGTGAGTTGAATTCCAAAGTGAATGACAAAAAGCTGAAAGAATAAATAAAAACATGTACAACAGAAAGGCTTGTATAGTTAGCACTGGTTCATAGTCCGCACCCCCTTCTTCCCAGGAAATTTTAGGTAAAAAAACTTTGTAACTGTTAGAAAGGTATAATGAAACTCCGGTAATTCCAAATCCTGTGCGGTCGTTTGCGATATTTTTTTGGGAAAACCCTGTTTTCCATCATCAAACAGAAGCAGAAACTGCTTTTAAATGATTCTAGAACGCTTCATGATTGTTAAAATAAGTTTAATTCACTTAAAAAACAATTTAGAAACTTGTTTATGTTTAAACAGGAAGTTTAAAAAGCATGTGTAAAAGAAGAAACTAACCGGTGAGAGTAGAAATCCATACATAGCAGATATCACTATAATACGACTTTGAAAGTAAAACAGTTCCATCCTTTTAAAAATTTGTAAAACAGTCTTTAATGTATCTATCACATTAATGTTTGAAATGTCTTAAGCTAATACAAACCATATTTAGTCAGTAAACACCAAAATGGAACCAACAGTAACCGATTAAGTTTTGTAGTTTACAAAATATATAAAGGCAATAACATATATCAAGTTTTGTTACATAACTGCGAGTCAAAATAGTATGTGCAGTTTTTAGTGTGTTGAAAACTCGGCAAGTATTATGTATAAAAATCAGACACAAACTACTTTCCATACATAAAAAATATCTGAATGAGGGGGTGTTATGAATCAAACAAAAATCATCAAAAAGGGTATTTCAATGTTTATAGAACATTTTTATACGACCGCAAAAAATTTAATTTTTTGGTCGTATATTGCTATCACGTTGGTGTCGTCGTCTGCGTCGTCGTCGTCGTCCGAATACTTTTAGTTTTCGCACTCTAACTTTAGTAAAAGTGAATAGAAATCAATGAAATTTTAACACAAGGTTTATAACCACAAAAGGAAGGTTGGGATTGATTTTGGGAGTTTTGGTCCCAATATTTTAGGAATTAGGTGCCAAAAAGAGACCAAATAAGCATTTTCTTGGGTTTTGCACTATAACTTTAGTTTAAGTGAATAGAAATCTATGAAATTTTGACACAAGGTTAATGACCACAAAAGGATGGTTGGGATTGATTTTGGGAGTTTTTGTTCCAACAGTTTAGGAATTAAGGGCCAAAAAAGGGCCCAAATAAGCATTATTCTTGGTTTTCGCACAATAACTTTAGTATAAGTAAATAGAAATCAATGAAATTTAAACACAAGGTTTATGACCACAAAAGGAAGGTTGGGATTGATTTTTGGAGTTGAGGTCACAACAGTTTATGAATTAGGGGCCAAAAAGGGGCCCAAATAAGCATTATTTTTGGTTTTTGCACCATAACTTTAGTATAAGTAAATAGAAATCTATGAAATTTAAACACAAGGTTTATGACCATAAAGGGAAGGTTGGGTTTGATTTTGGGAGTTTTGGTCCCAACAGTTTAGGAATAAGGGGCCCAAAGGGTCCAAAATTGAACTTTGTGTGATTTCATCAAAAATTGTATAATTGGGGTTCTTTGATATGCAGAATCTAACTATGTATGTATATTCTTAATTTTTATACCCCCGCTTTAAAAAAGGGGGGTTATGCTGTTTTACCTCTGTCTGTCAGTCCGTCCGTCCATCAGTCCGTCCGTCAGTCAGTCCGTCCCATGAAACTTTCGTCACATTTTTCTCAGGAACTACACATCCACCCTTTCTGTAATTTGGTATCAACATTTATATATGTCAGCCATACCGTGTGATGCGTTTTCAGATTCATCACTTGACAACTTCCTGTTTACCGAACACTTGTCTGATTTTACACATGATAGCCAAGTTGAAAATTTTCGTCACATTTTTCTCAGGAACTACAATACAAGGATTTCTGAAATTTGGTTTCAGGATTTATATAAGTCAGCTATACCGTGTGATGCGTTTTCAGATTCATCACTCGACAACTTCCTGTTTACCGAACACTTGTATGATTTTACACATGATAGCCAAGTTGAAAATTTTCGTCACATTTTTCTCAGGAACTACAATACAAGGATTTCTGAAATTTGGTTTCAGGATTTATATAAGTCAGCTATACCGTGTGATGAGTTTTCAGATTCATCACTCGACTACTTCCTGTTTACCGAACACTTGTATGATTTTACACATGATAACCAAGTTAAAAAATTTCATCACATTTTTCTCAGGAACTACAATACAAGGATTTCTGAAATTTGGTTTCAGGATTTTTATAAGTCAGCTATACCGTGTGATGCGTTTTCAGATTCATCACTCGACAACTTCCTGTTTACCGAACACTTGCATATTTTTACACTATTAATATTATCCACTTGCGGCGGGGGTATCATCAGTGAGCAGTAGCTCGCAGTTTCACTTGTTGGTCCTGTTTTCAAATTGGTCTACATTAAGGTCGAAAGGGTCCAAAATTTCATCAAAAATTGAAAATTGGGGTTCTTTGATATGTCAAATCTAACTGTGTACGTAGATTTTTAATTTTTGGTCCGGTTTTCAAATTGGTCTACATTAAGATCTAAAGGGTCCAAACTTAAACTTAGTTTGATTTTAACAAAAATTGAATCTTTGGGGTTCTTTGATATGCTGAATTTAAAAATGTACTTAGATTTTTAATTATTGGCCTAGTTTTCAAGTTGGTCCAAATGGGGGTCCAAAATTAAACTTTGTTTGATTTCATCAAAAATTGAATAAATGGGTTCTTTGATATGCCAAATCTAACTGTGTATGTAGAATCTTAATTTTTGGTCCAGTTTTCAAATTGGTCTACATTAAGGTCCAAAGGGTCCAAAATTAAACTAAGTTTGATTTTAACAAAAATTAAATTCTTGGGCTTATTTGATATGCTTTATCTAAAGATGTACTTTGATTTTTGATTATGGGCCCAGTTTTCAAGTTGGTCCAAATCAGGATTCCATATCAAGTATTGTGCAATAGCAAGAAATTTTCAATTGCACAGTATTGCACAATAGCAAGAAATATCTAATTGCACAATATTGTGCAATAGCAATTAATTTTCAATTGGAGTTATCTTTCTTTGTATAGAATAGTAGTTGATAATATATGTTGGAAATTTGCCAGACATGACTATGATGTCATTTTCTATTTTTATTTGCCAATAACTTTATGTAAATAACTTCATTGGAAATTTGCCAATATAAAATGTTGCTGATGAAGCTTTTTTTCCTTATCTTATCTAAAATGTTTTTAGATAATGTATGTTGGACATTTGCCAGACATGACTATGATGTCATTTTCTATTTTTATTTGCCAATAACTTTATGTAAATAACTTCATTGGAAATTTGCCAATATTAAATGTTGCTGATGAAGTTTTTTTTATTGTTTTATACAATAAACAATGTATATTCACTTTTACTACCAACCAATCTTTACCATTCAGTGATAACAAGCACTTTAGGCCACGGTTTTTTAATTTGTTGGTTTACGGATTTTCTCCATGAAAAAGTCGGGTCGGTCGGTCGGAAAAAAAAAGAAAAAAAAAGATCTTTCAAGACATAAAACTGATATGCAAAATAAATATATATATATTTCACCTTTCTAATAATATGTTTGTCATACTATTTTGTCATCATTCTTAAATTTTAGTTCGATGAAATAGTATTTCTCAGCTGTAATAAACATCGCATGACATTGTCTAATAATTTCCCGTAAAAAAGGGGTGCATGGACATAGACGAAATTAAATCGTCATTTCACAAACAAGAAAAAGAGATTCATGTCGGTATTTCTTAATTAAAACTTGGTGAATAGTAATTAGCACTAAAACTGATAAAGATAAAAATGTAAAAACGTCGTACCACGCGTGTCAAAAACGTAATAGACTCGTCCACTGGAAAAACGAGAATATCGGGTTAAATAATAGTTGTCATGCATTCCTGTTTTTTTCATCCAAATGGAACATATTTTTTTATTAGCTCACCTGTCCCGAAGGGACAAGTGAGCTTATGCCATCACTTGGCGTCCGTTGTCGTCCGTCGTCTGTCGTCGTCTGTCGTCGTCGTAAACTATTTCAAGAATCTTCTCCTCTGAAACTACTTGGCCAAATACTTTCAAACTTTAACTGAATGTTCCTTAGGGTATCTAATTTATAAATTGTATCCGAAGTTTTGATCTATCAACAAACATGGTCGCCATTGCTAAAAATAGAACATAGGGGTCAAATGCAGTTTTTGGCTTATAACTCAAAAACCAAAGCATTTAGAGCAAATCTGACGTGAGGTAATATTGTTTATCAGGTCAAGATCTATCTGCCCTGAAATTTTCAGATGAATCAGACAACCCGTTGTTGGGTTGCTGCCCCTGAATTGGTAATTTTAAGGAAATTTTGCTGTTTTTGGTTATTATCTTGAATATTATTATAGATAGAGATAAACTGTAAACAGGAATAATGTTCAGCAAAGTAAGATTTACAAATAAGTCAACATGACGGAAATGGTCAGTTGACCCCTTTAGGAGTTATTGCCCTTTATAGTCAATTTTTAACCATTTTTCGTAAATCTTAGTAATATTTTACAAAAATCTTCTCCTCTGAAACTACTAGGCCAAATACTTCCAAACTTTAATTGAATGTTCCTTAGGGTATCTAGTTTGTAAATTGTATCCGAAGTTATGATCTATCAACAACCATGGTCGCCATTGCTAAAAATAGAACATAGGGGTCAAATGCAGTTTTTGGCTTATAACTCAAAAACCAAAGCATTTAGAGCAATCTTCAATTAAGTCAATTTGACCAAAATTGTCAATTGACCCCTTTAGGAGTTATTGCCCTTTAAAGACTTTTTTCACAATTTGTTCATCATGTTGACTTACTTTAAAAAAATTTTCTCCTTTGAAACTGTTGTATCAATTTCAACCAAACTTAGGCTAAATGAGTTTCAGAGTATCTAGTATAAATTTTATATTTTATTTCCTTGTATGTCAAGAAAAATAGCTCCTATGGCTAAAATAGAACATAGGAGAAAATGATTATTTTTTTTGGCTTTTGAAGAAAATAGGACGATCCAAAAAACATTTAAATAAATTGAAAAGCCAAAATAATCATTGATGAGAGATTTAACCAAAAGAATTAAGGTTCATGTGGAGCCTATGGCTAAAATGGCCGTATTTTCACCTCAAAATTTACTCTGAGTACAGGCAAACCTGTGCATTTGGGAAAGTTTTAAGGCATAGCATGCCCTAGATAAATAGAATTTAATTGCATTGTAGGATTTAGAAAATTCATAACTTAACTGGATTTTGCCGTACACTTTTTTTCGTCCCTGCAGAAGATGATAAAATCAACAAACAGTTGAGTTTACCTTGATATGGTCCACTCAGGTACACAGTTTAAATAATCAATTATTGTCAGGTATGTATTGTCCATCTCATGTCCATGTCAAGCAATACAGCTCACTTCAATTATTACCTGTGGGGAAGTTCTCAAACCTGTTTCCCAACTTAGTTTATTTTGGCACCTTCTGGGGGAATGAAAAAAAGTCCACGGCAAAATCCTGGTAAGTTTTTATTTTTCTAAAACATAAAACATATTTGAAATTTATTTATCTAGGGCATGCCATGCCTGAAATTTTTTTACAGATGCGCAGGTTTGTCTGTACTCAGAGTAAATTTTGAGGTGAAAATACGGCCATTTTAGCCATAGGGTCCACATGAACCTTAAGGTGAGCGATTCAGGCTCTTGAGAGCCTCTTGTTATCTATGAAAACAAGAAAATTTCAAATGATTTGTTAAAATTCAGAACTTTTACACGGTGTCTTGAACTCAAGGTTGGGCGGTAAATACCACCCCCGGTATTTACCAGTGGTATTTACCGGTATTTACCGCCCCGGACAATACTCCCCAAGTGGTCAATACTGGCAAATACTGGTCAATTAAAATTTTCATGGTTGTTTCTACTTTTAATTGAAGTAAAAACTTGATAAAATATACTTAAACTTTAACCTTTATGCATGTGTCAGCTTATAAAATTAATGAATTGGATATGTTTTATTCATTTATAACACTTATTCTTACTGATTAAAAAAATTATAAAAATAATTATGAATTATTATATTGCATATATACTTTAGATATGTATATACAAATTGATGATTTTACAGGTAATTAAAATTAAAGGTAAATTAAACTACAGGTAAATGAAGTTACATGGGTCTTTTTACCTATTACCTGGCATTGCTAGGTGTGAAAATTTAATGACTAAAACCACAGCCTCCAATAAAAGTTGACAGTGCAAGGGTTGAAAGTAATAAAATTGATATATGAAGACTCCCTTAAACAATAAATTATTTCCTGTCTATTTAACTGTGAAATAAAAACCTTCTTCATGCAGGAAATGGAAATTTGAAGAAGGGACAAAAAGTTTTTCTTTTACTATAATATTATGTACACATTAATCAATGTAGATCCCTGTTTCAATTTACAATAGAATTAGAAATATTAAAAACATTTAAAATGATTTGAACACTTTCTTTATAAATTAATTATTAATAGTAATTATAAATCAGACCAAGTAGATAGTGGTTTTTATAGTAATGACCACTCAAAATTCAATCGACCAGTATTTGCCGGTATTTCCCAGTATTTCCCAGTATTTCACGGTATTTACCGGAATTTACCACTGGCATGGTCTTGACCGCTTTTTTGCCAACCTTGCTTGAACTTCCACCTGTCCACATTTGGACAAGTCTATTTCTATGAGAACAGGCATCTTACGGACTGGTGACAAATAAAGGAAACGAACTTATTGTATAACTAGTTTTAAACACAGACTTCGTTCCGCAAAATTATTTGCGCAAACAATATTTCAAGGTCATTAATAATTGATTTGTCTATTTTTAGAAACGTAAACTGAAAGTTTCATTTTTTCACAACAGAAAGTGTCATCACTTCTGTATTAAGTGATTTATGCATTTCCTTTCATAAAAAAAGGACATTTTAATTATTTTTCAGGGATAATGCATTTGTTAGGGTCGGCTGGAATAAAAAAGCATGAAAAGTCAATTTTATTTTTATTCTGGAAATCAGCAAAGTCGGGTCGGCGGATCCGTAAACCAACAAATTAAAAAATCCTGGCCTTATTTTACATTTTAATATTTTATGATGTATTTAAAAGAGTAGTTATTGTTGCAAACTCCGTTAGAAATTTGAATTGATATCAGTTTTGTAAAAAGGGAAACGGGGATGTGAAAAAAAAAATGGGGTGGGGGGGGGGGGGTTAAATTTTTCTCATTTCAGATTTCATAAATAAAAAGAAAATTTCTTCAAACATTTTTTAGAGGATTAATATTCAACAGCATAGTGAATTGCTCAAAGGCAAAAAAAATGTTTTAAGTTCATTAGACCACATTCATTCTGTGTCAGAAACCTATGCTGTGTCAACTATTTAATTTTAGATTTAAATAAGTTTGAAGAAGAAATCTTTAATTGATTTGTAAAATCTTGACATTTGTTTTGTGTAAAAAAAACCATGTAATGTCAAAAATTTGATCACAATCCAAATTCAGAGCTGTATCACGCTTGAATGTTTTGTCCATACTTGCCCCAACTGTTCAGGGTTCGACCTCTGCGGTCGTATAAAGCTGCGCCCTGCGGAGCACCTGGTTATAATGTAATATTGTGTAATGTGTGTTTACAAGTAATAACAAACAGCTGTGAAACAATAAACAAATAATCTGGGTATGTGGCATATTTTTGTCATCATTGCCATTTACCCTACGTTTTATATGTCATCAAAACACAATACATGTTATGTATGTACACAATAAATAGTTCTTCAAATTGATAATATGTTCTATAAACTTACACTGTGCCAGAATCTGGCAGATATGTCAATAAATGATGCTAAATCATCAAGGTGAGCATGTAAATAAGGGCAAATGACAAAAGAGGGGAAAGAAACTAGCTAAATAATAAATGAAAGTCAACATTTGGAAACATAATGAAATATCTATGTACAAGTTTTGTCAAGGTAGTTTATTTTAGTTATAGCTTCCAGAACGTTTTACATCAAACATACTTGGATCTGATGAATATTATTCTAGAATTATGTGTTTTCTACACCGAAATGAGTATGCTACATTCATACTATTAATCTTGAGCATCCCTTTTGAATATTTGTTTGCACTAAATTTGTTATGTGATTGTTTTTTTTTCAAGTCTTGTGAAAGGTTTTTCAATTATATTGTTAAACTTGGTTTTAATTCAACAAAATATCATGTTTCTGATTTGTATTTGCAGTCCCTCAGGTTGTACATTTTGGGGTAAGAAACCATGGAGTAGGAAAAAGAAGATATTATGGCAACTTGGAACTTTAGTAGGAGCACCTGTTGGGATAACACTGATTGCTGGAATAGCAGTACCAGCTATGATTATTGGTATACCTGTATGGGTGGGACGAAAGGTAAGAGAGCAGTTCCAGCTATGATTATTGGTATACCTGTATGGGTGGGACGAAAGGTAAGATTGCAGTTCCAGCTATGATTATTGGTATACCTGTATGGGTTGGACAAAAGGTAAGATAGCAGTTCCAGCTATGATTATTGGTATACCTGTATGGGTGGGATGAAAGGTAAGATAGCAGTACCAGCTATGATTATTGGTATACCTGTATGGGTGGGACAAAAGGTAAGATAGCAGTTCCAGCTATGATTATTGGTATACCTGTATGGGTTAGACGAAAGGTAAGATAGCAGTTTCGGCTATGATTATTGGTATACCTGTATGGGTTTGAAAAAAAGGTATGATTGCAGTTCCAGCTATGATTATTGGTATACCTGTATGGGTTATACGAAAGGTAAGATAGCAGTTTCGGCTATGATTATTGGTATACCTGTATGGGTTTGATAAAAGGTAAGATTGCAGTTCCAGCTATGATTATTGGTATACCTGTATGGGTGGACCGAAAGGTAAGATAGCAGTTTCAGCTATGATTATTGGTATACCTGTATGAGTTAGACGAAAGGTAAGATTGCAGTTCCAGCTATGATTATAGGTATACCTGTATGGGTTGGACAAAAGGTAAGATAGCAGTTCCAGCTATGATTATTGGTATACCTGTATGGGTTTGATGAAAGGTAAGATTGCAGTTCCAGCTATGATTATTGGTATACCTGTATGGGTTTGAAAAAAGGTATGATTGCAGTTCCAGCTGTGATTATTGGTATACCTGTATGGGTGGACCGAAAGGTAAGATAGCAGTTTCAGCTATGATTATTGGTATACCTGTATGGGTTAGACGAAAGGTAAGATTGCAGTTCCAGCTATGAGTATAGGTATACCTGTATGGGTGGGACAAAAGGTAAGATAGCAGTTCCAGCTATGATTATTGGTATACCTGTATGGGTGGGACGAAAGGTAAGATAGCAGTTCCAGCTATGATTATAGGTATACCTGTATGGGTGGGACAAAAGGTAAGATAGCAGTTCCAGCTAGAATTATTGGTTTACCTGTATGGGTTGGACAAAAGGTAAGATAGCAGTTCCAGCTATGATTATTGGTATACCTGTATGGATTGGAAGATAGGTAAGATTGCAGTTCCAGCTATGATTATTGGTATACCTGTATGGGTTGGACAAAAGGTAAGATAGCAGTTCCAGCTATGATTATTGGTATACCTGTATGGGTTTGATGAAAGGTAAGATTGCAGTTCCAGCTATGATTATTGGTATACCTGTATGGGTTTGAAAAAAGGTATGATTGCAGTTCCAGCTGTGATTATTGGTATACCTGTATGGGTGGACCGAAAGGTAAGATAGCAGTTTCAGCTATGATTATTGGTATACCTGTATGGGTTAGACGAAAGGTAAGATTGCAGTTCCAGCTATGAGTATAGGTATACCTGTATGGGTGGGACAAAAGGTAAGATAGCAGTTCCAGCTATGATTATTGGTATACCTGTATGGGTGGGACGAAAGGTAAGATAGCAGTTCCAGCTATGATTATAGGTATACCTGTATGGGTGGGACAAAAGGTAAGATAGCAGTTCCAGCTAGAATTATTGGTTTACCTGTATGGGTTGGACAAAAGGTAAGATAGCAGTTCCAGCTATGATTATTGGTATACCTGTATGGATTGGAAGATAGGTAAGATTGCAGTTCCAGCTATGATTATTGGTATACCTGTATGGGTTGGACATAAGGTAAGATTGCAGTTCCAGCTATGATTTTTGGTATACCTGTATGGGTGGGACGAAAGGTAAGATAGCAGTTCCAGCTATGATTATTGGTATACCTGTATGGGTTTGACGAAAGGTAAGATTGCAGTTCCAGCTATGATTATTGGTATACCTGTATGGGTTTGATGAAAGGTAAGATAGCAGTTCCAGCTATGATTATTGGTATACCTGTATGGGTTTGACGAAAGGTAAGATTGCAGTTACAGCTATGATTATTGGTATACCTGTATGGGTTGGGCAAAAGGTAAGATTGCAGTTCCAGCTATGATGATTGGTATACCTATATGGGTTGGACGAAAGGTAAGATTGTAAGTAACATCTGATGTCTTTAACATTACAATGAGCTTATCATCAGTTTACAAAAGACTCATCAGTCCTGCAAGAGAAGTCTTTTGTAAACAAAACGTATTTCTTCTTTTAAAAAAGTTAAAAAGACCAAATAAAGTACAAAAACTAAAGAGCATTGAGGATCAAAATTGTGGAAAAATTTTGTCAGGTACAGCTAGGTAATCTGATAAGTATTATATTGCTGTCCATGAATTACTTAATGCACGTGTAATACATATACAATGGAAATTACCGACAAGTTGTTAATGACATGTCAAGGTCAAACTCAATTCACATGTTTTACAGTAATATCCTGGCTTAGAGGAAATTTTTTTTGACATGTTATTCATAAAAAAAAATAGACCTGTTTTGTGTTGAAATTGACATTTAAATTAAACTACTGTTCAAACTCTAGACTACCTTACAATTTTATACTGTAAATTTGAACCAGGATACAGATTGAAGGAAGGAGAAAAAAAAACATTATTGCAGACCATTTTAAATACACAAGGAATCCATATATATATGAAAAGAATTAAAAGAAACAAAGAATATTTTACAAAGTTTAGTTATTGGTAGAGCAACACTAACAGCATGTATATTTAAATAGTCAGTCTTGTGCTTGTTTCTCAAACTACATATTTCTTTTCTGTCAGTTAATGGTTAAGAGCTAATTGTTTACATGTTGATTTTGTTTCATTTACAGATTCACTCAAAGTATAAACTGAGTCCTAAACATAGGAGAAACTTGGCCATAACTGGTGGTGTCGCAACATCTATCCTGTTTTCACCAGTAGTAGCAGGACTTGCAGTCGGTTTGTACATCTTTATCTATATGTTTATAAAGGTTGAGTATATGTGTACTTGGAAAATACTTCTTCAGATCCAAGGTTGTGCTATTTAGACATCATTCATTTGCAAAACTGCCTTCACTATGTACAGTGTGTAGTAAGGTTTTATAAAAATATTACTTTTGTAAGTAGGATGATGGCTTTTCTCTTTGGTTTAATTATGTGGGTGTAAACTGCATTTCAAAATATTCAAATGGATGACAATGTTACAAAATTGAGAATGGAAATGGGGAATGTGTCGAAGAGAAAACAATCCGATCAAAGTGCAGAAAACAGTTCAAGGGTATTCAACACATTTATGAAAAGCATTAATACCATCCTTCATTTCTCCCTTGGCACTCTGGCTTCCTCCACCAATAGAAATTGGCCGTCACAAAATAGCTCAAAACCAATGCTTAAAAGTGGTGTTAAAACCCCAAAGTCAAAAATCAAATCAAATCATTTCCTCCTGAAGTGACTTCTACCTAAAATTCTTAAGTTTAGTGATCCCTGTACTTTCTAATCACCTTGTCCATCTGTCTGTGTGTCCAAAACAAATGATTTTCAGATGATTCCTTGTGTATCAATGACTTGATTGAGATTATTGTCGAGCCTACAACTTTTGTTGCAGAAAGCTCGACATAGGGATAGTGATCCGGCGGCGGCGGCAAGGTCCTCGTGTCTGTCAGACAGTTTTCACTTGACCTCGACCTCATTTCATGGATCAGTTAACAAGGTTAAGTTTTGGTGGTCAAGTCCATATCTCAGATACTATAAGCAATAGGGCTAGTATATTCGGTGTATGGAAGGACTGTAAGGTGTACATGTCCAACTGGCAGGTGTCATCTGACCTTGACCTCATTTTCATGGTTCAGTGGTTATAGTTAAATTTTTGTGTTTTGGTCTGTTTTTCTCATACCATATGCAATAGGTTTACTATATTTGTTGTATGGAATGATTGTTAAGTGTACATGTCTAGCGGGCAGATGTCATGTGACCTTGACCTCATTTTCATGGTTCAGTGGTCAAAGTTAAGTTTTTGAGTTTTGTTCTTTTTATCTAATGCTATATGCCATAGGTCAACTATATTTGGTGTATGGAAATATTTTATGATCTTTATGTCAGTCGAGCAGGTTTTATTTCACCGTGACCTCATTTTCACGGTTCATTGCAGAGTGTTAAGTTTTTGTGATTTGGTCTATTTTTCTTAAACTATAAGTAATGTGTCAACTATATATGTTGTATAGAAGCATTGTTAGCTGTACCTGTCTGCCTGGCATGGTTCATCTGACCTGGAACTCTTTTTCAAGGTTCATTGGTCTTTGTTTAGTTATCTTGGTTAATGTTAAGTTTATGTGACAGTTGTAATAAAGCTTAGCTTTATACTTAGGACTATCAACATAATATCAATGATTAGTATAGAAGGCGAGACATTTCAGCGTGTGCACTCTTGTACATGTATAGATAGGAGTTATAGAGCTGTAATAACAACTGACAATACTATGCCCAAAAGTAAATACAATGAAAGGTCAAATAACCAAAAGTTAAAAAAATCACATAGAAAACAAAAACTTGACCCTTTCATTGATAGCTGTCCCAACAGAAGCTACCCTGAGACAATGGCTTGCATGGCTATTGTGACACAAGTGAGAGATCTTCATATTAGATATCAATAAAAACTTGTCTGTAGTTATTTATGTCTTTAATTTATTCACATACAATATAAACACAGTTTTGTTCATGCTTTGAAAAAAAATTGTCATAGAATAATCAAAGAAGAAGGCCCGGTAAGACCCCATTTTGGCCCCAAAATATTGCATTTTTACAAATTAGCTATGCGAGAATATAAGTGAACCAACACCTGGAGTGGTGATTGTGTGGTAGGGTAAAAACGAGTGGATACAGCTAGGCATTCACAGTCATCTTGAGAAAAATGAATATGTCGACAAAAAAGACAACAACACTCAAGTTTTTAATGCAAAGTATCTGTTTATTCTGTCTACATGTTTCGCCTAGTAGATAGGCATCATCAGGACAATTATACAAAGAAATATGACAGTGAAGTATGAATCTTGCGGTTTAGCGGTTTAACCGGAAGTGTAAGTTACATAATAGTAGTTATGGTGACGTTATATAAATAGAAAGTGAAAGTGAAAGTGAATTAAAATAGAAAATATTCGGTAATGGTGCGAAGTGTATGATCGTCGCACATTTTGGAAATTAAAATAGTGGTAGATCCGTAAATATTTAATTATGAGTTGTGTTAATGATTAAAGCTGTGGTTTGATGTTGAATCTGGAAGCAGTAACTTGAGGGTCCCAGAGTGAAGCCAGTTGACTATACGGAATGACTAGTGAGATGTTGTCCAATTTGGAATACACTGACATGATTAGTAGATAACCACAACGTACAATACCACAAAAGACCTCCCATGAGATTAACTACACAAAACGGGATAGATGTCAACCCTATGAGATGCTGTTACCATTCAAGAAAACACTAACATTTCTATTCATATAACGTCACCATAACTACTATTATGTAACTTACACTTCCGGTTAAACCGCTAAACCGCAAAATTCATACTTCACTGTCATATTTCTTTGTATAATTGTCCTGATGATGCCTATCTACTAGGCAAAACATGTAGACCGAATAAACAGATACTTTGCGGTAAAAACTTGAGTGTTGTTGTCTTTTTTGTAGACAAATTAGCTAAGTGTTTAAAAATGTCAAAAATCTTCATCAGATGTACTTCAAAGTTTAGGCCAAAATGAACCCTTACCAGACCTTCTCTTTTTGCATATTTTTGGCATTAAAACATGAAATTCATGAAATATGACTTGTTGACCTAGAATTGTAATTTTTTGTCGAGCCTGCAACTTTTGTTGCAGAAAGCTCGACATAGGGATAGTGATCCGGCGGCGGCGGCGGTGTTAGCTAACTTCTTAAAAGCTTTATATTTTAGAAGGTGGAAGACCTGGATGCTTCATACTTTGTATATAGATGCCTCATGTTACGAAGTTTCCGTCAGTCACATGTCCAATGTCCTTGACCTCATTTTCATGGTTCAGTGACCACTTGAAAAAAAAGTTCAGATTTTTTGTAATGTTGAATTCTCTCTTATTATAAGTAATAGGATAACTATATTTGATATGTGCGTACCTTGAAAGGTCCTCATGTCTGTCAGACAGTTTTCACTTGACCTCGACCTCATTTCATGGATCAGTGAACAAGGTTAAGTTTTGGTGGTCAAGTCCATATCTCAGATACTACAAGCAATAGGGCTAGTATATTCGGTGTATGGAAGGACTGTAAGGTGTACATGTCCAACTGGCAGGTGTCATCTGACCTTGACCTCATTTTTATGGTTCAGTGGTTATAGTTAAATTTTTGTGTTTTGGTCTGTTTTTCTCATACTATATGCAATAGGTCTACTACATTTGTTGTATGGAATGATTGTAAGGTGTACCTATCTAGCGGGCAGATGTCATGTGACCTTGACCTCATTTTCATGGTTCAGTGGTCAAAGTTAAGTTTTTGAGTTTTGGTCTTTTTATCTAATACTATATGCCATAGGTCATCTATATTTGGTGTATGGAAATATTTTATGATCTTTAGGTCAGTCGCGCAAGTTTTATTTGACCGTGACCTCATTTTCGCGGTTCATTGCACAGTGTTAAGTTTTTGTGTTTTTGTCTATTTTTCTTAAACTATAAGTAATAAGTCAACTATATATGTTGTATAGAAGCATTGTTAGCTGTACATGTCTGCCTGGCATGGTTCATCTGACCTTGACCTCATTTTCAAGCTTCCTTGGTCTTTGTTTAATTATCTTGGTTAATGTTAAGTTTATGTGACAGTTGTATTAAAGCTTAGCTTTATACTTAGGACTATCAACATAATATCAATGATTAGTATAGAAGGCGAGACATTTCAGCGTGTGCACTCTTGTTAAACCAAAACAGCAAAAGTTTGAAAATTATAACAAGGTCACAAGTACAAATTCCTTACTCTAAATAATGTCCATTTCATGTATTCTATGTAAAAAAAAGTATACAAATTGGTCTTCAAGTCTTCCAAATTCTTTCAAAAAAATTGTTCCCTCATTTCAAATTTGAGTTAAATCTGTAAATTTTATCTGATTTGACACAAATTTCATTAAATGGAAGCGTCGTGCTTACACTTTCATCTGGTTATTCAGCAAAGAAAGATTACTTGTGTTTGCAATGTTTCTAAGTGGGAAATATAAAAGAGGTATTTCCATCCTGTTAAAAGTGGGACTCATCATTAGCTGTCTGAAGCGTGAATCTCTGTATAAAGGGATTTGTCAGCTAAAGGGTTAACACATTGGCGGGAGGGGGAGTTCCAGGGGTTGGAACCCCCCCCTTTTTTTTGGCCCATCAATGCATTTGAATATACAACATATAGTTGGAACCCCCCTTTGTCCTGGGTTAGAAATACACCCCCTTTTTTCAAAATGGCTAGATCCGCCCCTGTAACACCACCAAAAGCTAAGGTGAAATCAGGTCCTGTAAAAGGATAAGTATCTTATGTTCCACATGTGACACCTGTAATGTTTTAAGACAAACTAAAACAGACAGCATGTTGATAATCCTGACAATGTTAATTGTATGTATAATTCTGACAATGTTTAACAGGTATTGGTGTTCCTATATTACTTGCCTATGTGTATGGAGTGGTTCCTATCTCACTGTGTCGTAGTGGTGGATGTGGAGTCACAGCAACAAACAAAGGAGGGGTTCGCTTTGAATTTGATGAAGAAAATGAAACTGTTGGACCAGCTGGACCAGGTAATATTTATTTGGACTGTAAAGTAATGAAGCCTTAGGGTATGATTTATCTATAAATGTCATTCTGTCTGTTCCTGTTTTGGTATTACTTAAAATTTGATAGCACTCACCATGAAATATTACTAACGGTAACATAAAAAATGTGTATAAAAGATCAGAAAAGTGTTCCCACATATAACTTTCTTGTGCTATTTTTAGCTCACGTTCAGGTAGAATTTTCTCATTGTTTGGCACTGTCATTTAGGAGATAACTGTATTGTATTTTAAGCTCCGACGGCATCAATTGGGGATTTGATGGTCGCAAATTAAGTTTACTGGCGACGCATTAGCGGAGACAGTAAACGGGTATTTGGGACCATCAAATCCCAAATTGATGCCGTCGGAGCTTAAAATACAATATTGTTATCTCCATTCTAATGAAACTAACAGAAAACAATGTTAAAACATGTATTTAAAATCTGTCATATGCAGTCTGCTCTTGCGCGTACGTCCCATAGCATCAATTGTCAATTGATGCCATGTAAGAAAGTGACGTTATCCAATCAAAATGAACGTTACAAACGTTGTTGCATTAGAATGTCTGTTAACTTTTAGAAAAAAACTTATCCTTTGAAACTACAGGGTTAGTTAAACTAAACTTGTCCACAATCATCATTTTGTGGTATTTAGTTTAATTGGCTAGCCTGCCAACTAACTTGATTATGGCTAAAAATAGAACATATTGATATAAATAAAGATTTTTGTCAAGCCTGCAACATTTATGTCACAAAAGCAAGACATAGTTATTCTATATTCGGTTGAAAGCGCCATCAACATTTAGTTTTAAAGTTTTAAGCCTAATTTCATGGTCAGTTGAACATAAAAAAGTATGAGTGGGGCATCCATGTACTATGGACAGATACTTGTTTAGGTAATGTTGAATATTAAAAACATTGACACGATGATAGCTCTTTCTTTTATTGATATGCAGAAACTCTTCTTGTTTTGGTAGATACACAGAGTGTTGGTACTGGACACAATGTGGCTAACCCAAGCATTGCTCCAAGTATTGGTGATGCTTCACTTGGTATGACAAACAGTCTGAGTGCCAGTGGTAGTCACATGGATAGAGTTGGCATCATTAGGGATGAGATAAGTGATAGGGACTCAGCCAGTAATAGAGCTATAGGGGGATATAGTTTGAATGGTAGCCTCTGTGGGGGAAATTACTATACACAAAAGTAAGTATATATAATTTTTCTTATTTCTGATTTTTTTTTTGAAGTTTAAGTATATATTCACAGCAGTAAATAGAATGCATGTATGTGGGGTACTAGTCTGGCTATGCAAAACAGCATAGATTTGTCTACATATATATCTCAGTTGTGCTTGAATCAAAACAAAGATAAAGCCAAATCAAATATGAAGTTAAAGAGCATTGAAAAACAACTTTGTTAAAACATGTGCCAAATATATACTAGTAGTAAGGTAGACAGAGAACCCAATATACTATCAATAAACATAATTTACGCGATTCAGAAAAAAGTAATTTTTAAAGAAGTATTTTATGCAAATATGTATAATGCTTGATAATTATAAATTTTATGATCATGTCTTTCAGGCTAGAGATTCAAGCTGATGTGTCATCAAATATGCCTGATATAAGGTGCAGTATTTTTAATTCATGTATAATTTGATATCAAAATGTTAACTTTATCACATTTATGTATGTATGTCCTAAAGAAGGGGTGGGAATATTTACCTTATTCAAAATTCAAGAAAAGGCTGAAATATTTCTAATTTGTCTAAGAATTCCAACTGCATGTTTTTAAATCACAACTATATCATAATTTCATGAATTTCTTTAAGATGTTTGTTTTGAAACCTTTTGATACAAGACAAATATTCATACAACTTCAGAGCACATCAAGATACGTTAAGATAGTTTGACAGAAAATAATGAATGAATAACATAGATATAAATTTAATGGATGGCATACGAATTTCTCTAAATGTGCAAACTCAAAAGAACAATATTAATTTGTTAATATTTGGTCAGATTGACTTTGATAATTCTTGTAATTGTTTCTTTATTTGAACTATAATTGTGTTGTGTGATACCATATCATTAGCTCATTTTGAAATATAATTGTTGATCGAAATTATAAAACTAAAGTGTACCTGGATTTTTTGTGTGTGAGTTACAAAAATGTACATCAAAATTAATCAATACAGATGCAAACAAAGCAAATCTTGTTCATGAGGTAACAAGTTTGATAAATTTTGACACCAAGAATGTATTTGGGATATGTTCCACATAAATATCAAGTTAGTAAACTTTGAAGATTTTATTGTATTTTGGTTGCCATTTTGAAAATAAGGTAAATTATACAACTCTTTATTTACTTATACTAATCTTGAATCTCTTCTACATTCAGGGATAAAGACACTTCTTCTGTTGTAACAGCAACATCGGCATATGAAGTCCAGGTTGACATGCCTTCAAGGGGAAGACATAGTAGTGTGGAAAGCAGTACATTAGTTAGTGCAAAGCAAAGAAATGTGTCTGGTCAAAGTTCACCAATATCTGGTTGTAGTGCATATTTATCAGGACCAGAATCACAGAATACTAAATGTAAGAAATGTAAACGACATAATAACAGTAATAGTGACAAATCATGTGAGCAGTCTAGTGTACATTTTGCAGATCAGGTCAGTTTATGTGATGATGTTACCACTCACAGTATAAGTGAAGAGTCAGACAAATTTTTAGGTTACTTGACTTCAGAATCTGCTCATGGTAAATGTTTCACATCCCGTTGTTCAGAGCTGAAATCAGGAATTCCCCCTTGTCAGTCTCGTTTTCAAGATTCCAATGCGTCATCATTACCTGAGGTTGAAGTAGACAGACCTTCATTAAAAGAGTCTGAGAATGCAAGAAAGGCTGTCTCTACATCAGCTTTACCACTTTCGCAATTCAAATTAAGTCACAAAAGTCTATGTAAAAGTAAAAGTCAGGAAGATTGTGCCTTGTCAGACAAATCTAAAGTGGGACGTGTAAGACATCGTAGTTGTGAGCTTGCCATGGAGACAGGACGGATTTCTCCAACAGAGGAAAATGATAATCAATTATAATGATGTGATATTGTAGTATATACAATTTGATGATATCTTTTTCATTTGCTTAAATTTGTACTAATTTTTAAAAGGCAGTTGGCAGCAATTTTTTTTTATAGCAACAGACAGATGATCTTTTAATAACATGAAGTGTAAGTTATAAAATAAGTCTTTCATTCCAGACCATTTTATAAGATTAAACTCTGTAAGGTTTTTGATACCATCAAGGCTGTAATGATAGTATTCCTAAATTCTCATTCTTTCAGATTTTAGAAAGATTTTTGGTTTACTCCATGTACTACAATGATGCTGGTTTTCCATCTATATTCTCATTGCCACAAATCATCTGTATATTATATTGTTATTTGTTTTTCGTAACATGTTTAGTGGTTATGTATTTTTTTATTTCTGAAAATTTAACCTACAAAAAAAGTGCAAGTTATTGTCTAATATATGGAATATATCTTTAAAACATTGGAAGGATAAAAGTTGTGCCAGTTTAAAATCAACTAACTTTTTATATAATTTCCCCTTAACTTAGAATATCAGCTTGAAAGACCTACAAGTGTCACTTGTAAGCAATCAAAAGACTCCTTACAATTTTTGACTCAAATTGAAGTGTTCTTCCAATTATCTAAAAATAAATAATGTTAGAATATGCAATAAAGGTAAGCTATACAAATATATCCCTTGAATGAAACTCTCAGTTAACTCTTTATGGGAGATGTTACTGCACAGTACACACATTTAGACAGAAAAGGAAAATATCATTTTGTTTCAAAAATTAAATTTTTTTTTTCATTAGCAGTCTCTTGGTTCAATTCTGTTGAGCTAAAAAAACATACCCTGATATTGGATTGGCTTGCGAGTCAAAGATTCAAGTCATTGGAAAATGTATTCATGCAACTTTAATTTGACGGTAGTGGAGAATGCAGCCATTTTGAAGGGGGTGGGGGGTAGGGGTGTTTCCAACCCAGGATAAAGGGGGTTCCAACTATATGTCCCTATTCAAATGCATTGATCGTCCAAAAAAAGGGGGTTCTTACCCCCAGAACCCTTCCCCTGGATCCGTCACTGGAACGTGCATGTATTCAACATGTGTTTTCATTAGAAAAAAAAAAATGTCAACATCTAAAGGTGAAGAATTTAATAGATAAAAGGAAAGTTTGGACTTGTTTAAAATTCTTACTGCACCATTGAATTAAAAGTTTTAAATCTCAATTGATGAAAGCCTTTTCTGCAAAGTTTTAAAATGGTAAAGTAAATTCATTATCATCTAAATTTGATTGATGTAGTTTCTTGTCACTGTGATTTTATTAGAGATTATCCATTATTTGATTTGGAGTTACATAGATAAAAAGGAGTTGCTGGCAGTGAAGAAATATCTACATGTAGATCTTACTGGAACACAATAAAAACCTGTATATTTTAAAAATGACTTGTTTTTGGAAAAACAAAATCCAATGTAGAAAAAGTCAATGAATTTCAAAATGATATATATTTTTGTCAATTAGTTTCTAGCATGTCTGGTAATGTGATAACTTTTCATAAATGTATTATTATTGATAGATCTATATATTATCTGACTAAGTTAAGACATGTTTTCTTAAGGATAAACATGTTTCAATCACCAACTTTCATGACCGCAATCTAAAAAAATGACCTTAAACCTTTCTATATTGTACTGCACAGTGGGTTATTCTTTGTTCATTGTTTAATCACTCCTCTTTTATTCACTTCAGGCCAAAATATTTGGATTCTTCAGATTGTATGGCCACATTATATTTTTATGATGTGCATATTTTCAGAATTTTGATTTTAATGAATTATATATAACAGGTAGTTGACATTTGCTAAACTGTTTATCAATTTTTGCTTTAGTTTTTCATATTTTTGCACACAATGTATTTGAACTTGTACTGTTTCCAAGCCAGAGTGTTTTTATTGTTAGAATATATATAAACATTGTATGTGTCATGGTTATTTTAATCAATGATAGATGTATCTGAACTTGAATCACATATTTCTGCAATCTAAAACATATGTTAATATGTGTTACAGGAAAACGATACTTTGTTCAAGGCAAACAACAAAATATTATTCACTCATAAAGATGATATAACTTTCGTGATGACAATTAATGTTTAAAGTCTTTTATTTTGTACTGCTGTTACCATGTTTTGTTTATGTTGACATTTAAGATGCAGAAACAATGACTGGATTAAATTTTTATACGACCGCAAAAATTAAAAAATATTTTTTTTTGGGGTCATATATTTGTATCACGTCGTCGTCAGCGTCGTTCTAAGAGCGATGATTTCTGGATAATAACTTAAGTATTAGTAAAGGAAGGTTGGAAAAAAAGGGTCCAAAATTAGATTTTGTTTGATTTCATAAAAAATTGAATTATTGGGGTTCTTTGATATGCCGAATCTAATTGTGTATTTAGATTCTTAAGTTTTTGTCTCGTTTTCAAACCTGTCTACATAGGGTCCAAAGGGTCCAATTCTTGGGGTTCCTTGATATGCTGAATCTAACCATGTATTTAGATTTTTGATTATGAACCCCTTTATCAAATTGGTCCACATTGAATTCTAAAGGGTCCAAAATTGAACTTTATTAGATTTCATTAAAATTTGAATTCTTGGGGTTTTTTGATATGCTGTATCGAACCATGTATTTAGAATTTTGATATTGGACCATAATAGATAAATGTCCAATTTAATTTTTTCAAGTTCTGTGTCAGAAACCTATTCTGTGTCAACTATTTAATCACAATCCAAATTCAGAGCTGTATCAAGCTTGAATGTTGTTTCCATACTTGCCCCAACCGTTCAGGGTTCACCCTCTAAGGTCGTATCAAGCTGGGCCCTGGGGAGCACCTGGTTTATAAATAGAATAGTAAAACAGTTACTGGTTATAAAATCAACACTTTTGCTTGTCAAGTTTATCAGATCTGTGCTAGTTTTTTAAGAGGAAGCAGATTTAAAATCAGAGTCGGATGATATAAAAAAAAGATAGATAAACACTGCTCACACTATATTTTTATCTTTAGTGAATGTGGAAATCAGAACCAGAACCATTATTTAGCATTTGATTTTTACATTATAATGAACATGTGTGAGTTACATGTTGATTTTACAACAACTTTACAGTGAACTACAAAAGATGGAAAAACAGTAAAACAGTAAAACAAACATACAAACCAGAAATCATAAGTAATGCCCCTGACATCCACTTATGAAAACCATCCTTCAGAAGGATACGGATTGAAAAAAACTGAAAAGTGAATTGTAGAAAAAAGAGACATTATATTTCAGTTTTCAGATCAATAAAGATTTTACATCTGTGAATATGATCTTGTTTTTTTTTTGTGATTATTTTTCACAGTTTGGTCTGATTAAAAATGTGTGATACTTTTAACGTAATTAATTTTTCATTTGTTTATTCTGTTTAGTTTTTGTTATTGTTCATTGTGAAATATGTTATGTTTGATTTTATTTAGAGATTTTCATAATGTTTATATATTTAATTTCTGTTGCTTCAAAAGCATTCTGTATAAATGTTTTTGTATTAAAAGTGAACCAAAGTGTTTTGTATTTGTTTGAAGGTTAAGAATGCTGCAATTAGAATAAGTAAATCTGGCTTATTGTTTAACATGCATAACAGGAGGTACTACAAATGTTGTCATGAAGTGGAGGGGAACCATATAACTTATAGTGAAGGCTGGGATTGAGTTTGGGGCATTTGCCTCAAACATGCAGGAAAAAGGGGCTAGAAACAAGCATTTTTATACGACCGCAAATTTTGAAAAAATTTTCGTCGTATATTGCTATCACGTTGGCGTCGTCGTCGTCGTCTGGCGTCCGAATACTTTTAGTTTTCGCACTCTAACTTTAGTAAAAGTGAATGGAAATCTATGAAATTTTAACACAAGGTTTATGACCACAAAAGGAAGGTTGGTATTGATTTTGGGAGTTTTGGTCCCAACATTTTAGGAATTAGGGGCCAAAAAGGGCCCAAATAAGCATTTTCTTGGTTTTCGCACTATAACTTTAGTTTAAGTTAATAGAAATCTATGAAATTTTGACACAAGGTTTATGACCACAAAAGAACGGTTGGGATTGATTTTGGGAGTTTTGGTCTCAACAGTTTAGGAATTAGGGGCCAAAAAGGGGCCCAAATAAGCATTATTCTTGGTTTTCGCACAATAACATTAGTTTAAGTAAATAGAAATCAATGAAATTTAAACACAATGTTAATGACTACAAAAGGAAGGTTGGTATTGATTTTGGGAGTTTAGGTCCCAACAGTTTAGGAATTAGGGGCCAAAAAGTAGACTATTGTCCAGAATAGTAAGCAAGAAATATCTAATTGCAAAATATTGTGCAATAGCAAGATTTTTTTTTAATTGGAGTTATCTTTCTTTGTCCAGAATCAACTTAAATCTTTGTTATATACAATATACAATGTATATTCACTTTTTACTACCAACTTATAAATTAAAATAATCTTTACCATTCAGTGATAACAAGCAGTTTTTTTACATCTTAATATTTTATGATGTATTTAAATGAGTAGTTATTGTTGCAAACTCCATTAGAAATTTTAATTGAGATTAGTTTTGGAATAAGGGAAAGGGGGATGTGATTAAAAAAATTGGGTTCAATTTTTCTCATTTGAAATTTCATAAATAAAAAAGAAAATTTCTTCAAACATTTTTTTGAGAGGATTAATATTCAACAGCATAGTGAATTGCTCTAAGAGAAACAAAAATTTTAAGTTCATTAGAACACATTCATTCTGTGTCAGAAACCTATGCTGTGTCAACTATTTAATCACAATCCAAATTTAGAGCTGAATCCAGCTTGAATGTTGTGTCCATACTTGCCCTAACCGTTCAGGGTTCAACCTCTGCGGTCGTATAAAGCTACGCCCTGCGGAGCATCTGGTTCTAGTTTCCAAACAATAACTTGTGTTTAAGTATATGGATCTCATTGAAATTGTACAAGGTTCCACACTACAATGGGAAGGCTAGGATTGAGTTCCGGTTAATGGCTCCAAAAAGGGGGAGGGGGTCATTTGTTTCAAAAAGAGTTTGGGAGGAGGGGGTTCCAATATTTTTCAGGGGTTCATATTTTTTATTTGAAATTTTTTCAATATTTTGAAAAGTTCCTACAAGAGAAGAAATCTTCAATTGCACTGTATTGTGCAATAGATTTTTAAGATCTTTGACCACATTTATTTTGTGTCAGAAACTTACATTATGTCAAAAAAATTTTCACAATAGGATCAAGCTTGAATATTGTGTCCAGAACTACCCCAACTGTCACGGGTTCAACCTCTGCAGTTCTATCAGATTGCACTCAGCGAATCATTTTATTTGTTATTATCTTGAATATTATTATACCACTACAAAAAATTTTGCTGTCATATATTGGTATCACGTCGTCATCGTAGTCGGAAGACATTTGGTTTTTGTACAATAGCTTTAGTATAAGTAAATAGAAATTATGAAATTTAAACACAAGGTTTATGTCCACAAAAGGAAGGTGGGATTGATTTTGAGGGTTATGGTCCCAACAGTTTAGGAATTTGGGGCCAATTTTTTGTGGAGCTTGTGATTTTTGTCGCAGAAAGCTCGACATAGGAATAGTGATCTGGTGGCGGCGTTGTCGTTAGCTAACTTCTTAAAAGCTTCATATTTTAGAAGGTGGATGACCTGGATGCTTCATACTTTGTATATGGATGCCTTATGTTACGAAATTTCCATCAGTCACATGTCAAATATCCTTGACCTCATTTTCATTGTTCAGTGACTACTTAAAAAAAAAAGTTGAGATTTTTTGAAATGTGAAATTCTCTCTTATTATAAGTAAAAGAATAACTTTATTTGGTATGTGGGTACCTCGTGCCTGTCAGACAGTTTTCACTTGACCTCGACCTCATTTAATGGATCAGTGAACAAGGTTAAGTTTTGGTGGTCAAGTCCATATCTCAGATACTGTAAGCAATACAGTCAATAACCTTGACCTCATTTTCATGGTTCAGTGGTTATAGTTAAGTTTTTGTGTTTTGGTCTGTTTTTCTTGTACTGTATGCAATAAGTCTACTATATTTGGTGTATGGAATGATTGTAAGGTGTACATGTCTAGCTGCAGCTGTCATCTGACCTTGACCTCATTTTCACGAGGAGGAGGTTCAATTAGCAACAGCAAAGTGTATTGCATAAAAGCAAAAAAAGAGAATATAAATCCAAATATTGTAACTAATTCAAGTTCTTTGACAACAGTTATTCTGTGTCAGAAACCTATTAAGTGTCAAATATTAAATTACAATCCCTTTCAGATCTGTATCATGCAATTATTGTGTAAATTTTTGCCCAACTGTTTGGGGTTGGAACTCTGCAGTCGTATCCAGCTGTGCTTGGCGAAGCAATTTATGATAGATAAAGATAAAATGTGAACAGCAAAAATGTTCAGCAAAGTAAGATCTTTAAATAAGTTTTAATATGACCAATATTGTTTATATTGACACCTGAAGGAGATATTGCCCTACCGGAGCAGAGGGGGCATTAAGTTTTACCCTTTTTCATCTGTACGTCTGTATGTCCCATTATTAGTTTCTGTTTGCCTCAACATAATGTTATGAAACTTATAGCCAATGCTAATAACCACAGAACACAGATCAAGTTTGAAAGTTTTTGGTTTTACTTTAACCGTTATAGAGTTTTGCCTCTTTACAAATAAAATAAAATGCTTTGCAGGATGCAGCTTTATACAACTGTAGAGGTCAAATCCTGAACAGTTGGGGCAAGTATGGACACAACATTCATGCTTGATACAGCTCTGAATTTGGATTGTGATTAAATATTTGACACAGCATGAATGTGAGCTAAGAACTTAAAAAAAATAAATTGGACATTTACCTATCATGGTCCAGTATCCAAAATCTAAATACATGGTTAGATTCAGCATATCAAAAAACCTCCAGAATTCAATTTTTGATGAAATCAAACAAAATGTTTAATTTTGGACCCTTTTGTCCTCAATGTGGACCAATTTGATAATGGGCCCAAAGATAAAAAATCTAAATACATGGTTAGATTCAGCATATTAAATAACTCCATACATTCATTTTTTATTGAAATCGAACAAAGTTTAATTTTGGACCTTGATCTGGACCAACTTGAAAACAGGGCCCATAATCAAAAATCAAAATACATGTTAAGATTCAGCATATTAAAGATCCCCTAGAATTCTTTTTTTGTTGAAATCAATTTTGGAACCTCTGGACCTTATTGTGGAACAATTTGAAAACGGGACCAAAAATTTTGCGGTCGTATACAAATTGCTAGATATTTGGATCTGTTCTTTAGCTTAAGTAAGCTTCAACCAAATGTTATGAAACAATGCTTATCACTAAAAAAATACAGATCAAATTTTAATTTTGGGGGTGTCACTTTTTATAATGGAAAAATTGCTGCCTTTTCGTTTCCTTTCTCTTTAACCAAATGTTACAAAACAAGTGTTATATCACAAAACTCAGATAAAGTACAAATTTTGGAAGCGTCACTTTTACTGTTTACAGTTATGTCCCTTTATAACTTTATATGATAGACAAGTGGGAGAATAGTTTAATTATGCAGTTAAGCTGCATTATGCGAGCACACTAGATTTGTGTTCTTCCCAATAAATGCTGAAATACTTGCCATTGTTATTATCTAGCTCGCTACTATGTTATATATAACTAATTGGACACTTTTTTAATACTTTTTATTCTGGATTACAAAAAATATGACCAGAAAAACCTTAAATGATCGTCGATTTATCCAAAAGTTTTGAAGTTACACATAGGAAGTAGTGCTTATTAAGAACCCTTGTGTAGTTCATTATGACTTGTACTTTCGGCCAAGATGTCAAAGAACAATTGTATGAAATATTTAATCGCCGAAAATCTCTTAATACAAGTAGTTTAGATTTCCCAAATGGCAAAAGTCGTAGGAATATTGTTTGTCATCAATACGTAGTACAACTACGTCAGTAGTCTATTATATAATAAGTTCAACTGTTCATGCTGTTGGCGGCAATTTCAAATTAGAAAAAGAAATATTGGTATCTTTTCAATTTGGATGCAGGTGTGCAAATTAGCAGTGGTCCGAGGTCCGCGACCTTCCACTTTTGCAAGCGGAATTTCGCCTAGGATAGTTGGTTTGTAGCTACGCCCGACGTAGTCACCTTCCACTTGAAAGAAAATAAGAGTTAACTTTGCAAACCTTTTCACCATGTTCACTAAAGTCTCCAATTAAACGAGCTAAAAACTTATTTTTATCATTATTATTCATGACAGCGATGTTCGTTTTGTTCAATCGCTAGCTTTATACAGAAAATCGCCGACAAATATTGTATAAATACGAGTAAAATCGTATCTGATTGACAAAAACAACATTGTAAAAACATAACAATGGCGGCCGTGAAGACAAAATTTTACAATATCGGATCCGATCCCGGAAGCGGATAAGGGTAATTCCGGGTTTGGCGATCAATTACGCAGGTGAAAAAAATACATCTATGCATGGTAAATGAATATAAACACTAGAATTGTAAACCAAAAGATATATATAAAAGAAAGAAAAAGCAGAAAAATATTTTATGCAGAAACTTAAAATTCTTTTTGACAAATTTTAATTTAAAAATCCAATACAACGTGACAGCTGGGAACAGTATATCTAACAATGACAACAATATACATGTTCATGGTCACAGTTTAAATTTTCTTTATCAGTGATAAATGATGATAATTAATGCATGTGAGATGCTTTTAAAGTGTAAACGTACTGCAATTTCGAAGGATTATTTTTTTTATCTCAATTTTGAAGGGTCAATTAAAGTAGCTGAAAGTTTCTTTATTTTCACAAATAATGCAACTATATTATATATACCTGAATGTAAGTAAATCATATGATATATAGGTGGCATCCTTTGGGCCACTCCACCCCCTCCTGTTTAATAACTTGGAAACGGTCGAGCTCCCCACCCCTAAACCATATGAGGAGCAGATCCAGGATTTAGGTTAGGAGGGGCGCTAACTTAAATTTTCTCCGAGCAGAGCGAGGCTAAAAAAATATTGAGGTAAAATTATCGGAATATTCTTTGAGCTGAGAACAACCCATGCTTTGCAAATTTAAGGGGGTGCATGCCCCCCCCCCCCCGACTGAATCCGCCCCTGCATATATTCAAGTATAGGACAATATAATAAATAAAATGAAATATAGGGGGAGTCCATGGAGTTACCCCACCCTCCTGTTTGAGAACTTGGAAACGGTCGAGATCCACACCCTTTAACCATATATATTCATGTTTGTGACAATATGAAAAATCAAATGAAATATAGGAAGAGTCGCTTGGGGTCACCCCAACCCTCCTGTTTTAGAATTTAAAAATGGTCTAGATCCCCAACCTTAAACCATATATATTCATGTATGGGACAATATAACAAATCAGATTAAATATAGAGGGAGTCCCTTGGGTCACCCCATCCCTCCTGTTTGAGAATTTGAAACCCGTTGAGATCCCCAACCCTTAACCATATATATTCATGTACGGGACAATATAACAATTCAAATGAAAGATAGGGGGAGTCCCTGGGGTTTCTGTACACCCTCCTGTTTGAGAACTTGGAAATGGTCAAGATCCTCACCCCTAAACCATATATACTGATGTATGGGACAATATAACAAATCAAATGAAATATAGGGAAAGTCCCTGTGGTCACCCCAACCCTCCTGTTTGAGAACTTGGAAACGGTTGAGATCCCCACCCCAAAACAATATATATTCATGTATGGGCCAATATAACTAATTAAATGAAATATAGGGGGAATCCCTGGGGTCACCCTACCCCTCCTGTTTGAGAACTTAGAAACCAATGAGATCCCCCCCTAAACCATATATAGTCATGTATGGGACAATATAACAAATAAAATGAAATGTAGGGGAAGTCCCTAGGGTCACCCTACCCCCAGTAGCGGATCCAGGGGGCCCACTGACCATCCTAAGAGGGGACCCGCTCCAGTCACGCTTCAGTGATTCCCTATATAAGCAACTATTTTTTTTCCCAAAAGGGGGGGGGGGGCGCACCCCCCTAAATCCTCTGCCTACCCCTACATGTTTGAGAACTTGGTTTTTGGTTAACTGCCTTCAGCGCTTACAGCGCTTTGATTTTTATTCACTTATTAGACAGAAATGTATATATTATGATGGTAAATTCGTAAGGCCTCGCAGGAACTTTCTATACTAGTATAGAAAGTCCCTTAGCCTCGAAAGAACATGTGTCCGAGATGTACTTAGACCTTGCAGAATGTGTGAGCTAGTATTCCCCAGATCACCGGCCGATATTATTCCTTGACTCATTTCGCATTGTTTAGATAACTCGACAGAGCAGCTATCTCTACTTCCTTTTCCTGCATAACAAATATTATTCTTCTTTGAGTTTGATCTTAGTTAACAGGCGTGGTTTAAGTGGCTTGTTGCAACACTTTCGACAATCCGTTACATTTCATTCCATCTGCATTGCATTATTACCATAGATGGTAGTTTAAAATTTCTTAAGCGAGCCCAGAATTTGTACAAGTGGTATTCTTTTTCGGACAAGTAATATATCATGGTCACTTGCCCTTAACAAAAAAGTTGATGTTGAACCAGAAGATTTCCTGAGAGATTACTTTAGGGAGTGACCATTTGACTTCAAAAGGGAGGTATGGGTTTTCTTAATAAATATTGTAATATCCCCAGTTTGATGAAAACAAATATTTTGGTCAAGCAGAGGACAATAAAAAAATATTCTGAATCCAGATTTCCCCCAATACATTTTAAAGTATTAAATTTTGAAAAATAATTTGATTGATAGCATCGAAAAACTATTCTAAAAAACGTAAAAAAAAGGGTTCGCGCTTTACGCAGGATTTTTTTTTAACTCCGACAGAAAACCATGACCACCCTTTGAAGTTAAATGGTATTTTTTTACAAAACTCCACTTAAGCTTTAAAAAGGTATCGTCAGGTGGAAAGACCTCCATTGTTGGGGAACAATTGATTTTTAGTTATTGATATTATTATAATCATTATGAATTATCTCCGTGTGCATCATTTCTGAATACTTATATTTTAATTATATACTTTATTTATCTCTGGATACCAGTAGGTAAACACTAAGAATTTGACTTATTGACTGAGATCAATGGTACTCAACTAGGCATGCCTTTGGGTAGAGAAGTTTTTTAATATTTAAACAGAAAAAACTGCAGCTATCCATCTTTGCCATAATAAATAACCATCAAACATTTTCCTACTCAGTTAACTAAGGTTTTAAACAAACACGAAACGCAGAATTAATCCAACATTATTAAAACTACATGACCTTTGAGAATAAAAACAGTTCAACGGGATTCCACCTTTTGTATGAAATATTTATAAAATTGTGCTTATTTATTAAATGAAGCAGAATCAGCTATTAATTGCTTCAGAATAACCTGTTGGGCTTTTACTGTCGTTCGTCTATAATTTTTGGTAAAATTCTTTTTTTTTTTATCAACAAAGGGTCAATTGGGAAACAATGACGTCACAATGCTAAGAAATTATAATTGGATAACATAAGTCACTTATATACTTTCATCATAAAGACAATCATTTGAAAGCTGATCTGCGTTATGTTAAGATACATAAGAATGGTATTTTCAATGATTTACGTGTGTTGTGTGCTTGTTTTTTCACAAAGTGCACAGCCATTTGTTCAAGAAGGAAACATAGGTTCACTTGTTATCAAAGTTTTTGATAAAATAGGGCCGTTGCAGTGTTTGAAAAAGTGTTTACACCATAAAAACTGCAAAGAAACAAACTACCACAAACAAAATTTACAGTGCGAGTTATACACAAAATCAAATCCGAATAAATCGAAAGACAAATCAGGATTTATATCTTTTTCGCCATTGTCAAAACCAAGCTTATTGGTAAGTTAACTATTTAATTAATCATTCTTTAGAAGGAATGCATTTTGATCATTGCATTTTATTTGTAAATTTTTATAAGAAATATAGAATAACTATACATCTACTAAATATCTCTGTTGTATAATACGCCGCTCTTTTTCCTCATCAATGACACAAAACAAACTAGAGGCTCAAGAGCCTGTGTCGCTCACAGATGGATTCATGACAAAATTGTGTTTTGGTGTTGGTGATGTGTTTGTAGATTTTACTTTACTGAACAATCTTGCTGCTTACAATTATCTCTACCTATAATGAACTTGGCCCAGAAGTGACAGAGGAAAATATTTTGAAAAAAATTACAAAAATTTACAAAATTTATGAAAATTGTAAAAAAATGGCTATAAAGGGCAATAACTCCTTAAGGGGTCAATTGACCACTTTGGTCATGTTGACTTATTTGTAGCTCTTACTTTGTTGTACATTATTGCTGTTTACAGTTTATATCTACCTCTGATAATATTCAAGATAATTACCAATTCAGGGGCGGCAACCCAACAACAAGTTGCCCTATTGGTCTGAAATTTTCAGGGCAGATAGATCCTGACCTAATGAACAATTTTATCCGCAGCATATTTGCTCTAAATGCTTTGGTTTCAGAGATATGAGCCAAAAACTGCATTTTACCCTATGAACTATTTTTAGGCACAGACATATGCATCATTTTTTTTAACTTGAGGTTTCATTTGACTTAAAATCAAGCACTAAGATTTATAAGGAAGACCATTATGACCTCCAATATATATGCATATATATATTATAATAACAAAATTCGCATGGCGTGTGCCGTTTTATTGGAATTTTATCTCGAGCGTTAACTGTTTACATAGTGAAAGCAGCACGTCATACAAGAATTATCATGTAAGCATAACAAATGTATTCACTTATTTATTTCCAGAAAAAAGACAATTGTTGGCCGAATCCTTGTCATGACAAACAGCACTGCATTAGTCTTCATGATCAGTCTCATTTATGTCTTTTGGTTGGTAAGTTTTTGCACGGGACTTTCATGGACAATCAAAATTACATAAAGAAAATCTTTAACTGTCATATTATCCCTTAATTATTGACTGATGTTTTTTTCTCCTTCAATTTCATTATATATTATTTTGTAGGTAAAAACGCACATTCTTTATTTTATAAGATTTGAACGGTAAATACTGGTTATTAGGACCACCATTTACTTTCTCTAATATTTTTAAAACACAATTTATTCATTTATTTCAAGTGATTTTACTTAAAGTCAAATTAAAAAAAAAAATATATGTTTTCCAGAAGATTCCATATTTTCTATTATGATAAATGATTTATTACAAGTCGCCTGCTCTTAGTAGATATATTCTATAACATCCATCATACTTTCAATACTTATAAAATGAGGAAAACATGCCAATCTGAGATATGAATTTTTATTAATGTATAATGACATTAATATTAGACCTCAACAAATTTGGTTGAACATATGTTTATTTTAACTTAAATAAGTCACATGACAAAACAAAAAAAAAATAAGCACATTAGTTAATCACTTTTTCTTCATATTGCATGATTCTTAGGTGGAGCCGTACTAAAATCTTCTTTTAATGTTGATATTCGCCCCACACATCAAAGTAAGAAATAAAAAACCTAGTTATAAAACCCATAATCATGCTATGCAAAGTTTTATTTTAATTATGCAAAGAAAAGAAAATTACAGTTAAATCTGTCTCATATCCTGACTTACATCTAGTCGACCATCAGGGTCGGTGGAAAACAAAACTTCATATCATAAGAGATGATATCAGCTTACTTATTGTAAACTTTTTATTTCTATGTAGCAACATTTTAGCAGCGCTTGCATACAGAGTATATATCCCAACTGATACGTATACCAGGGCTTGTATTTCCTTTCATGGTAGCTCTTAAATCAAGAGTTCTAAAGGATGAAGTTGATATCATACCTTAGTAAACTTAATAAACACCATCACCAGTTGGTATTTTAATATGGATAACCCGTTTTACAGATAATAGCGGATATGTTCCTAATGTTGTAACTACAATCTTGTTACCATTTCACGAATGTCACCTACCGAATCAGACTTATTACCGGATTTGTACTTAAATAAGCAAACAACGTGTAACACGTGTGGAGCAGGATCTGCATACCATTTAGGATCACCCCCAGTTTAAGGTGGGTTTCGTGTTGCCCAGACCTAAGCTTTTTATGTTGTGTTTTATGTACAATTGTTTGTCTGTTTGTCTTTTTCTATTTTAACCATGGCGTTGTCAATTTATTTTTGACTTACGAGTTTGAATATTCCTCTGGTATATTTCGCCACCCTTTAACAACTATTGATAGGTGACAAACACAAACAAAGAAAAGAAGAAACAAAACGACTTGATCTAACAAACACGAAGGCTCGCTAATATTAATATAAGAAATGACGTTTAGAAATTACATTTGTAGTTTCAAAAGGGTACTTCTGCTTCTACGGAAGTCGACATTTCTCTACATAAAATGTTCCGTTTAATAAACAACAAAAAGCGAACAAAACAAAAACTTTTAATAAAATTGATTTGTAATCTGCCTTCCAGATGCGCCTTGTACATACAACCCATGTTTAAATGAAGGAACATGTCACGTGACTGGTGTGAAAAGTTACTCCTGCACTTGTTCCCTGGGATCTTCAGGGAAATATTGCCAAAGTAAGTATAGAACATAATTCATGTTATTTGTGGAAAGTTTCATTTTGTCATTGAATAAAGTAAATCACAAAAATACTAAACTCAATGGAAAATTTAAAACGGAAAGTCTTTAATCAAATGGGAAAATCAAAAGCGCAAACGAGTTTCTTGTAATTTTCATGTTAAGGAATCATTAAACCAATGAATGCATATATAATCAGCTAAACTAAATCCTCTTGTCACCATTTTTACATTTATTACGAACCCACAATGTACAATCGATAACAAGAATGAGAGTCCTCAGTACACGAATGCCCCACTCGCACTATCATTTTCCATGTTCAGTGGACCGTGAAATGGGGGTAAAAACTCTAATTTGGCATTAAAATTAGAAAGATCATATCATAGGGAACATGTGTACAAAGTTTGAAGTCGATTGGACTTCAACTTCATCAAAAACTACCTTGACCAAAAACTTTAACCTGGAGCGGGACAGACGGACGGACGGACGAACGGACGGACGGACGCACGGACGAACGGACGCACAGACTAGAAAACATAATGCCCCTCTACTATCGTAGGTGGGGCATAAAAACTTCTTCGTTGTAATTTATCTCCAAGCTTTACCAGATCATTATATTGATTAACAATCAAGTCATGGAGTACGTAAAACATAAATGAGTTGAATTCCATGTGTTTCCATTTGTTGAATAAACTATGCCAACGATTTGATATACTGAATTGTTCTTTCAGAACCAGTTAACACTTAAAAACCTTTTTTTTTACAATAGTAGATTATCATAAAAACGAATGCATAGACTGGTCAGGTCAATAAAAATATGAGTTTTTGGGTGAACTGAGTTTAATAGGACTGACAACAATTCAAAACATTAGCCGAACTTTAAAATACAAAATAAAATGTAAACACTTACTTATCCCATTTTTTAGCAAACGTTACATTCTGTATGCTTTCCGATCATTGTAAAACTTTATAAGCATATTGCTTTTGTTATGATGATATTGATTCCGCAAAGCAAAAAATTAAGAATGCATTAATTGATATTCAAGTGATCTCGATGCCAAAAAAACTCATCATAGATACTAGGATTACATTTTGTATTTACGCCAGACGCGCGTTTCGTCTACAAAAGACTTATCAATGACGCTCGAATCAAAAATATTCCATAGTCTTCTATAACATAAAAGAAACAGAGGATGAAATTTTTAAGTTTTTGTAAAATTAATATGAAAAAAATCCGTGGCTACGAAAGTGCTAATTACTGATGCTCATCAATAAGACAAAAAGGTGCAAGCAAAGCCACATTCAATCATAGTAAAAATTTCAACATTTGAAAGTACATTGTATATCAACGCATCATAGATACCAGGACCGAAATTTTATAGGCATCTTTGAGAGAAAAAAAAAACCACATAGTCTTAGATGGGTTCGGAATTTCGTGTCTCTGAGAAATTGCCTGAAGAAATCCAAAAACGAACCAATGAAAACTTGCCTATTATGAAGTTGTCGGTCAAGCAAGAGATACAGCAAGTTTTTCGATAGATGCAATACATTTAAGTTAATGGCCAAGTACTTATGTGAGCAATAGGACATCCGCAGAGAACAATCTGAGACATAACATTGTTTATGTTGACATATCAGAAGGCCTCGTCGGTTTATAATGATAACATACTTATATTTTGATTTGTCATGATGTATATATATAGTAATCATAAGCTATAAATGAAATATAATTATTATATCGGTCCCTTATTCTACTTTTTCGGTAAATTTTCCGCGAATTGATACATTTGGTCATTCCGGTACCTATATATAGACTACCCGATTCTACAGTATATTATGATTTTTCATTTTTTTTCAGATAAAATAGACATCTAACATTCTTAAAGTATTTATATGAAACTTACAATATTTAATTTCCTAATTTGCAGACACTCCATGCATGTCCAGTCCGTGTAAGAATAATTCTACATGTGAACCATTTGTTGAAAATTACATTTGTAGATGTCATCAAGGCTTTTATGGAAAGGATTGTGAATGTGAGTAAAGTTATTCTGTTTGTCAGTTTAAAATTTTCAAAGAATAGTTATAAGTATATTTTATAGATGCCTAAGACAAAAGACAAAATCGTTTCAGTTCAGCTGATTTTACTCTTTTTACGTTCAATTATACTGATCCTATTGTGCCTAACAGAAAAAAAAATGTTCAGGTTTGCCATGTGAGGAATTTAATCTTTATTGTCAATGAATTGTAAAAAGATAGTCAACACTTCGGTGTTGACATGAATATCAATAATGTGGTCATTTTTATAAATTTCCTGTTCACAAAACTATTAATTTTTCGAAAAAACTAAGGATTTTCTTATCCCAGGCATAGATTACCTTAGCTGTATTTGGCACAACTTTTTGGAATTTTGGATCCTCAATGCTCGTCAACTTTATACTTGTTTGGCTTTATACATATTTGGATTTCAGCGTCACTGATGAGTCTTATGTAGACGAAACGCACGTCTGTCGTACTAAATTAAAATCCTGGTACCTTTGATAACTATTTACACCACTGGGTCGATGCCACTGCTGGTGGACGTTTCGTCCCCGAGGGTATCACCAGCCCAGTAGTCAACACTTCGGTGTTGACATGAATATCAATAATGTGGTCATTTTTATAAATTTCCTGTTCACAAAACTATGAATTTTTTGAAAAACTAAGGATTTTCTTATCCCAGGCATAGATTACTTTAGCTGTATTTGGCACAACTTTTTGGAATTTTGGATCCTCAATGCTCTTCAACTTTATACTTGTTTGGCTTTATACATATTTGGATTTCAGCGTCACTGATGAGTCTTATATAGACGAAACGCGCGTCTGGCGTACTAAATTATAATCCTGGTACCATTGATAACTATTATCAACGTTGTTTCTAAAATTATGATGTCGCTGATATGTTCAAAGTTATTACGGCTGTGTCAACGTATTTGTCATCACAAACTAAAGCCGTGATATATAACTTTATTAAGAGCTGAGCAGAGAGATATAGACAGTTTAACGACCGATAAATATACTAATAATGTGTCTGTTAATAAACAGAAGCGACACCGAGACTAATTCAATATTTTTTAAAATCAATTTGTTATCAAGAAATATGCATAAAGTGTTGTTTTAATCTATATACATGTATTTTAAAAATGTTTTTGCGTTTGCTGGGCATGCATGTGTACACAATTTCATATGAACATGTTCTATCATATAACCAGATGCTCCGCAGGGCGCATCTTTATACGACCGCAGAGGTTGAACCCTGAATGGTTGGGGCAAGTATGGACACAACATTCAAGCTGGATTCAGCTTTAAATTTGGATTGTGATTAAATAGTTGACACAGCATAGGTTTCTGACACAGAATGAATGTTGTCTAATGAACTTAAAAATTTGTTTGCCTTTGAGCAATTCACTATGCTCTCAAAAAAAATGTTTGACGAATTTTTTTTTTCACATTCCCCTTTCCCTTATTCCAAAACTGATCTCAATTCAAATTTCTAATAGAGTTTGCAACAATAACTACTCAATTAAATACATCATAAAATATTAAAATGTAAAAAAGTGCTTGTTATCACTGAATGGTAAAGATTGTTTTAATTTATCAGTTGGTAGTAAAAGTGAATATACATTGTATATTGTGTAAAACAATGATTTAAGTTGATTCAACTACTATTCTGAACAAAGAAAGATAACTCCAATTGAAAATTTCTTGCTATTGCACAATATTGTGCAATTAGATATTTCTTGCTATTGCGCAATACTGTGCAATTGAAAATACTTGCTATTGCACAATACTGTGCAATTGAAGATTTCTTGCTATTGCGCAATACTGTGCAATTGAAAATTTCTTGCTATTGCACAATACTGTGCAATTGAAGATTTCTTGCTATTGCTGAATAATGGGCAATTGAAAATTTCTTGCTATTGCACAATACTTTTATAATAATTTTGGATCATGATTTTGACCAACTTGAAAACTGGGCCCATAATCAAAAATCCAAGTACATGTTTAGATTCAGCATATTAAAGAAGCCCAAGGATTCAATTTTTGTTAAAATCAAACTTAGTTTAATTTTGGACCCTTTGGACTTTAATGTAGACCAATTTGAAAACCGGACCAAAAATCAAGAATCTACATACACTGTTAGATTTGGCATATCAAAGAACCCCAATTATTCAATTTTTGATGAAATCAAACAAAGTTTAATTTTGGACCCGATTTGGACCAACTTGAAAACTGGGCCAATAATAAAAAACCTAAGTTAATTTTTAGATTCAGCATATCAAAGAACCCCAAGGATTCAATTTTTGTTAAAATCAAACTAAGTTTAAGTTTGGACCCTTTAGATCTTAATGTAGACCAATTTGAAAACCGGACCAAAAATTAAAAATCTACGTACACAGTTAGATTTGGCATATCAAAGAACCCCAATTTTCAATTTTTGATGAAATCAAATAAAGTTTAATTTGGACCCTTTGGGCCCCTTATTCCTAAACTGTTGGGACTTAAACTCCCAAAATCAATCCCAAACCTTCCTTTTATGGTCATAAACCTTATGTTTAAATTTCAATGATTTCTATTTACTTATACTAAATTTATTGTGCAAAAACCAAGAATAATGCTTATTTGGGCCCTTTTTTGGCCCCTAATTCCTAAAATGTTGGAACCAAAACACCCAAAATCAATCCCAGCCTTCCTTTTGTGGTCATAAATCTTGTTGAAATATCATTGATTTCTATTTACTTAAACTAAAGTTATAGTGCGAAAACCTAGAAAATGCTTATTTGGGCCCTTTTTGGCCCCTAATTCCTAAACTGTTGGGACCAAAACTTCCAAAATCAATCCCAACCTTCCTTTTATGGTCATAAACCTTGTGTTTAAATTTCATACATTTCTATTTACTTAAACTAAAGTTATAGTGCAAAACCCAGGGGCGGATGCTGGAATTTTCGAAAGGGGGGTGCTAACCCAGGGCACCCAGGGCAAAAGGGGGGGGGGTGCAAAACATATGTCCCGATACAAATGCATTGATCGGCAAAAATAAAGGGGGGTGCGCACCCCCGGAACCCCCCCCCCCCCCCTGGATCCGCCACTGAAAACCAAAAGTATTCGGACGACGACGACGACGACGCTGACGATGACGCCAACGTGATACCAATGTACGACCCAAAAAATATCAATTTTTGCAGTCGTATAAAAATTAACAAATCATTAAATTCCAAACCTCAAGAAATAGGTAAATTCCTATTATCAAACATTTTAAATTAAACTCATCATTAGTATCATACGATCAAATTGTGGTCGCCAACCGCGTCTACAAAAGAATCAACAGTTACACCAAAATATACCGTTTTAATGTATTTGTTTCTGGTTACACTCGAATAAATAATTAAATACGAGTAGAAAAGCATTGATGACTCCAAATTATGTGATGGTTGTCACATCTACATATCCAATTGGTGGTATAAATTACCAGAAGACCTGAATACTGTAGAACAAAAATATCTTTTTTCGTTTCTGTGTGTGTTACATTTTAATGTTGTGTTTCTATTGTGTCGTTGTTCTCCTCTTATATTTAATGCGTTTCCCTCAGTTTTAGTTTGGAAACCGGATTTGTTTTTCTCTATCGATTTACGAGTTTCGAACAGTGGTATACTACTGTTGCCTTTATTTAACCTGACAAACATGATATGCCTTTTAAACTGATACTATACACCATTTCAACAGCTACTGTATATATCTTTTGTTTGCCTCTCGTTTACTTTTCTTTTCCTTTTTAGTTTCAAATTCATGTTCACCACCTCGTCAGTGCAGCTATAGTGATGACTTCAACTGCCAGTGTGATAAAGACTGTCATGAGTATGAAGATTGCTGTTCTGACCAATTACAGTATTGTATTTCGCCATAAAACAGTTGCTACATGCACTTATATCAGAATGTAGATTGATGGACTTACATGTACAAGTTCGAATATTTTAAGTGTTTATAAATCTGGCTGATATCCAGTTTAAAAAGAACAAAATACATAGCTCTCTATAATAACATACAATGGATTGGTACAATCTTTAATGCAACAGGTGCACAATTAATGTTTCTTCGGTGATTCTCGAAATCAAAATATTTGACTATAAAAAAAAATGTTGGAGCGGATCAAATCAAAGGGAATTGAAAATACAAAAGGGTCTTATTTTAATCGTTTACGTTTCTCTGTCCTATATTTTCTCCCATTTATCTGTTTTTTTATTGTAACCCTGTCGTGTTATGTTGTCATTTTAATGTTATAATTAACACTGACATTTATCTGTTTATTTATTGTAACCCTGTCGTGTAATGTTGCCATTTTAATGTTATAATTAACACTGCCATTAAAGCGGGAAGTTTGGCATGCCACAAAACCAGGTTCAACCCACCATTTTTTTCATAAATACCCTGTACCAAGTCAGGAAAATGGCCATTGTTACATTATAGTTCGTTTCTGTGTGTGTTACATTTCGGTTTTGTGTCTCTGTTGTGTTGTAGTTCTCTTATATTTGATACGTTTCCCTCAGTTTTTGTTTGTAACCCGGATTTGTTTTTTTCTCTATCGATTTATGAATTTTGAACAACGGTATATTACTGTTGCCTTTATTTACGTCATCTAAAATTTGTTGCAGTCTTAAAATTGCAAGCACTCAATCACTTCACTAATCAATTACAATGGTATATTCAACCAGTATATACCAATAATACCTTACACTCATACAATCTATCAGCAGTTATCAAAACAAACCAACCCCACTCAAATTGGATGCGACTGTCATATTAATGAGAGGTTTAACAAGCTTATGAAACCAGCTTCATTCCCCCAATTCTACGTAAGAAAATGCCTGTACCAAGTCAGGAATATGACAGTTTATTGTTATCCATCCATTTGATGTGTTTGAGCTTTTGATTTTGCCATTAAATTAGGAACTTTTCGTTTTGAATTTTCCTCGGAGTAATATTAAATCTTTTCAATGCATGCGAGTAAAGTGCAAATTTGGGAGAAATATAATATTTAATAACAAAAGAGATAAAACAATCGTGTACACATTCATGTTGATTCCTTACACATTTATAAACAAACGTGTACACATTCATGTTGATTCTTGTACATATTCATATCTTTTTGACTCCTGCAAGCACTCAATCACTTAACTAATTCATTCCAATGTTATATTCAACCAGTATATGCCAATAATACCTTACACACATACAATCTTTCAGCAGTCATACAAGTGAGAGGTTAATCAAGCTATAAAACCAGGTTCATTCCCCCAATTCTACATAAGAAAATGCCTGTACCAAGTCAGGAATATGACAGTTTATTGTTATCCATCCATTTGATGTGTTTGAGCTTTTGATTAAAATTTGCCATTCGAATAGGGACTTTCCTTAAAATTTTTGAATTTTCCTCCTAGTAGTAAATTTTATAATCTTGATAACAATTTTCAATACATATGAGTACAGCACAAATTAATATGGGAGAAATATAATCTTTAATAACAAAAAAGATAACCCAATCGTGTAAACATTCATGTTGAATAGTGTTCAAACTCGTGTTGATTTGTATACAAATTTATATCCTTTTGACTCCATGTTCCTATCCTTTGATTCCTGGTTTGAAATGATTAAACAATTTTGTTCCTTTCAGACTTGAACTGAACTCCACCATAAAATTGTTCACATACGAATCCTTTTCTGACTTTTTGCTTTCAAAAATTACTACCAGAGTCACTTTTGTGTCTACTTGTGACAGAAAATAAGTACTTTGTGCTTTCTGAAAATAAATTTAAAAGATTTGCATTCATTTATTTTTATACTATGTTTAATATAAATAAATTTGGTGTTTTTACTGTCTTCTGATTGGTTAAAATTATTAGTTTTATTTTCAATGTTGTCAATTTTTATGGTGAAACGCCCACTCTGACATTGTGTATTCATACCCGAACATGTGTGTACGTTGTTATTATTTAATATAAATAATATAAAAAGTTCTTTGAGCTTTATTTTTGATAGAAATTTATCTATAATGAATGGCAATAATTTATTTTGAATTTATTGAACCATAAAATTAATTTTTGACTCTTCACATTTTACATAATCCGCTTCGCGGGGTTTGGGGCCGCTCAAGGCCCCCAGAAGCTCTAAGAAAAATTACGAACAATCGTGCATTCTGAAAGTTTCCCGGATTCTTTCTGACATTAAAACGCAATTAATTGTTTGCTATTTTCCAACAATAATCTGGTCTCAAAGCAAGAACATATATTCATTGTGATTTAAGATTTTTAGGTTTTATGGAAAACATTAAAAGACCGATATGTAGGATAAAGCAAAAATCGTAATTCTCATAATCATGAATCCAGGATCTGTCTGTCTGTTTTTGTCTTAATTGTATTGTGTTTAGACTATGGTTATTTTTTTATGACTAGATTCAAATATAGTGACTTATCGCACAGCGGGAAAAATATCACGTTGTGATTGGTTTAGCGCCGTCACGTGGTGACCCCCTTTGAGACCTAAGGGGGTTAGTAAATTTCATAGGGGGTTCATGACGTCACTGTTAATGGTGACGTCGTCTATTGCTGTTGTTGCATTTCATTGTTTATTTTTCTACAAAAGGCAGCAGGAAAAGTCCTGCGTGCGATAAATTCGTTATAGTTCACTACTGACCCCTTACGAATCCATAGAGGGTGAGTAAAATCCATAGGGGATCTGTAGGGGGTCAGTAGCAAACCATATAACTTATAAGATTGTACTTTAAGTACTAGTACTGCGTCAGTCGACACTAGGGACCATCTTGACCCTGTTTTACGGTATTATTGAATCTTTTATTGTTGAAGACCCTCCAGCAACTTTGACCATTGTCGTTTAGAATTTTTTCTATGCATTGACTCTGTGCAATTAGGTTTCGTGCACATTTACTCCATATTCCTTTATTTTCTGTTAGAGGGTCTGAACATGACTTAATGGTCCCCTCCCCCCCCCCCCCCCCAAAAAAAAAAACCAGTTTGTATTCTTTGATATCAAGTTCAATTCTCCATGCAGAAACAACCATTTTTTCTGTGTCTTGTATTATCTATATTCTTAAAATATTTTCTTGCACAATATCTGGGCATCGGTGGGTATGCAACATTGCAAAACCACACGTTTACAAATGAAAATCATTACTCAGACTATAGTCATAAAGTAGGATAATAAATGAACAAAAGACAAACCCAGGACAGTCACATAGAAGTACAACCAATAGACCATCAACTCTGAAAACTAAAAGTAAAATAGAAACATGGATCACGAAAAACATGTAGGGGCGACACCAGAGAGTAAAGAGAAATTGCTTGTTGCTAGACACTTTCCGTGAAAACAATTTTTAAATATCTAACATGAAGCATTTGCCTCAATTGCCTCAATGTAGTTACTGCCCTGTGATGGAGGAAGTAATCTTTAGATTAATAAAACTAAGAAGTGTGTAAAGTTTTAAGCAATAGTCATTAATGGTTTTTAAGATACGATGTAACATGTGAAAACCCCCCTCTTTTTTACAAAAACTCAATAACTCCAAAATAAAATTTTAAATCGTCACCAAGAAGTATACATATCTTTAGATTAATATAACTAAGAAGTGTGTTAAGTTTTAAGCAATAATCATAAATCCTTTATGAGTTATGCGTGACATGTGAAAACCCACCTCCCTTTTTTTACAAAAAAACACAATAACTCTAAAATAAAATTTTGAATCATCACCAAAAAGTATACAGATCTTTGGATTAAATATATTATATGTAATTAAGAAGTGTGTGAAGTTTAAAGCAAAAATCAGAAATCGTTTTTTGAGATACAGCACAACATGTGAAAAATACCCCCCCCCCCCCCATCCTTTGACCATCAAATAAACATTTATGTAAAGTTTCATGAAATTTGGATAAGCGGTTCTCAAGTTATGGTGTGACATGTGGATGCCGGAGAGACAGGCGGACGCTGGACATTTGTATACCATAATACCCCCGTTAAAATTTTGATGGGCATATAACAAGAAAGAAAAAGCAGGAAATGTTTTAAACAGAAATTCAAAATTACTTTTAGTTCACAATTTTTCATGCTTAATTCAATAAATGTGACAGTAAATTTATTTTCTTCATCAATAATAGATGTTGATATTCATCATTTAGATTTTTTTATAGTGTTAATATTTTACTACAGTTCCAAGAGGTAATTTCTTCTCAATTTTTAAGGGTCAGTACAAATCTTAAAGTTTCTTACTTTATTTTCACAGAGGAACTAACATATTATAATAGTGCAACTAGATATGATACACTTAGTAGCTTTGAATTTGAACTGTTTAATATAATGGTATAATTAGTAATTAATTACCAAAAGTTAAGACAACACATCCACCCACAGTGAGTGACACCCTCCCCAATACCAAAAAAAGAAGATTATTTGAATTTATAATATACAAGACAATTACATTTTTTTTATTAAACATGTTATACAACAGTTAACCTAACTTCAAAAGCACATTCAATTTGTATCTTACTGAGTGAGGAAATATTCAAGAAAAAGTAGGACCTTGAATTTAGGTTGTGGACCTTTCTGTTTGGAGTGTCAAAGGTACTGGACCTCCCAGTCCAAAATGTTAATTTGAACCCCTGGTCCATTAACCAAGAAACAATTCCTACATGGTTTGAGCCCCCCCCCCCCCAAAAAAAAAAAAAAAAACAACAAAAAACAAAAAACAAAAAACAAAACACAATCCTAACCATCCCTTTGTTGTATGGAAACTTGTGGTATATAATTTCAAAGGGATCCATACACTTAAACACATGTTATTGTCTGGAAACTTAAAAAATGCCTTTTTGAGCCTTGAACTCCCAAATCAATCCAAACCTTCCTTTTGTAGTTGTTAACCTTGTGTTTAAATTTCATAGATTTCTATTCACTTATACTAAATTTATTATCTGGAAACCAACTGTCTTTGAGCAACGATGACAACAACAACAATGATATACCAATATACGACAGCAAAATTTGTTTGCAGTCGAATAATAGAAAATACAACAGACATGAACCAATGACATGAAATTGTAGATTTGACTGTAATGAGTAGCTAATGGAATAATAAGCATACCAACTGATACAAAATCCAAAATACACAGTTGCTGGATAGGGTTTGGGTTACTCTGTATAGTGTTTTTTTTTTTAATTTGGTCATTATGTCATGTGCATTTTTTGTAAACATTTTTAAAAATTTCCAAAAGGTATTCTGAAGTGGTCACTATACTTCTGAATTTTAAGATAAAGTGACTTCTCTCTTGCAGCAGAACAAGGAGCAAGGAAGACACAACAAGAGAGAAAGATTGAGGGATCACATAGATGCTTTTTATGAATCAAATTTCTCAACATCTTTTGTTATATTTGGGATCCTTTTGAATGCTACATGTTTTAGGTGTTATTTCCTTGCCTACTGATTTTCATTATTTTTTTTCAAAGAGTAAAAATTAGCTTACCTTGTCATATACACAAATCATTTTACTATCTTACCTTGTCATGTACACAAATCATTTCAAACTTATCTTGTCATGTACACAAATCATTTTACTATTTTACCTTGTCATGTAAACTAATCATTTTACTATCTTACCTTGTCATGTACACACATCATTTTACTATCTTACCTTGTCATGTACACACATCATTTTAAACTTATCTTGTCATGTACACAAATCATTTTACTATTTTACCTTGTCATGTACACAAATCATTTTACTATCTTACCTTGTCATGTACACAAATCATTTTAAACTTACCTTGTCATGTACACAAATCATTTTACTAACTTACCTTGTCATGTACACAAATCATTTTACTATCTTGAGGACGATTAGTAATCAGTGAAACCACATTTGGCCAATGTTGAGCTGGTCGTTCCTACAGTAAACACAATAAAAAAAATATGAACAAATTATTTAGAAATTGATTTAATACAAATTACAATAATACTGGTATCTAATGTGTACAACTTGTAAATTGTTTCTTTTTGATTGATAAAGAAAGTGCTATAGCTTTATATATAGTCACTTATTCGATAAAACTTATTCAAATTAATGAAATTACAAACAATTCAATGATTGTTTTTAAAAAGAAGCTTAACCTTAAACTTAGCTCCCATATGATCACAATGATGCTGTTCAACATTTTCTAATCAATTAGAAACAATCACTGCATTAAAAACAATAAAAGCACTCTTTGGTTCATTGGTATTTTTCCGTTTGTATCATATATAAATTAGATCTTTGGTTTTCCTGTTTGAATTGCGTACACTAATAATTTTTGTTATTATCAGGTCGGGAACAACCCTCCCTCAGACAAGGGGTCGTTTTACTGTTGTAGAAAAGAAAATAGAAATTCATGTACCAAGGATTTATACAGTGCGCAGACTTAAAAAATTTTTACTTAAAAAGAGGAGAAATACATCATATTTTAAAAAACTTTTAAAAAAGAGGGGTCCACTTATTTTGAATAATATAAAAGTAAATGTGTAAGTCCAGGAATATTACAAAATTCTTGGACATGTTTTGACCATTTAATACCAGACAGATATATTTTGGGAAAATATGAGCCCTTTTGTACTAAAAAGTGTTTTTTACAAAAAAAAAAATATTATAACTGATAGTGACCCCCATAAAAGGGATATTTATAACAATGAGGGGTTGTTCCCAACCTGATAATAACTTGGATGGAGAATTGTCTCATTGGCACACATACACATACCTATCTCATTATTCAATTATTTCTTGGTGAACAGGGAAAAAACACTTCATAAATTAAAGAAATATTAAAGTACAAGTGATAGATCAAGTTTTAATATTGTCAAAACCTACTATTTAATGTTTACAAAAAAAACTTATAATCGCTCGCCTTTACTTTTCAAGCTTCGCCTCAAAAATTTGTAAATTAAATATTTTTTTATAAAAATTTTCAAAGCGCTCGCTCGTCCCAATTTTTGGAGTCCGAAAATCCATAGAACAAGAAATTAAATTGGTGTGGCCTTAACATATTTGTATAAGTCATCTTCAAAATATCTTCATGGGTAAGGCCAGTATCTAAATATTAAAAACAAGTTCTCAAAATAAAAATTTGTTAACAGTCTTGCATTAAAGTAAGTTTGCTAAATTAGATATGAACAACACAATTAAAAATTACTAATACTAATAGCCAACAGGTTAACTGCTGCAGAAAATAAAAGCATATATTTAAAAGATACATGCTTTTGATTTTTGAATTCATAGGCCAAAAATTGATCAAATCGATCATACCTTTCTTCTTAGCATTGCTTTAAACACTCACCTTTATATATGAAAGCAAACAGAAATGTTATGAATCAACAGTATATGAGTAGTATACTTACAGAATGAGGATATGAATCCACAGTATATGAGTAGTATACTTACAGCATGAGGATATGAATCCACAGTATATGAGTAGTATACTTACAGAATGAGGATATGAGTAGTATACTAACAGAATGAGGATATGAGTAGTATACTTACAGAATGAGGATATGAATCCACAGTATATGAGTAGTATACTTACAGAATGAGGATATGAGTAGTATACTAACAGAATGAGGATATGAGTAGTATACTTACAGAATGAGGATATGAGTAGTATACTAACAGAATGAGGATATGAGTAGTATACTTAAAGCATGAGGATATGAGTAGTATACTTACAGCATGAGGATATGAGTAGTATACTTACAGCATGAGGATATGAGTAGTATACTTACAGCATGAGGATATGAGTAGTATACTAACAGCATGAGGATATGAGTAGTATACTAACAGCATGAGGATATGAGTAGTATACTAACAGCATGAGGATATGAGTAGTATACTAACAGCATGAAGATATGAGTAGTATACTTACAGCATGAGGATATGAGTAGTATACTAACAGAATGAAGATATGAGTAGTATACTAACAGAATGAGGATATGAGTAGTATACTTACAGAATGAGGATATGAGTAGTATACTTACAGAATGAGGATATGAGTAGTATACTAACAGCATGAGGATATGAGTAGTATACTAACAGCATGAGGATATGAGTAGTATACTAACAGCATGAGGATATGAGTAGTATACTAACAGAATGAGGATATGAGTAGTATACTTACAGCATGAGGATATGAGTAGTATACTTACAGCATGAGGATATGAGTAGTATACTTACAGAATGAGGATATGAGTAGTATACTAACAGCATGAGGATATGAGTAGTATACTAACAGCATGAAGATATGAGTAGTATACTAACAGCATAAGGATATGAGTAGTATACTAACAGAATGAGGATATGAGTAGTATACTAACAGCATGAGGATATGAGTAGTATACTAACAGCATGAGGATATGAGTAGTATACTAACAGCATGAGGATATGAGTAGTATACTTACAGCATGAGGATATGAGTAGTATACTTACAGCATGAGGATATGAGTAGTATACTTACAGCTTGAGGATATGAGTAGTATACTAACAGCATGAGGATATGAGTAGTATACTAACAGCATGAGGATATGAGTAGTATACTTACAGAATGAGGATATGAGTAGTATACTTACAGCATGAGGATATGAGTAGTATACTTACAGAATGAGGATATGAGTAGTATACTAACAGCATGAGGATATGAGTAGTATACTTACAGCATGAGGATATGAGTAGTATACCTACAGCATGAGGATATGAGTAGTATACTTACAGAATGAGGATATGAGTAGTATACTAACAGAATGAAGATATGAGTAGTATACTAACAAAATGAGGATATGAGTAGCGTACTTACAGAATGAGGATATGAGTAGTATACTTACAGAATGAGGATATGAATCCACAGTATATGAGTAGTATACTTACAAAATGAGGATATGAATCCACAGTATATGAGTAGTATACTTACAGCATGACCATATGAGTAGCATACTTACAGAATAAGGATATGAGTAGTATACTAACAGCATGAGGATATGAGTAGTATACTAACAGAATGAGGATATGAGTAGTATACTTACAGAATGAGGATATGAGTAGTATACTTACAGCATGAGGATATGAGTAGTATACTTACAGCATGAGGATATGAGTAGTATACTTACAGAATGAGGAAATGAGTAGTATACTTACAGCATGAGGATATGAGTAGTATACTTACAGCATGAGGATATGAGTAGTATACTTACAGAATGAGGATATGAGTAGTATACTAACAGCATGAGGATATGAGTAGAATACTTACAGCATGAGGATATGAGTAGTATACCTACAGAATGAGGATATGAGTAGTATACTTACAGAATGAGGATATGAGTAGTATACTAACTGAATGAAGATATGAGTAGTATACTAACAGAATGTGGATATGAGTAGCGTACTTACAGAATGAGGATATGAGTAGTATACTTACAGAATGAGGATATGAATCCACAGTATATGAGTAGTATACTTACAAAATGAGGATATGAATCCACAGTATATGAGTAGTATACTTACAGCATGACCATATGAGTAGCATACTTACAGAATAAGGATATGAGTAGTATACTAACAGCATGAGGATATGAGTAGTATACTAACAGAATGAGGATATGAGTAGTATACTTACAGAATGAGGATATGAGTAGTATACTTACAGAATGAGGATATGAGTAGTATACTTACAGCATGAGGATATGAGTAGTATACTTACAGCATGAGGATATGAGTAGTATACTTACAGCATGAGGATATGAGTAGTATACTTACAGAATGAGGATATGAGTAGTATACTTAAAGCATGAGGATATGAGTAGTATACTTACAGCATGAGGATATGAGTAGTATACTTACAGAATGAGGATATGAGTAGTATACTTACAGAATGAGGATATGAGTAGTATACTAACAGCATGAGGATATGAGTAGTATACTAACAGCATGAGGATATGAGTAGTATACCTACAGAATGAGGATATGAGTAGTATACTTACAGAATGAGGATATGAGTAGTATACTAACAGAATGAAGATATGAGTAGTATACTAACAGAATGAAGATATGAGTAGTATACTAACAGAATGAGGATATGAGTAGTATACTAACAGCATGAGGATATGAGTAGTATACTTACAGCATGAGGATATGAGTAGTATACTTACAGAATGAGGATATGAGTAGTATACTAACAGCATGAGGATATGAGTAGTATACTAACAGAATGAAGATATGAGTAGTATACTAACAGAATGAGGATATGAGTAGTATACTTACAGAATGAGGATATGAGTAGTATACTAACAGAATGAGGATATGAGTAGTATACTTACAGAATGAGGATATGAGTAGTATACTAACAGAATGAAGATATGAGTATTATACTTACAGAATGAGGATATGAATCCACAGTATATGAGTAGTATACTTACAAAATGAGGATATGAATCAACAGTATATGAGAAGTATACTTACAGCATGACCATATGAGTAGCATACTTACAGAATAAGGATATGAGTAGTATACTTACAGAATGAGGATATGAGTAGTATACTTACAGAATGAGGATATGAGTAGTATACTAACAGCATGAGGATATGAGTAGTATACTTACAGAATGAGGATATGAATCCACAGTATATGAGTAGTATACTTACAGAATGAGGATATGAATCCACAGTATATGAGTAGTATACTTACAAAATGAGGATATGAATCCACAGTATATGAGTAGTATACTTACAGCATGAGGATATGAGTAGTATACTTACAGAATAAGGATATGAGTAGTAAACTAACAGAATGAGGATATGAGTAGTATACTTACAGAATGAGGATATGAGTAGTATACTAACAGAATGAAGATATGAATCCACAGTATATGAGTAGTATACTTACAGAATGAGGATATGAATCCACAGTATATGAGTAGTATACTTACAGAATGAGGATATGCATCCACAGTATATGAGTAGTATACTTACAGAATGAGGATATGAGTAGTATACTTACAGAATAAGGATATGAGTAGTATACTAACAGAATGAGGATATGAGTAGTATACTTACAGAATGAGGATATGAATCCACAGTATATGAGTAGTATACTTACAGAATGAGGATATGAATCCACAGTATATGAGTAGTATACTTACAGAATAAGGATATGAGTAGTATACTTACAGAATGAGGATATGAGTAGTATACTTACAGAATAAGGATATGAGTAGTATACTCACAGAATGAGGATATGAGTAGTATACTTACAGAATGAGGATATGAGTAGTATACTAACAGAATGAAGATATGAATCCACAGTATATGAGTAGTATACTTACAGAATAAGGATATGAGTAGTATACTTACAGAATGAGGATATGAGTAGTATACTTACAGAATAAGGATATGAGTAGTATACTCACAGAATGAGGATATGAGTAGTATACTTACAGAATAAGGATATGAGTAGTATACTTACAGAATGAGGATATGAGTAGTATACTTACAGAATAAGGATATGAGTAGTATATTAACAGAATGAGGATATGTATGAGTAGTATACTTACAGCATGAGGATATGAGTAGTATACTTACAGAATGAGGATATGAGAAGTATACTAACAGAATGAGGATATGAGTAGTATACTTACAGAATGAGGATATGAGTAGTATATTAACAGAATGAGGATATGAATCCACAGTATATGAGTGGTATACTTACAGAATGAGGATATGAAGCCACAGTATATCAGTAGTATACTTACAGCATGAGGATATGAATCCACAGTATATGAGTAGTATACTTACAGAATGAGGATGTGAGTAGTATACTTACAGAATGAGGATATGAGTAGTATACTAACAGAATGAGGATATGAATCCACAGTATATGAGTAGTATACTTACAGATTGAGGATATGATTCCACAGTATATCAGTAGTATACTTACAGCATGAGGATATGAATCCAGTATATGCGTAGTATACTTACAGAATGAGGATATGAATCCACAGTATATAAGGAGTATACTTACAACATGAGGATATGAATCCACAGTATATGAGTAGTATACTTACAGAATGAGGATATGAATCCACAGTATATGAGTAGTATACTTACAGCATGAGGATATGAATCCACAGTATATGAGGAGTATACTTACAGAATGAAGATATGAATCGACAGTATATGAGTAGTTTACTAACGAATGAGGATATGAATCCACAGTATATGAGGAGTATGCTTACAGCATGAGGATATGAATCCACAGTATATGAAGAGTATACTTACAGAATGAGGATATGAGTAGTATACCTACAGAATGAGGATATGAGTAGTATACTAACAGAATGAGGATATGAGTAGTATACTTACAGAATGAGGATATGAGTAGTATACCTACAGAATGAGGATATGAGTAGTATACCTACAGAATGAGGATATGAGTAGTATACCTACAGAATGAGGATATGAGAAGTATACTTACAGAATGAGGATATGAGTAGTATACTTACAGAATGAGGATATGAGAAGTATACTTACAGAATGAGGATATGAGTAGTATACTTACAGAATGAGGATATGAGAAGTATACTTACAGAATTAGGATATGAGTAGTATACTTACAGAATGAGGATACGAGTAGTATGCTTACAGAATGAGGATGTGAGAAGTATACTTACAGAATGAGGATATGAGTAGTATACTTACAGAATGAGGATATGAGAAGTATACTTACAGAATGAGGATATGAGAATATAGATGGAAAGCTGTCTAATCCCTGAGGTGTTGTGTGGTGTTTTTCAGGATGATTATAACCTGGACCAATGTATGAACTTCCAAGACTTTGAACATCAAGCACTAATGAAACATAATGAGCATCACTTCTTCTTTGAAAAGTCATCAACCTAAATAAAAACACATTCTTGGTACATTGATCAACCAGAGTATATAGGCATATATATAACGAAAGGCTCTGAAGAGCCTGTGTCACTCATCTGCATCTTTAACAATAGCCACTTTTTTGGGGTAAAAATCATCATGAAAAAAGCTACAACTCTACAAAGACCCTTTATTTTTTCTGCCTTTTAAGTTCCATTATTTATATACTAGCAATCTTAAATGTATGAAAAGTCAAGAGAGAAGTATGTCCTGCCAACTTTTTGATGGCTTATATCTAACAAGAGTGCACACACTGAAATGTCTCGCCTTCTATACTAATCATTGATATTATGTTGATAGTCCTAAGTATAAAGCTAAGCTTTATGACAACTGTCACATAAATGAGGTCAAGGTCAGATGAACCATGCCAGGCAGACATGTACAGCTAACAATACTTCTATACAACATATATAGTTGACCTATTACTTATAGTTTAAGAAAAATAGACCAAAACACAAAAACTTAACACTGTGTAATGAACCGTGAAAATGAGGTTACGGTCAAATAAAACCTGCGCGACTGACATTAAGATCATAAAATATTTCCAAACACCAAATATAGTTGACCTATGGCATATTGTATTAGATAAAAAGACCAAAACTCAAAAACTTAACTTTGACCACTGAACCATGAAAATGAGGTCAAGGTCACATGACATCTGCCCGCTAGACATGTACACTTAGCAATCATTCCATACAACAAATATAGTAGACCTATTGCATATAGTATGAGAAAAAAAGACCAAACCACAAAAATTTAACTATAACCACTGAACCATGAAAATGAGGTCAAGGTCAGATGACACCTGCCAGTTGGACATGTACACCTTACAGTCCTTCCATACACTGAATATACTAGCCCTATTGCTTATAGTATCTGAGATATGGACTTGACCACCAAAACTTAACCTTGTTCACTGATCCATGAAATGAGGTCGAGGTCAAGTGAAAACTGTCTGACAGACATGAGGACCTTCCAAGGTACGCACATATCAAATATAGTTATCCTATTACTTAAAATAAGAGAGAATTCAACATCAAAAAAAATTTGAACTTTTTTTTCAAGTGGTCACTGAACCATGAAAATGAGGTCAAGGACATTGGACATGTTACTGACTGAAACTTCGTAACATGAAGCATCTATATACAAAGTATGAAGCATCCAGGTCTTCCACCTTCTAAAATATAAAGCTTTTAAGAAGTGAGCTAACGCCGCCACCGCCGGATCACTATCCCTATGTCGAGCTTTCTGCAACAAAAGTTGCAGGCTCGACAAAAATCAAGCACACAAACCATTCATTTTGGTCTGCCTTTTTAGTTCCATTATCTATATACTATCAATTTATAAGTCTTTAAAAAAGCTTGTTATATTGAAAACAGATCGTGTAGCAAATACACCTCTGTCCCAGGTCAGGGAGAGGGTTGAGATCCTGCTAACATGTTTAACCACCACATTCTGTATGTAATGTGCCTGTCCCAAGTCAGGAGCCTGTGATTCAGTGGTTTACATTTGTTTATGTGTTACATATGTGTTTTTCGTTTTTTTTCTGTACATGAATTAGGCCAAAATTTTTCTTGTTTGAATTGTTTTACATTGTCATTTCAAGGTCTTTTAAAGATGACTATGCAGTATGGGCTTTGTTCATTATTGAAGGCCGTACAGTGACCTTTAGTTGTTTATTTCTGTGTCATTCGGTCTCTTTAAAAAAATAAAACACAATCAACAAAGGCTTTTAGTCAACCTCAGATCGAGAGACTTTTAAACTGTTTTGAGCATGAAGACAGATTTTGTTATATATCAGTATGTATGGTCGGAGTATGTTTCTGTGTGAAAGAGAGAGTTGTTCCCCTTTTGACAGTATCTTGTATTTTTGTTTGTGACGTCATCTTTGTCTGATTAAAATGTAGAAATGGAAGCAGATATGTTTTGATCTGTCCGATTTATAATCGTGTTCATCATTGCTACCAGAGCTATTCCCCTAGTCTGTAATAATTTCTTATCAAAAGCCAAGGACTGTTGCTGATTTTCCTTTTTTGAATTAAGAATGCAGAAGGAGGAATAGTGTTGTCTTCAACTGCAATATTGTTTGTTTGCGGAACAAAACTATCTGTACAGGGACTAAACTTAACTGTTTTTGTCTAGGGGCCAGCTGGGCCCCTAAGATATTTTTTTCAGGGGCCCAGATGAAATTTTAGGAGCCCAACCAATCTTTATACAAAAAGACTAAATGAAAATAAAACTGAAAATTACTTTTTATATACTTACAAAATGTACTAACACTTTTCCAGCTTGAATCTCAGGACAGAAGGGTGCTAGTGCTCCTAAGTAAGGAGTTTTATAAATAAAACAGGTGAGATGAGAGAGGATTATATTATTTTGATGCAACAATACATTGCATATATTGCAGAAGCTTAGAACTGTTACTTTTTTTCTCCATAATTGTTAAAATTAAAAGCATTTTATAAGTGCCCCCATGTAAGGAGGATCATAAATACAAGAAGTAAAACAGGAAGTACAGTCTTGTTTATGTTCAAATACAAATTTCTCTGATTCTTTTTTAAATGTATGTTCATGGTATGAAACAAAAGTTTTTTTAATAAGGTTATAATATTTAAATTGTTGCCACCAGAAATGTATTACATTGTATAAGATTTGACAATATTTATTTTAGGTTATTTCCTGCAAAAATTGTCTCCCTTCAATTTTTTTTCAACTTCCTATTGACCTGACAATATGGCTGTTTTTTTTTTTAATAAATACTATCTCAATCCAAGCCATCCTCTAATAGTGTTGATCAAAATATATTTTGCAATAAGTTTAAATTGAAGATTGGATATCAAACTTAATATTGGGATATTTATTTACGAGACTTTTGTTTCGTTTTTACATTAAGTAGTTTTGTAAATAGCGATTCAGGGACAAGTTACCGTCTAATACAGGCTTGTAATGACTCCGAGGACAATTAGAAAACATCCCTTTCGCGATGCTTATTGAACAGTTTAGAAGAAAACACTATTCAATAATGAAATAATCGTAGAAAATTTAGCAGAGTTAAGAAAACATGCTGATTGAAGGAGGTATATGACATATCGTCACTTCGGATTTAAAACATAGCTGTTCGACTGGGTTAAGGTTATTAGAAAGAACCTTCTTGTTTTCGGAAATATTCTATATTCGCTTTGAAAAGACAAAACAGGTTTCCTTTTGGGAACAGTCTTCGTTAATATCGCGGGGGAAGGGTACAAATGGGATTTACTTCAAATTTTTTTTCAGTCGCCAGCTGGGCATCAGGATGACTAAATATATTCGCCCAGGGCGAGCGTTAAGTTTAGTCCCTGCCGTACCCGCTGCATGCACACATGCATCTGTCCTAAATTAAGACCCCCTTGATCAGTAGTTGTTGTTGGTTTGTGTGGTTCATACATTGTAGGTGTTTCTTGTTTTGTGTATAGATTACACCGTTGGTTTTCCTGTTTGAATCATTTTACATCAGTCATTTCGAGGCAAATTGATTAAAACTCAATGCAAAGTCTGTAACTGCTTGAAAAATGAGTTGATATATATCGTATATATATTGTATTTGAATGTTCCTAAATCAATCAACGTCTTATATCTCATGTAAAAATGTATAATATCAATTCTATCTGACACTGCTCATTTTATGTTAGCAATGTTATAATCCCCCATAAAACTGCTCAGTTTATGTTAGCAATGTTATAATCCCCCATAAAACTATTCCTTAACAGGCCCAAACAGGAAAAAATGTAAAACAATGTTCAATCAAGAAAAAACAAACATAACTTACCAAAGAAAAATCAAATGAAAAATATGACAGACAGCAATCAGGGAAAACCACTGCAGTACAGACTCCTGACCAAGAACAGTCATATGCAACCCCATTTCTAATCATGTTTTTCTCCATAGCATTAATAAACAGTTACTTCTGATAAAAATGTAACACAAACCTAGCCACAAAGTCTTCTGTTGCCTTAGTTATTAATCCTTTCATTTCATTATTAGTTGTATGTTTCTGTAGCACATCATAGAAATACAAGCTGAACTGTAAAATAAAAAACCAATTTGATTGTTATTGATGATTAGCTTCAGTCTATACTAACATTGAACAAGATTTATGATTACTATAAAGTAAACAAGATTTGTTTATGTAATAAAGGTTGCAATAAGTTTTTAATCCTGAGTAAAATAAGAACATTTACTATTACTGTACATGAATCATGACATTGCTGTACACATCAAACATTTTTATCTTCTATGTTTGGTAGCTTGATTGCCTGGAGACATTAGTTTCATGCAATTTCAGGACAAAGGTGTTTTGCTACATAAAAAAAAATGTAATTACAAAGATGTTTTAAATGTGCATGTGTAAAATATCTTTTAGGTAAGGCCTGGGGTTATATCAATGTTGTTTAAAAACCATTTTCAAATTACCAATTTTTGGTTATATACATGTACAGTCGAACCTTGATAAATGAAGTTAAAGGTTGCAATCTGATCACCACTATCAATATGTTTTCTATAATTTCAAAATAGCTCGTTTTATTGTCAATCTTGTGAAAGCCAATTTAAAGACATGTTTCAAATTCCAAATTTTCTGTATAGATATTAAATGTAGTATTTAAAAATAGTTATTTTAAGATAAGATAAGAATAAGTTCATCTATCTCTTTATTCCAAGGTTGAGTCTCCATCTTCTTTAAATAGATCAAATCAGATTGATCTTTATTAATTTTTCTCAGCATGAGCCTTTCATTCATATGCTAATTATCTATGAAAACACTGTAACAAAAATAATTTTTTTCAATTAACCATTAAGGTACATATAGTACAGTAGCTCTTAGCATGCCTCCTATTAAAAAACCATTACAGAGTTGCCAATATGACTTATCTTATATCATGTTTATAGAGTTGCCAGTATGAATTAACTTCTTTAGACTTGCCATTATGACTTATCTTATACAGATTTGCCAGTATGACTTACCTTAGACAATAGAAAACCTTTGTACTTTGTTAACCATAAATACAATGCAGGCCATCCAGAATGTTTACTGCTACTTCCGAATGTAGATTTCTTTGTCTGAAAGTTAAAAGTATAGATATATTGCTGGCCATCAAGAATGTTTACTGTTACTTCCGAATGTAGATTTCTTTGTCTAAAATTTTAAAGTACATGTATAGATATATTGCTGGCCATCAAGAATGTTTACTGCTACTTCCGAATGTAGATTTCTTTGTTTGAAAGTTAAAAGTATAGATATATTGCTGGCCATCAAGAATGTTTACTGTTACTTCCGAATGTAGATTTCTTTGTCTAAAATTTTAAAGTATAGATATATTGCTGGCCATCAAGAATGTTTACTGCTACTTCTGAATGTAGATTTCTTTGTCTAAAATTTTAAAGAATAGATATATTGCTGGCCATCAAGAAAGTTTACTGCTACTTCCGAATGTAGATTTCTTTGTCTGAAAGTTAAAAGTATAGATATATTGCTGGCCATCAAGAATGTTTACTGTTACTTCCGAATGTAGATTTCTTTGTTTGAAAGTTAAAAGTATAGATATATTGCTGGCCATTAAGAATGTTTACTGCTACTTCCGAATGTAGATTTCTTTGTTTGAAAGATAAAGGTATAGATATATTGCTGGCCATCAAGAATGTTTACTGCTACTTCCGAATGTAGATTTCTTTGTCTGAAAGTTAAAAGTATAGATATATTGCTGGCCATCAAGAATGTTTACTGCTACTTCCGAATGTAGATTTCTTTGTTTGAAAGTTAAAAGTATAGATATATTGCTGGCCATCAAGAATGTTTACTGCTACTTCCGAATGTAGATTTCTTTGTCTGAAAGTTAAAAGTATATAGATATATTGCTGGCCATCAAGAATGTTTACTGCTACTTCCGAATGTAGATTTCTTTGTTTGAAAGTTAAAAGTATAGATATATTGCTGGCCATCAAGAATGTTTACTGCTACTTCCGAATGTAGATTTCTTTGTTTAAAAGTTAAAAGTATAGATATATTGCTGGCCATCAAGAATGTTTACTGCTACTTCCGAATGTAGATTTCTTTGTCTGAAAGTTAAAAGTATAGATATATTGCTGGCCATCAAGAATGTTTACTGCTACTTCCGAATGTAGATTTCTTTGTTTGAAAGTTAAAAGTATAGATATATTGCTGGCCATCAAGAATGTTTACTGCTACTTCCGAATGTAGATTTCTTTGTTTGAAAGTTAAAAGTATAGATATATTGCTGGCCATCAAGAATGTTTACTGCTACTTCCGAATGTAGATTTCTTTGTCTAAAATTTTAAAGTACATGTATAGATATATTGCTGGCCATCAAGAATGTTTACTGCTACTTCCGAATGTAGATTTCTTTGTCTGAAAGTTAAAAGTATAGATATATTGCTGGCCATCAATTAAAGAACCTAAGTGAGCACGCTCACATACCCCACGTCCCCACATTGTCATTGGAGAAATTAAATAAGTGTAAGAAAAAAAAATTGTATAAGAAAAAATATTGAATAATAATTTCCTGTCAATATCACATCAACATAGTATGTCCTTATTATCTACAAAATTTCATGAATGTCGTTTCAGAGGAGTTGAGATGACAAACTGTTGCAGAAGTACATTGAAGCAAATAAGTTCAAAGAGGCGTAACTCCTAGAAAAAAAAATAGAATCGTAATTTCCTGTCGATATGCACATCTGCATAGTATGTCCTTATTATCTATAAATGTTCATGAAATTCTGTTGTGTGGTTTCAGAGGAGTTGAGATGACAAACTGTTGAAGTAGTACATTAAAGCAAATAAGTTCAAAGAGATGTAACTCCTAGAAAAAAAATTGAATCATAATTTCCTGTCGATATGCACATCTACATAGTATGTCCTTATTATCTTAAAAGGTTTCATGAAATTCTGTTGTATAGTTTCAGAGGAGTTGCGATGACAAACTGTTGCAGTAGTACAATAAAGTAAATAAATTCAAAGGGGGTAACTCCTAGAAAAAAAATTGAATCGTAATTTCCTGTCGATATGCACATCTACATAGTATGTCCTTATTATCTTAAAAGGTTTCGTGAAATTCTGTTGTGTAGTTTCAGAGGAGTTGCGATGACAAACTGTTGCAGTAGTACATTAAGCAAATAAGTTCAAAGGGGCATAACTCTTATAAAAAAAATTGAATCGCAATTTCCTGTCGATATGCACAACTACATACAGTGGGATTTCCAGTGAAACTAGAACAATAGAAAAGTCACTCTTCTTATGAAAGAGATAGAAAAGGTCTAAAAACAGGAGAGACAATTTACGCATAAAACCCGATATGCATAGGGATGAATATCTCTTAAAACACAAAACCAATATATAACTTTTATACAACCACTATAAATAAAGTATATGTTAAAGCTAAATGTGTTAATATATGATTTTTTAATTGCCAAACATGCTGTAAATTGAACAACCTATTGTTCAACATAGGGGTGTGTAAAAAACTGCCACATTTGACTGCATATTTTTCTATTTTTTTGAAAAAAATATATATCAAACCTTAATAATGTACCTTTCTGGGTATCCAATTTTTAACGTGTTTCGAAATGTAGTTTCGTCACAAGAATTTTTCAAAGTTGTGTCATTTTGCCTATATGAATGTCGGTAAATTCGTATGATCGAGCACACCGACAAGTATATCGTTGGGACAACTCGATATAATGTAATCAATATACGTGAAAGATTACCTAATGTGAAGTTTATCAAAATCATCATAACATAATTGATCAACACATTATGTTTGAACAACATGAGTCCTACAATATAAGATTTAAAGGTGCATATCATTTACATTCAACGTTTTTATTGGATTTTTTTTTACTACAATGTAACCTCGAGGTTCAACGTTGATAGTTAAAAAAAAAAATCCCAGAATTTTTTTGAATGATATTGTAAATGATATGAACCTTCGAATTCTTATAACATCGGAATAGAAAATATGTGATCCGAATTAACCATGCACGTGTGTTACAGAAGATTATGAACTTTTATGATTTAAGGGTTTTTCTTAAACAATATTATGATCCCAAATTTGATGAATTTTGTTGGCAATACTTTAATATACACACTACATATAACAAAGTATATATTAAATCTCAATGTATTATTATTAGGAAATATGTTTGGACTCTGTAAAAAAAAATCTCCCCCCTCCCCCGTATTACATGTAATGGTTTAAACCTAAAGGATTCGCACTAACTGCCCAAAAGGGGTCCGCTCCAGTCTTGAATCAGTGATTTTGTTTATCATAAACAAAATATTGTCTCACACTGAAAGGGGCAGTCGGGCAACATGCACAGCCCGGATTGTCAAAACAACTAAGATTTACAAAAATGATTACAAACAAAAACCATCAGTTGGACAATCTTACTGGAATCTGATTATCTCTACTGATAAATAATGCAACACTAATGACACATTTAAGTTTTGGAATGATTTTATTCACAAAGAATGTTTCTCATTGGTATACATTTCTATGCTCTTGTCTTTTCAGAGTTTATATTGGAAATTAAAAATTGCTGCATGAAAGACACTAGCTCCACATTCCTATGCATATGATTTTATATGTATGAGAATCATTCCATAAAATATCCGTTTGATATCCTTTCAATGCATGACACTGTCTAGTGGTTTTTCTGCCACAATTACAAGGAAAACCTGGCTAAACTTGTGCTAAATCAAACACTTTTAAAATCTTACATCGCTATTGATGTTAAGCAATTATTTAAAGGGCCATCCGGAACTGTTGGGTTTTATGACAGTCTTCCTTCCATACACACCATCGCTGCAAAATAATTTGAACATTCAATTAGATGATTATAATATTATTTGGCAATCCAAAGAGAACCTGAAAACATCAGACCACAATAAACAGAGACCCCAAAAAAAGCCAATTTTACTTTACAATGAAATTGAAAAAGTAGTTAGTTACATGGCAAATCATCTTTTGGCTGTCGACAAAAAATAAATAAAATCTAAATTTCGTAGCATTACCCCCCCCCCTTTTTTAACTGAATTTGTTCAAGGTATGGTGGTTTTACCCCTTTTCAGATTTCAGTATGTCATGTTGTATATCTTTTATAAATTAGATGAATTTCTAGCAAGTTTCTACGATATTCTTTATCATTTGACAAAATACTATGCAGCTGAATTAAATTGTTTACTATTTGAAAAAGCGCGCCTTCTTTTACTTTAATTTACTTCCCTTTATTTCACATAGCTACAAATATTAAAAACTGCCAAAATTGACTGCATATCAATTTTTTTTCCCCAAAAAAATATATGTCAAGCAGCATAATTAACTTTACAAATTGGGAGAAAATCAAGATGTTCCGACTATAGGTTAGTATTAAAAAAAAATAATGAAAGGTTGGCATGATTCCAGGTTTGAACCCTGACGACACTTAAAATCGAAAATTCACTTATTTACCTATCATATGGAGATACGATGATGTGATAAACTTAACAATTAATAATTTACCTGGTGCATTATCATATTCACATTACGTTGACACGTCTCAGTTCGTCTGTGTTAGCTCATTTCAAGCTCGTAAACAATGTACACAATTTTCCGCTATTCTTTACTGATTACCTCTAGTCAGAAGAGCCCACTGTTTACAGGGGCGATAATATTTTGTCACCAGTTCACGCACTGCATAGTATGTCCTTTTCATCTGAAAAGGTTTCGTGAAATTCTGTTGTGTGGTTTGAGAGGAGTTGCGATGACAAGAAACAGGACTGACGGATGGACGGACTGACGGACAGACTGACGGACGGACGGACGAACGGACGGACGGACAGACAGGTCAAAAACATTATACCCTCCGCAACTTCGTTGCGTGGGGTATAATAATGTTTACTGCTACTTCCGAATGTAGATTTCTTTGTCTGAAAGTTAAAGGTATAGATATATTGCTGGCCATCAAGAATGTTTACTGCTACTTCCGAATGTAGATTTCTTTGTCTGAAAGTTAAAAGTATAGATATATTGCTGGCCATCAAGAATGTTTACTGCTACTTCTGAATGTAGATTTCTTTGTTTGAAAGTTAAAAGTATAGATATATTGCTGGCCATCAAGAATGTTTACTGCTACTTCCGAATGTAGATTTCTTTGTCTGAAAGTTAAAAGTATAGATATATTGCTGGCCATCAAGAATGTTTACTGCTACTTCCAAAAAAACTAGAGGCTCTAAAGAGCCTGTGTCGCTCACCTTGGTCTATGTGAATATCAAACAAAGGAAGCAGATGGATTCATGATAAAATTGTGTTTTGGTGATGGTGATGTGTTTGTACATCTTACTTTACTAAACAGTCTTGCTGCTTACAATTATCTCTATTTATAATGAACTTGGCCCAGTAGTTTCAGTGGAAAATGCTAATAAAAATTTACAAATTTTATGAAAATTGTTATAAATTGACTATAAAGGACAAAAACTCCTTAGGGGGTCAATTGACCATTTTTGGTCATGTTGACTTATTTGTAAATTTTACTTTGCTGAACATTATTGCTGTTTACAGTTTATCTCTATCTATAATAATATTCAAGATAATAACCAAAAACAGCAAAATTTCCTTAAAATTACCAATTCAGGGGCAGCAACCCAACAACGGCTTGTCCGATTCATCTGAAAATTTCAGGGCAGATAGATCTTGACCTGATAAACAATTTTACTCCGTCAGATTTGCTCTAAATGCTTTGGTTTTTGAGTTATAAGCCAAAACCTGCATTTTACCCTTATGTTCTATTTTTAGCCATGGCAGCCATCTTGGTTGATTGGCCAGGTCACCGGACTCATTTTTTAAACTAGATACCCCAATGATGATTGTGGCCAAGTTTGGTTTAATTTGGGCCAGTAGTTTCAGAGGAGAAGATTTTTGTAAAAGTTAACGACGACTGACGACGACAAAGGACGATAGACGCAAAGTGTTTGGAAAAGCTCACTTTGCCCTTCGGGCCAGGTGAGCTAAAAATTGGAGGGGTCTAATTCCCATGTGTTAAGTCTCATTTTTACGCAAAGTATTGGTTTTATTTTTTTTGTCAGGTAACCATGCGTTTTGCTAAATCAGTATTCTGATGTTCAGTGTTTCTCTTTATTTATCTCAGTTTTTCTCATTTGAAAAGTTTTACTAATTTTTTAGGGTCCTTTATAGCTTGCTGTTCGGTTTGAGCCAAGGTTAAAGACCATACTTTAACCTATAATGGTTTACTTTTATAAATTATGACTTGGATGGAGAGTTGTCACATTTGCACTCATACCACATCTTCTTATATCTATATACTTTTTCGTACAAGTTATGAAACAAGAAATTCCAAATTGTTTGTGGTCATCTTGTTCCTCAAGTCTTTATCGTTAGGATTGGTCCATTTGGTATTTGAGGGTTAAACATCTTTCCCAAAATGTATAGAGCTGTTAACAAATTAAAGCTTTCATTCTGAAAATTATTTGCAAAAATCTGATTTAATTAGGTAAATATTGAGTTTTTTTTAGAACACAAATACAACAGTTATAGTGTTATCATTTCTGTTTATGTTTAAAACTGATAAAATAATGCATTTAACTTTTTGTTTATATTTCAAGGTCCCCTTGTGGTCCAATCCACCAAAATGTATCTACTGCAATTCTTCAGCAATATATTACTTGATCAATTGAATCTCAAATACCCATATAACATTTCTGTGTATAATTTCTTCTCCTTTCCATAAGGCCCAAGAACACAGTTATTTCGTAGTGCATTTCTTTTAGACAATAAATTCAAATTAAAAAAATCGCACCTGCTCTTTCTTAAAAAGATTTTTACAGTATAGTGTTCTACCAGTGAGACAAATAATATCAAAATTATAGAAACTTCTACCAGCTCTAACTCAAAATATTGACAATTCTGTGTTAAGGGGGTGTAAAATTCAGTTTGACAGCTTCAGACGTGATAAAAGTTGACCTTTTTAAACTGGACCAAATCACTACTTAACATAAAGATTCAGCACCCAAATTTTTTTAATGTTCATGTAAATACATTCCCTACTTAATATTTCATGTATTTAATATCAAGAAATAAATTGAGAAAGTGTATCAAATAAAACATGCAAGTTATACACTGTTTACACTATGGACTATATTCGTAGACAACGAAAACCAAAGGACGATAACTGTGTCCTTGGACCATAAGCCAATAGTATCTAAACACCAGCATCAGAAAATCAATCACCACTAACTTTTGATACATAATAATTTCAAGATGACATGTATATTGCTTCACATCATAAAAAAAGCAATAAGTATTTTACTAATATAAATACCTCTTTAAGTTGTGCTGTGGCTCCCCATGTAGTCAGTTTTGTATGTGCCTCATAGAGTTGCATCAAAGATGCTAAAAATTTCCAATCAGACATCAATATTTGTGCTTGTAGCAAATGGAGTATAGCATCACATTCCAATCTGTAGATACAAATTGTAATAAGTTAAAACTAGTTATTGAAACATTAAAATATCTTATATCACAAATTTATATTACATATATAGTTATCAAAGGTACCAGGATTATAATTTTGTATGCCAGACGCGCATTTCGTCTATATAAGACTCATCAGTGACACTCATTTCAAAATACATGTAGTTATAAACCAAACAAATACAAAGTTGAAGAGCATTGATGATCCAAAATTCCAAAAATTACATGTCAGTAACAAAACAAAGGGAAGCAGCTAAAAAAAATATTTTTTTATTTATTAAGTCAATTATATATAAGGGAGATAATTTGAATTGACTTAATAAAAAGATGCACTGAAATTTATCGAAATTAAGTGTTCTCCCAAAGATGCATCCATACAAAATAAAGGTATACAAGACTAAGTGCTTTATTTGGACATCAAAGATAATGTAAGTAATAAAGTGTTAAAACAGAAACAACCCATCAAAATACAAAAACAAGAAAAACCAGATGCTCCGCAGGGCGTAGCTTTATACGACCGCAGAGGTTGAACCCTGAACGGTTTGGGCAAGTATGGACACAACATTCAAGCTGGATTCAGCTCTAAATTTGGATTGTGATTAAATAGTTGACACAGCATAGGTTTCTGACACAGAATGAATGTGTTCTGATGAACTTAAAATTTTTGTTTTCTCTTAGAGCAATTCACTATGCTGTTGAATATTAATCCTCTCAAAACAAGAATGTGTCCTCAGTACACGAATGCCCCACTCGCACTATCATTTTCCATGTTCAGTGGACCGTAAAATTGGGGTAAAAACTCTAATTTGGCATTAAAATTAGAAAGATCATATCATAGGGGACATGTGTACTAAGTTTGAAGTCGATTGGACTTAAACTTCATCAAAAACTACCTTGACCAAAAACTTTAACCTGAAGCGGGACAGACGGACGGACGAACGGACGGACGAACGAACGAACGGACAGACGGACGGACGGACAGACCAGAAAACATAATGCCCCTCTACTATCGTAGGTGGGGCATAAAAATGTTTGAAGAAATTTTCTTTTTTATTTATGAAATTTCAAATGAGAAAAATTGAACCCAATTTTTTTAATCACATCCCCCTTTCCCTTATTCCAAAACTAATCTCAATTAAAATTTCTAATGGAGTTTGCAACAATAACTACTCATTTAAATACATCATAAAATATTAAGATGTAAAAAAAACTGCTTGTTATCACTGAATGTTATTTATTATAATTTATCAGTTGGTAGTAAAAAGTGAATATACATTGTATATTGTATATAACAAAGATTTAAGTTGATTCTGGACAAAGAAAGATAACTCCAATTAAAAAAAAATCTTGCTATTGCACAATATTTTGCAATTAGATATTTCTTGCTTACTATTCTGGACAAAGAAAGATAACTCTAATTAAAAAAAAATTTGCTATTTCACAATATTGTGCAATTAGATATTTCTTGCCATTGCGCAATACTGTGCAATTGAAAAGACTTGCTATTGCACAACACTTAATATAATAATTTTAGATCCTGATTTGGACCAACTTGAAAACTGGGCCCATAATAAAAAATCTAAGTACATTTTTGGAATCAGCATATCAAAGAACCCCAAGATTTCAATTTTTGTTGAAATCAGACTAAGTTTAATTTTGGACCCTTTGGACTTTAGTGTAGACCAATTTGAAAACAGGACCAAAAATGAAGAATCTACATACACAGTTAGATTTGGTATATCAAAGAACCCCATTTATTCAATTTTTGATGAAATCAAACAAAGTTTAATTTTGGACCCCGATTTGGACCAACTTGAAAACTGGGCCAATAATCAAGAATCTAAGTACATTTTTAGATTCAGCATATCAAAGAACCTAACTGATTCATTTTTTGTCAAAATCAAACTAAGTTTAATTTTGGACCCTTTGGACCTTAATGTAGACCAATTTGAAAACGGGACCAAAAATTAAGAATCTACATACACAGTCATGACAGTTAGATTCGACATATCAAAAAACCCCAATTATTCAATTTTGATGAAATCAAACAAAGTTTAATTTTGGACCCTTTGGGCCCCTTATTCTGTTGGGACCAAAACTCCCAAAATCAATACCAACCTTCCTTTTATGGTCATAAACCTTGTGTTTAAATTTCATAGATTTCTATTTACTTATACTAACGTTATGGTGCGAAAACCAAGAAAAATGCTTATTTGGGTCCCTTTTTGGCCCCTAATTCCTAAACTGTTGGGACCTAAACTCCCAAAATCAATACCAACCTTCCTTTTGTAGTCATTAACATTGTGTTTAAATTTCATTGATTTCTATTTACTTAAACTAAAGTTATTGTGCGAAAACCAAGAATAATGCTTATTTGGGCCCTTTTTTGGCCCCTAATTCCTAAACTGTTGAAACCTAAACTCCCAAAATCAATCCCAACCGTTCTTTTGTGGTCATAAACCTTGTGTTAAAATTTCATAGATTTCCATTCACTTTTACTAAAGTTAGAGTGCGAAAACTAAAAGTATTCGGACGCCGGACGACGACGACGACGCAGACGCCAACGTGATAGCAATATACGACGAAAAATTTTTCAAATTTTGCTGTCGTATAAAAATCATGCAAAAATCATGCAATAATTTCAATAATAAATGTACATCACTTATAACTCTATTACATTTAAGTATGAGGTTAAAAGGCAACAATCATACAATATAGATACAAGAAGATGTGGTATGAGTGCCAATGACACAACTCTCCATCCATAAGTCACAATTTGTAAAAGTAAACCATTATAAGTCAAAGTACAGCCTTCAGCACAGAGCCTTGGCTCACACCAATATATATATAAGTTCTATAAATTTAATAACTTACCCAAAGGTTGCCTTCAGGGGGCTCAGCAAAGGATGATGAAAACTTTTACTACAACTTTGTACTATATCTGTTATTACAATGACCAAGTCAGAATAATTGATTACTTTCATGGTGCCCATTGCACTGATTTGTTCATAGCTGAGAACAGTTAAGGATTTTAACAACTACATTTCCTTCAAAACCTAAAGTTTAAACATCTCATACATCATGTACATGAAACAATTGATTTTATAATTTTCTTGACTAATAGCTTTCAATTATTTTTTAAGGAGATCAGATACAAAGTGTATGTCGTTTTACCAGCTACAGCTAATTTGTCTTAAAATATTAAACACAGGTATTCTCATCTCCTTTTATTCTTGAAATAAGAAAATAATATCAAGTCTTGTTGGACCTGAAGACACAGCAAATTTGTCTTCCTATTAGAAAACAAGCATGCATGTGTTGTTGGGCTAAGCATAACCACACTTGTAATCCTTAATCCTTGAAAACAGGAAGTGGGTGTCCAAAAGGCACACACAAGTCACAACTCATTTATGTTGAGTTGCTTACAAATTTAATACAAAAAAAAAAGATGTGAAATGATTGCAAATGAGACAACTTTTCACAAGAGACTAAATGAAACAGAAAATAACAATACGCATAATCATAGACAGCTATGAAAGGCTCTGAAATCCCAAATGTTAAACAATTCAAACAAGAAAACTTCCCTGGATAAATAGACAGATGAATGCAATATAGAATGAGATAATAGGCAAAAAGATGAAAATTAGTCAAAAATCTTCATTTAACATGTTTAAATTTTAACGGCAATAACTCATTTAAATTTTATTAATACCTGATAATTTTGGTACAATTTTCAGAGCAATTTTGACTGATTTTCTAATATTGCTTTAACAGGTACATGTATTGTACTTTTATGTTCTATTTCTATTTATGGCCATCATTTGTAGACTAATCGAAATAAAAAAAAGAATAAAACTAAAATAATTATGTAAGCAAGAAACAACTTTGATGACAATTTACAAACAAGATAACCCAAAATTAGAAAACTGGTTAGCAAGTACTCATAGTACTTGTCAATTAAAATTTAGCCCAGATGACAAATTTGTCATTGCAACATAGTTCTTTATGTCAGAAATAAGCAAGACTTGACCCTCATATACTACCAGTCCTTCTAGACTTTTACGCAAAATGATATGCTAGAGCATTTATGTGTTACAAAACTATTGATAGTTCCCTCAACTCCTAAAACTTCATGTAACATATGATCTTGGCATCAAACATGTTGAACACTTACAGATATATATTTGTTTAGTTAATATAAATAACAAGTCACCACATACACAAATGTTGATTTACTTTCTAAAACCATTTTAAAACCATAAACAAATAAAGGATACAACTCCATTGTTTTGAGTTTAGCTGTGAGATAATGACAAAGGATACAACTCCATTGTTTTGAGTTTAGCTGTGAGATAATGACAAAGATGTCCTGACAAATGAGCCAGCAACTCTTCAAATTCTCCTTGTCTTGACTGGTCAGAACTGTCTTCAACTTTCTTTATTTCAGTAATCAGATTTTGGTATAATGATTTCAGCTGAAAAAATAATGTTAAAATCAATGAAATCAAAGAGCATATTTTTTAAATGTCCTTAGAGTTGGTGGCCCATATTGGCCATGGACACATTTTCGCCATTTTGCTATTTTTCTGTAAAATGTGTGTGCCTTTACCCAGTACTTGCCTAAATAGATGGTAAAGGCTGTTTGTAATGTTTGAGCGGTTTATATTCCTCTTTACCCCATTTCCCAGGTTATTCTCACATGTAAAGAAATATGCAGGTGTTTTTACACAATTGTTGGCTATCATGTAAGATTTCTATGGCAATCGTGCAGTCTTAAAGTAAATATTTGTGAGAAAAAATCATATAGGAATGATCTCTCAAGCTTATTCATGTTATTACAAACATTCGTTTTTATAATATACCAGGATAATGACAATGGTTGTATCATACATTGGGGCGAAAATGTGTCCCCCATGGTACACGAACAACTTGATTTCCTCTTGAGTTTGCATTCATTTTTAGAATAGTTAACCAATGTTTTGAAGATAATTCCTTTATCAAACATTTATTTCAAATCTAGTTAAATTTCTGAAACCTACATAAAAAGTTCCAAATATTAGAATGTAGGTCGGGTGTAAGTGGAAACAAATGAATTATGCTGTGAATATGGGTCACTCACTCTACCCCATTTCAGATTTTTCAGATTAATGAGTAGAAACCTTTATAAACTGTCATCCTTTGATTCAAGGGCAATATCTGCTGTATTGATATTTTTGCAGATTTTGAGTTGTAGCTCTAACATGATTATGCCAGCTGTCAATCATGCTGTTGTAGCTCTAACATGATTATGCCAGCTGTCAATCATGCTGTTGTAGCTCTAATATGATTATGCCGGCTGTCAATCATGTTGTTGTAGCTCTAACATGATTATGCCAGCTGTCAATCATGCTGTTGTAGCTCTAACATGATTATGCCGGTTGTCAATCATGTTGTTGTAGCTCTAACATGATTATGCCAGCTGTCAATCATGCTGTTGTAGCTCTAACATGATTATGCCAGCTGTCAATCATGCCGTTGTAGCTCTTACATGATAATACCAGTTGAATGAATGAATTTATTTGCAATTAAAGAACCTTAGTGAGCACGCTCACATACCCCATGTCCCCACATTGTCATTGGAGAAATTAAATAAGTATAAGAAAAAAAATTGTATAAGAAAAAATATTGAATAATAATTTCCTGACAATATACATAGTATGTCCTTATTATCTACAAAATTTCATGAAATTCTGTTGTGTGTTTTCAGAGGAGTTGAGATGACAAACTGTTGCAGAAGTACATTGAAGCAAATAAGTTCAAAGGGGCATAACTCCTAGAAAAAAAATTGAACCGTAATTTCCTGTCGATATGCACATCTACATAGTATGTCCTTATTATCTGAAAAGGTTTCATGAAATTCTGTTATGTGGTTTGAGAGGAGTTGCAATGACAAACTGTTGCAGTAGTACATTAAAGTAAATAAGTTCAAAGGGGCGTAACTCCTAGAAAAAAAATTGAATCGCAATTTCCTGTCGATATGCACAACTACATAGTATGTCCTTATTATCTGAAAAGGTTTCGTGAAATTCTGTTGTGTGGTTTGAGAGGAGTTGCGATGACAAACTGTTGCAGTAGTACATTAAAGTAAATAAGTTCAAAGGGGCGTAACTCCTAGAAAAAAAATTTAATTGCAATTTCCCGTCGATATGCACAACTACATAGTATGTCCTTATTATCTGAAAAGGTTTCGTGAAATTCTGTTGTGTGGTTTGAGAGGAGTTGCGATGACAAACTGTTGCAGTAGTACATTAAAGTAAATAAGTTCAAAGGGGCGTAACTCCTAGAAAAAAAATTGAATCGCAATTTCCTGTCGATATGCACAACTACATAGTATGTCCTTATTATCTGAAAAGGTTTCGTGAAATTCTGTTGTGTGGTTTGAGAGGAGTTGCGATGACAAACTGTTGCAGTAGTACATTAAAGTAAATAAGTTCAAAGGGGCGTAACTCCTAGAAAAAAAATTTAATTGCAATTTCCCGTCGATATGCACAACTACATAGTATGTCCTTATTATCTGAAAAGGTTTCGTGAAATTCTGTTGTGTGGTTTGAGAGGAGTTGCGATGACAAACTGTTGCAGTAGTACATTAAAGTAAATAAGTTCAAAGGGGCGTAACTCCTAGAAAAAAAATTGAATCGCAATTTCCAGTCGATATGCACAACTACATAGTATGTCCTTATTATCTGAAAAGGTTTCGTGAAATTCTGTTGTGTGGTTTGAGAGGAGTTGCGATGACAAACTGTTGCAGTAGTACATTAAAGTAAATAAGTTCAAAGGGGCGTAACTCCTAGAAAAAAAATTGAATCGCAATTTCCCATCGATATGCACAACTACATAGTATGTCCTTATTATCTGAAAAGGTTTCGTGAAATTCTGTTGTGTGGTTTGAGAGGAGTTTGTTGCAGTAGTACATTAAAGTAAATAAGTTCAAAGGGGCGTAACTCCTAGAAAAAAAATTGAATCGCAATTTCCTGTCGATATGCACAACTACATAGTATGTCCTTATTATCTGAAAAGGTTTCGTGAAATTCTGTTGTGTGGTTTGAGAGGAGTTGCGATGACAAGAAACAGGACTGACGGACTGACGGACGGACCGACTTACGGACGGACGGACTTACGGACGGACGGGTCAAAAACATTATACCCTCAGCAACTTCGTTGCATGGGGTATAAAAAGCATTTACATGCTATGGCAATCAAAACATATATTACATATATGACACAATAATAAACAGCAGAAAACAACACATCATTCAAATTTAAGTAAGAATTGACATCTCATTTTCCAATGCTGCCTTAATATAATTACATAATTTCATAGTTACAGTTTTATTGACAGCTTTTAACAATTGATCCAGTTTATAAATATTTGGCCAAGAACAAAAGTATTTTGGTAAATAATGTGACCTTACAGGTCTGTATACAGGACAAACTAAAACAAAATGATATTTGTCTTCAACAACGTTAATATTACAACAAAGACGTAATCGTAATTCTCTTGGAGTATTGGTATATCTACCAACTTCGATATTTAATTGAAGTGTCCCACTACGTAGTTTTGTAAGTAATCCAACATCAAAAAAGAAATTTAAGTAATTTTCAAGAGAAAAATCTGTCTTGATTCTTCTATACATGCAAAGTTTTCACAGTCACAAAAAGATGTGGACCACTCTTGTAAATATTGATCAGTAATACGTTTTTTAACAATATCAAAAACTACATTAGTTACATCTTTTGAAATTTACAAAAAGTTCAGGCCAAGATTAGACATAATTCTCTTATGGTTGGGGCCTGTTATCTAACTCCCATGTGAATAGATATTTTTCGTATCACACCGTACGGAGTGTGATATGAAAAAGTGATATCAAAATTACGTTAATTTGATTGGCTTATCTCGTAAATTTCCAATATTTTCATTGGCCGTTGATCAGGTCATTATTCACTGGAAAAGGTCATGACGGGACTACTTTTTTTCTTGACAACTGATTGTTTACTTCCTGTTTTCGCGATTTTTGTCTGCTTTATCGTCTGCATTATCTAATATAAATCTTATCATGGACGAAGAAATAAAGAAAGGAACCCGTGTACGGTTATGTAACGGAGCAAAGGGCATTATAAATGGCACAACTTCCAATTTCAATTTCCCTCTGTATGCGACAGTAAAACTACCGATGGACGTCCGCAAAGCTTCAAATACAATACAGTTATCTCTATTCTAATGCAAAACAAGTTCATAATTAAATTTCAATCACAATTTCTGTGTAAAATCTTCATTAAAGAAAATTCCGCGAAAAGATGTTATCTTCTTTGGTTCCTACACTACGTGACGTCATAGGTATGCTTCCGGTGTCATACATAAACACCGGGCATTTTCTGGCTTCTATGCCGCTTCAGAATGTAATAAAATTTGATAAAAAGAAGATTTTAAGGCGCAACAAGTGAGTTATTTGTTAATCATTGTAGAAATAACGTGTCAATACACTTGTTACAAATTAGAGAACAGGCCCCAACAATAAGAGAAAGATCAGTACGCGCTGCAAAGAAAAACGGCCGTAGCAACACAACTCGCAACAAATAGGCCATGCACATACAACTTTTTGCCATAAGAGAAATAGGTTTAACAACTTGTGAGAATTAGATATTGCTTGATATCAACTCTCGTTATTTAATTTCAATAATAATAAACTCGCCATAGGCTCGTTTATTATTATTGAAATTAAATAACTCGAGTTGATATCAATCGATATCTAATTCTCACTCATTATGAAACCTATAAATATATACCTACATCTTTAGACCTGTGAAAAAATCCTTTCTGTTCCAGAAAACTAAGTGACATATATGCCTTCTCTGCTGTTACAAACTGTGCAAGACAGTGGACCAAAAGTCCCCATGTTGATCCAAATAAACTGGATGATGATCCAAAAACACTAGATGATGATCCAAATACTGCACCAGCAGGTTTAACTATCTCTTTTTCCTTTTCCTGCAATATCATAAGGATTTAAAAGACAAGGGCTCACATTTGTCAGTCAAATGGCATGAAATTATGAATGCTATATTATCAGGTTTTCTGCTTATTATTTAAAAAAAAAATTCACCCATGACTCATAATGTGATTTTTTAGGGCAATTACTGCCCTCATTTGCCAAAAAATATTCACAATATTCTCCAGCAGCAACTTATGCATGATATCAATATATACACAGGTATTTACCTTACGATTTTTGGTAATTCTGTTCAATTTTGGAAGAAATCCAGGATAGTTTAAGAAAGTTATTAAAATTTAAAAAAAACTTTAACAGCAAACGCCAACAAAGTGTAGGGTTGCAATGTCTTGCTTTTGTGACAAAAGTCACAGACTCAACAAAAATGCATAGAAATGTTATCATTTAAGGGTAAAAACTCAAATTACAAGTCAACTAAAGATTAGGGCCATTTAAGCACATGTCTTTCTGATCATCTGTGCTATATAAAGTTTCTGTCTACCTAAACAGTTTTTAAGATACTAGGCAATTACCAAAAAAAATCAGAGAAAATTGCATTTAAAGGGCAATTACTTTAATATGGAGTCAACTGAAGTTTTTGGATAAGTTGATTTATTTGAAGATCCTACCTGTAAAAGTTATAAAAACAATAGACAAAGGACACACAGTGATGAGAAAAGCTCATTTGTCTTTTTGTCCAGGTGAGCTAAAAAACTTACTGTCAAGTCTTTGGCTTTATCAAAAGCAAACTGACTTATCAATGGAAAAAAGGTTTCCAAGAACTTTTCTTCACGGCTACCAGATGCTGCCATAATTAATATAACTCTGTAAAATAAAAGGAATAGATAACAAGATATACCAAATGATGCTTGTGGCCAAGTTTGGTTAAATTTGGCCCAGTAGTTTCAGGGAATTTTTTCTAAAAGTTAATGACTTTAATGGTACTGAATCTGATTTAAGATATATTACAGGCCCTATATTACATGTGGAGTACCACAAGGGAGTATTTTAGGACCACTTTTATTCCTAAGTATTAGTAAAGACTGTAAAATTTTATTATATGCAGATGATAGTACCATACTATACTCTCATAAGAACCCAGAAGTTATATCTGAGATACTGAGTGAGGAACTTGAATTTTGCAGCAAATGGCTGATTGATAATAAATTACATGTATCACTTCATTTGGGGAAAATAAAAACTATTCTGTTTGGGTCAAAACGTAAATTATCTAAAATTCCTAACTTTGATGTTACTTGTAATAATCACACAATTTCCTTGCACAATTGTGTGAAATATTTAGGCCTGAATATAGTTGATCATAGATAATTCTTTATCTGGAGAATTTTTTTTAAATAATATTATTCAAAAGATAAATTCAAGATTGAAGTTCCTATACCATGTATACAGACAGGCAAAATGTTTATCAGAACAATCTAGAAAGACTTTAGTTACAGCTTTAATTCAATGTCATTTTGACTATGCCTGTTCTGCATGGTATGCTGGTGTCAGCAAAAAATGTAAAGATAAGTTACAAGTAATTTACAAAACAAATGTGTTAGATTTATAGAAAACACTGGATATAGATCAAAAGTTGACCATAATGTATAGCATAGTATTGGTTATGTTAATATTGAAAATCTTGTTAAACAATTGAGATAAAACCAATATATCATGTATATTGTGTATTGTAATTATAAATATGCTTGATATTTTATTGAATAAGATATTATTATTATTATTATTATTATTATTATTATTATTATTATTATGACGACGGATGCCAAGTGATGAGAAAAGCTCACTTGGCCCTTTAGGCCAGGTGAGCTAAAAATGCATTTTTAATTATAACCAATTCGAAAAAATCTGCATATGTGTAGGTCTATGTTTCAGTTCAGAATGCTAGTTCTTATTATTGTGATACTCACCCAGTCACATTATTGGCATTGATAGCAAATCATATAAAGTAAAGAATATAAATCATATATTCTAATGCAATTATTTTGTACCAATGGTTCTGATTGGATGACAGTTAGCGTAAAATCCTCTATCTCCTTGTCTGTAACTAAGGAAGCCAACATTTTGAATTGCAGAATGTATTGACATGCAATTTCTACAATAATAAGCCAAAAAACTCACATGTTGCACCTAAAAATCTTCTTTTTATCAAATTTTATTACATTCTGAAGCGGCACAGAAGCCAGAAAACGCCCGGTGTTTATGTTTAACGCCGGAAGCATACATATGATGTCACCTAGTGCAGGGACCAAAGAAGATAACATCCTTTCCCTGAATTTTCTTTAATGAAGATTTTACACTGAAATAATGATTGAAACTTAATTATGAACTTGTTTTGCATTAGAATAGAGATAACTGTATTGTATTTGAAGCTTTGCGGACGTCCATCTGTAGTTTTACTGTCGCAAGCACCTGTTTACCTGTCTCCGCTCCGCGTCGCCAGATAAACTAAATTTGCAACAGTAAAACTACCGATGGACGTCCTTAAAGCTTCAAATACAATACTCTTAATTCTACCTGATTTTACCTTGATTATTGGGGCGTTCATTAAGTTGATAACTTCTTTTGCCGCCTCGTAATTTACTTTATATTAAAATACTTATGATTTAACTATGAGCTGTGCACATACATACATGTAGAACGAATATTTTAATTTTCCTGTAGTGGTATACATCACTGTTGTACGATGGTTTCCACAATATTTTAAATACTTGTCACATTTAAATACTGCCAGGGGCGGATTTAGGCGGGGCGTGGTAGGCGTGCGCCCCCCCTAAAATTTGCAAAGCATGGGTTGTCTTCGAACTTATTTAAGTATCAGAAGAGACCATTCCATCTTTTTTTAACGTTGAAAGTATATAAAACAGTCAGTTTAACAGAGTCAACGTTATTATCATTTAACTGACCTACAATTTATTTAAGTTCTGTAATATATATATACCTAAAAGGAAGGTGTCAAACGAGGAGCTGCGTTTGATGACAAATGAAATAGGGTTTTAGCAGTTAAAGAACAAACAATTGTTTCATTGTATTTGCGGTTTTTATAATCAATTTCTTTGATAATCGAATTTCCAAAGCATCCCTAACAGACTTACTCACTTTCACAATTTCATCATGGCATGGGCCAAGAAAACAGTCAAGGTGAGATTCTTTCTTAATGTAGAAATACTGTTTCGAGCGAAAGGTTAGTTTATGATTTGTATCTCTGTGTCTTTATATATTTCTTACTTGTAACCTGAAAAAAAATTTCCGAATTATGTACCGCATTATTACATGCATGGGATCCTTAGGAAAAAAAACATAACTACGTAAATGCATCTCATTCTGATTTTATGTGGTTTGTGCCGAACACGGTATATATAAAGTCTGGCACGAGAAGAAGTAAAAACAGATATCTTATGAGAGGACAATTCAAATTCAGGGAGAAAAGTAGAAATTTTCGTTCGCCAAATCTAAAACAAGTATTGGTCAGGTGAGCTGTTTTGATCTGTCTCGTCTCACCTTGCTTCCGTCGGTCCGCCTGTCTATCTGTCAACTCTTCACATTTCCATCGTCTTAACCAAGTTTGTGAACCGATTTCATTTCACATTATTGAAAGCATGTATAATCGGCTTTGACACATTGACCGGCGATGTGCAAACAAGGGTAATTTCTTTTTGTGATGTTTCTGTATTTCTGTTTGTCACAACTACCAGCACCATGTCTTTCAAGGATTAGTTGAGATATTTATTACCTGATATTGCTTTATAGATCATCTTACAAAAGTGCTGGTGTCTCGATTGTAGATTGGTTTGCATAGGAACACCGAATCAAAATAAAATGTTCGCATGGTCTTCAGATTCTGTTTTTAGGGCTGCAGCTTTATAACTGTAGCTTTAAAAACTCATAGTATGCAATATGAATCTCTTAGTGCGTAGGTAAGGGGTGTTAGAAGATTGTTGTAAATTTTTCTAATTTGTAGGAGACCTTGCCATTATAACTTGAAGTTCTACACGGAAAAGGAACATATATATATATATATATATACATATATATTGTTTTACATCTGTCCGTCCATCCGGTAGTCAGTCACTAGTGATTGTATATTGTTGACAGGGTGGATTTAGGAGGTTTCTGCTAGTCCAAATAATTATGACGCCTTGGACGGCTATTTTGAGGGAACTAAAAAAATCCAAATATAAAAATACCCTCAGAAGACGGCATGATTATCTGGACTAGGTTTCTGCTAGAAACTTTAATTTCTCACTAAATTTACCTCAGAATAGTTCGAAATACCTACACTGCACCCCTTTAGAAGAATATTTCAATAATTTTTTTGCGAATATATAATTTGTGCCCCACCTAATCTGAAATCCTGGATCCGCCCCTGACTGCTGCATTTATATTATGTCATCTAATGTCATGTAGGATTAAACTTCTTCCCATTCCAATGTTCATCATTAATACAATTTTTAAAAATTCTGCACAAACTGTTTCTGTTGAAGGACTATTTCATTGATTAATGATCCTTTGTGAAAACAAATGAAGACCTTGAGTTGAATTAAGAATTATGTTGATAAATCAAGGAGTTGTATATTACTTTAGCTGAAAATTATTGTATGAATTAAATCTGGGGTTATTTCGATGCTTCCCTTCAGTATGTTTCAGTTGACATTCCGAGTTGAAGGTGCAATTCATTGTCTTTTTTTGTATTCCGATCCGAGTTGTCTTCGGGCCGAGATGTGTTGTACCCGTCAGTTTTGTCTTCGCCTTCATACCTTTTTAGTTTGGTATTTTTCGCCTATATTTCACAGCAAATATGTAATATGAATAGTTTCTCTGTAGTATTCTATGCAATTTAATGTTTAATATGTGATATTTCCTACCAAGTCCAAGAAGGTCTAGTGAGATCGAATGACCATTCTGGGTTATCAGCAAATGTTGATGATCTTTACACCAGAGTTATCGTTCTTACTGCAAACAATAATGAATCAAAACACTGACGTACTGTTAACTCGGATGACTGAAGATCTGAATTTTTTTGAAAGTATCATATAATTAAAATGAAGATATTTCCTAACATAATTAATGGACACAATCCCGTGTGTTAATTTTGAAAGAGTAACGTCAGGGTACCCAAATTGCACCTATTTTGACAGTTTTTTAACCTACGTTTATTTATAAGCTGTATTTGAAATCGTAACATTATTTTATTTTCTAATATTTCTCGCTTTGAGGTATATCTATTACATTTTAATAAGAAATGTTGTTCATCCTCAATTTCCCCATTTTTACAGACAGGACAGTATCTTTCCTCTCTAGGAATATTAAGATGTCTTCCCCTTTCAATCATTAAAGGATGTGCACTTATGCGTATTTTGCATATTGCTGCTCTATCATTTAAATTGTTTAGTGAATCAACATATGATGGTCTTTGACCCATTTTGTAGACTTGACGAAAGAAACTGAGCTTAGAAGACTCCTGTATGTTTGCATTTTGATTTTGCAAGCACTGATCATAAATTCTCTGTTTTGCTTGTCCCAATTAAAAATCTTGTTGCACAAAAATTTTCAATTTAGGACGAATTTACTTACAATGATTCTTGTATTGAAACTGTTAGTCATTATTCTTATTTACATTACCGTTGATGAACAAATATCATCTGCTGATATGATCTCAAATGAAATGTTGAAAAATGTTATACCAGTAATAATTAAACCACTTCATAAATTATTTAATTTTATTTTTACTAGTGGAAAATTTCAAAAGACCTGGAATGAAAGTTTTCTAGTTCTTCTCCACAAAAAGGGAAACAAATTCGACCCTGGAAATTATAGGGGCATATCCATCAGCTCCAACCTTGGCAAGCTGTTTAATAAAGTTATCTATAAATGACTTATGAACTTCATAAATAGTAAAAACTTAATCAACAAAAATCAAATTAGTTTTAAAGAAAATAGTCGCACTGCTGATCACATATTTACACTAAAATCAGTAATTGATCATTATAAACAACAAAATAAAAAAGGTATTTGCAGCTTTTATTGATCCTAAAAAAGCCTTTGATACAGTTTGGCGAATAAGACTATCTTATAAACTTTTGATACATGATATCCCAAATAGAATTTTTAGAATTGTTTATTCAATGTATACTGACTCAGTATGCAGAATCAAGTTTTCAAATGGACTCAGTTCAGCAACTGAGCGAGGAGTAAAACAAGGAGATGTACTGAGCCCTGTACTTTTTAATTATTATATAAATGACTTCACTAATGCTTTAGTCAATTGTAATTCTGATCCAGTTGTAATTGGGGACTTTTCTTTAAATATTCTTCTTTATGCAGATGATATTGTTTTATTGTCTCAAAGTAAAAAAGGACTACAAAATAGTCTTAATGCTTTATATGATTTTTGTGATTGTTGGAAACTACAAGTTAACACAGATAAGTCCAAAGTTATTGTATTTACTAGTAATTCAAATGGTAAAACATTTTTGGACGAATTTACTTACAATGATTCTAGTATTGGAACTGTTAGTCATTATTCTTATTTAGGAATTGTAATAAAATGTAATGGTAATTTCAATTTAGCCATTAATACTCTTAAGGAAAAGGCAAGAAAGGCCTATTTCAAAATTAAGAAAACTGTTGGTCTGAATAATCCATGTAGACTACTTGAAAAATTGTTCGATACATTAATATCACCTATACTGATGTACTGTTCTGAAATTTGGGGTGTTAACTCATCATTAAGGGACTCTGAACCCTTTGAAAAATTACACATTAAATTTATTAAAGAAGCACTTGGTGTTCATTGCAAGGCTTCAAATGATGCTTGTCGTGCTGAGCTTGGTAGAATTCCACTCAAAAATAAAATTGTTTTTTCTAGCATAAATTTTCTAGAGCATATACTTTCATCAGAAAATACACTTGTAAATCAACAAGATTTTCAAACCCCTGGATCCTACAAACTCAGTGCATTTTACAAAAATTAGGATATTCATATCTTGTTGAAAAAAGTTGTCTAACAAAGCAGCACTTGGGACAAGTAAAACAGAGAATTTATGATCAGTGCTTGCAAAATCAAAATGCAAACATACAGGAGTCTTCTAAGCTCAGTTTCTTTCGTCAAGACTACAAAATGGGTCAAAGACCATCATATGTTGATTCACTAAACAATTTAAATGATAGAGCAGCAATATGCAAAATACGCATAAGTGCACATCCTTTAATGATTGAAAGGGGCAGACATCTTAATATTCCTAGAGAGGAAAGATACTGTCCTGTCTGTAAAAATGGGGAAATTGAGGATGAACAACATTTCTTATTAAAATGTAATAGATATACCTCATAGCGAGAAATATTAGAAAATAAAATAAATGTTACATTTCAAATACAGCGTAACATTACCGTTGATGAAAAAATATCTCTATTGGTCAATAATAGCTCAGCATTATTACTTAGACTGTCTTCCTCTTTCATATCAGAGTGTCTAAATATAAGAAATAGTGAACTTATATGATACATCATTTTGTAACTTTTCATAATTTAGCATGATATGTTATCATAGAACCTTTCATTCTACCATGTCAATTATTGTAGTTGTAATGTAATGCCATAGGTCTTTATTGTTAATGAGTTTGTGCCAATAAAATATTTGTATTTGTATTTTGTATAATTCAGACAAAAGTTTTCATTATATGTTTATTTTGTAGATGTATCATTATTCATTATATGGTTTCACCAATTTAATTTTGAATCCATATGGAATCATAGAAAAATTGGTCTAAACTGACCTCCAAACCATCAATGATTCTGAAATGAGGAGTACTCAAATTGCATCCATGCTTAAATTCGCATCGTCAAAAGTATAATAACAGAGTGCACGAATCTGATCATGGGTACATCACTACATGTGACTAAAAATCTGTCAATTTCTATTTGTTCCATATGTTGTTACCTGGATAACTGTATATGGCAAAAAAGATTAGAAACCAAGGAATCTGATAATACCAAAGATGGGAGAAATAATTCTTCCATGTTTTTTTTATTTGAACATTTTTTCCAAAAAAATGGCTAAATTTCGAACCGGAAATGTTACATTCCACCACCTTAGATTTTTAGAATGCTCCTTATTAAATATGTTTGTGAAAAATGAACAGCGCTTTATAAAAATGAATAAAACTGACACATGAATTGACATTTCTTGTACTACAGTCATATTCTATCATTTAGTTAAGTCAGAATTTATCGTCAAAAAAACTAATCATGTTCATAACAGCGGTGTCCAATAAAACGTTGGAAGAAAATGTCAAAATTATCTTAATGTTTACATTCTTAATTAGAGCTACAACTAAAAAAAAATCATTGTTAATCGAATATTATCGAGCAAGCAGTTGAATTAAGCACGTAGTCTTAAAAAACAACTATCATTGACCAAATCGTCAATCAGGTTTTCGAGGTGTCCAGTTGTTATGAACGTAAAAATACGTAATAAATCCGTTGTTAGCCATACAATGTGCTCCCCCAAAATATGGAATGGAACATTCCAGTACACACAAGGTAATGACATAGTTATCATATTGATGTGACTACACACAGAGATGTGACCACCTACACAACGTTGGTGTCCGTCCATAGAATGCGTAGTTATGAACGCAAGAAAAGAAAGAGTAGCTAGTTTTAATGAATTTTCAAGATTCTTGTGAACAGTATCAGTGTCAAATGAACTTTTTATAAAAGTGTAGTAACTATTAAATAAATGTAATGTAATTATCAGTGTTATAGTCTTTGCGGTTTGCAAAAATTCAGTTTTTTATACCGACTTGGCGGAAAGGGTCATGGTTTCCATAGTTTTGAACAAGACATATTTTAAAATTTAAACTTGAAATGAAACTTGTTCAACATTGAAATCGAAAATACAACATCCTCTTTAAGTCTAAATAATATTTTAATGTCAAAATTGTAAATCTAGGATGTATAATAAACTTTAAATAGTATGCCGTTCATAACTCTAACACTAGCTTACAGTATAGGAGTTATGAACATATGTTATAAATCTGTTTTTTAATAAATAAAATGGATTACTGGTACTTCTTTTAAACATCTTCGAAAACATTTGATGTCTGATTTTATTTTATCACGTCACACATTTATAACTTTTGGCATGAAGATTAAATTTTCGATATCAGCATTGTTAATAATTTGAAGACACACTATTTTTGTGTCTGTTGTTATGAACGATAATTATTTGATTATTTTTATATGATTTTGAGTAATAAATGATAAATTAGTTGTTTTTCCAAGAAATCGTATGTTGTCTTGTGGCATCTTATGCTACATATATATAAAGTAGAATCCAAGTAAATACTAATATTTATTATACAACTCAAACGATCGAACTACAGTTACAGAATGATTATTATCCTAAGAAAAGCCTTATTAAACTATGTGCAGATAATGAACCCGTGTGTGGTCGAAATGATAGATACATAGAAACTGTCACAGTATCAATTATCAGCGGATGTAACTGTTTATATTAATGTCACTACACACCTCCACCCTTAGATTTCACATAACCTTATTGTTTATAGTTCATTTATCAATGAATGAATGAAAACACAATCAGCTGTTTTTACTTTAAAATTTATGAATGAAATTCTGCACATATATTTATCTATAGAATTTTAAACTGAATGAACTTTTACAATTATAGTGTATTTTCTAAATCCTACTAGAAATTGAAAATAAGCAATATGTAAATCTATTTTTGCATGCAAAACTGTTACAAAGAATAGGTAGACTGCCTTATTTCTTTGCATAAAATGGTTATAAGGGATTATTCTGCCCTTTAACATTTTAACCATTGCCTTAACCAAAGTTCGTTCAATTTTAATTATACACAAAAGCTCCATATCTATTTGGCGGTTTCCGTGTTCTGGTTAGTCTCGGAGTCTCAACGGTAGGTTTTACAACGGATTTTGAATTGTCACTTGTGTCACTAGAACCAGACGGTGTTTCTACATCTGCTTGATTGTCGGATACGACTGGAATCGGAATATCTGGAATCTCAGATATATCTGGTAATTTATTGTCACTATACTGATCATATTTGTGTCTGATCTGATTCTGATGTCGTTTAACAGTTCTGCCATCGTTTAATTCAATGACAAACGAAACTGGTCCTGTTCTTTTAATTAAAGTTCCTGTAATCCATTTAGCTTCACGGTTGTGACTCAAAATGTACACACTATCTCCTACATTAAAATTTCTCACTTGAGCTGTCTTATCATGAGATTGTTTTTGTCTTTGTTGTTTCTGTTGAACGCGACTGTTAATGTTCGGATATGTTAAGTCTAGCAACGATCTTGGTCTCCGTCCCATTAACATTTCAGCTGGAGCAATAGTGGTTGTGGCATGTGGTGTTAGTCTATACGTAAATAAGAATTTCGCCATTCTTGTTTCTATACTTCCCTCGGTTACCTTCTTCATCCCCTCTTTAAATGTCTGAACAGCACGCTCGGCCAACCCATTTGTGCTAGGTTGATATGGTGAAGAACGAATGTGCTTAATTCCGTTTCTTTGAACAAAATCCTGGAATTCTTGACTAGCAAACGGTGTTCCATTATCACTCACGATGCTTTCTGGTAATCCATGAATTGCAAACATAGTGCGCAATTTCTCGATAGTGTTTGCACTGGTTGCAGAGTTCACTACATGTACATCCAAATATTTTGAGTGTGCATCAACACATACTAAGAACATTTTCCCGTACAGTGGCCCTGCATAATCAATATGTATCCTTGACCATGGGTTTGACGGCCAATCCCAAGGATGCATTGGAGCTTCTGGTGGCGCATGTCGATTGTCTTGACATTTGTGACATGCACGAACTGTCTGTTCAATTTCTGCGTCCATATTTGGCCACCAGACATAACCTCTAATAAGTACTTTCATACGTGAAATTCCTTGATGACCCTCGTGTAGTTCTTGAAGAATAATGTCTCTTCCAGGGTTTGGAATAACAACTCTATTTCCCCACAATAGACAACTGTCAAATACACTTAACTCTGTTTTTCGACTAAAATATGGCTTCATTTCATCATTGTCTCTGTAATTTGGCCAACCTTTCAAAACATAGTTAGTTATTTGTCCCAATATCGGATCCTTGCGTGTCCATGCTTTAATTTGCTGGGCAGTAACCGGCGTAGAATCCATGTGATCCATTAGCATGATCATTTCTGCGGGTACTTCCGTTTTCCCTTCTCGGTTTAACGGTAGACGGCTTAGTGCGTCAGCGTTAGAATTCTTCTTTCCTTCTTTGTAAACTATCTTATACTCATATGCGGACAGTGTCAAAGCCCAACGCTGAATTCTTGCGGCTGCCATTGGTGGAATACACTTATCTTCGTTTAATAATCCTATCAATGGCTTATGATCTGTATAAATGGTGAATTTTCTATCAAACAAATATTGATGAAATTTCTTTAGTGCGAATATAACGGCTAATCCCTCCTTCTCAAGAACACTATAATTCCTCTCGGCGGGTGCTAGCGTGCGCGAAACATATCCAACCGGTCTGTCACATCCATCTTCCATTTTGTGCGACAGTACGGCCCCTATTCCATACGTTGAAGCATCACACGATAGAATAATGTCCTTGTTCGGGTCATAATGTACCAACACTTTAGAAGACTTCAGTAAAGTTTTTGATAGTTCAAAAGCCTCTTGTTGTGATTTGTCCCATTCCCATTGTTTTTCCTTTTTCAACAGTTCATGCAACGGTGCTAGTTTTGAAGATAAATCCGGCAGAAATCTGTTGTAGTAGTTAAGCATTCCTTATTTTTCCTTGTTGAGTCTCATACCTGCTTCCTGTATCTTGCCTAATACAGTTTCTAAATTGTTTAAATGTTCACTCTTTGAACTTCCAGTGATAAGAATGTCGTCTACTCTCACAACAACTCTCGGGATTCCTTGCAACAAATTTTCCATTGTTCTTTGAAATATTCCCGGTGCAGATGAAACTCCAAACGGCAAACGATTATACTGATACAATCCTTTATGCGTGTTGATTGTTACATATTTACGTGACTCCTCGTCGAGTACAATTTGTTGATAGGCCTGGCTCAGATCTAGCTTGGAAAAAGCTTGTCCCCCACTTAATGTTGCATAGAGATCATCGGTTTTAGGGATCGGATAATTGTCAAGTTTAGACACTTGGTTAATAGTTGCTTTGTAGTCCCCACAAATCCTTACTGATTTGTCCGGTTTTACTATTGGCACTATGGGAGCAGCCCATTCGGAAAATTCAACCTTTTCGATATTTCCCTCTTTTTCCAATCTATCAAGTTCTTTTTCAATTTTTTCTTTGAGTGCGTACGGCACTGGCCTTGCTTTGAAATATTTAGGTGTAGCGTCTTTATCTACATAAATCCTTGCTTTAGTCCCTTTTAATGTGCCTAGTCCTTCTTTAAATACTTGAGGGTACTTACGTAACAAGTCTTGTAACTCCTTGTCCTTTTCCGGTTCCTGATTGTGTGACAATTGCTCAATTTTGAATATTGATTTCCAGTTGAGTTGTCGTTTATGAAGCCAATCACGCCCCATTAAACTCGGTCCCGTTCCCTTAACCACGGTGATCGGTAAATCCACACTTTGACTGTTGTATATAACGGTAACATTCCGTTTTCTTAACACATTAATTTTTCTCCTGTGTATGTACGCAAACTACACGGTGATTTTTCTAATGAATGGTCACTTCCAAATACTTGTTTACAAGTCTCCTGACTTATCACTGAAACTGATGCACCTGTATCGATTTCCATATTTATTTCAGTATTGTTGAGTTTAACGGACACTAGATACGGTTTCCTTTTTGTATCTTCCAATTGATACATTGTATAGGTATCCTCCATATCGTCACTATCCTCCTCAACAAAATGTGTTTTAGTCGGACGCTGCTTAGGGTACACTTTCCCTTGCTGTGTTTGTTGCTTAAATTTCGGTTTTTCTTTAGCATTTTGCTTTCCCTTATTTCGGCATTTTTTCGCTAAATGTCCCTTCTTATCACACACATAACACTTTGCGTCTTTCCATTTACAATCCGTTGCATTATGAGATCCCCCACATCTGTAACATTCCTCATTACGAATTGTAACTTTGTGCACTTGCTTAGGTTCCTGAACTTGCAGATCGTGTGCGTTCTTAGCTGCCATTTCCATTGCTGTTGCAACTTCCATTGCTTTTTTGAATGTCAATCCAGGTTCAGCTAACAAACGTCTCTGAATACGGTCTTCTTTTATTCCACAGACAAGTCTATCTCTCAACATATCATCAAGAGTAGCTTTGTAATCACAATGTTCAGATATCTGTCCAAGCTCTGCTACAAACTGGCTCATCGATTCGTTTGGCTGTCTCAATCTACTGTTAAACTTGCACCTCTGTACGATAGATGACGGTTTTGGATGTTGGTGTAACTGTTTATATTAAAGTCACTACAGTCTTTAAAAGAGGAGTTGTTGAAATTGCTAGAAATTTGCGACTTTCATTTGAATTTTGGGAAAATGTTTTTGTTCATAACCATGATAACGACGGAAGCACAGTTTTGAAATATTGTTATGAACGTTTTAAAAATGTCTATAATCATGGTTTTATTAACAGAATGTAACTTTTTGTTTAGTCCTTAAGCTATAATTTGGTATTGTTTGATACAATAAATTCACCTATAAAGCGATTGAAATGTTTGTTTATTCACACAGGGAACATAATGATAGATTTGAGAAAAATATTTCTGTTCATAATGGTGTCCAAACATTTTATGTATTTTATTTATTACTGTTTGCCAAAAAAAAATACAAAGTGGATAATAGTGTGTTAAGGTTGTTTTTGTAAACAGTATACACACCAATTATTCTACTCAAGTTGACCTGGTATCGGTATTTTGAACAAATAAGGACACTGGTTATGAACATAAAAAATATTTTTCACATTAAATAAAAGTAAGATACAGATTTTCTACAGCTCTATAAATTTGGAAACAATTACTTTGGATATTGGGCTAAATACATAGCCCATAATATTGGTGATTGAATGACTTTTATTTTTCAGATACTCTGTAACATAATGTGACCCATGATCAGATTCGTGCACCAGAGCTTTTGTTTAATTTTTTCAAATATTTTGAACAATTGGATATTATTCCATGCTTACTCTTCGTTTTTTTTAAGAAAAGAATACTTATAACATATTGTATATGCTCATTTTAAAAAGATGACGTTTTAATGACGTCGCATGGTGACGTTTCAGTAGATTTTGCTTTTTCAGTAAACACTTCATCTGTTGATAAATACTATGAACAATTTGTGCATATCTAAATATTTTTACCTATGTTGAAAGATGAGCATATATATATAGTATCAAATTATAAAACTACAAATTGTTTAGTCTCTAGGAAATCTTTTAAGATTTCCGCTGCTTTTTTCGCTAAAAAGGTGCAATTTGGGTACTCGTTGCAATTTGGGTACCGTTACGTTAATGGTTTTAGTCTTCAAAAGAATCAGACAAAAAAAAGATAACTTCAGTCATAGATAACTGGGCCGTTAGTTTTCTCGACGTTTGAATTGTTTTACATTTTCATTTCGGGGCCTTTTACAGCTGACTATGCGGTATGGGCTTTGCTCAATGTTGAAGGCCGAAAGGTGACCTATAGTTGTTAATTTCTGTGTCATTCTGGTCTCTTGTGGAATTGAATTGAATTGAATACCACATCTTCTTTATTATATTCAGGCAAAAACTATAAAGCTTATGATTTCAAGATCTTTCAACAATCCCATTTGTGACTGAATGTGAAATGCATGAACTATAAGATGTCTGCATGCTGATTATTGACTGTTCCAAGTTTCATCTTTGTCAACTCAACAACATGTGCACATCGAGAAAGTAAGTGCTGGACTATGCTTTAGCTTGCACCAAAACCGTGCCGATAATCAATCATTATGGTACTGAAGTGAAATAACTCTGATATGGACAAGAAATATATGTGGATTAACATTTAAGGTACAGTCTCATCAGAAATGAGAACTGTAACTTTGTAGATATATTGTTGGTTGGATATATGTACAGTGTACAGAGTAGTGGTTCAATATTTTTATCTAATTCATTTTATTGGTGCATCGTTGTTATCACGGTGTTACCGTGGATATTTATATAATGACAGTTCATATGATTCATCAAGTTTAAACCATTGTGGTGACGTCAGCCTATTCATTTACCGTGGATTCTTTTTCTTTACATCCCAGCTCCTTTGTTCTAACTGGGGTGATCTGAGCCGGATCACCCCTACCAGATCACCCTAGTTTAAGTTTCTTTGTTATGCATGCTTTCCTTTGTTCTGTAACATTTTGGCGGGAATGACAAATCCAGTATAAAACTTATAATTAATTATACGGAGAAGACTATCTATCAAAATTCACGTAGAAAAAATCCTGTGTATATGCTGGGGTTCGAACTCAAGACCTTTAGCATATCAAGCCACGACACATACCACTACACCAGGTCGACTGGATACGAACTATCAGAAATTTAACATACTTAAAGGAAGCAAGATATTTTTATAACTGGGGCGAGTTGGCAGACCTTTACTCAGTGGGGTTTAAACCCTTTTCGTTAAATAAATGAGTTGTCAGACTGATTGTTCAATTTGATTTTACACTTTTTTAAAGTTGGGCGAGTCGGTTACAAGAGTGGGGCGATTTTTTCATAAAGTGGCGATATAGTGTGGGCCGATTGGCCAGTGGGGCGAGTTGACATTATTTGATATCTGCTCATCGTGTTTGGGGGTCATAAAGGGTATACATCATACAGTAATATATAAAGTATATTATAATGGTTGTGTGGCGTTCTAAACTAGATTTTATTAATTGTAAATGGTTTTTCGTCTATTCTTTATCAGCTGGGATGTAAAATAGTTATCCCATTCGGACTTGGTGTGTCAGTGTAAGATCACCCTCTGGCCTCCGGCCATCGGGATGATCTTACACTGACACACCGCGTCCTTATGGGATAACTATTAAAAGAATCAACGCTTCCTAAATCTGTCGCTGAAATGGACTCACGATATTATAGTCTTCTGTTTCCTTTGTGTGACTAATTTCATTAAGTTTGAATAGACTAATTACTGATTTCTGTTCACTAACGGAATTGATTTGAAAACTTACCTTTCATTTTTGTAATTTCTATATACCTTCACTGGGAGTCGAACCCGTCCATAAATTCTTTTACGTGTTACTGACATCAACATATCGACGAAACCTCTAGGCTACCAATCGGTTACGATTTAAATGTTTATTATATATATATAAATGAATATATGACTTACATCGGTACAACATACATACAGGGCTTTACCTTTATATTTACAAAATAGGGAAATGTTTAGTATGAATTGGTAGCCATGAGGTTTCATGGTTAAGATAAATGAGTTTAAGGTACGGACTTGTCTGTTTAGGTTCGAACCCCTGAATTCTCTTTGTCGTCCGTATTAACTTGTTTTCTAGTTTTTGTTTTACTTGTGGATATTTTGTGTCATAAAAGCGAGTTTGATCGTTTATTATCGGTTTATTGTTGGCTCTTCCACATGTTTGAAACAAAAATGAATACATTCTATTTGTCCATTTTTTATATGAATTATTATAATATGATTTCATCTGTTTCACTACATTAGTTTACAACTGTTAATTCGCAAATTTCTATGTTTGAAAATCGTGATGTGTCTAGAATAAGACTTTTTGTTAAAAAAATAATTGGAATCCTTTTGAAATGCACTATATATATGTTCTATGTCTGGTTGTTTTCCCTTTGACACGTACATTCTTCATTTCCATTTTCAATTCTGATCGAAATAAGTTCGAATATATCTTATTTTGTAAAAACATACAATATTCAGATGACTGAAAGTATGAAGATCTTTATGGGCAGCCGTGTTGTGTTATAATATATTTGTATTTTTTAAGCATGTAATTGTGATATTTTATTTATTGTTATGGATCGTTTGACACGATTACATGATTATTTAAACTCACTTACAATACCTTCTAATTACGAATAGACTTTATTTTTTAAATAGCATTAACACAATAGTTTAAGTTATAGATACAATGGATAAGCGTTAATTCATGAAAAACAAACCATTCGCCCTCCGGGCTCATGGTTTCTTTTTCAAGAATCAACGCTTATCCATTGTATCTATATCACTTAATCTACACCAACAAAAGACAACAGTGCCAGTGGTTCATCTGACAGAGGTGGAAAATACGGGAATAGGTTAAAAATGGTTGATTTATATCTACGAATGATAAGTGATATCCTAGTACCGTCCAGTGATAAAATTTAGTAAATGTTTTGACGCATTTGACAAACATGTCGAACAACGGATCTTCTTAAACCCTGCTGACTGCCGTTGTCGATTAATTGCCAACTAAACGGATCATCAGATGTAACTAATGATGGATCTTTATTTAATACCAAACAGAAAACGATAAACTTGTGGCAAAGATGGTATTCAGCAAACAAAAGCTGCAAAAATTAGTACACCTATCCAGATTTCGACAATTCATGTCTTTTCAGTGATGTTAGGTATTTGGAATGCCATAACATTTACCACAATGAAGGATAGACTCTTGAATTTTGAAGAATCGAAACAAGACGAACGGATCATATAAACCCGAAGGCAAATATAATTCAAGCCCAAACGGAAAAATATTAACAAGTCTAAATTGAAAACAACGTCCAAACCTATGATTACGTTTTAAAAATTTGCGAAAGCAAGTTTACAGATCTAACATTGTTGGACTGATGTTTAAGCAAATTATATGTTACAGAATGTATTGTCACCCTTGTATCACCATCACTGCTGGTGGATAGATAAAATCTATTGAAGAATTTCATCACTTCTTGTTCAGACGTACTATAATATAATTATTTCTGTGACTGCATCTTGCATTAATTTGTAGGATCATTGACAATAGATAATTCAGCTGATCTGTACCAATTCCATCTTCATGTCTTATATATCATGTAAGTTGTATTAAGACGCTAGATTAAAACTGACGAGGAAAGGTAACACCCGGTCACCAAAAAGATATATTTTTGTAGAGTCTAGGTGGTCCAGTGGTGTAGCGCGTCGGGTATAGTGTAAGGCGATCTGGTACTACGATATCTCAGTAGCAGTTCGAATCCCTGCGAGGGAAGAACAAGAAATTTGCAAAAGATATTTACAGATCTTACATTGTTAGGTTGATGTTTAGACGAATTATATAGATATGCTTTTTTCACTTTTTTTTTCTTTGGTCTTTTGGAAAATGTTGTTTGTGCTGTATTTAAACCCCTCTACAACGAAATTTGTTTTTTACATTTTTATCCAACGCAATCATAGGTTTGAACGTTGTTTTCAATTTAGACTTATTTATATTTATTTCGTTTGCGCAACATCCGGTTTATATAATCCGTTCATCTTATTTGGACTCTTTCAAATTCAAGGGTCTCTCCTAAATTGAGGTAAATTATATGGCCCTCCTAATACTTGTGCTGTGCTATTTCAAAATCTGGATAAAACTGGCAAGATTGGTAAAATAATAAAAATCGTCATGTAACTTCGATCTTAACACGTTTTGAAGACGACGTATTTGTGCAATCAATAGAGTTTAAGGAAATACAACTGTTACATCTAATAATATTGGATTTATTAAAATATATAACGTCGTTATTTAGTTAGTTATTTGCTATATCAATGATGAATTTATCAAGCGCATTAGTCTACTTTTTTCTTGGATGTATTTTAACTCCCGTATTGCACGGAGAAGTGTTTTCATCTATATACAAGTTAAAATTATTAGCAAAGAAAGAAGAAAATCTTCTTAGAATATTAAAACAATATAACGATTCTTTGGTAAGAGGGACAACAAATAATACACCAGTATCGGATATGCGGTGAGTAGCATATTAAGATAATCAATTTAAGCTTAGTTATAGCTGGTTCCATATGTCACGTATAAGCTTTTGTCATTACATCCGTCCGTCGTCTCCATCAGTTGTTTGTCATAAAAGTATAAGATTTTTTAAACGTTTACAACTACTTAACCAAATTCACTTAAACTTGGCCTGATGTATCCTTAGGGTGTAAAGGTTGTATTTTATTGTCCCTGAAACAGCTACATTTTCACTTTCCACCAATACGAACAGACAACTTAAAAGTAATTCATAGCCTAAAATTACGATTTTCTACCAATTTCAAGTCTTACGCAATTCGTTTTTTTAAACTTTTTTAGGAACAGCATGTACATGGTTACAATGAGTAAATCATAAGACATACAAAAACCCAATATGACTTAAACAATTATCTAATGATTTAAGAAGTTATTGTCCATATATATCATTATGAAAGTTACACTTTATATATTGCATTCCTCCGAAGAGATTTTCTTGATTTATTTCCACTATGAACTTTAAAGTGTAAATATTAAAAAGACAAGGATGTATAAGAACCGAATCAGTTTTAAGAGCTTTATAACCAAAAGCAGCCTAAAACTATAAACAAATCTGTTCACTTTTTTATTCTTTGTTTTAAGTTGTAAAATATAAATACACAGTTAAAGTTTTGAAAAATAAAACTAACACAGAAACTGACAAATGAGTTTGTTTTCTTTCACAGACATACATTTCTTCTAGTCGAGAATACTTCTTTATATAAAAGGGGGCGAAAAATACCAGAGGGACAGTCACACTCATAGATCGGAAATAAACTGACAACGCCATGATGATAGCTAAAAAAGAAAAAAGACAAACAAACAAAAAATAGTACACAAGCCACAACATAGAATACTAAATACTAAGCAACACGGACCTAACTAAAAACTGGGGCTGATATCAGGTGCTCCGGAATGGTAAGCAGATCCTGCTCCTTGTACACTTTGGCGGAAGCTGTTTTGGGGCATCGGAATAAGACATTTATTTAAGTTACATAAGCAAGAATGACCAAAGTAGATACAAGTATCTTGTCTTAGGGTCGGTTGAAAACAAAACTTTACGACAAAAGAGACGATTTCCGCTTCCCAATTGTTAACTTTCCATTTCTATGTAGCAACATTCCAGCAGCGCCTGCATACGGAGTATATATCTCTCAATTGATACGATATTCCGTAACTTGTATTTCCTATTATGATTTCCTTGATAGAGGGTTGCTGCTCACAAGGAAGCTATTAAACCAAGAGTTTCAAATGGTAAAGTTGAAATCATCCATTCGTATTTTTTTTACGGACGCCATCACGAGTTGGTTGACCGTTATGGAATAATTAGTTATGCAATGTACCAGAATTTTAATTTAATACGCCAGACACGCGTTTCGTCTACATAAGACTCATCAATGACGCTCTGATCAAAATAGTTATTAAGCCAAACAAGTACAAAGTTAAAGAGCATTGAGGACCAAACATTTCATAACATTGTGCCAATCAAGGCTAAGGTAATCTATGCCTTAGTATTACGAATAACCCATTTCACAGAGGATGTCGGAAATGTTTCTTATGTCATAGTTATAGCCCCTTTCTTTTTCACGAATTTGACACACAGAATTAGACTGTTTACCGGGTTTTTAATAAAATAAGCAACACGACGGGTGCCACATGTGCAGCAGAATCTGCCCATCCTTCCAGAGAACCTGAGATCATTCCCCAGTTTTTAGTGCGGTTTGTGATGTTTCTTGTGTAATACTAATTTAATTTAAGCCATGGCGTTGTCAGTTCATTTTTGATTTATGAGTTTGACTGTTCCTCTGGTATTTTTCGCTCCTCTTTAATTCGTTTGATTTGTTTGAGCTTTTGATTTTGCCATTTGATTAGGGACTATCCGTTTTGAATTTTACTCGGAGTTCAGTATTTTTGTGATTTTACTTTCCCTTTCAGGAGTTTTTATAGAGTTTATGTCGTAAAAGTAAAAATTGTTTGCTGTGTGGGCTAGAGAAAAACAATGAGGCATATGTTTATAATAGCCAGCTGCAAGGCTCCAAAAGTTTTATTTTTTAGCATTAATACATGTGCATGCTTTCTTCGACAGTGTGTGCAACAAATCTTAGATATCTCCTGTAGCATGCATTCTTGTTATGCTATTGATGAGACATGGAGGGTGGGATTCGACACTAAAAGGATCAGTCATGGTTTGATTCAGAAGGTTTACAATGACCAAAACATGTTTTACATCTCTTTTCATTGCTGTTGATATTGTTTCCTTGAGTGAATTAGCACGTACTGTTTGCAGCAATACCAGTCTCTTTTACCATAAAACAACTTAGGGATATAGCTGGTACAGACTTTTGTAATACCTGCATTACCACCTGGTCCCTCTTGAGTCTTTATAACGGTCTTTTATGTTGCCATGTCGGTCCATATACCATTAAAATATCCTGGAGTCTGTCAAAGTCGCCACCTGTAAAATCTAATCGAACCTCCTCTGGAAGTCGTGTTTGTAAACTGGCATGTACCTATAGGTATTGGTTACACAAAACAAGATGACGATCTCAAATGAAGTAATTAATTTAATACCCTCTCGTTTGGCTCTAACATTTTAGAGCAAACTTCAGTCTACAGCCCAAAGACACATATTCCAGTATTTGAATGTAGGTGATGCAGCACTGCTTATATGTAACTATAAAAGGCTTACATAAATTAGTTTTCTCGTTTGAATTGTTTTACATTGTTATTTCGGGACCTTTTATAGCTTAAAAATGCGGCATGGACTTTGCTCATTGCTGAAGCCGTACGGTGACCTATAGTTGTTAATTTCGGTGTCATTTTGGTCTCTAGTGGAGAGTTGTCTCATTGGCAATCATACCACATTTTCTTTTTTTTGTGGATATTATATGAGTTTGGTTTCTCACACAACTATGTCAATATAATGAAACTACAAACAATTAGCATACCTCTTTTTAAGATGTGAACTTTAAGCATAAAACGCTAACATGTAAAAAAATATGGTGACTTTAGAATATTCTTAATTTTTCAAATATTTAATTCATTCTTCAAATCGAGGATTATTTTAACAAAATATTATTAATTTCAACCTTGAGTTATCAGTAATTTAGATGTTAAAGCTTGGACATGATATTCAGATTGTAAAATGGTTAGTTTGGATTAAATGCCAATGGACACATTTCGTACGATAAACATAGACGATGAGCAAAAAGGTAAGGTTGTATATTGAAATTTTATAATAACTATTTTCTTACTCTGTTTCAGGTTATTTGCTCATTTAGAGTCAAGTGTCAATATCAGCTGTAGAGATGAGTCTTATCCTGAAAATCCTTTAAATGTACTGCACTTATTGAATAGATATATTAATATGTGGCCATCAATACCTGATATTGTTTTATGTGACAGTTGTGCAATTTCTGAGCGGGAAAGAGGTACATGTATAAAATTTATTTAGTTATAGAGGTTTTAGTAAATATTATAGTGACAGCACCATGCGTTATAACGTTTGTGATTGTTGCAATATAGACAAATATAAATATAGGAGATATGGAGCTGGTTATTCATGTACACTTTAAATACTGTATTTGTGTATTATGATGAGTCGTCCTTATTTAATACCAACAATTACTATAACACCTTCATACAAGAAGATGATAAGAGGGCTTGGCAAAGCTGGTTGGCTGTGGCCATACAAGTAGAGGGTAAACTAGGTTCCTTCCTTCCCCGTTTATACATAATTCGATTTATAAAAGTATTATTATGTCTACTATTGGCGAATTGGATTAAATGAAACTTATTTGTACTATATGTTTGAAGTGTACAAATAGTATAATGCTAAGACAATCCTGTAGCAAAGCCAGAAGAATCCTATTTCAATGTGTTCGAAGCACAAAAACAACTATTTAAAAAAAAGACACCGATCTAAGATCTACTGAAAATTAGTCAAAGGATGTAATAACAATTACTTCATTTTAAATTATGTTCACCCAGTTTAAAGTGTCAAGCCTTAATTAGTGTTTAATTTAAGGAGTCTGGGAAAAGCGTGACTTTGTAAATACCATTACATAAGTACACCTAAAAGGATGAAGAATCATACCTTTAAATAAATGTGAAGAAGTTGGATTTATCCATGGTAATTTACGCTCTATTTATAGATAGCAGAAACAACAAATTCCAAGTAATAACCATTAAAACTATATTCAAACACATTTCTCTTAATTTGTAATAGCCTTTCATGAATTTTGGAACAGCTATAGGATTTTTGACAAGATGTGTTTAGAATCGATTTATGAGTTCCAACTTTTCTCACGTAAGCCAGTTAAAAAGCTTTTAAAACTGGTGGTTAGGGATTTCTTTTGGTGGTTAGGGGTTTCTTTCAAGTAAATGCAAAGGAGATGCTGCACGTTTTATCTTAAACACTAGATTTTTAGTAGCAATATGCCAAATTGACCTGCATGTAGGATATGCATTTCCCAACTTATTCGATATTCAAGAGCTAGCAGCTCTTACTCAGACTTTGTAAAACATCATCAACGTCTGAGCAGAAAGTTAATGAACAAGGGGTGTGTTAAAGAAGGTTCCAAGACCTTGTTGATAAACATTCTGTATCAACTTCACAAATAATACCCGAGGGTCTTGAAGTATAGATTCTAGGTACTAACGTTGTTTATCGTCTTAAGAACGTGTTATATTTTGTTTTAATTGTCTTAATGAATATTACTCTTATTGTTGTTGGTGATATCCATTAGACGTCACTTTGACTCATTTATTTCTCATTGTGTTATTGTTCTTATAGTATTTTGTATTTTTGTCTTTCATTTTTTGCTAATATACTTTGTCTATATTCTTTGATACATATGACACGGCTCTGTACATATACATCCCGTCAAAATGTTATTATTATATATATTTTTTTTTGGTATTCTTGTATTTAATTTTTATACGACTGCAAAAAATGTTTTGGGGATCGTATAATGGTATGATGTCGTCTGCATCGTCGTCTGCGTCGTCGTCCGAAGACACATTTGGTTTCCGGACAAAAACTTTAGTAAATGGATCTCTATGAAATTTAATGAGAAAGTTCAATACCACAAACGGAAGGTTGGGGTTGATTATGTGGAAGATGGTTCCAACCGTTTAGGAAATAGGGGCCCAATTTCAAGCATTTTCTACTTTCAGGATAATTTTTTGTGTATAATTATTTCTATCGCTCTGAAATGGTACCACAATACGGTCGAATCAGGCTGAGTTTAGCGAAGCAATGTATTGCTAATGTGCTTTATCTTTGTGCCTTTTTGTGATTCTTTGATACATATGACGTGGTTCTGTACTTTTACATCTCGTCATATGTTGTTGTGTTATTATAAACTTTTGTATTCTTGTCTTTCATAATGTCTTTGTCTTTGATAATGAGCTTTGTCTATATGCCGCCTTTATGTGCTTTTTTGTTTCATATTTGTAAGTTTTTATAGTGATTAAGATTTTAACACATGTTGACTGCTGAACCCCTATTTTTGATTTGTTAACCGATCATGTCTGTTTGTTTTGTTCACACACCGTTGTCAATATAATGGAATTTGGTGACGACTGTATTACAAGTGGGAGGATTAGCCAGCTATAACACCATGTTCAATCCACCATTTACTACATAAGATGTCTGTACCAAGTCAGGAATATGACAATTGTTATCCATTCATTTGATGTGTTTGAGCTTTTGATTTTGCCAATTAAATAGAAACTTTCCGTTTTGAATTTTCCTCGGAGTTCGGTATTTTTGTGATTTCACTTTTTTTTATAAACATATTTCAACTCATACGATATTGTGGAGCTTGTAGCTGCTACTCAGAATTTTTAAAACGTCATTAGTGTCAGAGCAACAAAAAAAAAACCAAAAAAGTCTAGGGTTTTGTGAAACAACAAAGTCTCGTTCCTGTTTTTATAAAAGTTCTTTGAAAGTACTAAGATTTATAGAAAAACATGTTTTCCTTTATTTCTTTTAAACAATGTTTTTACCTAAAAAAAGTATGAAGGACTGACAGACAGACGCATATTATATTAGAAACTAGTCGGTGTGGTATTATTAAATAATCGGAACCAATAGCATTAAACTAACATTGTAAGATTAGGATATATGGTATGATTGTGTTGACATGAATATCAATAATGTGTAAAAGTACAACACAAGAACAAACTTATAAAATCAGTTGAAAAGAGATATCCCCATCTGATCGATAAAATGCAGAAAACCTCAAACAAAAACAAAAACCCAACAACACAAAAAAGACCCAAAAAAACCGGCGTGTAGTGGCAGGGTATTTATTCATCCCAAATAACACAAAAGACACAAAGTACAGGTAAGAGAGTATTCAAAATATTACAAAATATTACAAAATATTGAACTTTTGAAATACTAAGGCTTTTCTACCTCAGGCATATATTACCTTAGCTGAATTTGGCAAAGCTTTAAGGAATTTTGGTCCTCAATGCTCTTCAACTTCATACTTTATTTGGCCTTTTAATTATTTTGGATTCGAGCGTCACTGATGAGTCTTTTGAAGACGAAACGCGCGTCTGGCGTATAAACAAAATTTAGTCCTGGTATCTATGATGAGTTTATTCACAGTTACTTACAGAAAATGGAAAGCCAGTAAAAAGTAATAAAAAGATACTGTATTAAAATTTTACAATTTATTGCAATTTTTCAAATGTTTCTGATTAAACTAAAACAAACAACCTTTAAACCCTAAGACACAGTAAAATTGAACGATATTTTAGAGAAATGCTGATACATTCAAAATATGAAAATAATCATGTTTCTTTCACATTTTATTTTTTTTATGAGCGATATGGTTTTTGAAGTTTTGTAAACAAAAATGTACTTTTGATAAATATTTATTCACAGATACTATTCATTTACTGATACTCAACATTAGTTGAGCCATTTTGACATACAGTTTAATTGTTTTCAATATTTGTCATTATAGTTCCTTAGATTAATCGATTATTGACGTTGCATGTCTACCGGTAAGATTTCCTTCATGATTCTTTCCAACTTTACCACGTTTTTTTTTATTCTTTCATAATCATTTTTCTCGATATACATATATGGCAGCAGTGTAGGAGCCCTAACACACCACAAGCAACAATAATTCGCCGATTCAAAATACAATTATTCGTCTTTTTTTAATCGTTATCAAAATATTAATTCAATTATTGAAGTGGTTGAATATCTATTATCAAAAAGGTTATAACAAATCATATCATTGTATGTAAGATTTAAAAAAAAATATACAACAAGTAGTACAAGTGAAAGGACACGACAACACTAGAGTAAATCATGGTTGACGTCAATAGCTAGGTATAGTGTCCAAAAGACATTGATTAAAAGTCACAAAATAGTGATAAAAATGAATAAATCTGCAAGTCATCCAAGTTATTCAAAGTTTAAAAGTAGACATACATACTTAGCTACAGGCTTTAATAAGTTCTCAAAAAATGTTTCAGATTTCAACCAATCGTATCACAATTTAAAAAAAGAAATTACTGACTGGCCAAAACAGCACGAACTACAAGCAGCAGTGCGATCGTTTTTACGATTGCGTACTACATATTATTTGGATATAAGCAAAGTCATTCAGGGCAACATAAATGAGGAAAAAACAGAGCCTTTGAGCTTGTCACTCATTCAGTTAATAATAAAAGAAGCTGAATATATAAAAATGTGGGACGAAGCTTTACTGTGGAGTGATGCTCTTTTGGACCTATTACCAGAACTCACATCTACAAATATCTCTACCACTGCAATGTCCATCGATCAAATCAAGGCAAGGATTCTTCATAAAGTAAATATTACCTGAAACACTATTTTGTATACCTCAGTATTGATTACGATATTTGTCAAATATTTTTATTGTTTCAGATACACGAAAAAACCCCACACTTTCTCTTTTTGAGCCCATGAGAAGAAACTACATACAAAAAGACAAACCATTTGCATAAATATATTTAATTCATAGCTGTTTTGTCCCCTATGCAATGCGGTCTGGGGGGGGGGGGGACATAAAAACACCGATCATCCGTCTGTCCATCCTGCCGATTTTGTTAGCGCTCTCACCTGAATTTTTGTGGACAGATTTTTATAAACTTATATCTTAGATTAATTTAAGCAGAGTCTTGATCGAGTTTGGAAATCGATTTTAAATCTTTATGCGCCTTGGAAACATTATTTTTATGGAAAATTGCATATTTAGCACTGTCAATGTGTTCCATTCCTGTCAAATTTTTATGAAACTTATACCCTAGTTTAAATTAGTAATGACTTTGACTAGTCCGAAATCCATTAACCATCAATAATTGATTAAAGAGTTTATCCCTTGCTAATATCAATTTTATGGAAAATTGCCTCATGCGCGCTCTTATGTGTACAATTCTTGTCAGATGTGTATGAACTTTATATTATATGTTTAAATCGGACGAGTCCAGTTCAAAATAAATTATTTTTAAAGAGTTATGCCTCTTTCAAATACTGATTATATGGCAAATTGTGTTGTAAGCGTTTTCATGTGTACAATTATTATAGTGTACAAGTATTATAAAACGTATATATAGGTTTATATCAGCAATACCTTTGACATTTTTCAAAAATAAGTGATGACCTAATAGTTATCAAAGGTACCAGGATTATAATTTAGTACGCCAGACGCGCGTTTCGTCTACATAAGGCTCATCAGTGACGCTCAGATCAAAATAGATGTAAAGCCAAACAAGTACAAAGTTGAAGAGCATTGAGGACCCAAAATTCCAAAAAGTTGTACCAAATACGGCCAAGGTAATCTATTCCTGGAATAAGTAAATCCTTAGTTTTTCGAACAATTCAAGTTTTTCTAATATTGTTAACGAGTTATATATGCCCCTTGAAAATATAAGTATTATGGAAAACACGTTGAATTTGCCCTGAAGCCTTCCTTTTACTAAGATATTAATAAAAAGTGTTTTACAGAAAAAAATGGGCTTATTTAGTTATTGCTCCAGTACCTTGGCTAGATAAGATATGTTCAAACGCGGAGGACATTGGGACGCTGTACTTATATTAACAGTAGTTCTGTTTAAAGCTCGACGAAAGATGAATGTTCCGTACCTTAAATTTTTAAATTTTAGGTTTATGAATTAATTTTGAGGCAGTGTCCGATGTTAAAATCGAATAAATACAATTAGAAGATACAAAGCATGGTATAAAAATCCGGGGATCACATGAACTCTCGATGTGTGATAGACCGGAGGAATTAATGTCCATTGTGATATCCGGTGATGTTGAAAAAACGAATGACGTTACAATTTCAATTGTGACGTAAATAACGTGCTGCCCAACGCATATTTTATTAGAACAAAAATGGCTTTGTTTCGAAAGCGAAAAAAGAACGAATAAGTTTAGAATACTATTAGCTGCTTTATCTCAATAATTATGAAAAACCTAAAAATTTCAAGGTTGTCGTTTTCATATGACTTTAATTGTACTATGGATAAAAAATCTTTTTTTTAAACTATCATCTGTTGTACATCTCAAAATATTAATAACAAATGTAGATTAAAACATAAAAAAGACACCAACGCCGTTACAATAGTTTAGCATCATTGGATCAATGGCGGACAATTCGAAACTATTACCCGCTTCGTCGAAGAAATTGATTTGACGGTTGCACATTTTCTCATCAAAGATACTTTGTATTTACGCCAGACGCGCGTTTCGTCTTCAAAAGACTAATCAGTGACGCTGAAATCCAAAAAGCCCCAATAAAGTACGGAGAAAAATAGCATAATTTTGCATTTTAAAAAAGACTGTCATTCGCAAGAGCAATCACTTTTTTTGTACACTTCTTTCTTCACAGATAACAAATAAGGTTTGTAATACTTAAATATTAATTCTCAATGAATAACATGAATCAATTGTTAATTCACATATTTAAAACCTTTATCTTGCAGGCATCATTTACAGCAGATGCAGCCGATTTATTAAAAATACATTTAAAAAAAGGTATGTATTCCCATTACATTATGGCTTTTTACAAATTGTCCTTCGAAACTCATGTAACGAAACTAAATTTTTAACTATCATGTCTAACTGTTTGGGCTGTTTATCCAATTTTGTCAATATAACGGAACCATAAACAACTGTCATAAACGTGGAAGTTGTAACTGGCTAAAAAAACTCTGTTAAACCCACAATTTTCTTCGGAAAAAGACTGTACGAAGTCGGTAATTTGGCCGTTGATTTTCATTGGTTCCGTGGTTTATATCGCTTGTTTTAATACGTTTTTTTTATAGACTTCCCGTTTTTGATACTGTTTTGAAGTTAAGTACTTTTGTTAATACTCATTTATAAAGCTTCATAAAAAAAAAGGAAAAAAAAAATGCTTGAAGCTTTTAATTTATATTCACCATCGATAATGAGTAAAATCTGAAATGCCTTCTTATATTCAAGATTAAAACTGTCCCAATCATATATCTAACTAATATCAAACTTATAAAACATATTTTACTACTTAAATATTCATTTATCAACATGTGTTTTAGATTTTCATTATCGACGAAGCCAGGCTTTCAATTTTTTCCACAAAAGATAACGAACAAAAAGGTCAAATAAAGAATAACGTTGATAAGCATTGAGGCATAATTGGTGTCTTAAACATTGTCAACAACAGCCCATCTACGAAAAATAAAACCTTATATGTACAGAACACCTTGAATAAAGGCCTAAAAACTGTACCAAACAATACCAACTAAAAACTAAATACAAGTATCTATAAATATTTCGAATAACAGATATCCTTCATCAGTTTGATCATGATATATTTGCCGTTCCCGTAATCAACACATTATCAATATTGACGTATTAGACGGAGAAACCCAATTAATATACATACTTACACGATTTACAATAACAAACTGAGAGTTTGACTTAAGCTACATGTATGTCTTACTTTCCTTTTAGAGTCATAGTGAATATGACATTGTGTTCATTAAGTCGATATGCTATCACAATAAACAGGCTACGAAATAGTGAGCTTTTCTCTTCGACTATATTCATTGATACGAATTGGGTTGCGTCTATTTGTTTTAATTTCTAATAATAACATTATAATATTATGTATATTTCATAATAATCCATACTTTTCGTTGGATGAAAACTGAGGCATTCCAATATCAAATTGTATTATTCAATGGAATGTAACATTCATAAGAACACGTGATTTACAACAATATTTAGGAAAATTAACGAAACGTTTGTTATAACTCGTTTGTTCTCGGTAGCATAACAATGTAAGTATATGAATGCAACGCTTCTTTTTGTTTTGAAGTATTGACTTCTTAAACAACTTGACATAGTCAAATAAGGAAAACATAAAGAAACGAAGATAAGAATTTGTTGAATTGTTAACACATTTTAAGACGTACAAAATATACTTCGGTCAGCGCTTTAATAGAATTTAAAAAAAAAATGAAGAATTCAATTCCTCAATGAAAAATTGTGTACATATGGTGTTAATGTACGCACGATATAATACACACAGCAAATATTGAATGTCTGTCTTACAATCTTGTAGTAGGAGTTTTGTCAATACAAGAGGATTACACAAAGTACAAGAAAGAATTAAAAGAATACCCAAAAAAGGATGTTCCAAAAATGTGGCCATTTAATGAACAAGAGCTTGATAGTATACAAAAACAACTCTGTAGAGGAGTAATCAGAAAGGTAGGTCATCAAATCTTCTGTTTTTGTTTTGTTATTTCCATTAAAAAATTGATATGATGCATGAATATACGACAAAATTGATTCTAAATATACGTGTCAATTTTCTATTATACTTGCTAAAATAAAAACGGATATAAATCGTTACTTCAGGAAAATAACTAATATGGGAATGTTACAGAAAAGCGTGACATTTTTGCAGATATTCTTTGTATTATAATTTGTTTTTATCTATTTAAGTGTTCACAATTATAGCAAAGTCAGGTTTTATACTAACATTTCATAGCAAAAAAAAAAAAAAAAATAAAAAAAAATAAGTGTTGATCGACCATTTCGGTTATGTTTAACTTATTTAGGATATTATCGAGCTTATCGTTTTGCTGTGTACAGTTTTCATGTTAATAGCTCTTCGATGATAGTTAGCTTGTTATTGATAGATTCCATTTTTTCTATTTCTCTACTATTTTGGTTTAATGCGATTGCACAAATTATATTAAAACATGTAAAACCGTAACTGACTACCGCACAGCATCGAAATCAATTAAGAAAAGGCAAGCATACCAACATATGATTATATCGATTATATCGATTATAGCTTACTGTTTGGTGTGAACCAATACTTCGTGTTGAAGACCGTACTTTAACCTATAATGATCTTTCTTTTACAAATTATGACTTGGATGAAATGTTGTCTCATTGGCACTCATACCAAATCTTCTTTGATCTATGTTAAGGGGATAAAGTAAATCGATTAATACGATTATTTTGAAAAATCTTATTGGTTAGTAGCCTTGTCTATTGCATCCAAGATTTTCAACCACAAGATAGATTTTGAGGCTTTTAACCTCAAAGATACAAAATCCAAGCTTCCGGATTGCTCATGTGCATCGTCACAATACAATTACAGTCCAGCTGGTCATATTATTACTGGTGACCTTGGCATCGTTACCAATGAACAACTAAGAGAGTTGTTAGCCAAGGGACCAAAATATAGAATCAACTGGAAAAAGAATTTCAAGTTACTGATGGATGCAGTTGAGGACTATGCAAGAAAATGGGTAAAGCGCGAACCAGACGAACCAGAACTGGACACTTTGTCTGAATGGATCAAATCTATTCGATCATGCATTCAGAGGCGCATACAAAAACTACGATGTAATATGAGTACTAGAGTTTCTAACCCTTTCAAGAATCCGGAGGTTTTGGATGCTTTATCCTCTTTGCATGACACATATGTCGTTGTTCCAGCAGATAAAGCCTCCAATAATATTGTCTTCATATGTAAAAAACATTATTTGCAATGTCTCACTACAGAGCTTGGAATTGATAAAACTACTGGTAATCCTACATATTCTTTAACATCATTTACCAAGGACGAAATTTTACAAAATCATAAATCTGTCCTTCTTTCTTTTGGTATCAACAAAAAACGAAGAAAACTTGCCTTCATTATACTGGATACCTAAATTACACAAAACCCCATATAAAGAACGATACATAGCTGGGTCTTCAAAATGTTCGACTAAACATCTTTCTAAAGTACTGACTACTATTCTTTCTACAGTTAAAGATGGGTTTCAAAAATATTGTGATGAGATATATTCTACCAGTGGTGTTAACCAGATGTGGATTCTCAAAAATTCGAAAGATCTACTGCTTAACCTTCGATCACAATCTTTGCAATTTTGCAGCAACATAAAAACTTTTGATTTTTCTACGCTATATACTACTATTCCCCATGCTCAGTTGAAAGATCGACTTCACCATCTCATAAAACAGAGCTTTTTCTATAAAAATGGGAATCGTAGATACAAATTTCTTGTTTTGGGTTACAATAATGCATATTTTGTGAAGAATCACACTGAATCTTCCAGAAAATATACTGAAGATGATATTATCAAAATGCTGGACTTTTTGATCGACAATATATTTGTTTAGTTTGGAGGATTTATATTTCAACAGACAGTCGGTATTCCAATGGGTACTAATTGTGCACCCCTGCTGGCTGATTTGTTTTTGTACTCGTATGAAGCAGAATTCATTCAGAACCTTCTAAAAGACAAAAAGAAAAAGCACCTTGCGAAATTCTTTAATTTTACTTTCCGATATATTGATGATATTCTATCATTGAATAACCCATATTTCAGCCAATACCTACATCTCATATATCCCAGTGAACTTGAAATTAAGGATACCACTGATACTAGAAGGACTGCTTCATACCTTGATCTTTTCCTCAATATTGACGTAGATGGACGACTTCACACGAAAATCGATGATAAACGGGACGATTTCAACTTCCCAATTATCAATTTCCCATTTCTCAGCAGTAACATACCCCTTCGTATGGTGTTTACATATCACAATTGATACGTTATTCTCGTGCTTGTTCACACTATACGGACTTCATATACAGGAGTGTTCTCCTTACGCAGAAACTGCTCCAACAAAGTTATGAGGAGAACAGATTAAAATTGACACTCTGTAAATTTTATGGACACCATCACGAATTGGTGGACCCATACAATGTATCTTTGACCAAACTAGCTAAGGACATTTTTACCACATGATAGATTGTTGTTTGTCATTATGTCGTCTTATCTTTTAATTACCAAACGTGACTTATTCCCGATTGTGACTGTTTTGCTGAGTGTGAATTCGCATTACTATAAGACGTGTTACGGTATTTATCTATCCCAAATTCATGTATTTAGTTTAATAAAATTGACGGTACTAATTTTCTTGCACCAGATGCGCATTTCAACAATACATGTCTCTTCAGTGATGCTCGTGGCCTAAATATTTGAAATCCAAAGCTTATATAAAAGATTGAAGAGTATAAATGTTTAATGTTATATTTGTAATTTTCATCGGATTTTGTCAAATGTGTTGACTTCTTTTCTATTATATTTATGTGTTATGGTAATTAATATTAATCACCGCATTCATTTAGTACATTTCATTTTGTTTAACGTAATCAGTGCGATATTTTACGTTTGAAGTGAGATTCAAAACAAACTGGACATAGCTTTATAATATAGTTAATTGCTGCCTTAGTTTGCTATTAATAAATAGTAAAATGTACATTGTTATTAAGTGCAATATCAGTATTTAGTTCAAATGTAATCTTGGGTCAGTCCTAGTTCTATCTTATTCATTCAAATGACGTCATTTTTCATTTTTTGATGATCTGTTTTACAAATTCAAATGACGTCATCATTTTTTTGTCATTTTTTACAATTTCAAATATGACGTCACTTGGCGTTGAGGTTTAAACATATTCGGATGTGTCTACATTTTGTGTTACAAATGTCTGGTTATTAATGTATTTCAGTTGTTTCCTGTAATTAGTTAATATTTCAGTTGTTTCCTGTAATTAGTTAATATTTCAGTTGTTTCCTGTAATTAGTTAATATTTCAGTTGTTTCCTGTAATTAGTTAATGTTTCAGTTGTTTCCTGTAATTAGTTAATATTTCAGTTGTTTCCTGTAATTAGTTAATGTTTCAGTTCTATCATGTACAGCTTTTGTTTATTAATTTTATAAATTTACTGTTTGCAAAAATATAAATTGTTCTAAAAGGATGTTCTGGTAACTAACAGAAAACCCTGGTCGTTTTTGGCACAACTTTTTTGATCTTTAAGTCCTCGATGCTGTTCGACTTTGTGCTTGTTTCGGTTTTCAAACTTTTGTATCTGGGCATTACTAGTAGATCTTGTGTGGATAAAATGCACTTCTTGCGTATTAAAATTTTCAACTTGTTGCCTTTTGTTGACTGTTGTTCGTGTGTTCTTTGTCAATTGTATTCCCCAATTTATTTATATTGTAGTCCTGTGGTGTTGAGTTGTCATCTTAATATTATATTTCACATGGCTATAAAAGGGGAGGTTTTACATGCCAGAAAACCAGGTTCAACCCGCCATTTTTTTCTTTAAAAATGTCCTGTACCAAGTCAGGAATATGGCCATTGTTATATTATAGTTCGTTTGCGTGTGTGTTACATTTTAACGTTGCGTCGTTTGTTTTCTCTTATTTTTTAGTGTAAATTCACATTGCGATAAGACGTGTCACGGTACTTGTCTATCCCAAATTCATGTATTTAGTTTTGATGTTATATTTGGTATTCTCGTGGAATTTTGTCTGTTGCTTGGTCCATTTCTGTGTGTGTTACATTGTAGTGTTGTTTCGTTGTTCTCCTCTTATATTTAATGCGTTTCCCTCAGTTTTAGTTTGTTACCCCGATTTTGTTTTTTGTCCATGGATTTATGAGTTTGAACAGCGGTATACTACTGTTGCCTTTATTTATATAATATGTATGTTTCATTTTTTGATAACGTTTAAGGTGATTAATTAGCTAATTAAGGGTCTCCTGCTATGCATACTTCACCCGAGTCATCTTAAGATTAAAGATTGTTATGCATACATCACCCGAGTAATTAATACAGATTACTCTACATTTCTACTATCTTTAGATTAAAGATTGTTATGCATACATCACCCGAGTAATTAATACAGATTACTCTACATTTCTAGTATCTTAAGATTAAAGATTGCTATGCATACTTCACCCGAGTAATTAATACATATTACACTACATTTCTAGTATCTTAAGGTGGTACCCAACACTTTAACTAAAATTAATTTGGCTCGTTTAATTTTGTTAAAATTTTGACAAAGCATTTACTTTGACCCTTTTACAAAAATATAAAAATTTCAAAAAATTTGAACCAATCGTTTTATCAAAAAAATTACACTGGTTATATAGCAGTTTGACAAACACTTATTTTGATCATTGAGAAGCTTAATATTCCCTTAACAACACAACGTAATTAAAACGTTTAGTTGATTTTACAGAGTTATCTCCCTGTAGTGGTAGGTACTACCTTAAGATTAAAGATTGTTATGCATACATCACCCGAGTAATTAATACAGATTACTCTACATTTCTAGTATCTTAAGATTAAAGATTGATATGCATACATCACCCGAGTAATTAATACAGATTACTCTACATTTCTATTATCTGAAGATTAAAGATTGCTATGCATACTTCACCCGAGTAATTAATACAGATTACTCTACATTTCTAGTATCTTAAGATTAAAGATTGATATGCATACATCACCCGAGTCATTAATACAGATTACTCTACATATCTAGTATCTTAAGATTAAAGATTGTTATGCATACATCACCCGGGTAATTATCTTAAGATTAAAGATTGATTAATCAAGTCGCTAGTGATTTGAGGTGAGACATAGCTATGTCGTATCAGTCAATGGAATCGTCACGGTGACTGTAAAACTTGTAAAAACTGTTATTCTGTTCCAAGACTAATTCAATTAAAATTGGGAATGGGAATGGGGAATATGCCAAAGAGAAAACAACTCGACCAAAGAGAAGATAACTGCCGAAGGCCACCAATGGGTCCTCAACGCAGCCCCTAAATAAAAATGTGTACTAGTTTAGTAAAACCGGACGTCATACTTAACTCCAAAAACATATAAACGAACTAAAATTTAAAAATCAACAATTCAACAAAACTAAAAAAGACAAGACGCTCCTGACTTGAAACGGGCGTTAAAAACGAAAGGATTAAAATGTTTTGTGAGATCGCAACCATATAGCCAATGTAGAATACAGAATTTCACAGTAATACGCACAGTAAAACACACTCACAAACCCGACGCCTCCACATTATCACTGTGCCAACAAAATCACACTGAATGTGTTTTTATTTGATAGATGTTTTTGTGTCTTTTTGTAAAATTGTAACACGGTGATGACTGATGTACCCATATTTTGACTATTTTATTTATTATGTCTGTTTAGTTCACGCATCGTTGTAAATATAACGGAATTTGATGAGACTGTCGTACAAAGTGAGAGGTTTCGCGCTATATAACCAGGTTCAATCCACCATTTTCTACATTTGAAAATGCCTGTACCAAAGCAGGAATACGACAGTTGTTGTCCATTCGTTTTTGATGTGTTTTGTAATTTGATTTTGCCATGTGATTAGCGACTTTCCGATTTTATTTTCCTCGGAGTTCAGTATTTTTGTGATTTTACTTTTTCCTTAGTTCAAAGACTCATCACTCCTTAAAAAATAAATTGACAAACATGCCTTGTAGATGCACATCTACATAGTATGTCTTCATGAACTTTAAAGTTTCATGAAATTCTGTTTGATGTTTCAGATGAAGTGCGATTATAAATTGTTGCAGAAGTATATATTGAACAAAATCCTAATTTAGAATGGGGAATAACTGCTAGAAAAAAAGATAGAATCACAATCTGCACAACTACATAGTATGTCTGCATTATTCGTTTCTGTGTGTATTACAATTTAACGTTGCGTCGTTTGTTTTCTCTTATTTTTTGAGTGTAAATTGACATTGCGATAAGACGTGTCACGGTACTTGTCTATCTCTAATTCATGTATTTGATTTTGATGTTATATTTGTTATTTTCGTGGGATTTTGTCTGATGCTTGGTCCGTTTCTGTGTGTGTTACATTGTAGTGTTGTGTCGTTGTTCTCCTCTTATATTTATGCGTTTCCCTCAGTTTTAGTTTGTTACCGCGATTTTGTTTTTTGTCCATGGATTTATGAGTTTGAACAGCGGTATACTACTGTTGCCTTTATTTATCTTCAAAGCTTTATGAAATTCTTTTGGTGGTTTCAAAGGAGTTGTCATGATACTATTGCAGCAGTATATTTAGACCTAGATGCTAAGTTCATAGGGGACATTACTGTTACAAAAAATGGAATTTTCCAAACTATTCTGCTGATAATCTAATCGATTTTAATGAAAGTGAGGTAAACAGACTTCTGTGTTCGTGTTATCTTTAGTCTCTGAGCCATGGCAAAATTTACTGTCGATATGCACATTAACATAGTTTGTCTCGGGACTTATACATCTTCGGATTTGAGCGTTCCTGATGAAGGTAAATCAGGAAAAGCGCTTCGGACGCAAGAAATTATTAAACGTGTTGTTTTCAATTTTTTGTCCTTGTTATCTAATAAAGTTTCATAAAATCATATTGTTTCGATCCAAACTGAACAGTAGGACTACAAAAAGGTCTAGTGCACTGATTACGGAACAAGACACGCATACAATTCTAGCCTTAAGTTATATAATTTCTGAGGTCATCCCTTGTGCTGTGTAACAAGGCATCATTCAATTCGAAGTACTTCATCTACCTCTGTTTAACAGATGGTGGTGTGGAAGACAATATATCAATTATTTTGTCAACTACGATAAAAACTCAAGAAAAACCGTTCACCAAGAAAACAGCAATTCAAAAACACCAGGAGTCGAGTTATTGAACGGACAGTTTTGTCGACTTATTTAACATGCTAAATACATTATTGAAACTCAGGTCAGCGTCTTTTCTACTTTTGTTTTATTTAGCACAAAAAGTTCACAGTACAAAGAATAAAAAGATGTTCAAAACGATTCATTATGTCTTTAAAACAGCAGCAGAAACAGTATGACAATTATTATTGAACAATATTTTTACAGACGACATGTTGGTGGATCTGTTAAAAAAACAACACCATCATTACATGTAGACTCGATAAATATTTTGATTAACGAAATAGGACTTAAACAAAATACGAAAAGGATAATAACGTTTAGTTAAGCTGCTGAAAAATAGACCAAATTTATTGAATGTGTGTCTGAGACTTCTTAAATGGACTTAATTATTTTAGATTCAGTAGTAAAGTTTTAAACAAGTAAAATTCCATTGATTTTATTTTCATAAGAAATATGAAGCGCATGCGTAATGTTTGTGATAACAATTTACATATCTGACTTGAATATTTAATTTGTCAACGCTCCTATGCCTAACATTAGTTGAAATCCTGACGATTGTATCTTTTGATTCTTATTTAATGTGTTGTGATTTATCATGCAATTAAATATATTTTAATACGGATTAAATGCATAAGAGACAATTTTCAATAGAAGCAGCCTTCACAAATGTTGAAAAAATATGCTTTTAATGTTCATCAATTCACATTTCTGCATAAGAATGTACATGTGGCATTCAACTCTTACATTTCCTCCATGGCATATAAATATCATGTACTAAAGTTAATCCAAATAAGTTATTTTCAGATTCAATCAGTCGTTTCACAGCGAAAGCTACATAACAAGAAAAATCAACGGCGTTTTGACACAAAAGTATAGACCTTATATTAAGCATAGAGATGTGATTTCAAGAATAATTAAATCCTTTTTTGGAATTCTGAAAAAGAGAAACGCTTGGTTGGCGGTGTTAAGATCTCACATAAATGTATATATATATTTGTTCATTCTAAATCACCCCCAGTTTTTGGTTGGGCCCGTGTTGCTTAGTCTTTAGTTTTTTATGTTGTGTCTTCTTTTCAATTATTTGTCTGTTTGTCTGTTTATTTTTAGCCATGGAGTTGTCAGTTTGTTTTCAATCTACGAGTTTGACTGTCCCTCTGGTTTCTTTCGTCCCTCTTTTATAACCTACGCATGACATTGAACATTTATAGGACTAATACGATTTTCTAGTTTTTTTAGAGAGTTAACATGTTTTATACAAAACATGCAACCAATTCAATATCACTAAATATTTATTTTAAAGTGTTTCGGCCTCCAAAAAAATTATAGTGTCTTGTTTTAGTCAGGATTTTCCTCGCGAAGATTATCATTGAAAGCAGTCAATAATCAATGGTTCACTCTAACAAACAATCAATGATTAATTGATATGTTTTATTTTTAGTCAAACAAAGAATTGTCAAGTCTAAGTTGTTATATGGTTGAGACTTATATACCATACTTCAAATCAAAGGCAGAGGAGGTGAATAAGGATCCAAAAATTCTGATATTTCATGAAGTTATTACTGAAAATGAAATAGCGTATTTTAAAGAAGAAAGTTATAAAGTGGTAAGAATTAAAATAATAATTTTATCAATTGTCATTAAACGTTCACAATGTTTGTGGCAATACAAATTTAAACAAACAATAAACAACAAAATGAAATGGTAGTTTTCAAGACACGTTTTCCATGTCTCCAAAAGAAGAGAGAGATAGATAGATAGATAGAGAGAGAGATTACACATTTTTCTTTCTTTTGTGCTGCAAATCTTAAGATATACAAGTGTTAATTACTGAAAGGTGTTCTGTTGGTAGTGTTAGGTATGCAAACAGTGCGTTACGTCTACAAAGACTGTCAGAGACGCTCGAATTTAGTTCAAAGAGCATTGAGAACCCAAAGTTCTGAAAAGATTTGCCAAAAACAGCTAAGGTATCCTATTCTATTTTTTATAAATCTTTAGGATATCGATTAATTGAAAGTTGTAGTTGTATGTTGATTGCAGCCTAAGTCTAACTTGAGATTTACAAAAAAAAAAAATAACGGAAAAAGAAAAGAAGTAGTTATCCAATTGCACGACAAGCAGTTACATCCTTCGATGTTGAAAACTTTCGTTCGACATTTGTGTCCTAGTTATCTCAGCAGAAAAAAATCAGTTAATTGTAAAAGTCATCATAATAATTTTTCTAAATTGCATATTAATATCAAGTCAATATCTTTATATAATTTAGGTAGTACATCAACTTAATAACCCAATAAGTATTTTTTTTTTGCATTTTAGAAATTCATATTTTCATTTGATATGCTCACGCAATGGGATTTGTTTTTAAACGCCGTCACACATGTAAGTGTTTTTTGCCAATGCACAAAATGCTTATCATTAGCAGCCAGAATATGTCAAAACACATTGTGTATCATGAAAAGAATTATCAAAGGTACGATGTTTATAATTTCATACGCAAGACGCGCGTTCAATCTACATAGAACTCATCAATGGTTCTCAGTTCAAAATAGTTAGAAATCCAAACAAGTATAAAGTTGAAGAACATCGAATACCCCAAAATCCAAAAAGTGGTGCAAAATACGGCTAAGATAATGTAGACCTGGTATTAGAAAATCCTTAGTATTTCGAAAACATAGTTATCATTTAAGGTTGAAAAACCAATAATTTTGGGAGCGCAATGTTTAACATATGTGGGAAATACTTTGCACAATTGCTAAAGCGTAACTTTTAACTCTTACTCGTGTGATTTGCTTTTATAATTACTTGTAATGATAGACATCCTCATCATGAGCCGAAACCGTTTGAAATCATTGATAATTGAGTAAGGTGAAATTGTAAATAAATGCCATGGCAAACTTATTCAGTCTGTTCATTTATATTGTTCTAAATTTTAATGTACTAAATCGGTGTTTACTTGACACATCCTGTGTACAATTACTGACATTTATGGCACAAAGTTTGACCATTTTAGCATTTTTATTCGGGCGTTACTGATATGTTTTTCTTGCATGGTTTACACATTTTAAATGTTGAGTTTATTTGCTATCGATTAAGTCTCAAAGTTTTCAACTCCCTCAGGCATTGATTTGCCTATTTTGAGGTATTTTTTCGTTGATTGCTTTACGACGTTTTCGATCCTCATACATCCTTGGATTTCAAATAATCAGATTTGAGGAATATCAAGAAAATTCTTCAGACGAATGAAATTGATAGTGTTGTTTTTTAAAAATATAATGCAATTGCTTTTTTCAAGTTTATTCGGTCTGGACTGCAAAATTATGGCAGAAAAGAAGACGTTAACGCAGAAATCCGCCTGAGCTACACGTACGTAAAATAATCTAACTGCAAAATCCGGATATATATTCTAACATTATATAAAACATCATAGACATTATAAGCATAAAAAAACCTGGACGACGAAAAAACAAAAATGTATACAAAAAAAATTGGATAAAACAGTAAGCTGAGCAACAAATGATTAAATAAATGTTGAATTATACTTGACAACTTGTGACCTTTATCTAATTAACAACAAAATACTACTATACTTAGAAAGAAAAAAACGTATACCTTACACGTCAAAGAGAGAGAGAGCTAATTAGATTCGAATATCTTAAATTATTTTACATACTAATTTGAAAGATTTCCCCAACAGCGTCTCCTATCTGAATTTGATAATATCGAATAAAGTGTGTAGAGGGTAATCGTTTATAGATGAATAACATGTGTTTTAGACCCTCAAATTTAAAACAATCGAATGTTTTGTTAAATGTTGAATTGTATATTTCCCTCGAATTTGACATAATCTGTTATATCAGTCTCCAACCTTACAATTGGCAGCAATGTAACAAAGTTGCCTGTATGTGGGATATACATTTCCAAAAGCATTCTGTATTCAACGCTTAGACTTTTAAAAAATGACACCAGTGTCTCACAGAACGTTGACGCACCAGGGTTATGTCAAGAACGTCTCGTGATTTTCTTGAAAGTTTATCGGAAGATACCAAGATATTTTTGATAAATAATCAGTGTCAACTTCACAAATACTATATGATGGTCTTGAAGAATAGATTCTAGGTCGTTGTTTATTATCCTAATAACGTGTTATTGTGCTCTTTTTATTTGTTTTTGTATGTTTTCAATCTTTACTGTGTAATTTTGGTATTATCCCTTTGATTTGGCTCGGTAATTGTACAGCCCGCCATTGTTATTGTGCTATGGTCATTTTTTGTATTCTTGTCTTTCATTTTTGCTATGTGCTTTGTCTATATAGCGAATATTCCATTTTGTTTTTATTTGTGTGATAAAGATGTTTAGTTTTATAATGATTAAGATAACAACACAATGCTGACTGTTTTACCTATTACATTTTGGTTGTTTTGCTCACATATTGTTTTCAATATAATGGAGTTAAATGCATCTATTATACAACTGATAAATTTACCTAGCTATAAAACCGGGATTCATTTACCATTTTCTACATGTATATAAAGTAAGGCATGTACCTAGTCAGGAATGTGACAGTTGTTTTCCATTCATTTGATGTGTTTAAGGTTTTTTTAAAATACGTCATCCATCATATAATCAATTTCAGTTAATTACCAAACAGAATTTTTACATACATATAACAATATGTTACTTTATATTTATAAATTCATAGGATATTCTCGAAACCCACTGAGATAATGCTAAACTCCACTGGATAATATTATTTGATGTTATAAGATGCAAACTACTAAAAACGTCCTAGTATAGAGCGTTAAAACTGGTCTTGAATAAATCCCTTGTTAATCCCTTGTTATTCCGCACATTTGTTTATTTGCATGACACAGTATCTTTAGCATTTGATGATGTATTTAACAATAAATTTTCTCATCTGAACGTCGTATTCTTGTTAATTGTTATCACATTATGAAAAACAGTGTTATTTTTTAATTTTGACATGACATAAAACGTCATACTGGCAAGGGCAACAGAAAAGATCAACGAGTCCATTTTTTATAGTACAAAGATAGCGGTAACTGCTCGTTGTTTAATTAATATTTTGTTTTCTAATTAAGGATAATGGTTGCTTTATTTGTATACCCTTTTCCATTGGGGTAATATCGTATCATATAATCAAAAGCAACACATAACTATTTAAAAAAAAATAGTTGGAACAGTCGAATCATATACTTCTACATTACAATATTGTCAAGTCAAATGAATATAATAATTTTTGTATAAATGAATGAAATATAATAGCTTTTGGGAAAATGGTTTACAGTACTCAGTGCCAGGCCATGTTCATCGTAAAACTATGCAGTCTTAACTCTATAAGAAAAATATAATTTTGAATTATTGTATACTAGGATAAACATTTTTATATTTTAATTGAGTCAGAACTTAAACATATTTCTTTACAATTTTCTTTGTCTTAAAAATCAGATTTAGATTTTAAAGATTGACTTGAATAATAAGATCTTAAAAAATAGAACTGTCTATGTTTTCATATTTTTCTTTTTATTCCTTTCATCGTGTCTTTGTTGCCTTTATTTTCCACACATACACAAATGTTTACCTAATAATGTTACACTAAATCTGACTCATTTATATGTTAAATTTCAGAGGTTGGGTTTTCGAAAAAGATGCAATTTCGAGAAGAATTTCTAAAAGGATTGGGATGATCACTAAGTTGGATACTACGGAAAGAAATGTTTTGAGTAGTTCTGAATCCTACCAGGTTTGCATTTTTGTATTTTCTCAAAATGTGAATGCTTATTTTTTTTAAAACTTTTGAATAATATAATTACGATTATCATAGTTTTAATTCTAATTATGAAGAAGAAGGTGTAGGGTAAGTGACAACACGACAGGAAACTAACGACATAAGACTACAAGTCAATTAATGGTCATTAGAAAATTATATTACGAGAAGATAAATCAAGACTACTCTTCAATGCATGCTACGTTTGAACTTTTCCTGAAATGGTTTAATTAATTAAATGTTTAATCGGATTGAAAAATATTATAGATCAATCTTTGGTTTAACATATAATTGTTCTTTATCAACTGTCCTGTATATTCATTTTCTGAGACTATCTACTTAACATAAGAGTGATTTGTTTTCTAGTATTATCGTAGATTTTACATCACTTCGAAGAAGCAGGAGTTGCAACATTGATAGCAGAGCAGTGAATTAAATGGGCTCGTAGTGGATCATAAAACATTTAAAAGTGATATCCTAAAATACTAGTTTAGCTCTTTTAGAAGGTCACGTGTTATACACCTGACATTTCATAAACTAGAAAATTAAGACAAGTAAAAGTGAAAAAAAGCCCAGTTAAAGTGATATTGATAAAGGCTTTCTCTGTTTTGTACAGGAACTACTTTTTGAATTATTTGATTATATAAATCTTGTTGCTGATTCTTTTATTTTATCCTGCATTTTTGTTTAGTTTTCATGTTTTGGCTTTGATGATGGAGGATCTATAGGTATTCGAACCAATAACTAATAATTTTAAAGAAATCGACTGATTTGCATCAATTATTTACACTTTAAAAATCAAGTTACTTTTTATATCCAAACGGAACTTATCCCAATGTAAACATTAAATGTGAATAGATCGAGAAAACCGCAGACACATATACAGAAAATGGAGACGACCTTTTCTTAAAATTGTATAAAAAGATTAGGAAATCTTTTAACGGATAATCTTGATATAAATATTGATCATTAATTTTCAAACCTGCACAGACATACTTTTGAATGGTTATATTCATAAAAAGACAATATTCTGTATTGAATGTTTACATGACAAGAGCAAACTGCTGTACTCGAAAACTTAGATGTGAAGAATGGGTATTATAACGTGACATCGCGGAATACTCTAGAAATACTCTCTGAAAATTGATTTTTTTATGTACATTATTTTTTCCATATCTGAACAGAAAACATCGGGTTTGTGCATGTATATTTCTAATAACACATTATAACAAATAATTTCTTTAAAATCTATGATTAATGTTGTTTAGAAATACGTTTGATCAGTAAAGATACCTCCGGGAATGTTTAATTATTGATTTTCTAAACTCCGAAACTCATTCGATTTGAAGTTTGGCTAAAATATATTCAGAAGTGTCTAAAGAAAAGTTTTTTTTAAGTAACACCGTGTAGAACGCCACATGCTGGGTGTCGGCTATGTTTGACATGGGGTGGCAATTTTGAAGCGACGAAAAAGTAAGAAGGTAAGTTCAAGCATCAAAATTTCTTATTTCTAGAACTCTCAGTACCATATAATGTATTGCACGGCAGGAACCGCAACATAATCTATTTCCTGAAAGCAGAAGCAGTCGTTTTCAGTGCTCAGTTTTCTCAAACACCTCGCCCTAGTTTTCCGTGTTGCAGATTTTGAGGCTTTATATGCAAATTTCGGTATAAAAAACTACTTAACACAGCCATCCCCCGTATCATTTATATAGAATTGTATTCCTCTCATTGACTTTTACCAAATACCAGTTTCTTAGTTAAAATTAATTGGTTATAAAACTGTTATTCATCAAAATATAAAGTGTCGCCCGGGGTGTCAGATTTTGCGTCGCAAGGGGTAAAGGCTTGTCATAAAAAAATACATATTTGCTGGTAAATTAGTCTTCATATGATACATTTTATTTCAAACACATCTACTTTACCATGACAAAACAAGGATTTTTCATTTTGCCTGTTTTTGGTCTTATAAAATATATGTTTTTGATTTCATTCACATCTACTTTACAATGACAAAATTAGGGTTTTTCATTTTGCCTGTTTTTGGTCTTATAAAACATGTGCTTTTGATTTCATTCATAGTAAAAAAAAAATGGCTTAAAATATTTAGTTTTCAAGCTGTTAAACGATTTCTTTTCCTTTTCAGTCACTATCATGGTAAAAAAAAGTCAAGGCTATGGCTCAATAAACCAAAACATCACAAAATAGTCCTCAATATAAGATATGCCTGAAGCCTCCACCAGCCAAAATGCATCATAGTTCATCACCAGGTTCATCTAAAAAGCACTCGTGCACGCCGCAAAAATCCATTACTCCTAAAAGGATTAGAACACTCTATCCAATGAAACACTCACCGGCATCTTTTTCAGCGAATGACAACACAACTTCAAGTAATCCTGAAGACGATGATACTACAATTGTCAATGAGAAAACAACGACTTGTACACAATATACAACGGAACAGGTTTACAAAAAAAAATGATTCAAGACAGTTATTTCGTTCGTAATCGCCCAGCTAGAACTATCCGTTTTCTGTTACACATCTATCATATCATATATACTTTGAAGGTCTACTCTGACTATATACATATCTCTAAACGAACCGGAATTGAATAAAATTTGAAGAATTTGATTTAACCTGTGTTTTTCTAGGTTGAATTTCTGTTACATTTAGGTTCCTATTTGTGTAGGTGTGTTTGAATTAAGAAGTATCAGATAGAGATCGATTTATAAGAAAATGTATTCTTTTTTTATGACAAGCCTCTACCCCTTGCGACGCAAAATCTGAATTTTAACTAAGAAACTGGTATTTGGTAAAAGTCAATGAGAGGAATACAATTCTATATAAATGATACGGAGAGTAGCTGTGTAAAATAGTTTTTATACCGAAATTTGCATATAAAGCCTCAAAATCTGAAACACGGAAAACTAGGGCGAGGTGTTTGAGAAAACTGAGCAGTGAAAACGACTGCTTCTGCTTTCAGGAAATAGATTATGTTGCGGTTCCTGCCGTGCAATACATTATATGGTACTGAGAGTTCTAGAAATAAGAAATTTTGATGCTTGAACTTACCTTCTTACTTTTTCGTCGCTTCAAAATTGCCACCCCATGTCAAACATAGCCGACACCCCGCAAGTGGCGTTCTACACGGTGAATAAGCAAACTAGATGAAACATTGTGAAAAATTGTCCTTCAGGGATCAATTTACAATTTAGGTTTATATTAAATTAATATATTAAACTCGTTTGTATATTGTACTCTGTACACATTTTTGCTGTCTATAGTTTTTAAAACATCAATTCAGGGATAAAAACCTGAAAATAAGATACTCGATTTGGCTGATAATTTCAGAGCATGAAGACCCTGGCCTAATAAATAATTTAACCTCTTTTCTTATTTACTGTGAATGCTTAAGTTATTGAGAAATAAATGAAAAACTGCATTTTAACCAATGTTCTTTTTTAGCAATGGCTACCATATTTTCGGTGGAATCATAGAAAAATTGGTCTGAACTGACCTCCAAACCATTAATGATTCTGTAATGAGGAGTACCCTTATTGCATCCATGCTTATATTCGTATCGCCAAAAGTCGCATAGCAACGTTTCCGTACATCCTGCTTTTTCAGTAAACACTTCATCTGTTGATAAATATTGTGAATGTTTTGTGTATATCTAAATAGTTTTACCTATGTGAAAAGACGTGCATAGTATCAAATCATAAAAATACCAATGTTTTAGTCTCTAGGAAATTTCCGCTGCTATTTTTGCTGATTAGGTGTATTTTGGGTACTTGGTGCAATTTGTGTACCGTGACGTTAGATAGCATAATAATCTTTCAGCTTAGGTTTTGTTTTATTTGGTTCAGTAGTTTCAGAGGTGAAGATTTTTTTAAGTCATAAAACATGATAAGCAGATTGTGTAAAAAGTCCATAAAGAGCATTATTTTCTTAGGGGTCAATTTTGGTCATATAAACCTAATTGTAGATCTGACTTTGCTGAATATTTTTGCTGTTTACAGTTAATCTGAACATTATCTCTTCGTGGATATGATAAATTTAAAGCCTATCTGTGCTGATTAAGAAATTAAAGATGACTACTTTTATAAAAGTTTTTTTGATACAAAAATGTTTTACACAATTTTAAGAAAATATCGTCTCGATACATGTATTTGCGATCTTCTAGATATATTCACAGCCAATGTTTACCTCGAGATAAGGTCCGTTTTAATTGCCTTTGTAACTTAATATTCGATTTCTTTTGAATGTCCCCTGTTTTTTCTCTGATCTAGCTACTAGTATATTGATATAAAGACGAATTATACATAAAATATTTTGCAACCTGTGTATGTGTATACCATCTTTTCTGCAAGTTTACAGTTTTCTGTTTGGTATTACATTAATAATTAAGATCCATCTTGTAACATCTGTGATCCGTTTATTTGGCAATCGCCTATGACAGTCAGCAGGGTTAAGAACATTTGTTGTTCGACCAGTTAGTCAAATGCGTATTGTTAAAATATACTTTTTAACTTTTTTCGTATTTTGAAAAATGTTGTTTGTGTTGTATTTAGAGTCCTCTGTCAAGAAATTTATTTGCACTCGCGCGTATAAAATTGCTGTTTTTATCCAACACAAGGTTTGAACGCTGTTTTCAAGTTAGACCTGTTAATATTTTTTCGTTTGGGCTTGCATTATATTTGCATTAGGGTTTATATGTTCCGTTCATCCTATTTCGACTCCTCAATACTCAAGAGTCTATCCTAAATTGAGGTAAATGACTTGACCTTCAAAATACCGTTTTGATTCCTGACATCAATGAAGAGACATTAATTGACGAAATCCGGATATGGTGTTCAAAAATCTGTGCACCTCTTGTCTGCGGTAAATCACTTTTTTCGCAAGTTCATTGTTTTTTTGTCGAGCCTGCAACTTTAGTTGCAGAAAGCTCGACATAGGGATAGTGATCCGGCGGCGGCGGCGGCGTTAGCTCACTTCTTAAAAGCTTTATATTTTAGAAGGTAGAAGACCTGGATGCTTCATACTTTGTATATGGATGCCTCATGTTACGAAGTTTCCATCAGTCACATGTCCAATGTCCTTGACCTCATTTTCATAGATCAGTGACTACTTGAAAAAAGTTAAGATTGTTTGTAATGTTAAATTCTCTCTTATTATAAGTAATAGGATAACTATATTTGGTATGTGCGCACCTTGCAAGGTCCTCATGCCCGTCAGACAGTTTTCACTTGACCTCGACCTGATTTCATGGATCAGTGAACAAGGTTAAGTTTTGGTGGTCAAGTCCATATCTCAGATACTACAAGCAATAGGTCTAGTATATTTGGTGTATGGAACGATTCTAAGGTGTACATGTCCAACTGGCAGGTGTCATCTCACCTTGAACTCATTTACATGGTTCAGTGGTTAAAGTTAAGCTCTTGTGTTATTGTCTGCTTTTGTTATACTGTATGCAATAAGTCTACTATATTTGGTGTATGGAATGATTGTAAGGTGTACATGCCTAGCTGGCAGGTGTCATCTGGCCTTGACCTCAGTTTCATGGTTCAGTGGTCAAAGTTAAGTTTTTGAGTTTTGGTATTTTTTTCTAATACTATATGCAATATGTCAACTATATTTGGTGTATGGAAATATTTTATGATCTATATGTCAGTCGCGCAGGTTTTATCTGACCTTGACCTCATTTTCACGGTTCGTTGCTCAGTGTTAAGTTTTTGTGTTTTGGTCTGTTTTTCTTAAACTATAAGCAATAGTTCAACTTTATGTGTTGTATGGAAGAATTGTTAGCTGTACATGCCTGTCTGGCTTGGTTCATCTGACCTTGATCTCGTTTTCATGGTTCATTGGTCAATGTATAGTTTTCTTGGTTAATGTTTACTTAATGTGACAGTTGTAATAAAGCTTTATATTTAGGACTATTAACATAATATCAATGATTATTGAAGAAGGCGAGACATTTCAGCGTGTGCACTCTTGTGTATGGTATTTTATTAATAATTAAGATCCAACTTGTGACATTTGTGATCCTTTTATTTGGCAATAGCAAATATACCTTTACATGTTTGGTCTTTTGGTATGTTTTATCTCAATTCAAGGAGAGATAACTGTAACAGTAGCAAGTACAGTTCCTCAGAATATTAAACATAATTTAGTCAGGAGGACCCGTCACTTATACGTCTGCCTAAGATATGTGAGAAAATGACACATTCACTTCACGAAACAACTTTTTCGTCTCCAAAAAAGAAAAAAATCTTGCCAAGCAAAAAGCATATGTCGTTAATATTGTTTTTTGGCATTTCGCATTAAAGCATTTATGAAAAAAATGATCGTAACGACTACATTCGATAAAATTACATCCAAAACTTTCTTGTTGGTAAAATTGTTTTGTGGTGTTGCATAACAAAAGGATAAATCATCAGGAGTCAAAAATACTTTCAGTGAGCATGAAACACTTAACATTATTTATTTAGTACGCAATATCGTAAAACGAGTTCTTTAATGGTTGTAAAAGTAAAATTCAGATTCAGTTGAACCTAAATATATGTAGTTTAATATTTGAATGATCTCCAGTTGTTTTGAACACATTTTGTGTTTTCTTTTTCTCTGAATTAGGTAGGTGTAAATTGCCGGTATCTATCTGTATAAGTAGCTTTCGCTAAACTTATATTTCAGGTTGCAAACTATGGAATCGGTGGATACTTTAAACCTCATCTCGACAATTTAGTAAGTTAAATTCTCACTTACTACGTTCGTCCGAATATAAAGCAATTATATTCTATGGCCTTAACATAGAACAAACGACATAGTGTAGGTGTGCTACTCGCTATAACCTTCAATTCTATATATTACATGTATGCATCAAATACAAACATAACACTAATATCATAATTACAATTACAAATTCACATTAAATCATCCGTGAATACACGTGTCTCTTCTCTAGGCTATAGCGAAAGTCGAGGATCAGAAAGATGATCGCACGGGTTTCAAGTGCAAACAAATGTCACATGCCATGAATATTCATAAACGTACAACGAACTGAATTTTATTTCATATTGTGTTTAATTCATCTTTATCGTGCCATCAAGTGAAATATATTTCAGTAACTAATCGAGTGAAATAAATCGCTTATCTTCACTAGTGTGTACATTGACACTTTTTCACATGAATATTTTGACGCGCGTTTAAGTATATTATGTAACTTACAAATACATGAATATGCCGTTCTATCACATTATCTATTGTTCTAAAGTTTTTCATTTGAAGATATATCGCCATTGTTCTTTTGCTATTCGAGACAACTACAAGAAAATGTATCCACAGTTCAACTGCCCGAACTATCACACATCTCTTTGTTATGTCTCATTTTGTGTTTCTGGGTGTGGGATTTTCTCGCTGTGTTGAAGACCCATTGGTGGCTTTTGGTTGTTTTCTGCTGTTTGGTCGGGTTGTTGAATGGCACATTCCCAACTTCCATTCTTAATTTCATTCTACATTGAAAAGTCCCAAATATTGCAATCTAGTCCTTTATGCCTTTGACTGAATTTATTTTCACAATGTTGGATACTATTGTGACGCAAAGGTTTAATTGTTATACTTAAAATAATAATTTAATTTTAGATGTAACGCGTCTTCTTGATTGGCGGACAGTGTTTTATTTTTCATCTCATAGACATAATTTTGTCATGTGACCGTGACGTCATTAACGTTTTAATTTTATTTACGCCGGTTCAAAATGGAATTTATAATTATAAGGAATGACTGTAATAATATTGTTTCTGTCTATTCGAAATAATATCAATAATATGGTGCACACTTAAAAAAAAACACGCTACGCGGGTTATTCAGTGTGCACTACATTTTTGATGTTATTTCTTCATAGGCCGAAAAATATTACAGTCATTCCTTAAAAAAAAACAAATTGTCATTTCCATCATTATTGATTTCAGCATAATCCTATATGGCGGCAGCCAGTACAGTCTGATGCTAAATTCGTTAAAGGATCTGGGGATAGAATCGCTACATGGATGTTCTATGTAAAGTATCTATATTCATTATCCATTTGCAAAACAACTGCTTAGCTAAAGTTGTTGATTTCATCTGCTGGCTCAGTAAAAATGTATTGTGAATTTCATTGGCTATAATATTAACAATCTGCTTAAATAGAACAAAAATACCCAAACAAAACAGAACATACAAACTGCAGTAGATTGAAGGGAAAAGCATTTACTAGGCACTTGGAAATAAGAAATTTTATCTAGAAATTTATTTCATTATCACTAAATAACGTCACACAGGTTCCCGTAAAATTTACTGGAACCTGTGTGATGTCGTCCAGTAATGGCGGACAAATAGCGATAAGATGTATTCACACCAAATTCCGAAGCAAGGTTGTCGGCTCTCCGGACATTCCTGAATTCCTGCATTTAATATTAGTTATGGTATTTTAACAGTAACTATAGTAAGAAACTAGGTAAAAGTAATAGCCTGCATTTATATCCGCATGATAAGTTCAGAATAAACAGCAACAATTTTAAGCACTTGAAGACTGTTAATATATCTTTAAAATAAAACTGATAAAACGTTTAAATTGAATTTGCCTTTGAAATAATTAGCAGTTCTTTGAATTTCTTTTCTGGTAGATATTGATAATAAATTCCCAAAATATTAACCTGGGGGAAATGCAATTAAAGTTTGAATAAGTCTTATAGTAGATTTTTTCAAAAAGTGTTTTCGTTTCCACTTTCGACTTTTTACATAAAAAAATTAGTTTGTATATTTTCAGCGTCTATCCATTTCTTTATCCTGTTTTGGGTCTTTGGGTGTAAACCCCAAAAAGGTGTGTCCTTGAACGCTGTCGATTACAATAGAAACTGACACTGTCTATATCGTGACGTCACAGTACGAAATAGTCCGCATAAACGATCAGTGACGAAGAAAAAGACCCCACAAAATACCGGTGATGGCATGGATTGATTCCCGAGTTTATGAGCGTCGGTCTTTGCTTAGAAGTTAGTATTTTCACCGGTGAAAATTTATTCTTCGTCAAGTCTAGTCATGTGTCACCTACATAGATAGGTCAGTAAAAAAAGATTAAATATAGAATTGTCTTTAAAATACATAATTATACTTTATAGTCTTATTTGATTAATATCTTTCTAGTTAAATGACGTTAGGGCAGGAGGTGCTACGATTTTCCCTAGAATCAATACGAGAATACCGGTAACAAAGGTACGTCTGAACTTTTTTATATATAATTATTTTATTCACAACGGTTTTGCAGTTTTTAAATCAACATTCCATTCTCAATTTTATGTTCTGTGTTTAGATTATTTTACAGATATTTTGCGCTCTAATCTACGAACACAATAATGATTAATGACATCTTGTATACTTACACAATAAAGACGTCAATATATAATCAGTATCTTCCGTATTTGTATTATTTAAAAGACTAAAGAATATTTGTTTGCTCCCTCTGTTTAGCATTGAGTTTATATGAGCGTCACTGATGAGTCTTATGTAGACGAAACGCGCTTCTGGCGTACTTAATTATAATCCTGGTACCTTTGATAACTATTTAAACCACTGGGTCGATGCCAGTGCTGGTGGACGTTTCTTCCCTGAGGGTATCACCAGCCTAGTAGTCAACACTTCTGTGTTGACGTGAATATCAATAATGTGGTCATATTTATCAATTTCCTGTTTACAAAACTTTGAATTTTTCGAAATACTAAGGATGTTCTTATCCCAGGCATAGATACCTAAGCCGTATTTGGCACAACTTTTTTTTGGAATTTTGGATCCTCAATGCTCTACAACTTTGTACTTGTTTGGCCTTATAAATATTTTGATATGAGCGTTACTGATGAGTCTTATGTAGACGAAACGGGCGTCTGGCCTACTAAATTATAATCCTGGTACCTTTGATAACTATTTTAATACTGGGTCGATGAGCAAAAACTCGAAAACAATAATATTATTGAATTTTATGCGACTGTAAGTCATAGGTTAGGCTAGCTGCGAAACAAGGTTTAATTTACCATTTTCTATATATGGAAATGCTTTTACCAATTCAGAAATATTGCATTTATTTCCATTCGTTTGATGTGTTTGAGCTTTGATTTTGCCATTTAGTAAGGAACTCTCCGTTTTTAATTTTTCTTGGGAGTTCTGTTTTTTTGTTATTTTACGTTTTTACTCCGATGCATCCAAATTGCAGGCAGTTCATAATGTCTAGACAATATCACTTGAAAGTCAGTTCCTACTGTACTATCTGTATCTTCGTGTCGCTTATAGCTAGCGCAATATCACTTGAAAGTCAGTTCCTATTGTACAACCTGTACCTTTTTGTCCCTCATGGCTATCACAATATCACTTGAAAGTCAGTTCCTACTGTACTACCTGTACCTTTTTGTCCCTCATGGCTATCGCAATATCACTTGAAAGTCAGTTCCTACTGTACTACCTGTACCTTTGTGTCCCTCATGGCTATCGCTATATCACTTTAAAGTCAGTTCCTACTGTACTACCTGTACCTTTTTGTCCCTCATGGCTATCACATATCACTTGAAAGTCAGTTCCTACTGTACTACCTGTACCTTTTTGTCCCTCATGGCTATCATATATCACTTGAAAGTCAGTTCCTACTGTACTACCTGTACCTTTGTGTCCCTCATGGCTATCACATATCACTTGAAAGTCAGTTCCTACTGTACTACCTGTACCTTTGTGTCCCTCATGGCTATCGCAATATCACTTGAAAGTCAGTTCCTATTGTATTATCTGTATCATTGTGTCCCTCATGGCTGTCCCATATCACTTGAAAGTCAGTTCCTATTGTACCTTTGTGTCCCTCATGACTATCACAATATCACTTGAAAGTCAGTTCTTATTTGTACTACGTGTACCTTTGTGTCCCTCATGGCTATCGCAATATCAATTGAAAGTCAATTCCTACTGTACTACCTGTAACTTTTTGTCCCTCATGACTATCATAATATCACTTGAAAGTCAATTCCTACTGGACTACTTGTACCTTTGTGTCCCTCATGGCTATCGCAATATCACTTGAAAGTGAGTTCCTATTGTACTACCTGTACCTTTGTGTCCCTCATGTCTATCCCAATATAACTTGAAAGTCAGTTCCTACTGTCCTACTTGTACCTTCGTGTCCCTCATGGCTATCTCAATATCACTTGAAAGTCAGTTCCTACTGTACTACCTCTACCTGTATGTCCCTCATGGCTATCGCTATATCACTTGAAAGTCAGTTCCTACTGTACTACCTGTACCTTTGTGTCCCTCATGGCTATCACAATATCACTTGAAAGTCAGTTCCTATTGTAGTACCTGTACCTACGTGTCGCTTATGACTATCACAATATCACTTAAAAGTCAGTTCTTATTTGTACTACGTGTACCTTTGTGTCCCTCATGGCTATCACAATATCACTTGAAAGTCAATTCCTACTGTACTACCTGTACCTTTGTGTCCCTCATGACAATCACAATATCACTTGAAAGTTAATTCCTATTGTACTACCTGTACATTTATGTCCCTCATGGCTATCACATATCACTTGAAAGTCAGTTCCTACTGTACTTCCTGTACGTTTGTGTCCCTCATGTCTATCACAATATAACTTGAAAGCCAGTTCCTATTGTACTACCTGTACCTTCGTGTCCCTCATGGCTATCTCAATATCACTTGAAAGTCAGTTCCTATTGTACTACCTGTACCTTTTTGTCCCTCATGACTATCACATATCACTTGAAAGTCAGTTCCTATTGTATTATCTGTACCTTTGTGTCCCTCATGGCTGTCACATATCACTTGAAAGTCAGTTCCTATTGTACTAACTGTACCTTTGTGTCCCTCATGGCTATCGCTATATCACTTGAAAGCCAGTTCCTATTGTACTACCTGTACCTTCGTGTCCCTCATGACTATCATAATATCACTTGAAAGTCAGTTCCTACTATACTACCTGTACCTTTGTGTCCCTAATGGCTATCACAATATCACTTGAAAGTCAGTTCCTATTGTACTACCTGTACCTTTATGTCCCTCATGGCTATCATATATCACTTGAAAGTCAGTTCTTATTTGTACTACGTGTAACTTTGTGTCCCTCATGGCTATCGCAATATCACTTGAAAGTCAATTCCTACTGTACTACCTGTACCTGTGTGTCCCTCATGACTATCACAATATCACTTGAAAGTCAATTCCTATTGTACTACCTGTACATTTATGTCCCTCATGGCTATCACATATCACTTGAAAGTAAGTTCCTATTGTACTACCTGTACCTTTGTGTCCCTCATGGCTATCTCAATATCACTTGAAAGTCAGTTGCTATTGTACTACCTGTACCTTTGTGTCCCTCATGGCTATCGCAATATCACTTGAAAGTCAATTCCTATTGTACTACTTATACCTTTGTGTCCTTCATGGCTATCGCAATATCAATTGGAAGTCAGTTCCCATTGTACTATCTGTACCTTTATGTCCCTCATGGTTATCACATATCACTTGAAAGTCAGTTCCTACTGTACTACCTGATCATTTGTGTCCCTAATGGCTATCACAATATCACTTGAAAGTCAGTTCCTATTGTACTACCTGTACCTTTATGTCCCTCATGGCTATCACATATCACTTGAAAGTCAGTTCTTATTTGTACTACGTGTACCTTTGTGTCCCTCATGGCTATCGCAATATCACTTGAAAGTCAATTCCTACCGCACTACCTGTACCTTTGTGTCCCTCATGACTATCACAATATCACTTGAAAGTCAATTCCTATTGTACTACCTGTACATTTATGTCCCTCATGGCTATCACATATCACTTGAAAGTCAGTTCCTATTGTACTACCTGTACCTTTGTGTCCCTCATGGCTATCTCAATATCACTTGAAAGTCAGTTGCTATTGTACTACCTGTACCTTTGTGTCCCTCATGGCTATCGCAATATCACTTGGAAGTCAATTTCTATTGTACTACTTATACCTTTGTGTCCTTCATGGCTATCGCAATATCACTTGAAAGTCAGTTCCTATTGTACTACCTATATCTTTGTGTCCCTCATGGCTATCGCAATATCACTTGATAGTCAGTTCCTACTTTCTACCTGTATCTTCGTGTCGCTTATAGCTAGCGCAATATCACTTGAAAGTCAGTTCCTATTGTACAACCTGTACCTTTTTGTCCCTCATGGCTATCACAATATCACTTGAAAGTCAGTTCCCACTGTACTACCTGTACCTTTTTGTCCCTCATGGCTATCGCAATATCACTTGAAAGTCAGTTCCTACTGTACTACCTGTACCTTTGTGTCCCTCATGGCTATCGCTATATCACTTGAAAGTCAGTTCCTACTGTACTACCTGTACCTTTGTGTCCCTAATTTCTATCACAATATCACTTGAAAGTCAGTTCCTATTGTACTACCTGTACCTTTATGTCCCTCATGGCTATCATATATCACTTGAAAGTCAGTTCTTATTTGTACTACGTGTACCTTTGTGTCCCTCATGGCTATCGCAATATCACTTGAAAGTCAATTCCTACTGTACTACCTGTACCTTTGTGTCCCTCATGACTATCACAATATCACTTGAAAGTCAATTCCTATTGTACTACCTGTACATTTATGTCCCTCATGGCTATCACATATCACTTGAAAGTAAGTTCCTATTGTACTACCTGTACCTTTGTGTCCCCCATGGCTATCTCAATATCACTTGAAAGTCAGTTGCTATTGTACTACCTGTACCTTTGTGTCCCTCATGGCTATCGCAATATCACTTGAAAGTCAATTCCTATTGTACTACTTATACATTTGTGTCCTTCATGGCTATCGCAATATCACTTGAAAGTCAGTTCCTATTGTACTCCATTTATCTTTGTGTCCCTCATGGCTATCGCAATATCACTTGAAAGTCAGTTCCTATTGTACTAACTGTACCTTTGTGTCCCTCATGTCTATCACAATATAACTTGAAAGCCAGTTCCTATTGTACTACCTGTACCTTCGTGTCCCTCATGGCTATCTCAATATCACTTGAAAGTCAGTTCCTATTGTACTACCTGTACCTTTGTGTCCCTCATGGCTATCACTATATCACTTGGAAGTCAATTCCTATTGTACTACCTGTACCTTTGTGTCACTCATGACTATCATAATATCACTTGAAAGTCAGTTCCCATTGTACTATCTGTACCTTTATGTCCCTCATGGTTATCACATATCACTTGAAAGTCAGTTCCTACTGTACTACCTGTTCCTTTGTGTCCCTAATGGCTATCACAATATCACTTGAAAGTCAGTTCCTATTGTACTACCTGTACCTTTATGTCCCTCATGGCTATCACATATCACTTGAAAGTCAGTTCTTATTTGTACTACGTGTACCTTTTTGTCCCTCATGGCTATCGCAATATCACTTGAAAGTCAATTCCTACCGCACTACCTGTACCGTTGTGTCCCTCATGACTATCACAATATCACTTGAAAGTCAATTCCTATTGTACTACCTGTACATTTATGTCCCTCATGGCTATCACATATCACTTGAAAGTCAGTTCCTATTGTACTACCTGTACCTTTGTGTCCCTCATGGCTATCTCAATATCACTTGAAAGTCAGTTGCTATTGTACTACCTGTACCTTTGTGTCCCTCATGGCTATCGCAATATCACTTGGAAGTCAATTTCTATTGTACTACTTATACCTTTGTGTCCTTCATGGCTATCGCAATATCACTTGAAAGTCAGTTCCTATTGTACTACCTATATCTTTGTGTCCCTCATGGCTATCGCAATATCACTTGATAGTCAGTTCCTACTTTCTACCTGTATCTTCGTGTCGCTTATAGCTAGCGCAATATCACTTGAAAGTCAGTTCCTATTGTACAACCTGTACCTTTTTGTCCCTCATGGCTATCACAATATCACTTGAAAGTCAGTTCCCACTGTACTACCTGTACCTTTTTGTCCCTCATGGCTATCGCAATATCACTTGAAAGTCAGTTCCTACTGTACTACCTGTACCTTTGTGTCCCTCATGGCTATCGCTATATCACTTGAAAGTCAGTTCCTACTGTACTACCTGTACCTTTGTGTCCCTAATTTCTATCACAATATCACTTGAAAGTCAGTTCCTATTGTACTACCTGTACCTTTATGTCCCTCATGGCTATCATATATCACTTGAAAGTCAGTTCTTATTTGTACTACGTGTACCTTTGTGTCCCTCATGGCTATCGCAATATCACTTGAAAGTCAATTCCTACTGTACTACCTGTACCTTTGTGTCCCTCATGACTATCACAATATCACTTGAAAGTCAATTCCTATTGTACTACCTGTACATTTATGTCCCTCATGGCTATCACATATCACTTGAAAGTAAGTTCCTATTGTACTACCTGTACCTTTGTGTCCCCCATGGCTATCTCAATATCACTTGAAAGTCAGTTGCTATTGTACTACCTGTACCTTTGTGTCCCTCATGGCTATCGCAATATCACTTGAAAGTCAATTCCTATTGTACTACTTATACATTTGTGTCCTTCATGGCTATCGCAATATCACTTGAAAGTCAGTTCCTATTGTACTCCATTTATCTTTGTGTCCCTCATGGCTATCGCAATATCACTTGAAAGTCAGTTCCTATTGTACTAACTGTACCTTTGTGTCCCTCATGTCTATCACAATATAACTTGAAAGCCAGTTCCTATTGTACTACCTGTACCTTCGTGTCCCTCATGGCTATCTCAATATCACTTGAAAGTCAGTTCCTATTGTACTACCTGTACCTTTGTGTCCCTCATGGCTATCACTATATCACTTGGAAGTCAATTCCTATTGTACTACCTGTACCTTTGTGTCACTCATGACTATCATAATATCACTTGAAAGTCAGTTCCCATTGTACTATCTGTACCTTTATGTCCCTCATGGTTATCACATATCACTTGAAAGTCAGTTCCTACTGTACTACCTGTTCCTTTGTGTCCCTAATGGCTATCACAATATCACTTGAAAGTCAGTTCCTATTGTACTACCTGTACCTTTATGTCCCTCATGGCTATCACATATCACTTGAAAGTCAGTTCTTATTTGTACTACGTGTACCTTTTTGTCCCTCATGGCTATCGCAATATCACTTGAAAGTCAATTCCTACCGCACTACCTGTACCGTTGTGTCCCTCATGACTATCACAATATCACTTGAAAGTCAATTCCTATTGTACTACCTGTACATTTATGTCCCTCATGGCTATCACATATCACTTGAAAGTCAGTTCCTATTGTACTACCTGTACCTTTGTGTCCCTCATGGCTATCTCAATATCACTTGAAAGTCAGTTGCTATTGTACTACCTGTACCTTTGTGTCCCTCATGGCTATCGCAATATCACTTGGAAGTCAATTTCTATTGTACTACTTATACCTTTGTGTCCTTCATTGCTATCGCAATATCACTTGAAAGTCAGTTCCTATTGTACTACCTATATCTTTGTGTCCCTCATGGCTATCGCAATATCACTTGATAGTCAGTTCCTACTTTCTACCTGTACCTTTGTGTCCCTAATGGCTATCGCAATTTCACTTGAAAGTCAGTTCCTACTGTACTACCTGTACCTTTGTGTCCCTCATGGCTATCGTAATATCACTTGAAAGTCAGTTCCTATTGTACTACCTATACCTTTGTGTCCCTCATGGGTATCACAATATCACTTTTAAGTCGCATTCGGTGATGTCACAATCGAGGAATGAGTACAGGCTGTAAAATATGGAAAATGTCTGTGGTTATCTGCAGCATAAAGGTCATGTAAAATAAAGTGAAGTTTGGAAAACATAGTATTTTGACGTCATCTACCACTAATAAAAAAATATTGAAAAATAACAAGCTTCATTCTAATTTCACTTCCGTTAGTTTGAGTGACAGGTCACCGACGAAGCGTTATTTAGCAAGTTTAATATGTACAAGGGGGACACATAAATGGTTTATATGAAACATACTTTGATTTTATGATGCCTAATGAAGGAAAATCATTAAGGAAAACTAAAGGTGACGGTGTAAACTTATGTCTAAATTTTGAAAATCGATGAGGACGAGACAAATCATTGCATCAAAACATTAGGTTATCCATACGAATACCAAAAGGAGCACGAATGGGTTTGTTGATAGAGTGTTTCTGTGAAATATTAAAAATAATAGTCGTAGAATGTCATTAGTCTACTTTTGTTCGTAAAACAAATTATATATTTAAAATATGTTGACAAGTGAGATAGCATAAAAATAAAAATCCAACATGGTTACGAAGAGACACATGGTAGTGTATCAAGTTACAAATCAATGTTAATGGCATCACCGTCCAGACATGATCGAAAGACCAAAGAATCAAAATAGTTTTGCTACAGAAAAGTAAAAGATAAGATCAATACTAGCTTTTTTTTTAAATTCATTATTTTAGGGATCTGCTGCTTTTTGGTATAATATTTTTCCAAATGGAGAGGTAGATGAACGTGTTCTTCATGGAGGCTGTCCTGTGTTGTTAGGATCAAAATGGAGTAAGCTTATGTATGCGTATATTTAATGAAACGTCTGATGTTAACAACTTAAGGTCAACGTGAAGTTACATGTATTACACTTAGGGTCAAGGAACAGTAAAGGGGTTATATCAGTGGCGGATCCAACCATTTAAAAAAGGGGGGGTTCCCAACCCAGAGTAAAGGGGGGTTCTACCTATATGCTCCCATTCAAATGCATTAATCGGCCAAAAAAGGGGGGTCCAACAACCGGAACCCCCCCCCCCTGGATCCGCCACTGGTTATATCATTGATTTTGGCTAAAATTTTGCAAACAAATTTGTGTCGTTGAACTATAATTGGAAGTCGATGAAGAAAATGCATTTATATCTTTCAGTATTTGAAATATTGCTGATTTTATTCCTTCTAATACAGCAATTACAAACTATCTAATATATATAAATAAAAGTTTATCAAACTTAACAAACATAAGAGAAAAGATAATGAAAAATGAAAAATAAAACAAATATATGAAATACGTCCGTATCAAAATTATTATCTGAACGAGCAAGTTCTGACTCATGTGTTTGATGTTTTAAAAAGACTACTGCTACATTTAGTAGAACAAGAAAGGACATGACAAAAACAATCAGTGAATGCACAGCAAAAGAAACACAAAAAAAGGCAGCGCTTTTCTACTGTTCTTCATCGAAAGGTCACAAAGAGGTCTTAAATATGGAGTAAACACTCATCTCACCGATTTGTGCATACTGACGCTCACGCCATAACTGTGAATTTTATAATAAAGCCATTAAGTTATATTAGAAAATCAATATACACTTACGCGTACAAATGCAATACAAACGACGGAGCACATCGTGATATATATTAGACTTGGCAGTAAATAAAGTTTATAAAGGGTAAATACTCAGGTTTACATCCCAGCTCCTTTGTTCTTACAGATCACCCCAGTGTGAGTTTCTTTGTTATGCATGCTTTCCTTTGTTCTGTAACATTTTGGGAATGCCAAATCCACTATAAAACTTATAATTAATTATACGGAAAAGACTATCTATCAAAATTCACGTAGAAAAAATCCAGTGTATTTGCTGGGATTCGAACTCAAGACCTTTAGCATATCAAGCCACAACACATTCCACTACACCAGGCCGACTGAATACGAACTATCATTAATTTAATAACTTAAGCAAGGAAGCAAGATATTTTTATAAGTGGGGCGAGTTGGCAGACCTGTATTCAGTGAGGTTTAAACCCTTTTCGTTAATAAGTGAGTTTTCAGACTGTTTGTTCAATTTGATTTTACACTTTTTAAAATTAGGGCGAGTCGGTAAACAAGAGTTTGGCATTTTTTTTATAAAGTGGCGATGTAGTGTGGGCCGATTCGCCAGTGGCGCGAGTTGACATTATTTGATATCTACTCATCGTGTTCGGAGGTCATTAAGGGTATACATCATATAGTAATATATAAAGTATGTTATAATGGTTGTGTGGCGTTCTAAACTAGATTTTATGAATGGTAAATGGTTTTTCGTCTAATCTAAAACAGCTGGGATGTAAAATAGTTAGCCCATTCGGACTTGGTGTATCAGTGTAAGATCACCCTCTGGCACTGACACACCAAGTCCGACTGGGATAACTATTTTACATCCCAGCTGTTTTAGATTAGACGAAAAACCATTTACAATTCATAAAATCTAGTTTAGAACGCCACACAACCATAACAATATACTTTATATATTACTATATGATGTATACCCTTTTTGACCCCCAAACACGATGAGTAGATATTAAACAATGTCAACTCGCCCCACTTGCCAATCGGCCCACACTATATCGCCACTTTATAAAAATATCGTCCCACTCTTGTTTACCGACTTGCCATACTTTGAAAAAGTGTAAAATCAAATTGAACAATCAGTCTGAAAACTCACTAATTAACGAAAAAGGTTAAAACCCCACTGAATAAAGGTCTGACAACTCGCCCCACTTATAAAAAGATCTTGCTTCCTTTAAGTATGTCAAATTACTATTATTTCGTATCAAGTCGTCCTGGTGTAGTGGTATGTGTCGTGGCTTGATATGCTAAAGGTCTTGAGTTCGAATCCCAGCATTTACACTGGATTTTTTCTACGTGAATTCTGATAGATAATCTTTTCCGTATAATTAATTATAAGTTTTATAGTGGATTTGACATTCCCGCCAAAATGTTACAGAACAAAGGAAAGCATGCATAACAAAGAAACTCAAACTGGGGTGATCTGGTAGGGGTGATCCGGCTCAGATCACCCCTGTTAGAACAAAGGAGCTGGGGTGTAAACTTAGATGTAACACCACCCGGTCAAAAAAAATATATCTTGCAAAGTAGTACACGCTCAAAACAAAACTATAGAGAATATACAGGGTTAATTTATGTATCAATTAAAAGGTGAATGACTGGTGACCCTTGAAGAATCCTTTTTTAATAATAAATTTAGATAATGAAACAATTTAATGAAAAGTGAAGTAAAAAATGTTGGTATATATTGCATTTGAAGCACTCGGTTTAATCAAAATTCCGATAACTAGTAAACAACGGCAATTAGGCACCGCCCCATAAATGCCAGAAATAAAACACAATAAACATATAAAGATATTTGGCCTACAATTAGTGGTGTGTGTCTTATTAAAATTAAAATTTCTTGTAATAATCAGCCTATCATTGAGATAAACCATTTAAAATTGTTGACGAAGCTGTTGATTAAAATAAGATCATTGTATCAATATTACTTTACATATACAAATAAATGATAACACAACATATTTTCATATACATACATATAAAACTAAATGATAACACAAAATATTCTCGTATACATACACATAAAAACTAAATGATAACACAAAATATTCTCATATACATACATATAAAAATAAATTATAACACAAAATATTCTGTAAACTTAATACATATAAATTATGATACATTTAAAACTACATATTAAATAAGACAAATTGAATTCTATTTTCAAAACGTTTCCAAAGTTAGGTCAAAATACTGTTTAGTTTACTAAGTTTATTTTTTCAAATGCAATTCTTTTTTCAGTTTGTACCAAGTGGATTCGCGAAGAAGGGCAAATGTTTAGACGTCCATGCAAACTTCATTTCAATGCAACAGTACATTAGAAGATTATTTTTTAAACTTTCATTTAACGACTTTTTATCCTAATTAGTTTTACAATCTACGGTTATTAAAAAATATAAAATAAAGAAATACAAATCATGTTTTTTTTAAACTTTGAGATCTAATTATATAATAAAAGAGAGACGAAAGAAATATCAGGCCAAAATTAACTAACAATGCAATGACAAAAAAACCCAGAAAACAACCAGAAAGACAAACAGCATAAAATTGAACACTTAAGACTGCAACGTGAAACCCATCAAAAACCGGGTTGAATTATGGAAGGGTAAGCAGATCCTGCTCCATACAAGGAACTCGTCGTGTTCTGGATGTAAGTCAAGATATGAGACAGAATTAACTGTAGATTTTGTACTCTTTATGTAAATTCAATGGAATAGACGCATTCAATATAGTCACCAAATGTTGGAATTATTTAGTGAGAGAATATCGTTTATATAGCGGAATAAAGTGAAGTTAAAGAAAACTGTTAAATACCTTTTTTATCGCTCCAACTTAAAGAAAAGTTCGTATGTGAAGTCAGCCCAAGAAAAATACATGAACAAGATTGGAAGATAGGAATCACAGTTGGTTCCCATTGGAATGCCGATTGTTTATCGCAATTCACACATTCTCTAAACATAACCAATATGTTTGTCAATCAATTAATCTGAACAAGAGAAATATTCTAAAAAATCAAAATCACAAAAATACCGAACTCAAAACGGAAAGTCCCTTAACAAAAGGCAAAACAAAAAGCTCAAACACATCAAAAAAATTGATAACTGTCATATTCCTGACTTGGTACCAACAGGCATTTTCTTGTACTTGTATCAACATTTGCCATTCTTTTTAGTGAAACAACAATGGAATAACTCTTTCATGTAGCAGCTGAAAAACCTAGCAATATAACGTTGTTTGTTAGCAAACTTATATAGTTTAGGTATATAATACATTTCATCTTAGGTTGAAATTCCAAAGGAACGTATGAATACATACGTCATCATAGTTCTTCTATTTGTGATATTGTGTTTTTCACAATTGATTTAAACTGAGTAGAATAGAAACAAACGGTGTGTTTTGTATATTTTAAGAAATTTTGTCAACCGATTTTGAAAAAGATTGGATGTATTTCGAGTATTATTTATTGTATTCTGTTTGGTAAAAACACAATATCACAAATAGAGGAACTATGATGACGTATGAAATCCTACGCTGAAACCAAATGGCTATTGTTTCATACAATTTACTTCTTTAAAAATCACTGAGCAAGGATACGTAATTCAATTACGTTTCTATGCGAAATGTGTTATCCTATGCACGACATATTATGAGCCTTTATCCATCAATTGGAAAAGCAACTTTAAATGCTCATGGATTTAGTCGATAATCTTGTCAGACAATGGGTAAAACGCTAGAAAGACGAAGATAATCCTTTCGGATGGATTAAGATTGTGAGGTCGTAGATACAAACCAGAATTAACCTTTTGTGAATGTCATTGCTACATCATTTTTTCAAAAGCTAAATATTGCAACCATTTGACCTACTTCTATGACAAATGTGTTGTTGTCCCCACGGATAAAGCGCAAAACAACATCGTTTTTTTGTTTGTAAATCCCATTACCCAAAGTGCTTGACAAATAAATAAGGTATTGACAATTATCTTGAACTCTCATCGTATACTTCAACGACACTTATTAAAGAGGCAATCCTTGATACTCATAGGTCTTCTCTATTTTCCTAAGAAGAAAAACTTGATTCTTCATTTACTGTATTGTATACCTTAACTATATAAGTTTGCCAACAAACATCGTTACAGTTGCTACATGAAACAACTTTCTTAATTATTAACATTTAATCACATCCGGGCTTTAAAGTTATTTTGAAACTACCTATTCTATAGGTGGCGTTAATACTAGTATACAATCTAACACTCGTTCATTCTTCAAGTAATTCCAATTCCATACTAAAAGAAAAGTTGAAATAGTTGGTCCTGCTCTGGTTAACAAACTACATATATCCCATACATTTAACAAGAAACATGAAAAGAAGTTCATGTATTTTTAACAATCGTTCCCTACGCAAATTAGTTGACATCTTGCAAATATTATCTGAGAAAAAGCACTGAACAACTCTTTTTTATTTTATTTTAACTAATCAATCATGAAAATAAGGTCCCTGGCAGATAACAATGTACAGTGTATAACTAACAAGCATTCCACCAGTAAATTATAGTTGACAAACTACTTATAGTATACAAAAAATATTTTTATCTCTAGTCAACAACTTTTACTAATAAACCACGAAAATAAGGTCAAGGTCAAACAAATCTTGCCTTACGGCCATATATACATATTAAGTTAGTTGCTGCTTTATATAGATTCTATGGGATGGATTTAAACACGAATTGTTTTATCACTCATCAATGAAATGAGTTCAAGTTGCATGTTCTCTGTCAAAAGGACAGATAGACATTGCAATAATCCCATATATAGTAACTGTTATCATAATACTCATCAGATAGACAGTGCAAGAACCCATATACAGTAACTGTTATCATAATACTCATCAGATAGACATTGCAAGAACCCCACATAAAGTAACTGTTATCATAATACTCAACAGATAGACATTGCAATAACCCCATATATAGTAACTGTTACCATAATACTCATCAGATAGACATTGCAATAACCCATATACAGTAACAGTTATCATAATACTCATCAGACAGACATTGCAAGAACCCCTTATACAGGAACCGTTATCATAATACTCATCAGATAGACATTGCAATAACCCATATACAGTAACTGTTATCATAATACTCATCAGATAGACATTGCAATAACCCATATACAGTAACTGTTATCATAATACTCATCAGATAGACATTGCAAGAACCCAATATATAGTAACTGTTATCATAATACTCATCAGATAGACATTGCAAGAACCCCATATACAGGAACTGTTAAAATTATACTCATCAGATAGACATTGCAATAACCCCATATATAGTAACTGTTATCATAATACTCATCAGATAGACATTGCAATAACCCCATATATAGTAACTGTTATCATAATACTCATCAGATAGACATTGCAATAACCCCATATATAGTAACTGTTATCATAATACTCATCAGATAGACACTGCAATAACCCTAATATAGTAACTGTTATCATAATACTCATCAGATAGACATTGCAATAACCCCATATATAGTAACTGTTATCATAATACTCATCAGATAGACATTGCAAGAAACCCATATATACAGTAACTGTTATCATAATACTCATCAGACAGACATTGCAAGAACCCCATATATAGTAACTGTTACCATAATACTCATCATAACAGGAATTCACATGTTTTAAAATAATCATACTATAATAGATCCATGAAAATCAGGTCTAGAACAATGAACAAATAACTGACGAAAAATTTAAAACGACAAGGTATGAAGCTTCCTTCTAAAATATAAACCTTTTATGAATAGTTCAATTTCTTGCTTGAATAACCTCCATACGTCTTGTAGTCTAAAAATTGGCATCCTGGACAAACCTAAAATGTTGAGAGGATTCATCAGATAGACATTGCAAGAACCCCATATACAGTAACTGTTATCATAATACTCATCAGATAGACATTGCAATAACCCATATACAGTAACTGTTATCATAATACTCATCAGATAGACATTGCAAGAACCCCATATACAGTAACTGTTATCATAATACTCATCAGACAGACATTGAAATAACCCCATATATAGTAACTGTTATCATAATACTCATCAGATAGACAGTGCAATAACCCCATATACAGTAACTGTTATCATAATACTCATCAGATAGACATTGCAAGAACCCCATATATAGTAACTGTTATCATAATACTCATCAGATAGACATTGCAAGAACCCCATATATAGTAACTGTTATCATAATACTCATCAGATAGACATTGCAATAACCCCATATACAGTAACTGTTATCATAATACTCATCAGATAGACATTGCAAGAACCCCATATACAGTAACTGTTATCATAATACTCATCAGATAGACATTGCAAGAACCCCATATATAGTAACTGTTATCATAATACTCATCAGATAGACATTGCAAGAACCCCATATATAGTAACTGTTATCATAATACTCATCAGATAGACATTGCAAGAACCCCATATATAGTAACTGTTATCATAATACTCATCAGACAGTCATTGCAAGAACCCCATATACAGTAACTGTTACCATAATACTCATCATAACAGGAATTCACATGTTTTAAAATAATCATACTATAATAGATCCATGAAAATCAGGTCTAGAACAATGAACAAATAACTGACGAAAAATTTAAAACGACAAGGTATGAAGCTTCCTTCTAAAATATAAACCTTTTATGAATAGTTCAATTTCTTGCTTGAATAACCTCCATACGTCTTGTAGTCTAAAAATTGGCATCCTGGACAAACCTAACATGTTGAGAGGATTAAAGCTTCAATCATGGCTGTAAATAAAAGGGTCATACTGAGGAAAATGTCAAAATCAGCAGACTGTAGTTGTTGGTTTCGTCGATCTCATGCAAACGATGATACGACGAGTTTAATGGTCACAATTTCATCAGCTCATTGGATGAATCCAAATGTGCTAACATGCTTTAATGAAATTAACAACTTTGAGAAAAATGGAAGGGACTCGAATGATATTTTCTTTTATTATATTTGAAAATTTATTTGATAATCATTAGAGAAGCAGATTCTAACATAGTAACTTGGTCGTTACATTATCAATTTGAAAGTCTACGCCGAAGCTCGGCATTGAAAATTCGATAATTTAACAATCTCGATTAGGTAAATCCAATAATCCACCGGTACCAACATAAACATCTATATTTTTTTTCAATTCTTTAGCCTTTTTTTCTTTTTTTTTGTTTAAAATAAAATCACATGTGGATGTACACAATACCAGTGTGACCTTCATCTTAAGGTCAGGTCTCGGTATGAATGGACATGTACTAGCAGGTGATAGAGAAATTGACAACGTTATTAAAAAAACAACTTTACTTCGCGTAAATAGTTCAAGACCTTTAGAAATAGTTTTTTTTTTACTAATATATACATAAATATGTATTATTTTTTCATTAAATGTATAATGTTTTATTTATTAAAAAGTAGTCTTTTATTACATTTGATCCAAAGTTACATAAATGAATTAAGTTTTTTGCATCAGTTTAGTACATACGTGAATGGCGTAGAAATGTAAAAGGGACGGGGAGGACTGGCAGCGGATTATCGTTCATCAAAAGAGAAACAGGTTCATACATAGAGTGCATTTCGTTCTTACACATACGATGCAAACGGCTAAGCGCGCACATGTTTTGATCATTCGTTTCTAACATACGCTTGCAAAGTTTACATAAACTTTGACAAACTATGCACTCGCTAAAAAATTATCGGTTTATACTATTTTGATATAATAGTACGATTACCCACTGATACATGTGTACCGATGTAATAAATAAACTCATCATATATTCCAGGATTAAAATGTTATATTTACGCAAGACGCGCGTTTCGTCTAATAAATACTCATCAGTGACGCTCGAATCAAAAAAATGTTTAAAAGGCCAAATAAAGTATGAAGTTGAAGAGCATTGAGAACCAAAAATTCCTAATACCAAATACAGATAAGGTAATCAATTCCTGAGGTAGAAAAGCCTTTGTATTTCAAAATTTCTAATTTTTGTTAACAAACGAATCTACAATATGTAGATACGATTTTAAAAAATTGTAATATTGTAAAATTGACACACCATGAACACACATTTGGTACACCACAAACTCAAACAGACATAGTTTTTATCCGCAGACGAGCCAATGTTTTTGTTATTTATTACAAAAGAATGCAAGCATTTTTATTTTGCTTCAAAGCTTAGAGTAATAGTAGTTAATGTCATATTCATGAATGTAATGTTGCTTTACTGTATAATCTTAAACATATTATTAAGGTAATTTAAATACATTTTAGTATTTTATGTTATTAAGATCAATGAAAATGTAAATTTTTCAGCAGATGTTGTACATACAACAGTGTGTGACGAGTTGTAATTGTTTTACCCGTTCATCAAACATGATTCCATTAAAAGGATTACTGGTACTTTTCTTCCAAATTCTTAGTTTACAGCATGTTAACAGTGATGTATTTTCATCAGTCTATAAACTCAAACTATTAGCAACAAAAGAAGGTCGGTTACTTGAAATTTTCAATGAATACAAAGAAAGTATCTGTTCAGGAAATAACATAATGTCAGCACCCCTAAATAGGTAAGTGTAATGTGGAACAAAAATTAGTAAGGCCTATTTCCTTTGGACTCAGTTTACGAATTACAGACAAAAGACATTTAAATCTCAAGAATGTATTCAGGTGAAAGTGACGCTCGAATCAAAAAGGCCAAATAAAGTATGAAGTTGAAGAGCATTGAGGACCAAAAATTCCTAATACCAAATACAGATAAGGTAATCAATTCTTGAGGTAGAAAAGCCTTTGTATTTCAAAATTTCTAATTTTTGTTAACAAACGAATCTACAATATGTAGATACGATTTTAAAAAATTGTAATATTGTAAAATTGACACACCATGAACACACAGTTGGTACACCACAAACTTCAAACAGACATAGTTTTTATCCGCAGACGAGCCAATGTTTTTGTTATTTATTACAAAAGAATGCAAGCATTTTTATTTTGCTTCAAAGCTTAGAGTAATAGTAGTTAATGTCATATTCATGAATGTAATGTTGCTTTAATGTATAATCTTAACCATATTATTAAGGTAATTTAAATACATTTTAGTATTTTATGTTATCAAGATCAATGAAAATGTAAATTTTTCAGCAGATGTTGTACATACAACAGTGTGTGACGAGTTGTAATTGTTTTACCCGTTCTTCAAACATGATTCCATTAAAAGGATTACTGGTACTTTTCTTCCAAATTCTTAGTTTACAGCATGTTAACAGTGATGTATTTTCATCAGTCTATAAACTCAAACTATTAGCAACAAAAGAAGGTCGGTTACTTGAAATTTTCAAAGAATACAAAGAAAGTATCTGTTCAGGAAATAACATAATGTCAGCACCCCTAAATAGGTAAGTGTAATGTGGAACAAAAATTAGTCAGGCCTATTTCCTTTGGACTCAGTTTACGAATTACAGACAAAAGACATTTAAATCTCAAGGATGTATTCAGGTGAAAGTTTACAAAGCGAGAATTTTTAATTGATACTAAATAATTCTATATAGTATTAGTTAAGGAACAAAATAAGGTAAAAAATATTGACAGGTAATGGAGCTACTTTTCGAGATACAAGATACGGACGCCTATAGATATGGGAAGATGTGGTATGAGTGCCAATGAGACAACTCTCCATCCAAGTAACAATTTACAAAAGTAAATCATCATACCTCAAGGTACGGCCTTCAACACGGATCCTTAGCTCAAACCGAACAGTAAGCTATAATGGACCCCATTAGCGTAAAACCATTCAAACGGGAAAATTAAGGTCTAATCTATACAAAACAAAGTCTACGCCTAGGTCATACACTCATGGATTTGACGCCAGATTAGCTACGGATACGATCCGGCATCATGCGTGGCAATCTGTTTTGGAAATTTTGCATTGTTTTTCAAAACTGTTACAAATCCGAGGATACACATATTAAAACGTACAGCCCGATTACACGTTACAATATAACTATATAAATATAGGACAATGATGTTGATTACAAATTACACCACTCCCGGTCCTTTTGTTTTTCGAATAATTAATACTACAAATAATTAAAAAGTTTTAGGACGCCGGGTTCAAACAGAAAGATTTTGAAAGCAAAGAAAACAGCGCCTCTTATAATCAAAATGAATTTATCATATGAAAATACCAATACTTAATCCACAGTGTGAGCTTTTTCACAGTTGTACGTTGTCGTCGTTATCCGTTTACCATTTTTTAAGGCAATTAGGCAAGATTTATTGCTCTTAAATGACGATTGTCTCCAAAAAGTTTGAAATGCTTTCTAAAATTACCTACTCACAAGTTTTCATATTCAGCTGTTTTCTGTATTTGTAATACATATTTTCTGAATATATCAAAAGTAAAAAGCCAGACGAGTTTAAGTTGTTTTGATTGATTGATTGATAAGAAAACATCTGTTTTCAATAAAAAAAAATAATCAAAACGAATGAACTGCAAAAACAATGGACAACACAGTGTTTTTTTTTTTTGGTTTAAAGAAGAAGTCATAACATCATATATATCCGCGTATATGAGTATCCAGTTTTCATTGGGAAGGTGTATGAAAATACTGAACGAACAATATATAATAATGCCTATGTAGTAAACATTTCTGTAGCTATATATTTAAAAAGGTATTGAAATGACTTAATATTGTGACTCAAAATATCAGGAGTCATAAACATTTACTGTTGTGAAAATGAATTTTTTTCTTATTTTCTTATTTTTGAAACATTTTGAACTGAAAAAAAGAAAAATATTGATTAAATTCTCAAAACTATACATTAAGCGTGTGTATGTTTTAATCAAATACATTTAACTACAAAAAAAATCACTTTAACTTCAGTTTTTAATGGGGGTTTTCTAATGACCAATTTGATTAAGACTAATCTCAAACTATTGGTTTTGACCTAAAACAATATAATACCCAGTGTAACTACTAATCACATATGTAAAACAACATGTCTCTGCCGAGAGAAACCGTAGATTTATTTCAAAATTGAAAATATACAAATGTTAGATTTATATATATTTAGAAATTGTAAACATACTCTGTATGGTAAGAAGTAGTGCGTTTGTTGTGTGTGTTGCTTAGTACATGATAGCCAAAACAACGAACAACAGCAGAAATATTCATGATAAAACGTATGGCATTCGATGTCGTCGTGCACTGTGTATAATATGCATACGGATGAACGTTTCTCAGATCTAAAAGACATAGTTTGCCTTGTGCATGTCTAAAAGAGCTTTCATTCTATACGACTCAATTGTGTTTATTTTCATGGCTATACACACGTAATAATCGCAATCCTAAAACCGTTTCCCGCAGTTTTAGAATGCAAAATTACATACTACTAGATGTGTTTATTATGAAATAGCTATATATATATATATATACAGTCTAAGGTTACATGTACTTGGTTTAATGTCAGAATTAATATAGAAGTAACAAGCCAGCTTCTGAAAGCATTAATCTGACTATCCATATATCTTTGTCCTCTATCGTACAATATCGAAATCCAATCGAGCAATTTATAAGCACGGAATGCAAGTGCATTATAATGTACACTAACATACTTATGCTAACTGCGACACTTTTGGTTCTAGAGATACAGGTAAAATTAGATTGGTATCAATTTTTCATTATCAATTGTCCTCGCGGTAAGTTAATGACGTCACAGTGACCACAACTGTCAAACATGTTATTTACAGCTAAGGTCTCTACGAAATGTGACAGAAAATCAATCTTTTTTCTTTTTAACCATGTACAACGAACAAATTAGTACGATGGACATTCGCTTTTCTTTCAGATTATACGAACAACTTGAGCATACTGTGAACGTCAGCAGCCGAGATGAATCTTATCAAGAAAATCCTTTAAATATCCTGCATCTTTTACACAGATATCTTCATAAGTGGCCTCTAGTGTTAGAAAATGTATTTTGTGACTGTTGTCCGATATCTGATCCGGAACGAGGTATGTTTTTGCTTGCATTTGGACATTTTTACCATATTTTCTATATATATATTAGGGTTTAATGCGTACATCTGGGAATGTTTCCTATGACTTACCATACAATCAGACATCTTAGGAGTAAACTTTCATCTTGTGAATGATTTGCTTTAATTCAAAATAATTTATAAGAGGTAGAGGATTCGAAATCGACAAACAACGAGCGACGTTAGTCTCGAGTTGATTATCGTTTGAGATTCCGCTATTTGTTTTTAACCCTCTAGCTGAACTCATTTCTGGTAAAACAGCTGTATGTTTTACGTTTTGACCATGGGTCTACGGAATTTCAATGCGGTTGGAATTTATTATATATTCACGGTTCATGTCTATATTTAGGCATTCAACAAATTAACAAAAGTTATATATGACGTAATATTTCAAACATCTGTTGCAGGTTGATTATGCATTTGTTCGGAGAGTAAACTTTAATCCTAGCTGTTAAACATTTCATATAACCAAGATTAAGGCAACTATATTACTTTAATACAACCAAAATTAACTATTTGCACGCGAAGGATAAGATAATGCTTTAAGTTTGGATGTTTAACTAGGTTAACTGTTTAATTGTGTAAATCAATCTGCTCATAGCCGTGATCGTTTACTCGTTGGTAACATTGACAGTTAGTACCTGATACCTAAAATGAAAGTTTTTCTATCGTAATCGTTTTCTCGATCAAAATATTGTTTGAATCTAATAGAAATAATTTTGTTTCTGTTTCTAACCTTCAAAGAAGTACTTTTAATGTCGATGTTTATATATCACATTTCGTCTAAATTATAGTTCGTTCAATGTTCAAAAATCGATTTATAGCATAATAATGTTATTACAAAACTAAAACCATAAGTTGGCGTTTGTTTGATGGAAAAGAAAATTGAAAGTCCTCGAATGTATTGGGTATCTAAATCTTTAGTTTATGAAGGCTATTACTATTGTGTAATACAAATAGCAAAAATTGTATAAAGGTCCCTTGCATTACAACGATATTGAATTGAACAATATTCAAACCTGTCATCCGGAAAATATAATGTTTGATTCATGTTTCTCTTGTATAGTAGTTATTTTGTATTTTGAAATATCTATATAATTAGCTGAAGAATGTTCAAATGTCGAACATAGTGTGCTTTAGTAGAAAAAAGGTTCAGATAATCTATGCCTGAGATAAGAAAATTCTAAGTATTTCGAAAAATTCATACTTTTGTAGACAGGAAATTTATAAAAATGACCATATAATTGATATTCAGGTCAACACCGACTACTGGGCTAGTGATACCCGCGTGGACGAAACGTCCACCTGCAGTGGCATCGACATAGTGGTGTTAAATAGTCGTCAAAGGTACTAGGCTTATAATTAAATACGCAAGACGCGCGTTTCGTATTCAAAAGACTCGCCAGTGACGCTCATATCAAAATAGTTAGAAAGCCAAACGAGTACAAAGTTGAAGAGAATTGTGGACTCAAAATCCCAATAAGTTGTGTCAAATACGAATCATCTTATCTGAACACAATATTCTGACTCCAAGCTAACATGTATTTGCTATTGAGTTGAATGTTTATCATGGTTGTATTTCAAGTTGTAGGATTAACTCTTAACTTTGAAAGATAGAACAACAATAACACCGCTGTTTCCTTGCTTTAGGTTTGTGTCAGGAACTCATACTTCATATCATATCCCTTCTTATCAATTTTCGTATAAGCATTAAGAAATTGAAGTCAAATGTATTTTTTAGATTTCGCTTCTGCTCATAACAAGTTTAAAGAAGACTGTGACGATTGGCCAATAGAATATGATTTACAGGGAGCTGTTCGATCTTTGTTGCGTCTCCGAACGACTTACGTATTGGATATTGATAAACTTATCACTGGCGAAATACACGAGGAAAAAACAGAAGCGTTGCCCTGGGATTTGCTGGAATTAATTCTTATCGAGACTGAAGCATTAGAAATGTTGGATGAGACAATACAATGGTGCGACTCAATATTGAATTCTTTTCAAAATACTTTGACAGAAGATAGCAACAGATTTCGAATATCCATCATCCAAATCAAAGCAAGAATATACCATAAGGTAAACACCATTATATAAAAAAAACTTTCATAAAGCATTGGATAAATACATCCATATATAATATGGTGTGGTCAACTTAAATTGAGAATCGTAGTAGTTTACGCAACACCATGACCGAACGCCAGCAGACAAAAAAAGACATACACGTGTTATAAAATTGAGAATGGAAGAGGTGGCATGATTGCCAATGAGACAGCACTCCACAAGAGACCAAATGACAGAGAAATTAACAACTACAGGTCACCGTACGATCTTCAACAATGAGCAAAACCCATATCACATAGTAAGCTATAAAAAGCCCCGAAATGACAATGTAAAACAATTCAAACGGGAAAACTAACGACCTAATTTAATAAGTTCTAGTTCAGTGATAATTGACGTCATACTAATCTCCGAAATATATCAATGAACTAAATTTAAAGAGACTCATGACTAAGTACAGGCGCAAAAATGGGGCGCGGTTAAACATGTTTTGTGATATCTCAACTCTCATCTAGCCAATGTAAAAAAAAAAAACCGCAGCAATAATCACAGTAAAACTCAGTTTCTAAGAAGTCTTGGTCCGATGTCAGAATAGGTATACAGAATAGGTAACAAAAAAAAAGTAAACAAAATGACAATGATACATAAATTAACAAAGGACAACTAGCAGTTACTGACATGCCATCTACAGACCTCAATTAAAGATTATGTCTGCATAGTATGAATATCAAGCTCAATCCCTCACTTAAGTGGCTAAGTATCATACCATCATAAAATATGAGAAGAACATAATCATTTCAGGGAAAACAAAAATTTGAGCAAAACAAATATCATCCAAAATGGAAAATGAAATGTTCCATAAAGGTAAACAGTTGCTGTAAACTTGTTGGATACTATTTGAATTAATGATACATTCCTTAAAATACAAATGTTTAGATGTGCTATGAAATCGAAAAAAATACTGTCAGTATATTTTGCTTAAGAAAATATAGCTTTCGTTAGTCGAATAAAGCCATTCCTCGTAGGTATTATCCAAGGTTCTCACATAATACGTGATGTATATTGGCAAGTACATTGTATATGGTATACCTTGAAGGTCAGTAGTTGTTGTTTTTATCTGTCGCAAAGAATATGATTTTTATGTATTATTTCAATGTATTGGTTTAATTAATTTTTTTTTTAATTTTTTAATTCAATTTGTTTATTCATTGAAATATCTTTTTCATTTTTAATAATGTAACTGATGTTATGTTTTTGTCTTCGTTTATTTTAATTATGTGTTTGTTATTATTTCTTGCTTTCCTTCTTTATATATATATTTATCCTATGACAACTTCTCTATGTTAGTCCTGAATAAACTCATCATAGATATCACTATTAAAAGTTTGTACACCAGACGCGTATTGTGTCTGAAAAAGAATAACAAGTAACTTTCGAATCAAAAAAGCTAAAAAGGCCAAATTAAGGTAGATGGGGTGTCTAAATTATAATCCATAGAATCTTTTAATAATTTGCCAAAATGTAGTTCATATCCTGCTTGTTTAAAAACATTAATAAAAAGAATGGGTCACCGGACTTATTTTCACGCTACAGGTTGTTCAAAATTGTAAAGATTTTGTATAGATTATGCATGGAAAACCCATTTTTCCGCCATAAAACGCAAACCACACCATAGAATTTTGAGATAAAATATGAGAAGATAGCTTCAATATTATGCTTTCAGATAAGAAAAAGAAAAAATGGGGTCACCGGACTCGTTTTCTTGCTACATGTAAAAATTGGTAAATTCCTAACACATTCTATAGTAAAAGTAACACTATCTGGATTATCTGCCCTTGCATTTGAGTTGCTTCCCCTTATTTGACAAAGTTGGAAAAAAATTAATCAAACAACAGAATTCTTATTTTTGTAAAATACAATCATAAATATGATCAAACATGGCATTTTCTATATTAAAATGAAAATTCTTACACATGAATTACCTACTATTATAAAAATTTGCACATCTCATCAAAGATCTAGACCTTGTTTTCTAGTATTTCAAAATCCAAGATGGAGGAAGACACCCTATCTACCTTAAGTACGAAACCGAAGAGCATTGAGGACATAACAAAACCAGGTTATTTATCTATTTTTGCTCTTTTTATTATTATTTTTTAAATCATATCAAAGAAAATATTCTGTGATGCACATTTTACTGTTAATGTGTATTTATTGAGTATTGTTTCTTTTTTTATGTTATTACCAATTAATATATATTTTTTTCTTTCATATAACTCTATGAACTATTGTAGATATACGAGTGTGTAAAAATTGAAATAATTAGCAAACCAAATACTATGGTTATTTATCATATCATAAGAACGATAATGTTCGGTTATAAAACAATCCAGAAAGTGATTGGGTCAATGTGTAAGTCAAATATTCACCTAGTAATTCACACTACAAAGAGCTTTTCGACCTGTATAATTGTCTTTCTAAGAAGGATATATAACTAGCTCCTTTAATAAAAAAGTATATCACTTCTACCTCAAAGCATTATTTATATAATATGTTTGTTAAATATAAGCTGTAAGCATAGAGGAAGAACAGAGTTAAAACATATATGAAAGACCGTATTTTTTCATTTGATAATTGTTCTGAAAAATATGAATTTCAGGGGGAAAATACAGCTTACGACCCTTGTTTCAAATCACGACCAGAATGCTGGTATTATCAAATTACAACGGTTCTACTCTACAACAGATTCTGACAGTGCTATCATTGAGTTCTATCATTGAACTGGTCATGGTGTTTTGTTTGGAATAGTTTTTGAGCATTCTACCCTTTGACAGTCGTATTTTTTCATAGTTAAAGGGTGTAAAAATTATGCAACAAATTAATATTGCAGCTCTGACAAGTTAAAACCTACCCCAACTGCATTAAAATAACATAAAGAGTTTAGAAAAAAACTAAGTTATGGTTGTGGCTATTCCTTTAAATGAAGTATAAAGAGGTATTGGTCTCTACCGTTAAAAGTTATGTTTGCGAAATATATGATACATTATCTTATATCTAGTATTTATTCAAAAGGCGTGTTTTGTAATAAAAACACGGCCAGTGGGCGTGGTTTATTTTCAAAATGCATGCAGTTACGTTCCGTAACAAACGGTGTTGTTTTCGAGTAATATACATTGTAAACATGCATAATTGAAATGTGTAAGTGTTTTTAGACGTAAACATAAATTACAGTTGCCGACTTTCTTACTTGCAATAAAAGAAAATTATTGTTAATGTTCTGTAAAAATTAGAATATCAAGATTTTCTACTTCTTAATTCCTCTTATTAAATAAATTTGTTACACAGTGTTTTATTTGGGGTCAGTAATTTGCATATGAAACTCGAGTTTCGCTCACTTTCGACCCTATATGAAAGTGACAGTCCGATATATATCTATCGTTAAGGTCACTACCAAACTCACTGTTGACAAGTGGATGATGGTAACTGAAGTTACCACGATCCCAATATGGCGGAGGGGAATCCCCGTAATGACTCAGCCGTCATTTGGTTATTAACATTTGCAACGAGTCTGTAAAATATTAACCTTAAACAGTTTTCCGTTACTGAGAAAATCGAACACATTAAAAATGCGTTGATGATGGTAACTCCAAGATGGGATGATGATAACTGTCAATCAAAATAGTTTGGAGATGATGGTAACTTTTATAATACACAAGGTGTTTTTTTTTCAATCATACAGTGTTTAACATCACTAAACATGAAATGAAACACAATAACACGTCTGAATTGAAACCACTATATATTGGAGTATAGATCAATACTAGCGTATAAGACAAACAAATTAAAATGTTTATTAAAATGAAACTTTCTTTAATGCAACAATTTCACAAACAGTGTTGCAACTTTTTATCCGCATCTCCTCCTTTACCACTTATCAGAACAAAATGAAACTCTCTCAGATTATAAGTCATATGATGACATTTTGCACCTTCTATTTTGTTTTTGTTCAAAATCATTTTTTTGGGGTTTCTGGTGTAACACCACTAATTCAGGCCCGGCCAGAAAGCACATACCAGAAAGTAGTACATATTTAACACAAAATAGTTTTACGCATGAGTGTAACTTTCAAAATATGTAGAATATTTTAAATTAGGTATTTTTGGTATCAAATGAAAGCTGAAGGACTGGTGATCATTGTAGAACACTTTTGGACTTTTGATTTTGAATATTAAAAAAAATGCACCAAATTTTAAAAAGAGGGTACATTTTGTCTGTTTGTCAGATCTGAAGTACCTATTTTGGTACATCCAAAGTTCCGGGAACCAGTTCTTTCTTATATGCAATTAAAGGTATGTTGATTTTTTCAGTACAAGATACCATAAAGTGTTGTTTTGAAATGCAATGATTGCCACTTTATTTGAACTTAAAACAAAAGAGGTGTGCCTATTTGAAACGGAGGAATTTAACATAGAAAGCAATGGGACCATGAATCAGTGGTGTACTTCCTATAACAGAGAATCATCAGAAATCCAATTTTTAGAAGTTGTACATATTTCAATGAAAATAAGTCAAATTTGATGTTAGTAATCATGTTTAATCATCTTTTTTTGGTGAAACATCCTGTTTATGGGAAATTTAAGCTCTTGAATTGGCATACACAAGTATTTTAGCCTTTTATGGTCTGTAACCGGAGAGCACGTATCTACTCTACAAATTCATATCGTCACCACCGGGATTCGAACCCCGATCGTCTGCGTGACAGTCAGTGCGTTAACCCACTGAGCCAAAGAATCGATTCCCTAGCTCAGTTGATTAAGACTGGCTTTATATGTTCTACCTGTACTGAGGGGAAGCAACCCCGCTACACTATTCCCCCACCACAAGAGTCATCATATCTTCATATATGACTCTTAACAACACAAACCCTGGCTATACTCCAGATAACCATCGTGGATTTTTTAGTTGGGCGCCAAATGTAACCGGAGAGCACGTATCTACTCTACAAATTCATATCGTCACCACCGGGATTCGAACCCCGATCGTCTGCGTGACAGTCAGTGCGTTAACCCACTGAGCCAAAGAATCGATTCCCTAGCTCAGTTGATTAAGACTGGCTTTATATGTTCTACCTGTACTGAGGGGAAGCAACCCCGCTACAGGTCATATAACATGCATGCAGTTAAGACTTGACTCCAAGTTCTTATTTTTGCATTTTTTGTGATTGAAATCAATAAAACATGTATTTTATGACTTGTATATGGTACAAAATAGCTCTTGGTCAAAATAATCTTATGATTTTTCAAGTTTTTTGTGTTTCATATGGTAGCCATTTACAATCTAGGCAAATGGTATACACTAATATAAGAATTCTAAAATCTCACTGTACAGGCAATTTTGAACCAGTTTAGCAAGTTATCTAGCTGAGAGATATATATATTGCTCTTAATAATCTATGTTTTACCACAGAATTATGGTTTATACAAAAAAAAGCCCTTTTCAAATTTAAAGAAAAAAGAGGGGACAATTTTCACATTTATGTCTTAAGTTTGGACTAATATATTTTTATTTGATGAAGAACCTCTGATTAAAATATGACTATTGGTAAGCACATAGCTTTCTTAATAGAAAATAATAAATAAAACAATGATATTGAGAATAAAAAAAGTATATTGGCCATTGGTAGTACCCATATGCAGTTTTCTTTGAATAACCCATATGTTACTACCAGTCCAATTTGAGCTTAAAATTAGTAAAATAGTATTTGAGTTAAAGCTTTATAGTTTTTTTATTGCTTGAAATAGATCATAGAATGAAATAAAGTAATGCTCAAGTCAATATAGCAAGTTTGGTTCTGTTATAGGTGTAACACCACTAATTCAGGCTCGGCCAGAAAGCACATACCAGAAAGTAGTACATATTTAACACAAAATAGTTCCTACGCATGAGTGTAACTTTCAAAATGTGTAGAATATTTAGGTATTTTTGGTATCAAATGAAAGCTGAAGGACTGGTAATCATTGTAGAACACTTTCGGACTTTTAATTTTGAATATTAAAAAAGATGCACCAAATTTTAAAAAGAGGGTACATTTTGTCTGTTTGTCAGATCTGAAGTACCTGTTTTGGTACATCCAAAGTTCCGGGAACCAGTTCTTTCTTATATGCAATTAAAGGTATGTTGATTTTTTCAGTACAAGACACCATAAAGTGTTGCTTTGAAATGCAATGATTGTCACTTTATTTGAACTTAAAACAAAAGAGGTGTGCCTACTTGAAACGGAGGAATTTAACATAGAAAGCAATGGGACCATGAATTAGTGGTGTACTTCCTTCTATTAGAAAAACATGGACTTTTCCATTGCCTTAAAATAGGGAATACCCATATTGTATCCGCAACTCCTCCTAAACCACTTATTATAGTTTCATGAAACTTTCCCAGATTCTTAATGATATGTCATTATGCACCTACTTTTTGTTGTTGTTTAAATTGTGTATTTTAGTTTGTATTTTAAAAACATGGATCCGCCCCTTATACCGATAGTGTGGGTTATAATAAAAGGTCTTAAGAATTATAAATCAAGTGGATTAAGTATGATCTCGAATGAAATGATAAAATATAGCCAAACCGATTGAATCCCTCTAATACAAACACTCTTTTCAAGAAGTATTTACCCAACATTATGGGCCAAGGGCCAAACCTTTATCACCCTACACAAGTCTGGCTCTAAACATGATCCAGCAAACTACAGGGACATAACCATTGCAGATAACATAGGCAAGTTATTTAATTTAATTCTAACAGGTTGACAAAAAATTTAAAATCTAGTTCTAATTAGTAGTGAGCAAATTGGTTTTACTAAAGGATGTCACACAACAGACTATATGTTGGTGTTCATTCAAAAATTTGTGAAAAATAATTCGAAGCATTGCTTTGTAGATTTTAATCTCAACCTTTTTTTTTAGAGATGGCAACGAGTACTCGAGTACTCGGGCACTCGCACGGAAGGCCGAGTACTCGAGTACAGTTTTAGCCCTCGGATATTCGTTTGCCTGTTCTTACATACATCTTATGTGAGATATTTTCTCTTCACTTTTCTACTCACTTTAGTTCCGTTGAAATATCCTTCGTAATACTAAATTGAATCAATTAAGAACATAAATATGTTGATCACGATTATTATTATTATAGTAGTACCAGCAACGTACTTTCCTTCCGAAGGAATGTTTTCATGTGCACTACTAAATTCGAACAGTCTTTTGTCTGAAATTATTGACCAGATTATATTTCTAAACAGGAACAAAATCAAAGTGACCTGCGCTGAACCCTACGCAACTGATTAGAGACATTTTAATGGTGTTTGTACATGGATCAACACTTTCAAGAATTAATAATAAACTCATCACAAGCCGTAAAACTTACCTTTGTTTTTAAATCACGACTTCTATGTAAACGTAATTTTGTATGAGATGTGCATTTAAATTAATTTAATTACTCTTTATTTGAAACTTAACTATAATTGTTTAATTTACAATTAATGAATTGAAAGATAGTCGAAAGTACAAGAGCGACATTCAAACCCAAAAGTCGAAAATAAACTGACAACGTCGTGGCTAAAAAAAATAAAAATCAGACAAACGATGGTGCAAAAGCAAAAACACAGAAAAAGTAAGAAGTAAGACTGAGCAACATCTATTATTGTTGTTGACAAACTAATTGGCAAGTCGTATCATAACAAAATACCAACTCCTCAGGAACAGATGATACATATATTGTCTACTTTGTCGGACTTTATATACAAATATTTATTTTAATTTTATTCGAATTTGGTTCATAAACACGCACAAAAACAATAATTGCTATTATGATAGGTTATTTGTAGAAACGGCTGTCGTTAATTCATTGTTTAATTGACACAAAAAACAGAGGAATAATATATGTCTGTAGTACGTCTGTCTTATGTTTATGCAAGGTAATAACAAACACACTGCATCTCACCCAAAACTAAACTTTTCAAAAGACGTCTAAGATTCATCCGCGTACTCGCGAGTACCCGAGTATCTCGACCGAGTATCCGAGTATTAAATTTCAGATCATTTGACATCCCTACTTTTTTATAAACTTAAATGTATAGGTGTTGGAACAAAGTTTTACGACTTTATAAAAATATTAAAATATCCTTAGGAAACCAGACTTTAGAAAATGAACAGAACTACACATACTTAGGAATAAACTGTTCAGTTATTGTGAAACTGCCTATTCTAGAGGTGGCGTGAATCAGATGCAGATATTTAAAAATTCCAAAGATCTTTTAGAGTACAAACATTTGACTTTTCTACACTTTAAACAAGTATTCCACATTCCAAACTAAAAGACAAATTGAAGGAGTTGATATTGCTTTGTTTCATAAAAAAGAATGGCCAACGAAGATACAAGTATCTTGTCTTAGGAAGGGATAAATCCTACTTTGTAAAGGATCACTCTGATTCTAACAAAAAAAAATTCTGAATCTGACATTATCAAGATGCTTGATTTCTTGATTGACAACATATTTGTTACATTCGGAGGACGTCTTTTCAACAGACTATCGGCATTCCAATGAAAACGAATTGTGCACTTTCTTCTTGCCGACTTGTTTCTTTATTATTATTATTAGGCTGCCTTTATACAGGAACTTATGAAGAAAAATAAGAAGTTAGCAATATCCTTGAACTCTACTTTCCGCTATATATATGATGTTCTTTCACTAAATAATTCAAAATTTGGTGACTATGTCGAACGCATCTATTCCATTGAACTAGAGATAAAGGATACAACAGATACAGTTAAGTCGGCCTTTCCATTTCTAAGTAGGAACATTCCAGCAGCACATGCATACGGTGTATATATATCCCAATTGATACAATATTCCCGTGCTTGCATTTCCTATAATGATTTTCTTGATACAGGGTTGTTGCTTACAAGGAAGCTATTAAATCAAGATTTCCAAATGGTGAAGTTTAAATCATCTCTTCGTAAATTTTACCGACGCCATCACGAGTTGGTTGACCGTTATGAAATAACCGTTTCACAAATGATATCGGATATGTTCCTTACGTTGTAACCTCAATCCCCTTCCCTTTCATAAATGTGACCTATCAAATTAGACTATTTACCGGATTTGTTATCTCATTAGCAACACGACGGGTGCCACATGTGAAGCAGGATCTGCTTACCCTTCCGGAGCACCAGAGATCACCCCTAGTTTTTGGTGGGGTTCGTGTTGTTTATTCTTTAGATTTCTATATATGTTGTGTCATGTTTACTATTGTTTGTCCTTTTCATTTTTAGCCATGGTGTTGTCAGTTTATTTTTGATTTATGAGTTTGACTGTCCCTCTGGTATCTTTCGTCCCTCTTTCTGAATCTGGGAGCCTCCAAATAGCAAAGAAAGAACTTTTTTACAAAGGGATGAAAGCTTATTCCAAATGATTGGTTAATGAATTGATCTATCTATATAGTATAGGATGAAATACGTAACGTAATTTAATTTAAGGGTGAAGGGGCCATATATCACGGATAAATTGTACTTAGTTTGTCGTTTTATACAACCTTTTGGCAAGTTATCACCATCCCAGAAATCAGTTACCGCGATCTTTCAAAAATAACACGAACAGTTACCATCATCAACGTACTTTTTTCCCTTTCTATTTTCTAAGTAACGTACAACTGTTTAAGGTTAATATACAGACTCATTGAAAATATTAATAACCAAACGACGGCTGAGTAATGTTAGCCACATTTATGTAAAAACAAAGAAATTAAGAGGGAGGGAAAGATCTTACGGGGATTCCCCTCCGCCATATTGGGATCGTGGTAACTTCAGTTACCATCATCCGCTTGTCAACAGTGAAACTGTGTAACTTATTATGTTAATCGTGAAAATTTCGATTTTTGTAGCCTGACAAAATCACGACGCTACATTTATTTTAACTATTGACACATTTTAATTGAATACAAAGAGATTTGAAGCAATGCTTTTTATTACAAATACATTGTATTCTTCAAACGCCTACAGTACCAGAATAACTTCACATCACCTCTGTATCTTATTTCCGGAATGTTTAAGTGTGATTCGTAATAGTCAATTTATCATATCCACTAAACATGTTCTTCTTTTATTACATTCACTTCTTCCAAATTTGGATTTCTATCCTGAAGTAACAAAACGTACATATGCAATCTTTGTTACAATTACTGTTCAGCACTGACCAAGCAGTATTTTTCTCCAAGTGAGACCGATTGGCACTGTACTGAATTAGGTCACCATTGTGAGCTCAGATTAAGGGCGTTTATGTCATGAGAATATCCGTAGTTTATTTGATTTTAATACCATACGTACTTGGGAAACAGTTATCAATATATAATTTTAGATGCCGTAGATTTTCAAGTTTGTTAATGTTTGTTCAGAGTGCCACTTACATACAATTCTATAAATACCATTACCGAAACATCCCTTTTATAGAAAACGATAATATATTTTTGTATAAAAATAATGCTGTTATTTGAAGTTCACTTACATAAGTTGGTCCGAGTACACAGTTATTTCGTAGTTCATTTCTTTTAGAATATAAATGGAAATAAAAAAATCCCATCTGCGCTTTCTCAATAATATTTTTACAGTTTTGGGACAATTTTATGTTCAGTGGGTCTTGGAATCTTTTGACAGCTTCCGAAATACTTATTTTTAACCTTTTTCAGCTGGATCAAATCACTACTTTAATTTAAAATTCATGAATCAATTTTGTTTCTCAGTGTAATTTGATCACCCTGCTTGCTATTTGAGGCAAAAAACATGAAGAAATAAATTTGGAAGTGGTATAAAAAAGATTGGCAAGTAATACACTATCCACACTAGGGACTATATTTCTGGACAACAAAAATCAAGGGACAATAACTGTGTACTCGGACCAGTTTACATATATTTATTTAAATATTCCTGATATATTAATTGATTGCATTACTTGTTTTACTGATTTCATTTTATAAAACAATTTTAAGGAAAATATCCCTATTGGCTTGATGTTTCAATTTGACTGTGGAATTATTAAAATGATGAGGACGATAGTGGATTAGTTGTTATGGAAATCCGGTAGAAGATTTTGCATGCATAGGTGTCATACCACCAATTACTCCCTCAAATTTAGAACGTATGTGAAAGTAGGCCTACTCGGACAAAAAATAGTGCATTTGATGTCATTGTTCACCTAAACTAACCAACAAATTTGCAGAAATGAAACTTTTGTTGAAAGAAAAATATATTTAGACCATTTTGAGCCAAATTTTAGCTGTCTAGGACTTTGCATTTAAAATTGAAGATTAATGCGCTCCATGGTATACTAATTTAAGATTTCCAGAAAACCAGGGGTTATTTTTAGTAGAACCTCCTTTCGGGAGCTCTCTTCTTTCTTATATGATTTTGAATGTATGTTGAAAATTGGCATGTAGAAAGATGACACCTGTACAATGCAGGATATACCTAGTTTCTATGAAGTTAAACTTAAGGTAAAATATTTAGAAAGCTGTGAAAATTGTAAAATTTGGTTGAACAGACAGGGACTTTTAATTGGTGGTATGACACCTGCATAACAGGACGGAAACACGTTAATATGACATGAACGTTAAAGCTGCCTTGATTAAGATCAAACAAAAATTAATAGGAGGAATAATGGTATATAGCCTAATGTAGCATTCCACTTCATTTCTATCAAAATCCGATCTAAGAACAAATATCAAACTTCCGAAAACTTCTTTGTAATGTTAGGTTTCAATATCTTGCAACTTGTTGTTACCGAAAGTGTCTTTAAAATTGCGTATAGACATATTTAGAAGGCTAGAAAAACATTATTCGCGTCGCCTTGATGTGCGCAGGGGTAAAAAAAGATAAAAAAAAAGTTATCAAAAGTTAATATCACATAAACAATTTTAATAATCACTTCAAAATGGAATAATATCCATTTACATCTGTTAACCTCATATTCACATGAGTACTGGGATTTCATGCATTTCTGTTGAAATGACAATTAAGTAATTCGTGGTGAAAATTAAAACCTTTTGAATATATCATTTCAGGCATCTTTTACCAGAAATGCTGCCAAGTTACTTGAGGAATTCAAGGAAGAAGGTAATATTCAGACTATTTTATGATTAAATAGAAGTATGGAATATTGTTTAAGTAATTTCTGTGTTAACACATCAAAGTTCACTTAAGATGACAAATGCTTACAAAAAACTGTTAAGATCATTTGACACTAGTTTGCAGTAGAATAAAAGATCTCAAAATATCCACGATACATGTATCATTTCATAGAGATCTTCCATCTATATGTCTGATATTTTCTGTGTAGAAATTATAGATAAGAAAAACAGATATTTAACTTGTACAGACATTTCTTGCACTGTCTGGCGTAAGATGTATTTAAACTGACGGCGTTAACTGTGATCGCAAGGTTTACCATGACTTCCACGCACAAAATCATTTAAACATTTTCAATGAGAACTTAAGTTCACAGTGTAGGAACGTAACTATACGATTTTTATTTTTTTTTTGTCATTTGGATGACAGTCTCCAACATTTAATACAAAATACAGCAGCGAAGAAAGACTCCTTGTTTTTACTATTAGCTATGGGGCAGATATTGTAATGCATACGAGTAAACCATTATACCGGAAATTGATATTTTAACGACCAGGAATTCAAAAACAATGCACCAAGTTATCAAGCAGGGATATATTGAAATAAGATAAAGAGTTTTGACCCAAATATTGCAAATGGTTATATTCATTCAACTTTTATTATGATGTTAACCTTTTAAGTAATAATCAATATATAGTTCTTAGCCTTAACTTTCACTTCAATGTTTGTATCATTATTATTACAAATTGTGCTCATTCTTTACAAACACATAATACTAAATGTTTCTTTTTTTTTTTACTTTACGGTCGCTTGTCGGCAAACAATTGTTATCAAAAATACCAGGATTATAATTTAGTACGCATTTACGAAATTTTGATCGCTTTGAGCAATTTTGTATTTGCACTTGACTCATAATTTTGGCTAGAATATTGATATGAGGATTTTCAATGAGAACTTAATTTCAGAGTGTGGGAACATAACTATACGTTGTTTTTTTTTTTTAAATTATTGTCATTTGGTTGACTGTCGAGCAAGGCTCCAACTACTTTTTACTATTCTACTATTTTTACTATTTTACTTTTTACTATTTACTATTTTACCAATTTTTTTTCTAAATTCAAATCTTCAATAGAATTTTAAAATAAATTATTAGAATTTTGAAATAAATTATTAGAATTTTAAAATAAATAATTAGAATTTTCAAAGCCAACACGGATTTTTTCATTCTTTTAACATTATACAACGACCTACTACACAAAATCTTTCTTAAATTCATTGACCAATTCTTTTCGTTAGGTGCCCTGATCATAATCACTTATAAAAGTGTACTCGAACACACATAAAATGTAAATAAAGAAGATTACAAATACAAGTACATTGTAGGACAATGCTTTTCTCCTCCAAAATCCAGAATATTCATAGATGTGTCACAAAAGTCATCGAAGAAGAAACAACAGATAACAACAAGAACCCTCTTTAAAATTTTGAAAAATAATGCACTATTGTTAAAATAAAGAATGCCATGGTCAGTAAGTTCTTATAAGAGTTATTGTTCTTTGTACAGGTTCTTGCATTTTATGTTCGGGATATTGTTTTGTAAATAGAATTAAGAATAAGAATAGAAATATGACGAGAAACGATTGGTTATTTTTTATGTGCCAAGACAAATGTGATAAAGCTTCCCTTACTTTTTTTTCTTTTCAATTCGCTTGATTTTCATTATAACAAAATTTCAGAATTTATTCTACACTAGTTTAGCTTTCATTCGATAGGAATATGCATTTCCCATCAGTACCATTCACAAATGATTCTCTCTGATTAGTTGAGAAAATCCACTTCAACATCAACAAAGAGCTTTTACCATAAAAATGGGAATCATAGATATCAATTTCTTGTTTATGGATTAAAATAATTCTTATTTTGTGAAGAACCACACTGATGCTATTAGAAAATACAGTGAAGATGACATTATCAAAATGTTCGATTTTTTAATAGACAATATATTTGTACCAATGGGTACTAATTTTGCACCCTTCCGGTCGACTTGATTTTGTACTCGTATTCAAAAGTTCTAAAAGACAAAAAGCAAAAGCACCTTGCAACATTCGTTTATCTCACTTTCAGATATATTGATGATGTCATATCACTGAATAACCCGTATTTCAGTCTGTACTTGCTCCTCATTTAACCAAGTGAACTTGAAATTAAGGATACTACTGATACAAGAAGGAGTGCTTCATACCTTGATCTTGTCCTCAATATTGACACAGATGGACGACTTCACACTGAAATCTATGACAAACGGGATGATTTCAACTTCCCAATTATCAATTCCCCATTTCTCTGTGGTAACATACCCTCTCCTCTGATGCTTCGTATGATTTTAACATATCTCAATTTATACGTTTTGCTCGTGTATTTTCGTACTTTACTGACCTCCTATACAGGAGTTTGCTCCAACAGAGTTCCGATGAGGAAAGATTAGAAATGACACACCGTAAATTTTATGGACATCATGACGAATTGGCTGATCCATACGATGAGTCGGTGTCTAAACTAACTAATGACCTTTTTATCACGTCTTAAATTGTATGTCGTCTGTCTGCTAAGTACAAAACGTGACATATTCTCGAACATGACTGTTAAAACCGAGTGTCTCCTTATTTTGTACATCCGACATTCATGTATATATTTTTGTTATGCTTCTATTATTGTTTTGGTTGAATAGTCTGTTATGTCTTGTCGTTTATTCCAAATAATTTTAGAATTGTATTCAATACATCATTGCCATAAAATTATTCAGACGAGTTTTGTGAAAATAATTGTATAAAGTTCTAGATTGCATGCTAGTTACGTAAGCGCGTCACTGTTTTTTATATCATGTGGTGTTTTTTGTTGATGGAAATTTTTTCGTTGTTCTGGGATTTGCATGTTGGGTCGACTATTAGTATTATATTACGTGTTGTCATTTTAGCGATATATTTTTTTACATTGTCATAAAGTGGAAGGTTTGGCTAGCCATTAAACCAGATTCAACCCACCATTGTGTACTTAAAATGTTCTGTACCAAGTTAAGAATATGTCAGTTGTAATCAGATAGTTCGTTCCTGTGTATGTTGGTTTTTCTTTTTGTTACAGTTCAGTGTTCCTGTTGTTCCTTTGTTTTCCTAATATGGTTGATGTGTCTTCCTAGGTTTTATTTTGTATCCGGATTTGTTTTCTCTCTACCGATTTATGAAGTTTGAACACCGGTATACTACTATTGCCTTTATTTGTATGTTTGTTGTAGGACCGTTATCTGTTAAGGAGGATTACCAGCTGTACGTAAAGGAGTCAACAGATAACGTAGAAAATTCAGATGAGGTTGTATCTGTCAGAGATTGGCCGCTCCACAAACGCGAAATAGATAACCATGAAAAACAGTTATGTAGAGGGAAACAGAAGAAGGTAAGAAAAGTAATTTTTACAAGGGCTATCATGTCGTAAAGACTAATATAATTATTGACATTGAAAGCGACGTCGATAAAAAACAAATGCAACTAGTATGCAATTTTTTTCTAATCCTTTATAATTTTGAAAGCTTTGGTTTGTTAATACTATCATATAAGACAGACACATACGTACACTACATTAACAAATAATTGGGTTTGACATTTTAAACATTTTCTAAACGAATTCGGAGTCTTCGAAAACTCTGCCCTGTGGACAGGCATACACACATGTTTTGTATAAAGATGAACAGAAGCTTATTTTTGTTAAACATTTGAAATATCTTCTTTACATAAAAATGGTCCAATTTTTTGGGCAATTTTTTAAAACTATTCCAGTTTTATTGAATTTTCATGATTTTGTAAAAAAAAAACAACAAAAAAAAACACGTCATTGTTTGCTGTATATTTATCTTTTCTGAAAAAAAATAATGAGCTATGGATTTTTTTAATGTATGTTGTCGTGAAAAAAAATGAAGGGTAGAACATTAGAAAAATTAAATGCAAATTCTGCAATAGGAGATGTCATCCAAATTTGCATTGTAATTTGTAATAACAAAACTAAAACTAGAGGCTCTCAATAGGCTATGTCGCACACCAGTGTATACTGTGGTTATGCAAATCGTGTTTAATAATGGGGGGGGGGGGGGTTCATACAGTGCCAATTATTACTCCCGTTTGAGATCAAACAGCGCTAAGACACGGAAAGTAAAAAAGTAAGATTACTATTCTCAATGGTCTAGAATGTTCTTTTATTGCCTGAACGCTGTAGTATACATTCGTAACAGTCTATCGGATCAAAGATGTCGGAAAAGTACTCCCAACAGTTAGGTGTGTCCCGTTACATTCGGGAAATTCATTCGATTTTGTCTAATCTGATTACAATCGTGATTATGTCGTGACAGATACTGCTATATCGGATCAAAATCGTAAAAATCTTCTGTGTTTTCTGGACGGTGTACTGTGGAATGGGCATGATCTGGAGAGATTTGTCATTGCTGTTGTTTTGCCAATTGAGTCGAGATTGCATCCCGAATGCGAACCGTCTTTGACGAAACCGTTCCGAAACAGTCCCGTTATTAATCCGAAATACGCAAACATTTTGTAAAAATTCGTCATCAAAGGACCATTACTAATAAGGAATTGACGGACGATTTCAACGATGGATAATGTCAAGACACTGACGATGACGTTGTGTTAAGAGAATTGGGAATGCGCAGAAAAGGATATAATTCCATTATATTTTTTTTTTCATTATTTCCATTTAAAAGTTCATGGTCAATGTAATAAAAACAATGACTGATCCAATAGTTATCAAAGGTACCAGGGTTATAATTTAGTAAGCCAGACGCGCGTTTCGTCTAAATAAGACTCATCGGTGACGCTCATATCAAAATATTTATCAAGTCAAACAAATACGAAGTTGAAGAGCATTGAGGATCCAAAATTCCAAAACGTTGTGCCAAATACGGCTAAGGTAATCTATTCCTGGAATAAGAAAATCCTTAGTTTTTCGAAAAATTCAAAGTTTTGTAAATAGGAAATTTATAAAAATGACCACATAATTGATATTCATGTCAACACCGAAGTGCTGACTACTGGGCTGGTGATACCCTCGGGGACGAAACGTCCACCAGCAGTGGCATCGAACCAGTGGTGTAAATAGTTATCAAAGGTACCAGGATTATAATTAGGTAAACCAGACGCGCGTTTCGTCTAAATAAGACTCATCGGTGACGCTCATATCAAAATATTTATCAAGTCAAACAAATACGAAGTTGAAGAGCATTGAGGATCCAAAATTCCAAAACGTTGTGCCAAATACGACTAAGGTAATCTATTCCTGGAATAAGAAAATCCTTAGTTTTTCGAAAAATTCAAAGTTTTGTAAATAGGAAATTTATAAAAATGACCACATAATTGATATTCATGTCAACACCGAAGTGCTGACTACTGGGCTGGTGATACCCTCGGGGACGAAACGTCCACCAGCAGTGACATCGACCCAGTGGTGTAAATAGTTATCAAAGGTACCAGGATTATAATTAAGTACGCCAAACGCGCGTTTCGTCTTCATAGGACTCATCAGTGACGCTCATATCAAAATATTTATCAAGCCAAACAAGTACGAAGTTGAAGAGCATTGATGATCCAAAATTCCAAAAAGTTGTGCAAAAGACGGCTAAGGTAATCTATTCCTGGAATAAGAAAATCCTTAGTTTTTCGAAAAATTCAAAGTTTTGTAAACAGGAAATTTATAAAAAAAATGACCACATAATATTTGATATTCAAGATTTGAAATACAGAAAAAATATGCAATGAGTGATCGAACAACAAACTGTTATTTCACGGTTTAACAATGCAGAAAAATAGTCCGTTCTACTCCGAAGGATTTAAGGAATAACAATACTGTAACAGATATTTACGGATATTCCAGCAAATCCAATTGACGGCGACAACTCTCCAACTATTGTATTGTTATTCCGAGTCTAGTGCATAACAAAAAAGAAATAATAGCTATGGGAAGTTTAATGCATATATTTTCTTTGCAGTCTACTCAAGAATCATCGCATTTGCATTGTTATTATAGCAACACAAGGATACCTTATTTCAAAGCCAAAGCAGAAGAAATGAATAAAGATCCTAAAATATTTGTTTTCCATGACGTTATTTATGAACACGAAATTATTTTGTTAAAGAGAGAAGCCTCTAAAACGGTAAGAGCTAGCTAAATATAACTAGAGAGTTCGAGGTGCTTGTATCGCTTCAACTGGCTTAGATTGATACAATACAATTTCTTATTCCGATAGTGTCAGACAAAAAGGGAAAACAAGTTGAAAATCATCATTCAAGGGCTGTAATTCTTATAAATGATCAGCATAAGGGTCACTAAGTTATAGAAATATGGTCAACGTATTCTCCTTTCAAACGGCAGTATGACTTTTCCAAAGTAGACCTTTTTTTTTTGCTATGCGGGATTAATAAATTGTAGGCATATATAAATAATGGGAACTTAAATCTGATGCATTATGCAAAAACAGTATAGCAACGCCATCTGCATGTTATAAACATATGATACAATTACTGAGCATGTTTTCCCCAAACGTGAAACTGTAATATATTGGGAAGGATGCATTTCAACTAAATTAAAAAAAAAATTATTTTGACAACCCCTATTTAAAATCATCGATTGTTTCCTTTAAATTATGTTAATATACAGCAAAAATATAGGCCGTATGGTGACCTATATTAACTTCTGTGTCATAAGGCCTCCTGTGAAGAGCTGTCTCATTGGCAATCATATAACATCTTCTTTTTTTATATAAAACAATGTCGTTATTACGACATACATTTTTTTCCTCTCAAATGACCCTTATCGACTTCCGTATACCTGTAATTTAGGAAATTAAAATATACTATTCTATTCAATACAAATTGTCCTTATTTTACATTTTTTTTATTGAAATCTGTGCATTTGTTAGTAATGAAAACATCGAATACCGGTACCTTATCTCGGCCTCGTTAATGTTAGCAATAGATCATGTAAATATATATGTGTTAGTATTTGTTAGTTCATTTTACAAAAAAATGTATCAGCTGTAGTTACTATAATATAATACCACATTTTGCATTTGCCTTTAAAAAATAACATAATAAAAATTTAAAAAAAAAAGGACCACAAATAAATGTTTTCATCATATTAAAATAATTAATTTAACAAACATACAGATATTCTAAGTTTTATAGTTTTTTTAAGAATGGAAATATTGAGGAAAAATAAGTTAAATTAACAAAATTTAAAAAAAAATTTAAAAAAAATTAAAAAATTAATACATAGAAAAAGAAAATAAAAATAAATATAATGTTGTGATGAATATTTTTTTTTATTTTAGTTCACAAATTAACATTCTATCATGTTTTTCACAAATGAATTATAATTGGACTTTAATTTCAATCGAACAAATGAGTAAATTGAATCCCCAATTTGTTGAAACTCTCAAGTTTCTTGTTTCTTACTGCTATACACTTCTCTAAATTATAAAGATCTTATAGCATTTTCTTCACAGCATGAATTTGTAAAACTTTCTGGAAGTATTATAAATATATTGTTTAAGACACAGAAAAATCAGGTTTGAAATTTCACCCTTGTATACATGTGAGACATCACCAAACAAAAAATTCTTTTTGGTGAATGAGATACCTATACCATTAGATAAAAACCATATATCTATTTATTCTAATAAATTCTGGACATTTTCACATTCCATAGTACATGTATTCTATAGTTTCTATTTCTTTCTTACAACAATTACATAGTTGACTTTTTATGACATTAATTTTACACAAAAAATTGTTTGTAGCTAATATTCTATGATTTACTCTAAACTGTAACCATTGCAATTTTGTGTTATTAGCAACTGCAAAAGAAAGTTTGAAAATTTCTCTCCATTCCAATTCATTAAGTTCAAAAATTTCATTCCACTTTTTCTGCCCATTTGGAATCACTTTAGGTATTAACATCCAATATATATCTTTAGTTCCATTTTTCTTATTAAAATGATTTGAATAAAAGAGGGAATAAAAAAGGTTCTGTGAGCTTATTATCTCACCTTGAATACAGCTTCTTTGTCTTACTTAATGCTGAAATGATACTATTATACATCATTATATTCCCAGAAATATCAAATTTGTCTTTTATTTCCCCATAGGAGAGAAACTTTCCACTTTTACTAATCACATCATTTTCAAAAACAATACCTTTATTATGCCAACTTCTATAAAATACATATTTGTTGTTGATATTTATATTCTTATTCATCCAAAATGGAATAGCAAGAAAATATTCCCATGTAGAATTTATATCTTTATCTACAAAATATTGCCATGCTTTAAATACATCAATCCAAAATTTGATTTTGAGATTTGAAATAGTTTTGTTGTGTAACTATTTCCTAGTATGAACAATTTTTCTTTATCTATATTTGTAAATAAAATATTTAACCATTTAAAGTTAGAACCAAACAATTTTCTTATCCATATACATTTTAAATCTATTACAAATAGATGAATATTTATCATCTTTAAACCACCATTCGTATAATCCACGTGTAACACTTCTTTTTTAACTCAATGAACTGGTGAGTTCCACAAAAAATAATAAATAGCATCATTAATCATCTCAGCATTTGGGTTTGGTAATGTTAAAAGAGATGATTTAGTATAGGAATAATAAGAGTTTTAACCACAGATATTTTACCAATAACTGTTAAGTTTCTTTTAGACCATGTATTAATCAAAGTTTTTATCTGAAGATATCTATCAGTATAATTTAAGTTTAAAATTTTATCAAGATCAATATCAAAGTTTATCCCTAACAGCCCCGTGATAAATTTCTGTTCTGGCATAACATTTCTCTACTGTATTTTTTACTTCCAATCCATACTACTTGAGTTTTTGTAAAGTTTATCCTTAGTCCAGAAAGTTTCGCATACCAATCTAGCTCAAATAAATCAGTAAGGTGTCATCTGCAAACTGAAATAGTTTATGTTCAACTTGAGAAATTTCTATACCCTGTATTTTCGTATAACCTCTACCTTTTATTGCCGAAATCTCTGCACATAATATGAAAAGGTACGGTGATAGTGGGGCCCCCTGACTACAGCTTCTTCCAATACCAAAGAACTCTGATAAATTTCCACCCTGAATGACTGCAGAGCTAATATTATTTTATAGTACTTTTATCCAATTGATTATTGAATTCCTTAAACTGAAAAAGTCAGAACTGCTAAAAGAAAATCGCAGGTTACTGTATTAAAAGATTTCTCAAAGTCTATCAACAGTAATAAACCAGGTATATCTTTTTCTTCAGTATACTGCAAAATATCATATATGAGTCGGATATTATCTCCCATATAACGCCCACTTATAAAGCCACTTTGATCTAAATTGATAAGTTTATCTAAAACTTTTTTAAATCAATTTGCGATCACCCCTTACCCAATTTCATAAACTGTATTTAATAATGAAATGGGTCGCCAGTTCTTCAGAAAATGCCGTGGCTTGTTATCCTTTGGCAAACATGTGATAATGTCTTGTTTTTGAGTGACTGATAATGATCCAATGTGAAATCCATAATTTAGAGATTCTACAATAAAATATTTTTAATCTTTCCAAAATTTTTTGAAAAACTCAAACGAAAAAACGTCAGATCCAGGAGATTTATGATTTTTCATTTTATGTAATGTTAAACTTGCCATAGCTATAGTTATCTCCCCTTTTAAATATTTTTTTTCATCCTCTGTCAATTTTTCAAAATGAAATTTTTTTAAATCATTTTCTAACTGCTCAATTTTACAGCCATTTAAACTACAATCCCTATTTTTATATAGTGTTTCATAAAATACGTTTGTTTCTTTTAAAATATCATATTGCTTTGTTATGATTCTTCCATACTCTGTTTTGACTTTTGGTATTATTTTACTAGTAAATTTTTTTAACTCAAGACCACAAAAATATTTAGTTGGCTTTTCTCCTTCTTCAATCCATTTTACCCTTGGACGTATTAATTTACCCTTCGTCTTTTCTTTCCTTATATCTCCCAGTTCTTGTTTTTTATCTTTAAATTGATTTATTAGTTCTTCCTTAAAATTTGCTTCTAATGAATCAATTTCCCTTTGTAAATTAAGAACTTTATTATTTTTTTCTTTTTTCTTAAATCTTGCGTATGACATTGTCTTTCCTCTGATTTCCATCAATAAAGTCTCAAGAAATAATTGCTTGTTTATAGTAAAAAAAAATGTCCTTTTTAACAAATACAGAGAACTCGGTTGGATAAAACAAGTTCACTATTATATACAAATTTAATTTTAGTTTGAACGTTCTGGATTGCAACAATATGGGAAAGGAATAGATAATTCAGACGACATTCGTCTGAGCTACACGTAAGTATTCCTAAGTTGTATACATGTCTGCAAGTTTAATAACTTAACAACTGTTTATTATAGTTTTGCAATTAAAGGTATATGATACACTAGCAAGAGCGAGAACAAATCAACCCAAATGTAACATTTATCAACGTTTCTAATTATCATGTGTAACCCCAAATGGTGAAGTTGAAATCATCCCTTTGTAAATTTAAAAGACGCCATCACAAGTAAGTTGGCCATTATGGAATAACCGTTTCACAGATGATATCAAGTATGTTCCTTGTGACGAAACTACAATCCCCTTCCCCTTTTCAAGAATGTGACTTACCAAATTATACTGTTTACCGGGCATGTGATAACATGAACACGACGTGTGCCACATGTGGAGCAGGGTCTGCTAACCATTCCGGAGCATCTGAGATCACAACCAGTTTTTGGTGGAGTTCGTATTGCTTAGTCTTTAATTTTCTATGTTGTGTTTTGTGTACTATTATTTGTCTGTTTGTCATTTTATTTGTTAGCCAGTTTATTTTCTATATATGAGTTTGACTGTCCCTCTGGTATCTTTCGCCCCTCTTTTAATTCGTGAACAATTACCTTTTGTCAACAAATCAATTTTTTTTAAAATTCAAAACAGATCTGGGTTGCATTAAAACTACATCGTGTTGTGAATTGGTGCCAAACAGGGAAAATGTGATCATTTATAAAAAGCATAAGGAACCCTCTGATTTATTATTATTTTCAATCGACTGTATACTGATTCAATGTTATGTGGATATTGCAGGGAACATTTATCTGCTATTTTAATATATTAAGGTTTATGTACCCTTCTGTAGCCATTTTTGTACGAACTTTTCAAACTTCAATTGTATCAAAACTACAGATATAATGAATAATAGAGATAGGCCATTTTGTACATATTCCAAGGGGAAACTTGATGCAAAGCATTATTTTTTACTGTTCCATTGCATTTAATAGAAAAAGAGGACTTTTTGGCAAATAAATCAAGATTTTTATAGAAAATCCACAGCCTTTATCCTTGTACTCTCATATTTGGCAATTTGATGACTGATAGATATAGGATTATTGCATGCAGTGCTAGCATTGATTTCCTTAAAACAAGTTTATAAATGTAGTTATTGGTTAAGACAAGTAGAAATATGGCCAAAATCAAGTACACCTTTTAGGGTACGCTCGACTTTAGTGACTCAGCACGAGGTGTTTTGGAATTTACAGGTTACTTAGAACCTTTTGTAAAAAATAAACACTAGCACACCATAGAAAATCAAGTGAGTAATTTATGTTTCAAATTTTATAACAAAAATCTCTGTATTAAAGGCTGTGGATTTTCTATAAAAATCTTGATTTATTTGCCATAAAGTCCTCTTTTTCTATCAAATGCAATGAAACAGTAAACAATAATGCTTTACATCAAGTTTCCCCTTGGAACATGTACTAAATGGCCTATCTCTATTATTCATTATATCTTTAGTTTTGATACAATTGAGGTTTGAAAAATTCGTACAAAAATGGCTACAGAAGGGTACATAAACCTTAACTAAAACAAAAGTCAATATATTTGTAAAACATAGAAGTGAAAAATAGATTTTCTAAAATTTGATTGATAAGTTATCTTGAAATTTACATAAGAGTCCATAAAGGTTTGACCAAAATCTTGATTAAAACAAATATAAAATGATGGATTGACGGCGCGACAACGAATTGGTGACGTTTTGAAACTTGTGGAAATGTATTCTATAAGGTACAATTCTTTGCACTCTATGGGACTCTATGATTTTAAGAATGGCCAAAATTTACTTAACAATGATTATAAAGAATAAGAGAAAATGTGTCCTTCATTTACAAGCAAGACAAAAAGTGTATTATGAACCGTCTATCTGTATCCTAATTAAAAACAAAAATACGGACTTATAAGACATGTACAAAGCATAATATTATCTGTCTGTAAAGTTCACATAATGGAGCATTATAAAAACAAAGAAACATTAGAATATACTTTTATCTAGATTAACAGCTTTTTGTTACGTTGTTCGTGCTTTTAATTTGCTTAATACAACTAATATTTTGGCTTCAGACAGGTGCATCATATTAATTAAATTAAATTTAATGCATGAGGAAAATGTAAAAGATTACAGTTATACTCAAGTTCTTCTACTAACCAAATATATTTAATTTAACACTGCGCACTTGATTACGAATTATTAGTGGATGGGTTTGGTCGACAGATTCAACTACAAGAAGAGTTGATCACCGCATTCAACTTCTAACAGGGTTAGACACAACATATAGATCTTTATTAAGCAGTTCCGAACCATATCAGGTGAGTTTTAATCAAATAAGACAGATAATAAGGTTGTATTTTAGAAATCATCAACATATATTGATACGAAACATCAGCACTAGAAATACGTAGTCATCAATACTAGAAATACGTAGGTCATAGAGAATTGAAGTCGTCATAATTGTTACCACTGACATCCATTCACAAATTTGAGGTTCACGGTCCCCTTGATTTTGACACTTTTGACGAAATAATCTCGGAAATTGTAATAGTAAATAATGGACAACAGTTGCAACCTTAAAATAATAACATAAAGTTACGACCTCATAAGACATATAATTCTCCAAGAAGATTCCGGACATTTCAAATTGAATTGAAGAATCTCTCTATCACATCAAATATTGCTTTAATGACTCATGTAATAGTTGATCACTAAAACGACAACTTAAATACGTACATGTATATCAACAAAGTCTAAATTCCCCATATTGAGATAATGTTTCAGATTAAAACGTTAGAACGTTTTATAGCAATTGTAAATGATACAGAAAAGTAAATGGAAGCTTTTTTTACATAATTCGGATAATTTCTATATTTTGACGGAAAACCTTTACCGAAATAAATACTTCAGAAGATCCCCAAAATAAAGGAACATAACTTAAACACTACAAGTCTCAATGATTTAGAGTCTTCAATTTCTATTTGTTTTAATGCATTTTTTTTTAATCCGTTTTCTTGTAACGTTTTATACGTATGTAAACTTTGATGTGCAACATCCCATGAGTGAAAAATCTTTGATATCATGAATGTCTCATAATGATGATTAATCGTTTGTCTTTTAAAAGTCTTGTAAATATAACTTTCTACATTTATTTTCGTTTCTAGGACAGCAATTTATTTATTTCCTCACTTCCGAATGTGATGCATATTTTTTTGGAAAAAGAGTTACTAGAATACATGTAGTTAAAGATAAGTTTCAAGACAAACAATAATTAGTCCGTAAATCAAGATGATAATATAGTGTGGATTAAGAGAATCATATTTATTCACAAAAGTAACATAAAAGTAACTGTTGATAGTATGTACCATGATGTTAATGCAACAAAACGCATTTTTAACTGTTAAAATTTTCATAGAAATATGAATAAGACTACAATTATATTAATACATAATTTAGATATTCAGATATTGCTGTGACCAACCCTCAAAGGTTGATATATCACGAATAAAAATGAGCTTACAGATGTCACGAACCAAAACTTAATGATGAATGTGAAATGATCTACATCAAACGGAATTTTTGTTTTGGTGAACAAAGTCTATCTTTTTGGGGTTATCAAAATCTAGGATTTTAGGTTTAAATGTCGTTTCTAGATAAGTAGATTAAGCCGGCTTCTTGATACAAGCTTGTACATTTGACTTTTATACTGTAAATGTAAGTTAAGATCGAAAGACTTGGAAATAGCCTTTAAGTTCAGTGAAAATCGGTCCTCCCTCTGTACTTGCATATACTTTTAAATATATAATACAGTTTGGTAGTCATCTCGATATGTACTGTTAATTACGGTGATAAGTCCACATAAAACTATTATTTATCTCAGGTTGTCAACTATGGAATAGGTGGATTCTTCAATGTGCACAGAGACAATTTGGTGAGTTATTCGAAAGAACATGAAATTATTGTTCCAATGTAACTTTTACGACTGAGGGTTTCGTACGCGTCTTACTAGCATTTGTAGAACAATTAATTTTTTTATGACAATGATATTTACTCCTTGAGACAACATAAACTATTTTCTTAGGTCTGGTGCATTAATTAACTATGGAGCTCAGCCATATCTGGATTTATGAATACACAATTAAAAGAATAAATGAGAATTGATTGTCAACGTGTAAAGCGATTAATGTATAATTTAAGTATAGAAACTCGTAAACGTTTCAGTACAATCCCATATGGGGTCCACCGCAGGACGAAGATCTTGAAATTGTTAGAGGATCCGGAGATAGAATTGCAACATGGATATTTTATGTAAGTAGCACATAGCATTTATCAACTCTCTGTTAATTCAGGATTTCACAGAATAAAATTGTGAATACACTTTCAACAATCATTTGGCATTGCACAAACATGAGCTTTTCTCAGATTGGCTTTGGCGTCTTTAAACTAAATTCGTTAGAGGTGTACTTAATAATTTTTAGTCTTAAAGAACATTGTTCGATTATCTCATCCACAATGTTAACGAATACATGCAATTAAAACAGAGCGACATAAACTACAATATTGTTACGCTCTGGCCCTTGGCCTTATTTCATAAACTTAAACGTGTATTTTTCATCGTGTGTAATTTGTGACCCCCGTTCCACTCTTCTCCATGCAGATGTCCCCGAGTACGCCTCGTATGGTATTTTTATGAGAGGAGTGGTTTACCTGTACTTAAACCTATCTAATGATTCTATTTAATCGATGTGTCATCTTCATTTGACGGTGCATTTGCCCAAATTTGTCTCAGTTTATCGTTACTTTCACTTATCGGCGCCATTCCTTATGTTTTGTTTTCCTTGTGTACTATGTCATATTTGTGGGCGGGGCAAGTATAACTAGCTAGGTTTGCGTGCACCGAGTAGGATTTTTCACCTCAATGCAGAACGATCGCAGCTCTTAACTTGCAATAGAAATTATATAACACCAACCACATTATATATAAAACTTATGCAGAACTTGACGCAAAATCACTGAAGATTAAACCAAAGATTGGTAATTGTTTATTCTAAAACTTTGTAAAGAGAATTTAATATCATTGTTCGGAGAATATAATAAAACCTGCGTCTGCCGTATTGCACCAAGTAGCGTACTCGGTGTTTACATTTTGGCTAGCACCAATCACATTTGCTCGGTGCTGCACCAAGTGGAATTACTTGGTGAAAAGTATTTTTCTTTAATAGAAAGCTTTTAGATATTTTAATATTAGTCTTTTATGATCCTTATAAAATTATGAAGTTAAAAATATAACCTGCACCAAGCAGTATCTGAAATTATTTGCTCGGTGTGCACCAAGTAAAATTCTTGCACCGACTAAATTTCTTGCACCGACTAGATTTCTTTGCACCTAGTGCAATAGGAATTATATAATAGCAGTTAGGAATAAAATGTGTCTTTGTATATTAAGATAACTCTATTTCATGTGTTTTATGAACTACTGTATCTTTTGTGAATTACTTATGCTGAATTGATAATAATATTTAATACAACTTATGAACTCCATTATGGTTTTTATTATTACTTCCTTCACCAGAGGCCCACAAAAGTAATTACGGGTGTACATCCTGACAGAAAACCCCGGAACGTTACAATATTAAGAAAACAATAAGTGGTGAGCATATTTGCCGCTGCACAGTAAAATCGAACAAATCAATCATTTAGTAGATTGATGAGTTGTACAGTTTTACTTTTTTAAGTTTTTAAGTTATAAGTTATAAAAGGTAAAGTTACAAATATACCGAATCCCTAGGAGAATCCAAAACGGAAATCCGTAATCAAATGGCAAAATCAAAAGCTCAAACACATCAAACGAATAGATAACAACCGGGTTTTTTTTCTGGAAACGGAGGAGTAAACCACATGTTCAACTTTGTACATTTGTGTTGATTGTATCAAGTTTTTTTGTATTGACTGAGTGCACTGAAACATTAACCTATGATATCTTTTTGGGTTGCTCATCTTATTTTGTCAATATAACGAAACTATAACAAACTTTTATACAAGGAAGATGTTTGAGATATCAATAAAATCAAGTTGTATCCTCCATTTTCGTCGGAAAATGCCTGAACCAAGTCAGGAATATGAGTTATTATGCAATCGTCCCGTTAAGTTTTGTTCTATACTATTAGATACACAGTTTCATATTATAAGATCATTTGAACACGGCTAAGGAACTATTAGAGCGCTGGACTTTGCAAATCATCCTGTTTCAATCTCTGTACAAATACAATTTATATTTTGAGACTGTATCTATATAAATGGTTCATACAATTGTTTCAAATGAAATAGTTTGGGTTTTTAAATAAAAATCAGACGTACAGCGTAAAAATTCCGCGTATCTTTATTCTAGAAAGCGTCAGGAATAAAAACTAATTTACGGAAGTACATTATCAATGTAACAAACAAGGAAATATACGATATCATCTGTGAAACGGTTATTCCATAACGGTTAACCAACTCGTGATGGCGTCCTTAAAATTTACGATGGGATGATTTCAACTTCACCATTTGGAACTCTTGGTTTAATAGTTTCCTTGTAAGTAGCTCTTTTGAGGAAATCATGATAGGAATTACTAGCCCAGGAATATCGTTTTAATTGGGAGATATATACTCCGTATGCAGGTGCTACTGGAATGTTGCTACATAGAGATGGAAAGTTTACAATTGTGAAGCTGAAATCATCTCTTTCGTCGTAAAGCTTTGTTTTCAACCGACCCTCATTGCCAATTTTTAGATGTAGTTCAAGATATGAAGCAGACAACTGTATCAGTTACGTCCTTTATATCTAGTTCGATGGGATAGATACATTCAACATATTTACCAAATTTTAAATTATTTAGTGAGAGAACATCATCTGTATAGCGAAAAGTAAAGTTAAAGGATATTGCTAACTTCTTATCTTGCTTCCTAAGAAGTATGTATTCAGCCTCATAATGATAAAGAAACAAGTCGGCAAGAATAGGGTTATAATTGGTTCCCATTGGAATACCAACAGTCTGTTGAAAAACACGTCCTCCAAACATACCAATATGTTGTCAATCAAGAATCAAGCATCTTGATAATGTCAGTTTCAGAAAATGTTTTGTTTGAATCAGAGTGATTCTTAACAAGGTAGGATTTATTCCTCCCAACTTGGAAGGCCCGGCAATATACCGTTGTATGTAAGGACTTTTATGTAGTTTAGTTATCCAATACAGAGATGGAAGATCCAGTTCTTCATCTGTGGTTGAAATTCCAAAGAAGGAACATTGAACAGATCTATGATTATCCGGGATAATCCAGGATTACTCTTTGGTAAGTGTCGTTAGGGTTTATGTTGAGTTTCCAAGTGAATTGTCGATACGTAATTCATTTATCAAGCAGTTTATGTAATGAGATTTACACACAAAAACTATGTTGTTTTGCGCTTTATCTGCGGGAACAACAAAATATTTGTCATGGAGGTAGGACAAGCGTTTTGCAACATTTGGGTCTTTAAAGATTGACGTATTGATAGACCCATTTAGTTTCTTAATTCTGATTCATATCCTTAATCTATTTGGAAAGAGTATCTACGTCTTCTTTCTCACGTTTAGCCCTTTGCCTGGCATAATCTTCGATTGAATCCACCAGTATTTTGAAGTTATATTTTCAATTGATGGATTTAGGCTCACGATATTTCGGACCTTTGGATAACACATTTCGCAGGACGAACTTTGCCGTAAGGAGCTAGCGAGTGTTTCCGAAATAATGTAGGTTGTTTAACCCCGCCACATTATTTATGTATGTGCCTGTCCCAAGTCAGGAGCCTGTATATTCAGTGGTTGTCGTTTATTTATGTGTTACATATTTGTTATTCATTTTTTTACATAAATAAGGCCGTTAGTTTTCTCGTTTGAATTGTTTTACATTGTCTTATCGGGGCCTTTTATAGCTGACTATGCGGTATGGGCTTTGCTCATTTTTGAAGGCCGTACGGTGACCTACAGTTGTTAATGTCTGTGTCATTTTGGTCTTTTGTGGATAGTTGTCTCATTGGCAATCATACCACATCTTCTTTTTTATATGTATACGTATTTTTTTCTTTAACAGCAACTATGAACCACAGCAATTCCCAAATGGGCCTAACTCCCAAAAATCATTCCAGTGGGGCCTTCCCCAGTTATACCCTTTCATTTGAGCCATGTACGGTGGCGAACTTTGCCGTACGAAGCTTGCGAAATAATGTAGGTTATATACCTATTTTTTTCTCTTAACAGCAACTATGAACCCCAGCAATTCCTAAAATGAGTCTAACCCCCAAATAATTATTTCAGTTAGGCCTTCCCCCAGTTTATACCCTTTTATTTGAACCATGTTCGGTAGCAAACTTTGCCGTACGGAGCTGGCGAGTCTTATCAAAATAATGTAGGTTATATACGTATTTTTTTTTCTCAAAAGCAACTATGAACCACAGCAATGCCCAAATGGGCCTAACTCCCACTATGGCGAACTTTGCCGTAAGGAGCTGGCGAGTCTTACCGAAATAATGTAGGTTGTATACGTATTTTTTTTCTTAACTGCAACTATATATATGAACCACAGCAATTCCCAAATGGGCCTAACTCTCAATAAATCAATTCAGTGGGGCCTTCCCCTAGTTATGCCCTTTCATTTGAGCCATGTCCGGTGGCGAACTTTGCAGTACGGTGCTGGTGAGTTTTACCGGAATTATCTAGTTTGTATACGTATTTTTTTTCTTAACAGCAACTATGAACCACAGCAATTCCCAAATGGGCCTAACTCCCAAAAAATCATTTCAGTGGGGCCTTTTCCCAGTTATAACCTTTCATTTGAGCCGTGTCCGGTGGCGAACTTTGCCGTACGTAGCTGGCGAGTCTTACGGAAATAATGTAGGTTGTATACGTATTTTTTTTTCTTAACAGCAACTATGAACCACAATTCCCAAATGGGCCTAACTCCCAAAAAGTCATTTCAGTGGGGCCTTCTCTCAGTTATATTCTTTCATTTGAGCCATGTCCGGTGGCGAACTTTGCCGTACGGAGCTTGCGAGTCTTACCGAAATAATGTAGGTTGTATACGTATTTATTTTTCTTAACAGCAACTATGAACCAAAGCAATTCCCAAATGGGCTAATTCCCAAAAAATCATTTCAGTGGGGCCTTTCCCCAGTTATACCCTTTCATTTGAACCATGTCCAGCGGCGAACATTGCTGTATGGAGCTGGTGAGTCTTACAAAAATAATGTAGGTTGTATACGTATTTTTTTTCTTAACAGCAACTATGAACCACAGCAATTTCCAAATGGCCCTAACTCCCATAAAATCATTTCAGTCAAGCCTTCCCGTAGTTATGCCTTTCATTTGAGCCATGTTCGGTGGCGAACTTTGCCGTAAGGAGCTGGCGAGTCTTACCGAAATAATGTAGGTTGTATACGTATTTTTTTCTTAACAGCAACTATGAACCACAGCAATTCCCAAATGGGCCTAACTCCCAAAAAATCATTTCAGTGGGGCCTTTTCCCAGTTATAACCTTTCATTTGAGCCGTGTCCGGTGGCGAACTTTGCCGTACGAAGCTTGCGAAATAATGTAGGTTATATACCTATATTTTTCTCTTAACAGCAACTATGAACCCCAGCAATTCCTAAAATGAGTCTAACCCCCAAATAATTATTTCAGTTAGGCCTTCCCCCAGTTTATACCCTTTTATTTGAACCATGTTCGGTAGCAAACTTTGCCGTACGGAGCTGGCGAGTCTTATCAAAATAATGTAGGTTATATACGTATTTTTTTTTCTCAAAAGCAACTATGAACCACAGCAATGCCCAAATGGGCCTAACTCCCACTATGGCGAACTTTGCCGTAAGGAGCTGGCGAGTCTTACCGAAATAATGTAGGTTGTATACGTATTTTTTTTCTTAACTGCAACTATATATATGAACCACAACAATTCCCAAATGGGCCTAACTCTCAATAAATCAATTCAGTGGGGCCTTCCCCTAGTTATGCCCTTTCATTTGAGCCATGTCCGGTGGCGAACTTTGCAGTACGGTGCTGGTGAGTCTTACCGGAATTATCTAGTTTGTATACGTATTTTTTTTCTTAACAGCAACTATGAACCACAGCAATTCCCAAATGGGCCTAACTCCCAAAAAATCATTTCAGTGGGGCCTTTTCCCAGTTATAACCTTTCATTTGAGCCGTGTCCGGTGGCGAACTTTGCCGTACGGAGCTGGCGAGTCTTACGGAAATAATGTAGGTTGTATACGTATTTTTTTTTCTTAACAGCAACTATGAACCACAATTCCCAAATGGGCCTAACTCCCAAAAAGTCATTTCAGTGGGGCCTTCTCTCAGTTATATTCTTTCATTTGAGCCATGTCCGGTGGCGACCTTTGCCGTACGGAGCTTGCGAGTCTTACCGAAATAATGTAGGTTGTATACGTATTTATTTTTCTTAACAGCAACTATGAACCAAAGCAATTCCCAAATGGGCTAATTCCCAAAAAATCATTTCAGTGGGGCCTTTCCCCAGTTATACCCTTTCATTTGAACCATGTCCAGCGGCGAACATTGCCGTATGGAGCTGGTGAGTCTTACAAAAATAATGTAGGTTGTATACGTATTTTTTTTCTTAACAGCAACTATGAACCACAGCAATTCTCAAATGGGCCTAACTCCAACAATTTTGTTAGTGGAGCCTTTCCCCAGTTAGAACCTTTCATTTGAGCCATGTCCGGTAGTGAACTTTCCCGTAAGGAGCTGGCGAGTCTTACTGAAATAATTTAGGTTGTGTACGGGTTTTTTTCTTAACAGCAACTGTAACCACAGCAATTTCCAAATGGCCCTAACTCCCATAAAATCATTTCAGTCAAGCCTTCCCGTAGTTATGCCTTTCATTTGAGCCATGTTCGGTGGCGAACTTTGCCGTAAGGAGCTGGCGAGTCTTACCGAAATAATGTAGGTTGTATACGTATTTTTTTTCTTAACAGCAACTATGAACCACAGCAATTCCCAAATGGGCCTAACTCCCAAAAAATCATTTCAGTGGGGCCTTTTCCCAGTTATAACCTTTCATTTGAGCCGTGTCCGGTGGCGAACTTTGCCGTACGGAGCTGGCGAGTCTTACGGAAATAATGTAGGTTGTATACGTATTTTTTTTTCTTAACAGCAACTATGAACCACAACAATTCCCAAATAGGCCTAACTCCCAAAAAGGCATTTCAGTGGGGCCTTCTCTCAGTCATATTCTTTCATTTGAGCCATGTCCGGTGGCGAACTTTGCCGTACGGAGCTGGCGAGTCTTACCGAAATATTGTAGGTTGTATACGTATTTATTTTTCTTAACAGCAACTATGAACCAAAGCAATTCCCAAATGGGCCTAATTCCCAAAAAATTATTTCAGTGGGGCCTTTCCCCAGTTATACCCTTTCATTTGAACTATGTCCAGCGGCGAACATTGCCGTACGGAGCTGGTGAGTCTAACCGAAATAAAGTAGGTTGTACACGTATTTTATTTTCTGAACAGCAACTTTGAACGACAGCAATTCCCAAATGGGCCTAACTCCCTAAATATCATTTCAGTGGGGCCTTTCCCCAGTTATACCCTTTCATTTGAGCCGTGTCCGGTAGCGAACTTTGCCGTACGGAGATGGTGAGTCTTACCGAAATATTGTAGGTTGTATACGTATTTTTTTTTCTTAACAGCAACTATGAACCACAGCAATTCCCAAATGGGCCTAACTCCAAAAAAATCATTTCAGTGGGGCCTTTCCCCGGTTATACCTTTTCATTTGAGCCATGTCCGGCGGCAAACTTTGCCGTACGGAGTCTTACCGAAATAATGTAGGTTGTATACGTATTTTTTTTATTAACAGCAACTATGAACCACAGCAATTCCCAAATGGGCTTAACTCCCAAAAAACATTTAAGTGGAGCCTTCCCCCAGTTATAACATTTCATTTAAGCCATGTCCGGTGGTAAACTTTGCCGTAAGGAGCTAGCGAGTCTTACCAAAATAATAAAGGTTGTATACGGTTTTTTTCTTAACAGCAACTATGAACCACAGCAATTCCCAAATGGGCGTAACTCCCATAAAATCAATTCAGTGGGGTTTTCCTTTAGTTATGGCTTTCATTTGAGCCATGTCCGGTGGCCGTACGGATCTGGTGAGTCTTACCAAAATAATGTAGGTTGTATACGTATTTTTTTTCTTAACTGCAACTATGAACCACAGCAATTCCCAAATGGGCCTAACTCCAAAAAAATCATTTCAGTGGGGCCTTTCCCCGGTTATACCTTTTCATTTGAGCCATGTCCGCCGGCAAACTTTGCCGTACGGAGTCTTACCGAAATAATGTAGGTTGTATACGTATTTTTTTTATTAACAGCAACTATGAACCACAGCAATTCCCAAATGGGCTTAACTCCCAAAAAACATTTAAGTGGAGCCTTCCCCCAGTTATAACATTTCATTTGAGCCATGTCCGGTGGTAAACTTTGCCGTAAGGAGCTAGCGAGTCTTACCAAAATAATAAAGGTTGTATACGGTTTTTTTCTTAACAGCAACTATGAACCACAGCAATTCCCAAATGGGCGTAACTCCCATAAAATCAATTCAGTGGGGTTTTCCTTTAGTTATGGCTTTCATTTGAGCCATGTCCGGTGGCCGTACGGATCTGGTGAGTCTTACCAAAATAATGTAGGTTGTATACGTATTTTTTTTCTTAACTGCAACTATGAACCACAGCAATTCCCAAATGGGCCTAACTCTCCTTAAATCAATTCAGTGGGGCCTTCCCCTAGTTATGTCTTTTCATTTGAGCCGTGTCCGGTGGCGAAATTTGCCGTACGGAGCTGGCGAGTCTTACCGAAATAATGTAGGTTGTATACGTATTTTTTTTCTTAACAGCAACTATGAACCACAACAATTCCCGAATAGGCCAAACTTCCAAAATGTCATTTCGATGGGGCCTTCTCTCAGTTATATTCTTTCATTTGAGCCATGTCCGGTGGCGAACTTTGCCGTACGGAGCTGGCGAGTCTTACCGAAATAATGTAGGTTGTATACGTATTTATTTTCTTAACAGCAACTATGAACCAAAGCAATTCCCAAATGGGCCTAATTCTTAAAACTATCAATTCAGTGGGGCCTTTCCCCAGTTATACCCTTTCATTTGAACCATGTCCAGCGACGAACATTGCCGTACGGAGCTGGTGAGTCTAACCGAAATAAAGTAGGTTGTACACGTATTTTATTTTCTGAACAGCAACTTTGAACGACAGCAATTCCCAAATGGGCCTAACTCCCAAAATATCATTTCAGTGGGGCCTTTCCCCAGTTATACCCTTTCATTTGAGCCGTGTCCGGTAGCGAACTTTGCCGTACGGAGATGGTGAGTCTTACCGAAATATTGTAGGTTGTATACGTATTTTTTTTCTAAACAGCAACTATGAACCACAGCAATTCCCAAATGGGCCTAACTCCAAAAAAATCATTTCAGTGGGGCCTTTCCCCGGTTATACCTTTTCATTTGAGCCATGTCCGGCGGCAAACTTTGCCGTACGGAGCTGGTGAGTCTTACCGAAATAATGTAGGTTGTATACGTATTTTTTTTTTCTTAACAGCAACTATGAATCACAGCTATTCCCAAATGGGCCTAACTCCCAAACAATCATTTCAGTGGGGCCTTCCCCCAGTTATACCCTTTCATTTGAGCCATATCCGTTGGCAAAATTTGCCGTACGGAGATAGCCTGTCTATCCGAAATATTGTAGGTTCTATATGAAACCACAGCAATTCCTAAATGAGCCTAACTGCCAAAAACATCATTTCAGTCGGGCCTTCCCCTAGTTATGGAAACCATTGTTACAAACGTATACCTATCATTTCGGATATTACAAGTCACAAACCTTTCAAACCAGTTCGCATTGGAAAAGATGAAAAAAGAGAAAAAAGCTGTTCTTAAACTTTCCTTTGCCAACTGATTTGAAAGGTTTGTGACTTGTTATATCCGAAATGATAGCTATACGTTTGTATTGGTTTGAATGAGGATTTGTAACAATGGTTTCCAAACTTAAATTGATTAGAGAATGAAGTTTTGAAAGAGGTAATGAATAAAATTTCGTGCGAATGTCATAAATACCTAACGGCTTTTGTATAAATGACAGCAAGTCATTAATAGAGACATCATGTAGAGTAGGTGAAATATAATGACGATAATCATGACTGCGTCTACGTCGAGGAGTGGAGTTGAAAATATTCATTAAACGATTAAGGATACTCTTGAACAATTCGCTAACTCATTAAAAAGATATACCATAAAACAATTGGCTGACTCTTTAAAGAGTCATACACTTAAATTGGTTGACACTTTAAGAAGTTGTACCCTGAAACAATTGGATCACTCGTTAATGCGTTAAACAATTAAACGTCTATTTGCAACTGATTTTGGTGTCCCTTGTATCTTTTTCAAAAGCTTTACCTGTGACGATTGCCAGCTTTACCTAAACGTTTTTTACCTTTCAGATGAATGACGTAAGAGAAGGAGGAGCTACTATTTTTCCGGAACTAAACACAAGAATCCCTGTTGAAAAAGTACCATTTCATACCTTATATATTGTAGCAAGAAAAATATTTCGCACAACCAGACCTACACAAAGAATGCTTCTGAAACAGACACAGTAAATTAAATGTTTGAATTGAAACATTGACGCAAACTGAATACATACCACATTCGGTCTAGATCTTTATAATTGAGAAAAAAAATATAAGCATGTAAAATATTCCGATATTTTCTCTTGTACGAAGTATATAAAAAGCAACGCATTTCATAGATATAAGAAGATGGGATATGAGTTCAAATGAGACAACTCTCCATCCAGGTCACAATTTGTAAAAGAAAACCCGTTTTAGGTCAAAGTACGGTCTCAACACGGAGCTTTGGCTCACAGAACAGTAAGCTATAAAGGGCCTAATGTGTGTCAAGATTTAACGTTTAAGAAGGGTGATTTGAAAAGGGAGTTTAGGTAAGCAATGATTGTTGGTATATGGTTTATAGTTTCCATGATAGTTGACTATTCAATTTAAAAAAAAAATCCCGCATCGTTTTGAATTACGAGTTAATCAGTAGCAGAACGTTATGTGTTTGTTTAAAATACTAGCACTAAGTACATTGTACAATCGAAAGGATAGGAATAACCTTTAAGTTAATCATATCACATGAATAAGTATTCTCATTTTCGAGTGTGATTTCTTTATAATCAAACCAAACAATGATTAGTCAGCTAAATAGAAAACATTGAGGGACACGGTTTATTTCAAAGTTGTTTTGTCGAATTTTTTTAAAACGCGAAAATAATGCATAACAGAGTATCAGTCATTGCATGACAATTGAGAAATGATTTTAAATAATGTGATAAATCTTTACTAGTGTGGATCTAGCCGTCGATAGCAGCCGGCGTTAATATTCATGAGGCCAGCCTTCAATAATATTCATGAGCCGGCAATAATATTCATGAGATGACTTGCGTTCTAAGAAGTGTTGTTAGAAACTATGAACGATAACTATGATTAAATAATGTTCCTATTTATATGTGATATTACTTCAAACAGGCATGTCAATGGGTGTCTTCTTCGAGGTCCGCGTTTACTAAATTAACTTTTGGTCTTCTTCAAGGACTTCTAGGTCTGCGTCTTTAAATAACATTGTAAATGTAATAAAAACAATGTAAATGATTCCATGAATATAAAACAAAGTAATGGTCTTTTAACATTCTGTGATAAGAGAAATAATGTAAACTGAAGCAATAACAAGTTGAAATAAATATAATTAAATATAGAAATTTAATGGGACATTACAACAAACAAATAAAGTAAAGAACAGTTCTTATTAAAATTTTGTGATTATTGAATAAATGTAAGCTACAATAAATAAAAAAAATGATTGAATACTAGTATAGAAATTTAGGAATTACAGAGAATTGATGGTCATATGGGCATTCCATAATTTGTTCGTTGTTCGTTGTCTACAAATATAGTCCAATCATGAAACTAAAACATACAATACAGACAGTATTTTCTAGTGTATTTTCTATTTAAACAGATCAGAAAAAATAGAAACATAGTTAATTGCAGAAATAAAAACAACAGAAAAATAAAAACTGTCAAGTACTATTTCAATGACATATAATTCTTCAAAATTACGGAGACCAATCTCAGTCATTAATCTTAACATTAACAATTAATAATATCATTGTCTTTAAAATGGCCCATAGCACTTATGCCCTAAACCCGTGCGAGTTAGTCAGGAAAGGATAGGGGGGGGGGAGGTACCCTGGTATATCACAAATTCGAAAATGAACTATTGCCGGCTGGCCAAACGAAGAGATTCTCCACGTGGGCAATAATACCAGAGGAAGGGGTACTTATTGCCTTTAAAATGGCTCTTAGCACTTGTACCCTAGACCCGTACGAGTTTGTCAGTAGAGGGTAAAAAGGGGGGATATGGTATTCCGGTTTACAACGAATTCGAACTGAACTATTGCCGGCTGGCCAAACTAAGAGATTCTCCACATCGACCATCATACCAGAGGTAGAGGTTGGTATTGCCTATATAATGGCTCAGAGCACTTATGCCCTAGACCCGTACGAGTTAGTCTGGAAAGGATAAGGGGGGTACCCTGGTATATCACAAATTCTAAAATGAACTATTGCCGGCTGGCCAAATAAAGAGATTCTCCACGTGGGCAATGATACCAGAGGAAGAGGTACTTATTGCCTTTAAAATGGCCCATAGCACTTGTACCCTAGACCCGTACGAGTTTGTCAGTAGAGGGTTAAAAGGGGGGATATGGTATTCCGGTTTACAACGAATTCGAACTGAACTATTGCCGGCTGGTCAAACTAAGAGATTCTCCACATCAACCATCATACCAGAGGTAGAGGTTGGTATTGCCTATAAAAAAGCTCATAGCACTTATGCCCTAGACCCGTACGAGTTAGTCAGGAAAGGATAAGGGGGGTACCCTGGTATATCACAAATTCTAAAATGAACTATTGCCGCCTGGCAAAACGAAGAGATTATCCACGTGGGCAATGATACCAGAGGAAGAGGTACTTATTGCCTTTAAAATGGCCCATAGCACTTGTACCCTAGACCCGTACGAGTTTGTCAGTAGAGGGTTAAAATGGGGGATATGGTATTCCGGTTTACAACGAATTCGAACTGAACTATTGTCGGCTGGCCAAAATAAGAGATTCACCACATCGACCATCATACCAGAGGTAGAAGTTCGTATGGCCTATAAAATGGCCCATAGCACTTATGCCCTAGACCCGTACGAGTTAGTCTTGAAAGGATAAGGGGGGTTCCCTGGTATATCACAAATTCGAAAATGAACTATTGCCGGCTGGCCAAATGAAGAGATTCTCCACGTGGGCAATGATACCAGAGGAAGAGGTACTTATTGCCTTAAAAATGGCTCTTAGCACTTGTACCTTAGACCCGTACGAGTTTGTCAGTAGAGAGTTGAAAGGGGGGATATGGTATTCCGGTTTACAACGAATTCGAACTGAACTATTGCCGGCTGGCCAAACTAAGAGATTCTCCACATCGACCATCATACCAGAGATAGAGGTTGGTATTGCCTATAAAATGGCCCAGAGCACTTATGCCCTAGACCCGTACGAGTTAGTCTGGAAAGGATAAGGGGGTACCCTGGTATATCACAAATTCGAAAATGAACTATTGCCGGCTGGCCAAACGAAGAGATTCTCCACGTGGGCAATGATACCAGAGGAAGAGGTACTTATTGCTTTTAAAATGGCCCAGAGCACTTGTACCCTAGACCCGTACGAGTTTGTCAGTAGAGGGTAAGAAGGGGGGATATGGTATTCCGGTTTACAACGAATTCGAACTGAACTATTGCCGGCTGGCCAAACAAAGAGATTCTCCACATCAACCATCATACCAGAGGTAGAGGTTGGTATTGCCTATAAAATGGCCCACAGCACTTATGTCCTAGACCCGTACGAGTTAGTCAGGAAAGGATAAGGGGGGTACTCTGGTATATCACAAATTCGAAAATGAACTATTGCCGGTTGGCCAAACGAAGAGATTCTCCACGTGGGCAATGATACCAGAGGAAGAGGTATTTATTACCTTTAAAATTGCTAATAGCACTTGTACCCTAGACCCGTACGAGTTTGTCAGTAGAGGGTTAAAAGGGAGGATATGGTATTCCGGTTTACAACGAATTCGAACTGAACTATTGCCGGCTGGCCAAACTAATAGATTCTCCACATCGACCATTATACCAGAGGAAGAGGTTGGTATTGCCTATAAAAAAGTTCATAGCACTTATGCCCTATACCCGTACGAGTTAGTCTTGAAAGGATAAGGGGGGTACCCTGGTATATCACAAATTCGAAAATGAACTATTGCCGGCTGGCCAAACGAAGAGATTCTCCACGTGGGCAAAGATACCAGAGGAAGAAGTACTTATTGCCTTTAAAATGGCTCATAGCACTTGTACCCTAGACCCGTATGTGTTTGTCAGTAGAGGGTTAAAAGGGGGGATATGGTATTCCGGTTTATAACGAATTCGAACTGAACTATTGCCGGCTGGCCAAGCTAAGAGATTCACCATATCAACCATCATACCAGAGGTAGAGGTTGGTATTGCCTATAAAATGGCCCAGAGCACTTATGCCCTAGACCCGTACGAGTTAGTCTGGAAAGGATAAGGGGGTACCCTGGTATATCACAAATTCTAAAATGAACTATTGCCGGCTGGCCAAACGAAGAGATTCTCCACGTGGGCAATGATACCAGAGGAAGAGGTACTTATTGCCTTTAAAATGGCCCAGAGTACTTGTTCCCTAGACCCGTACGAGTTTGTCAGTAGAGGGTTAAAAGGGGGGATATGGTATTCCGGTTTACAACGAATTCGAACTGAACTATTGCCGGCTGGTCAAACTAAGAGATTCTCCACATCAACCATCATACCAGAGGTAGAGGTTGGTATTGCCTATAAAAAAGCTCATAGCACTTATGCCCTAGACCCGTACGAGTTAGTCAGGAAAGGATAAGGGGGGTACCCTTGTATATCACCAATTCTAAAATGAACTATTGCAGCCTGGCCAAACGAAGAGATTCTCCACGTGGGCAATGATACCAGAGGAAGAGGTACTTATTGCCTTTAAAATGGCCCATAGCACTTCTACCCTAGACCCGTACGAGTTTGTCAGTAGAGGGTTAAAAGGGGGGATATGGTATTCCGGTTTACAACGAATTCGAACTGAACTATTGCCGGCTGGCCAAACTAAGAAATTCTCCACATCAACCATCATACCAGAGGTAGAAGTTGGTATTGCCTATAAAATGGCTCATAGCACTTATGCCCTAGACCCGTACAAGTTAGTCAGGAAAGGATAAGGGGGCACCCTGGTTTATCACAAATTCTAAAATGAACTATTGCCGGCTGGCCAAACGAAGAGATTCTCCACGTGGGCAATGATACCAGAGGAAGAGGTACTTATTGCCTTTAAAATGGCTCATAGCACTGGTACCCTAGACCCGTACGAGTTTGTCAGTGGAGGGTTAAAATGGGGGATATGGTATTCCGGTTTACAACGAATTCGAACTGACTATTGTCGGCTGGCCAAAATAAGAGATTCACCACATCGACCATCATACCAGAGGTAGAGGTTGGTATGGCCTATAAAATGGCCCATAGCACTTATGCCCTAGACCCGTACGAGTTAGTCAGGAAAGGATAAGGGGGGTACTCTGGTATATCACAAATTCGAAAATGAACTATTGCCGGCTTGCCAAATGAAGAGATTCTCCACGTGGGCAATGATACCAGAGGAAGAGGTACTTATTGCCTTAAAAATGGCCCTTAGCACTTGTACCTTAGACCCGTACGAGTTTGTCAGTAGAGGGTTGAAAGGGGGATATGGTATTCCGGTTTACAACGAATTCGAACTGAACTATTGCCGGCTGGCCAAACTAAGAGATTCTTTACATCGACCATCATATCAGAGATAGAGGTTGGTATTGCCTATAAAATGGCACAGAGCACTTATGCCCTAGACCCGTACGAGTTAGTCTGGAAAGGATAAGGGGGTACCCTGGTATATCACAAATTCTAAAATGAATTATTGCCGGCTGGCCAAACGAAGAAATTCTCCACGTGGGCAATGATACCAGAGGAAGAGGTACTTATTGCTTTTAAAATGACCCAGAGCACTTTTACCCTAGACCAGTACGAATTGGTCAGTAGAGGGTAAGAAGGGGGGATATGGTATTCCGGTTTACAACGAATTCGAACTGAACTATTGCCGGCTGGCCAAACTAAGAGATTCTCCACATCAACCATCATACCAGAGGTAGAGGTTGGTATTGCCTATAAAATGGCCCACAGCACTTATGCCCTAGACCCGTACGAGTTAGTCAGGAATGGATAAGGGGGGTACTCTGGTATATCACAAATTCGAAAATGAACTATTGCCGGCTGGCCAAACGAAGAGATTCTCCACGTGGGCAATGATACCAGAGGAAGAGGTATTTATTACCTTTAAAATGGCTCATAGCACTTGTACCCTAGACCCGTACGAGTTTGTCAGTAGAAGGATAAAAGGGGGGATATGGTATTCCGGTTTAAAACGAATTCGAACTGAACTATTGCCGGCTGGTCAAACTAAGAGATTATCCACATCGACCATCATACCAGAGGTAGAGATTGGTATGGCCTATAAAATGGCCCATAGCACTTATGCCCTAGACCCGTACGAGTTTGTCAGGAAAGGATAAGGGGGGTACCCTGGTATATCACAAATTCGAAAATGAACTATTGCCGGCTGGCCAAACAAAGAGATTCTCCACGTGGGCACTGATACCAGAGGAAGAGGTACTTATTGCCTTTAAAATGGCCCATAACACTTGTACCCTAGACCCGTACGAGTTTGTCAGTAGAGGGTTAAAAGCGAGGATATGGTATTCCGGTTTACAACGAATTCGAACTGAACTATTGCCGGCTGGCCAAACTAAGAGATTCTCCACATCGACCATTATACCAGAGGTAGAGGTTGGTATTGCCTATAAAAAATCTCATAGCACTTATGCCCTACACCCGTACGAGTTAGTCTTGAAAGGATAAGGGGGTACCCTGGTATATCACAAATTCGAAAATGAACTATTGCCGGCTGGCCAAACAAAAAGATTCTCCACGTGGGCAATGATACCAGAGGAAGAAGTACTTATTGCCTTTAAAATGGCCCAGAGCACTTGTACCCTAGACCCGTATGAGTTTGTCAGTAGAGGGTTAAAAGGGGGGATATGGTATTCCGGTTTATAACGAATTCGAACTGAACTATTGCCGGCTGGCCAAGCTAAGAGATTCTCCACATCAACCATCATACCAGAGGTAGAAGTTGGTATTGCCTATAAAATGGCCCAGAGCACTTATGCCCTAGACCCGTACGAGTTAGTCAGGAAAGGACAAGGGGGGTACTCTGATATATCACAAATTCGAAAATGAACTATTGCCGTCTGGCCAAACGAAGAGATTCTCCACGTGGGCAATGATACCAGAGGAAGACGTACTTATTGCCTTTCAAATGGCCCATAGCACTTGTACCCTAGACCCGTACGAGTTTGTCAGTGGAAGGCTAAAAGGGGGGATATGGTATTCCGGTTTACAACGAATTCGAACTGAACTATTGCTGGCTGGCCAAACTAAGAGATTCTCCACATCAACCATCATACCAGATCTAGAGGATGGTATTGCCTATAAAATGGCTCAGAGCACTTATACCCTAGACCCGTACGAGTTAGTCAGGAAAGAATAAGGGGGGTACCCTGGTATATCACAAATTCGAAAATGAACTATTGCCGGCTGGCCAAACGAAGAGATTCTCCACGTGGGCAATGATACCAGAGGAAGAGGTACTTATTGCCTTTAAAATGGCCTATAAGACTTGTACCCTAGACCCGTACGAGTTTGTCAGTAGAGGGTTAAAAGGGAGGATATGGTATTCCGGTTTACAACGAATTCGAACTGAACTATTGCCGGCTGGCCAAACTAAGAGATTCTCCACATCGACCATTATACCAGAGGTAGAGGTTGGTATTGCCTATAAAAAAGCTCATAGCACTTATGCCCTATACCCGTACGAGTTATTCTTGAAAGGATAAGGGGGGTACCCTGGTATATCACAAATTCGAAAATGAACTATTGCCGGCTGGCCAAACGAAGAGATTCTCCACGTGGGCAATGATACCAGAGGAAGAGGTACTTATTGCCTTTAAAATGGCCCAGAGCACTTGTACCCTAGACCCGTATGAGTTTGTCAGTAGAGGGTTAAAAGGGGGGATATGGTATTCCGGTTTATGACGAATTCGAACTGAACTATTGCCGGCTGGCCAAGCTAAGAGATTCTCCACATCAACCATCATACCAGAGGTAGAGGTTGGTATTGCCTATAAAATGGCCCAAAGCACTTATGCCCTAGACCCGTACGAGTTAGCCTGGAAAGGATAAGGGGGTACCCTGGTATATCACAAATTCTAAAATGAACTATTGCCGGCTGGCCAAACAAAGAGATTTCCCACGTGGGCAATGATACCAGAGGAAGAGGTACTTATTGCCTTTAAAATGGCCCATAGCACTTGTACCCTAGACCCGTACGAGTTTGTCAGTAGAGGGTTAAAAGGGGGGATATGGTATTCCGGTTTACAACGAATTCGAACTGAACTATTGCCGGCTGGTCAAATTAAGAGATTCTCCACATCAACCATCATACCAGAGGTAGAAGTTGGTATTGCCTATAAAAAAGCTTATAGCACTTATGCCCTAGACCCGTACGCGTTAGTCAGGAAAGGACAAGGGGGGTACTCTGATATATCACAAATTCGAAAATGAACTATTGCCGTCTGGCCAAACGAAGAGATTCTCCACGTGGGCAATGATACCAGAGGAAGACGTACTTATTGCCTTTCAAATGGCCCATAGCACTTGTACCCTAGACCCGTACGAGTTTGTCAGTGGAAGGCTAAAAGGGGGGATATGGTATTCCGGTTTACAACGAATTCGAACTGAACTATTGCTGGCTGGCCAAACTAAGAGATTCTCCACATCAACCATCATACCAGATCTAGAGGATGGTATTGCCTATAAAATGGCTCAGAGCACTTATACCCTAGACCCGTACGAGTTAGTCAGGAAAGAATAAGGGGGGTACCCTGGTATATCACAAATTCGAAAATGAACTATTGCCGGCTGGCCAAACGAAGAGATTCTCCACGTGGGCAATGATACCAGAGGAAGAGGTACTTATTGCCTTTAAAATGGCCTATAAGACTTGTACCCTAGACCCGTACGAGTTTGTCAGTAGAGGGTTAAAAGGGAGGATATGGTATTCCGGTTTACAACGAATTCGAACTGAACTATTGCCGGCTGGCCAAACTAAGAGATTCTCCACATCGACCATTATACCAGAGGTAGAGGTTGGTATTGCCTATAAAAAAGCTCATAGCACTTATGCCCTATACCCGTACGAGTTATTCTTGAAAGGATAAGGGGGGTACCCTGGTATATCACAAATTCGAAAATGAACTATTGCCGGCTGGCCAAACGAAGAGATTCTCCACGTGGGCAATGATACCAGAGGAAGAGGTACTTATTGCCTTTAAAATGGCCCAGAGCACTTGTACCCTAGACCCGTATGAGTTTGTCAGTAGAGGGTTAAAAGGGGGGATATGGTATTCCGGTTTATGACGAATTCGAACTGAACTATTGCCGGCTGGCCAAGCTAAGAGATTCTCCACATCAACCATCATACCAGAGGTAGAGGTTGGTATTGCCTATAAAATGGCCCAAAGCACTTATGCCCTAGACCCGTACGAGTTAGCCTGGAAAGGATAAGGGGGTACCCTGGTATATCACAAATTCTAAAATGAACTATTGCCGGCTGGCCAAACAAAGAGATTTCCCACGTGGGCAATGATACCAGAGGAAGAGGTACTTATTGCCTTTAAAATGGCCCATAGCACTTGTACCCTAGACCCGTACGAGTTTGTCAGTAGAGGGTTAAAAGGGGGGATATGGTATTCCGGTTTACAACGAATTCGAACTGAACTATTGCCGGCTGGTCAAATTAAGAGATTCTCCACATCAACCATCATACCAGAGGTAGAAGTTGGTATTGCCTATAAAAAAGCTTATAGCACTTATGCCCTAGACCCGTACGAGTTAGTCAGGAAAGGATAAGGGGGGTACCCTGGTATATCACAAATTCTAAAATGAACTATTGCCGCCTGGCCAAACGAAGAGATTCTCCACGTGGGCAATGATACCAGAGGAAGAGGTACTTATTGCCTTTAAAATGGCCCATAGCACTTGTACCCTAGACCCGTACGAGTTTGTCAGTAGAGGGTTGAAAGGGGGGATATGGTATTCCGGTTTACAACGAATTCGAACTGAACTATTGCCGGCTGGCCAAACTAAGAGATTCTTTACATCAACCATCATACCAGAGGTAGAAGTTGGTATTGCCTATAAAATGGCAGATAGCACTTATGCCCTAGACCCGTACGAGTTAGTCTTGAAAGGATAAGGGGGGTACCCTGGTATATCACAAATTCGAAAATGAACTATTGCCGGATGGCCAAACGAAGAGATTCTCCACGTGGGCAATGATACCAGAGGAAGAATTACTTATTGCCTTTAAAATGGCCCAGAGCACTTGTACCCTAGACCCGTATGAGTTTGTCAGTAGAGGGTTAAAAGGGGGGATATGGTATTCCGGTTTATAACGAATTCGAACTGAACTATTGCCGGCTGGCCAAGCTAAGAGATTCTCCACAGCAACCATCATACCAGAGGTAGAAGTTGGTGTTGCCTATAAAATGGCCGATAGCACTTATGCCCTAGACCCGTACGAGTTAGTCAGGAAAGGACAAGGGGGGTACCCTGGTATATCACAAATTCGAAAATGAACTATTGCCGGCTGGCCAAACGAAGAGACTCTCCACGTGGGCAATGATACCAGAGGAAGACGCACTTATTGCCTTTCAAATGGCCCATAGCACTTGTACCCTAGACCCGTACGAGTTTGTCAGTGGAAGGCTAAAAGGGGGGATATGGTATTCCGGTTTACAACGAATTCGAACTGAACTATTGCTGGCTGGCCAAACTAAGAGATTTTCCACATCAACCATCATACCAGATCTAGAGGATGGTATTGCCTATGAAATGGCTCAGAGCACTTATACCCTAGACCCGTACGAGTTAGTCTTGAAAGGATAAGGGGGGTACCCTGGTATATCACAAATTCGAAAATGAACTATTGCCGGCTGGCCAAACAAAGAGATTCTCCACGTGGGCAATGATACCAGAGGAAGAGGTACTTATTGCCTTTAAAATGGCCTATAAGACTTGTACCCTAGACCCGTACGAGTTTGTCAGTAGAGGGTTCAAAGGGAGGATATGGTATTCCGGTTTACAACGAATTCGAACTGAACTATTGCCGGCTTGCCAAACTAAGAGATTCTCCACATCGACCATTATACCAGAGGTAGAGGTTGGTATTGCCTATAAAAAAGCTCAGAGTACTTATGCCCTATACCCGTACGAGTTAGTCTTGAAAGGATAAGGGGGGTACCCTGGTATATCACAAATTCGAAAATGAACTATTGCCGGCTGGCCAAACGAAGAGATTCTCCACGTGGGCAATGATACCAGAGGAAGAAGTACTTATTGCCTTTAAAATGGCCCAGAGCACTTGTACCCTAGACCCGTATGAGTTTGTCAGTAGAGGGTTAAAAGGGGGGATATGGTATTCCGGTTTATAACGAATTCGAACTGAACTATTGCCGGCTGGCCAAGCTAAGAGATTCTCCACATCAACCATCATACCAGAGGTAGAGGTTGGTATTGCCTATAAAATGGCCCAGAGCACTTATGCCCTAGACCCGTACGAGTTAGTCTGGAAAGGATAAGGGGGTACCCTGGTATATCACAAATTCGAAAATGAACTATTGCCGGCTGGCCAAACGAAGAGTTTCTCCTCGTGGGCAATGATACCAGAGGAAGAGGTACTTATTGCCTTTAAAATGGCCTATAAGACTTGTACCCTAGACCCGTACGAGTTTGTCAGTAGAGGGTTAAAAGGGGGGATATGGTATTCCGGTTTACAACGAATTCGAACTGAACTATTGCCGGCTGGTCAAACTAAGAGATTCTCCACATCAACCATCATACCAGAGGTAGAGGTTGGTATTGCCTATAAAAAAGCTCATAGCACTTATGCCCTAGACCCGTACAAGTTAGTCAGGAAAGGATAAGGGGGGTACCCTGGTATATCACAAATTCGAAAATGAACTATTGCCGCCTGGCCAAACGAAGAGATTCTCCACGTGGGCAATGATACCAGAGGAAGAGGTACTTATTGCCTTTTAAATGGCCCATAGCACTTGTACCCTAGACCCGTACGAGTTTGTCAGTAGAGGGTTAAAAGGGGGGATATGGTATTACGGTTTACAACGAATTCGAACTGAACTATTGCCGGCTGGCCAAACTAAGAGATTCTCCACATCAACCATCATACAAGAGGTAGAAGTTGGTATTGCCTATAAAATGGCTCATAGCACTTATGCCCTAGACCCGTACAAGTTAGTCAGGAAAGGATAAGGGGGATCCCTGGTTTATCACAAATTCGAAAATGAACTATTGCCGGCTGGCCAAACAAAGAGATTCTCCACGTGGGCAATGATACCAGAGGAAGAGGTATCTATTGCCTTTAAAATGGCCCATAGCACTGGTACCCTAGACCCGTACGAGTTTGTCAGTGGAGGGTTAAAATGGGGGATATGGTATTCCGGTTTACAACGAATTCGAACTGAACTATTGTCGGCTGGCCAAAATAAGAGATTCACCACATCGACCATCATACCAGAGGTAGAGGTTGGTATGGCCTATAAAATGGCCCATACCACTTATACCCTAGACCCGTACGAGTTAGTCTTGAAAGGATAAGGGGGGTACCCTGGTATATCACAAATTCAAAAATGAACTATTGCCGCCTGGCCAAACGAATAGATTCTCCATGTGGGCAATGATACCAGAGGAAGAAGTACTTATTGCCTTTAAAAAAGGCCCAGAGCACTTGTACCCTAGACCCGTACGAGTTTGTCAGTAGAGGGTTAAAAGGGGGGATATGGTATTCCGGTTTACAACGAATTCAAACTGAACTATTGCCGGCTGGCCAAACTAAGAGATTCTCCACATCAACCATCATACCAGAGGTAGAGGTTGGTATTGCCTATAAAATGGCCGATAGCTCTTATGCCCTAGACCCGTACGAGTTAGTCAGGAAAGGATAAGGGGGGTACCCTGGTATATCACAAATTCGAAAATGAACTATTGCCGGCTGGCCAAACAAAGAGATTCTCCACGTGGGCAATGATACCAGAGGAAGAGGTACTTATTGCCTTTAAAATGGCTCAGAGCACTTGTACCCTAGACCCGTACGAGTTTGTCAGTGGAAGGTTAAAAGGGGGGATATGGTGTTCCGGTTTACAACGAATTCGAACTGAACTATTGCCGGCTGGCCAAACTAAGAGATTCTCCACATCGACCATCATACCAGAGGTAGAGGTTGGTATGGCCTATAAAATGGCCCATCGCACTTATGCCCTAGACCCGTACGAGTTAGTCTTGAAAGGATAAGGGGGGTACCCTGGTATATCACAAATTCGAAAATGAACTATTGCTGGCTGGCCAAACGAATAGATTCTCCATGTGGGCAATGATACCAGAGGAAGAAGTACTTATTGCCTTTAAAAAAGGCCCAGAGCACTTGTACCCTAGACCCGTACGAGTTTGTCAGTAGAGGGTTAAAAGGGGGGATATGGTATTCCGGTTTACAACGAATTCAAACTGAACTATTGCCGGCTGGCCAAACTAAGAGATTCTCCACATCAACCATCATACCAGAGGTAGAGGTTGGTATTGCCTATAAAATGGCCGATAGCTCTTATGCCCTAGACCCGTACGAGTTAGTCAGGAAAGGATAAGGGGGGTACCCTGGTATATCACAAATTCGAAAATGAACTATTGCCGGCTGGCCAAACAAAGAGATTCTCCACGTGGGCAATGATACCAGAGGAAGAGGTACTTATTGCCTTTAAAATGGCTCAGAGCACTTGTACCCTAGACCCGTACGAGTTTGTCAGTGGAAGGTTAAAAGGGGGGATATGGTGTTCCGGTTTACAACGAATTCGAACTGAACTATTGCCGGCTGGCCAAACTAAGAGATTCTCCACATCGACCATCATACCAGAGGTAGAGGTTGGTATGGCCTATAAAATGGCCCATCGCACTTATGCCCTAGACCCGTACGAGTTAGTCTTGAAAGGATAAGGGGGGTACCCTGGTATATCACAAATTCGAAAATGAACTATTGCTGGCTGGCCAAACGAAGAGATTCTCCACGTGGGCAATGATACCACAGGAAGAGGTACTTATTGCCTTTAAAATGGCTCTGAGCACTTGTACCCTAGACCCGTACGAGTTTGTCAGTAGAGGGTTAAAAGGGGGGATATGGTATTCCGGTTTACAACGAATTCGAACTGAACTATTGCCGGCTGGCCAAACTAAGAGATTCTCCACATCAACCATCATACTAGAGGTAGAGGTTGGTATTGCCTATAAAATGGCTCATAGCACGTATGCCCTAGATCCGTACGAGTTAGTCAGGAAAGGATAAGGAGGTACCCTGGTTTATCACAAATTCGAAAATGAACTATTGCCGGCTGGCCAAACGAAGAGATTCTCCACGTGGGCAATGATACCAGAGGAAGAGGTACTTATTGCCTTTAAAATGGCCCATAAAAATTATAACCTAGACCCGTACGAGTTTGTCAGTAGAGGGTTCAAAGGGGGGATATGGTATCCCGGATACAACGAATTCGAACTGAACTATGTCAATTGGACATGCTTTGATACTATTTATGCACTTGAATTTTTACTTGATAACATTTTTGTTCGCTTTGGAGATTCCGTATATCGTCAAGTTATTGGAATTCCAATGGGGACTAACTGTGCACCACGTATTGCGGACCTGTTTTTGTATTGTTATGAGTTACAATTTATGACTAAAATTAGCAAAGACCCATCAAAACAACATTTGATACAAAAATTTAACAATACTTTTAGGTATTTGGATGATATATTGGCTCTAAATAATGACGACTTCAGTATGTATACTAAAGAAATTTATCCTGTAGAACTTACTTTAAATAAAGCTAATGATAACAATGACCACTGCCCTTTCCTCGATCTTGATATCTATATCATAAACGGGAAGCTTAATACAAAAATTTATGATAAAAGAGATGATTTTTCATTTCCTATTGTTAATTATCCATTTTTAGATGGTGACGTTCCCTTGTCACCATCTTATGGTGTTTATATATCTCAACTTGTACGATTCGCTCGTGTATGTAACAATGTATTAGATTTTAGCGAGAGAAATTTATGTATTACTGAAAAATTATTACACCAGGGTTTTCGATATCACAAACTGGTCAAAACATTTACTAAATTTTATCACCGGTATAAGGAAATAATTCGTAAATATAACTCAACATGCAGACATCTTATACGTTCAGGTATTTCACATCCAAAATTTTATGGAAATATTCTTTATAAAGCACAAAAATGTCAGTATTCTCCTCAGAAACTAACAAAACCTTTAAATAGACTTATTAAAAGGGGATATAGTTACGATACTGTTGTCAGGTAATTAAAGATTGCATATTTTGGCTTTAACATTGATTCACTGATAGGGTCTTTGCATCGGAACTAAACACATTTATTTCTAAAAAAAACAGTTGTTGGCATGACACGGGTTATGTTCTTCTCATATATTTTATGATAGTATGATACTAAACCCCTAACGGGAGGGATTGTACCTGATATTCATATGATGAAGACATAATCTTTCAATCAGTTTAATTGAGGTCTGGAGCTGGCATGTCAGTTAACTGCTAGTAGTCTGTTGTTATTTATGTATTATTGTCATTTTATTTATTTTCTTTTGTTACATCTTTTGACATCAGACTCGGACTTCTCTTGAACTGAATTTTAATGTGCGTATTGTTATTCTTTTACTTTTCTACATTGGCTAGAGGTATAGGGGGAGGGTTGAGATCTCATAAACATGTTTAACCCCGCCGCAATTTTGCGCCTGTCCCAAGTCAGGAGCCTCTGGCCTTTGTTAGTCTTGTATGATTTTAAATTTTAGTTTCTTGTGTATAATTCGGAGTTTAGTATGACGTCCATTATCACTGTACTATTATGCATATTTTATGGGCCAGCTGAAGGACACCTACGGGTGCGGGAATTCTCGCTACATTGAAGACCCATTGGTTGCCTTCGGCTGTTGTTTGCTCTATGGTCGGGTGGTTGTCGCTTTGACATATTCACCATTTCCTTTCTCAATTTTATTGCCGGCTGGCCAAACTAAGAGATTCTTCACGTGGGCCATTATACCAGTGGTAGAGGTAGGCATTTTTCCTAAAATGGCTCATAACAATCATGCCCTAGACCTGTGCAAATTTGTCAGCAGACGGTTTAAAGGGGGATATAGTATCTCGGTGTACAACGAAGTCAAAATGAAATATTGCCAGCTGACCGACTAAGATAATCTAAACGTGGACCATATTAGCAGAGGTAGAGGTAGCCATTGCCTTTAAGATGGGCCATAGGACTAACCCTGATTGCGTTGTCAAACATATCAGATGTATGGAATAATGTTTCCTCGAAAATTACCCATGGTTCTTATGTCCTAGACCCGTACCTGTTGAACAGCAAAGGGAAGTACTCTTGTATATCACAAAGACCAAACTAAGAGTTTCTTCTTGTGGGCTAACAAAAAGATTAGCGTAGGTGTTTTCTCTAAAAAGGCCCATGTATCGTATATCATAGATCCGTACGTATTGGTAGGAAAAGGGTAAGGGAAGTACTCTTGTATATCAAAATATTCAAAAATACTTTTACTTGCTGGTCATTTTAAAGGTAATTAGTACCTTAACCTCTGTATCATGGTCCACGAGGAGAATCTTTTAGTTTGACAAGTCGTCAATAGTTAAATTCGACTTTGAGATATATAAAGGTGCCCATCTTTCTCTTTGCTGACTAGGTCGTACGGTCTAGGGTATAGTAGTATGGGTCATTTTAGAGGCAATTCCTATTTCTTCCTCTGATATAATGACCCACGTGGAGAATTTCTTAATTTGGCCATCCGGCAATAGTTTTTTTCGACTTCGAGATGAATCGGAGTACCACAACCCTTGTTATCCCCTCCTGACAAACTCGTACGGGTCTAGGACATAAGTACTATGGGCCATTATACAACTACTACATATACCTTTTGTGTCATGACCCATGTGGAAAATGTCTTGGTTTGGCCAGCTGGCAATAGTTCATTTCGACTTTGTGATATATAAAGGTACCAACCTTATCCTTTCCTGGCTAAGTCGTACGAGTCTAGGGCATTAAAGATTTTTGTCATTTTTGAGGCAATGGATACCTCTCCCTCTGATATAATGACTCGTGTGAATAATTCTTTCTATTCAAGCTCTAATGTCAACATGTCACACATGTTACAATGAATATGGGCAGCGAGAACGTTGCGTTTGTGATTTTGCTCTTAACATACTTGGGCCGCACATGAATTACTTTAAAATAAATGAAAGTGATCACAACATTAATTATTAAAGTTCTAATAAAATAAATTACTAGTAAAATTTTAAAGTTTATATGTAAAATATTTAACAGCCAACGGTTTAAATTCATTTTAATGTCCATATGCTAATCACACGTTATCATTTTACTTTTCACGATTTATATTTAACACATGTTAGTCTATGTTTTTATTTTCGTCTTTTCCTCACTCTGAGCTGCTATATTTTCAAGTTCCAAAGAATTCAAGTTTGATGATTGGTCTAGATATCAAGCCAGTTTTTGTTCGAATTATGGCTGATCGTGTAAGTCCATCTTTGCCGTAAAAAAAATTGTCACTGATCGCCAAAGTCCAATTTACTCTAGATACATAGTCCTGAATCTGAACTACATATTTCCGACGTTAATGTTCTATGTGTTTCGATCTGTGTATCGGTAATATTTCCTAAGCGAATTTATGTATTCCTGCTTCCATCTTTTTATGTAGTTAAGAATTAATGAAAGAAACTTCGATTGTCTAGCCAGTTACTGGTTCATGCGTAGTGTCTTTGGTTCCTGGTTGTAAACTACAGTCTTTAAGGCCGTTATACGGTAGCGTAATAAATGTGACGGAGTAAGGGGTTCGTCGTCCGCGTTTGATCCGATGAAACGTATGTTAGTGGGCGATCACTGAGTAAACGTTCTACTTCAGTCATTATCGTGTTGAGTGTTCTATTGTCCATATGTGCTCGTTTAATGCAGTTTTTCGTTATTCCTCTCAATCTCTCCCACCATCCACCGAACAAAATTGTTCCATAAGGATTAAGCTTCTCGGTTACATGATGATTTTGATAAATGTTCAATTTCTTATGCTCTCGCATCATACAAATCATTTACAAATACTAAACGTGATGCATGGAAGAAGTCTAACAAAGCTCTTTGTTAATTAAAGCTCGATATAATATTGTCAACATAAAAGTATTTCTTTAACATTGCTGTCCAGTCTGTTGAATTGCAGTCAAATGTTTACGTATAACAGCATTTAGGATAAACGGAGAGAAAGTTGCTCCAAATTATACTGACTTGAATCTGTTTGCGGTTAGTTGACTATTTGGGTCATCCGGGTTACTACGCATAAGAGAATCTGGTAACATCACGATCCTCTTCATCCAGCCCATAATAAGTAAGGCTTTTTCTATACCTGTCGAGACGGCGTATTTGTGCATTCTAAATCGGAGAAAAATTCCGGTTAAATCATTAAAGTTTGGCCAAAGATCCATCAAACAATCATTTAAGCTTAGATTAATAGGTGAAGGTTTGCAGCTACAGTCAAATACAATTCTGATTGGCGTGGTTGACGACGGAAATGATGGTGCGGTATGGAATGAACAATTGTTTTGGCTGATCGTTCATCAACTCTCTCGATAAATCTACGTTTTTCTTGTTCATTAATAATTTTTCCGTTTTTCTGTAAAAGGTTAAGTTCACGATTAAGACGCTTAATGACATTTTTTGTTCTCCGTTATTCAATACTTCTGTTGTCTAGTAAGGTGTGGTGTTCCTTCTTACAAGGTAACTTATCAACATATCTTTATGTTTCCATATGGTAACCTCTACCATTTGATTTATATACATCTTGGAATTGTCTGTTTTCAGATTTGTTGTCACTATTATTTATACTAGCAGCTTCAACTTCCATAAATTTCTCAATTATAAAAGTTCTACTCTTCAACTTTGTGACCTACTTATATGTTCGTCATTGACGTAAGTGTGTGATCTGGATTTGCAGGTGTTCAATTGATTGTGCCGGACAGAAGGTTACGGATTTCCGACTTGACGGTAGTAGGTCCTGTTCCTCATACTATTCTATCATCGACAATTGACCAGTAATAATCGAATTAGATATAATTCAATAGAGAATCTTCAACCATTGGGTCATGTGAGACCGGATGGTCAAATTTCAAGCCAAACAAATACTTTAAATTTGTTATATTACGTACATAAGTCTTCATTGGTACAGCTATTTCTGGTACAATCAAAACGTTGATAGGTAATTTGCCGTTGTCTGTGCCATCACTTGTGTCACAAAATCCTGACAAGTTTATGGTCTTCTGTCTGGTAATTGTCAAATCAAGCTCTGTAGCTTACTTTTCTGTGATGAGGGCATCTGTGCGCCCTTGTCAAATAATGTGTTTGTGTAAGTACATTGAATGCCCGAACTTACTTGCGCTACGACAGTTTTTAGTCTGTGTCTGTGAGTGAAGAACTGTACCCGTTTTCTTCGCGTTGTGTTGTGTTTACTGAATTGTGTTACTAGTAATATATTCATTAGTGTTACTCTGTTTTTCATCTTTTTAACCTCGTCTTTGCATAAACTAGTATGCTGCTTTATTTTACATTTCCTGCAACTTTTGTGTGATTTGCAATCAGCTATATTGGGGGTCGAAGACAGTTAAAACATAAACGATGCTGTTTAACAACAGAAATATTTGCTGTTTGATCAATTATCTTAGTGCAATTAATGGGAACATGTGATTCGTTACAAAAGTACACATGATTTAGTGGTTTAAGTTTCTGTATGATCAGAGGAATTGCCTCTCTCCATAATGTTGAGTTCTTGAGATAGTATATGTAGTAGTTCATTTAATTGCCAACTATTTGATTCATGGTGTCTTGTAAGATTTATGCGTACGTCCCCGGTAACTTTTTCAATATGATAGGGACCAATAATGGGTCATATGTATTCTCTGTCTGACCAAGGGATTCTAAACCACGTACATATGTTTCAATTTTGTCGTAAAAAATAAAGTAAGCTCTTGTATGAAGGTATGTAAAATTATGCATTCATGTACGTTTGCGTGATGTTGCGAACTTGTGGCATTTGTGTTTAGCGTTGATGTTTGTACTTAGATAAATTTTGCTATTGGCTGTATTTTTTTTCTAAATTAAATAAATAATCATCAGAGTTAACGATTTCTGTTTCGAAGGTTATTGGAATCAACAAGTTTTGTGCCGCTCTCCCCATTTTTCGTCGAATTTCTGGAATATTCCGGAGACGGCACTACTATGTCCTGCTAGTATCGATTTCAGCTGTAAATTCATCTTGGTCACTTGACACCAATATCGTTAAGAGGTTCACTTGACACCAATATCGTTAAGAGGTTACATCGGACAACTATATAGCTAACAATAACAAAAGTGAATAGAATGTATGTATATCTATTTTGACTCTAATGTCAACACGTGACACTTACGTTACATTACAATGATTAACAACAGCGAAAACTTGATCAATTACTCCTTAACATATTGTCTAAGTATCGGTACCCAATACGATTGTAATAGGTAAGTAAGCGTAGCATTGAGTCCGAATTAAGTGAACGCTCGTGTGCGTCTGTCACTATCAGTTTGGTAAGTAAATGATTCGCAGGTAATAAATACGGAAATTTGGTATTCTCTAAAATGATTCCGCTGTGAATCCTTCCATTGCATCTCAAAAAGCTACCATCATCTATGAAGAGTCACAATTGTCTAGTGCTAGGATATTGCCTTGTGTTTTTATCTCAGATGTTTGGTATATCGGTATATTGGTAGTTAAATATGAACCGCTGAACGTAAGCAGTTACTCAAATCACTTTCCTGAAAATTTCAATATTTCCAAATGTCTATAACGTTACTGATATCATAGTGATCAGTATGAACTTCATTGTTTAGAAATTCCTCTCTTCGTTTTTTTTCTGTAATTGTCAATACCGTTAACTAATTCTGTCTTTTTTAAAGGACACTATCGATGTATTGATCGACGTCAATTCCTCGTGTTAAGAGATTGGTTGGGTTGCATTCTTTTGGGCAATATCTCCATTAATGTTGATTTTGTAGATTTTGTTATTCCTCGCGCTCGATTCACAATAAATCGTTTAAACAGTTTCGATGATTTAACCAGTGCAATACTATACAGCTATCCGACCAGAAAGCCACGTTTTTACATTAAAAGGTCGATTTTACATGAAAAGCTAGTCTAGTTCCAGTAACTGCGGCCATAAGTTCTAGTTGCGGTTATGTAAGGGTTTTCACTTGCGCTAATCTGCTTTTCGCAATCACTAACGTAATTTCGGTTCCGTTGTTCAGATAGTCAATCGCAAAATACGTGTAGTTCAAGGTATACCGAAGATTAGATGAAACAAAGGAGAATACAAAATTCGATCAAGTAGAAGTCATTACAACACTAGGAAAACTTGTGCAAACACAAACATTGTTTTAGGACTTGAATGAACAAATTCTAAAGTTAACGGAACCGGAAGATGTGGTAAATTAGATTATTTCATTCAGATGAATTTTCGGTTAATATGATAACCTTGATTTGACACGTACGTAAGTTCATACAAATGTCCAAAATCCTGCAGTCCCGTCACATTGAGTCAAATACTAAAGTACTAGAACGCACACTTTAAATCCAAAAACTATACCGTTTGTTTCAACGCAAAACATAGCAAACCTACACAACGCACTGTCGTTTGAAAACCAGTTTTCCCAAGCCATTCTCACAATCAACACGCAATAAAGTACATTTCCTGCAACTTTTAATCAGAGTTACGTACCAAAACTTACGCTTCCAACTTTCGAAGGCACGATTTCAGAATGGCAAACCTTCTGGGACTCATGTGAGTCGTCCGTACATCTTAACTAGTTACTTACAAATATACAAAAGTGTAACTACTTGAAAGCTCATGAAGTAGAACACGAAGCACTAGATTTAGAAATTCCTTCGCCTATAAATCAGTAAACAAGCTTACGAAGTTTTTTACGATCAAATTGGAGGTAGCGTCAAGGTCTAGAAACTTTGGGTAAGACACATGAAACATACGGCACACTACTTCTTCCCATTATTGTCAACAAATTACCCGTTGAAGTCAGAAAATATCTCGCGCGAGGACATAGAACAAAAACGTTGGTATAACGGACCTCCCTGAAAGCATATTATACGATATCGTTATACCGGACACAGGACAAAAGAGTCGACATCCGAAATTGGTGAAATCTAAATCTTACAAGAAAATTGAGACTAGACCTAGCGTTTACTGTCACGAAATACATCCACTAACTCATTGCAGTAAAACAGCCGACACATAATGCCGTATGAACAAATTTGTTATCTTTAACTACATTGGTATACACAGACTAAACGAATGTAAATCTAAACGCACATTGTAATGAGAAACACCACACAAACTAATGTAATGCACGTTAAACCCACTATCTTCGAATTCGCCCAACGTTCAACTCGTGAATGACATTGATGATACGGAACATAATACTACTATTTTGTATTCTCAACGTACAGAATTGCAATCGAATGTACTTTTGAAAACTGCCGTGGCACAAGTAGGCTCGAATCAGTTCTTTATCGATACGGATATTCTTTTTGACGAAAGAGGGCAAACATCTTTTGAAACGCAAAACTTAACTAAATTTACAGATAGCGGGAACATAAATAATATATTAATCGGCATTTGGAGGTGCAGAGAAAAACGTGAGACACATAGAAAAGTCAACAATCTATCTGAAAACCGATGTAGGACACGCATTGTCAATCAAAGTACTGATAGTACAGATGATCTGCATGCCTATACAGAATCACATACGTAATATTGATACACAGAACGGTTATTTGCGTGGTTTAAAGATAGCGCACACGGTGACAAAGCACGATTCATTCGAGATATCGTTGCTGGTAGGCGCATATCACTACGGGGACATTGTTAACGATTATATAGTCCGTGTAAACGATCCGACCGCCGTGAAATCCAATATCGGATAAATGCTTTCGTTACTTACATACGGTAAGAAAACAAACACGTCGAAGACTAGTATGTGTAATGTTCTAGTATCACACAAAGTTAAAGAATTCAATCTGGAGGGATTTTGGAATTTAGATTCAATAGGAATAAATAGTAGGGAGGTAGACGAAGACGACAATGCATATATTTAAGTCTATCAGGACAGATCAATTGAGTTCTGAGAAACAAATATTCCGCTATGTTACCTTGAAAACGTGATGAATTGCCTATAAATTAAGCAGTCACGAACAGAAGGACAGAAAACGTCCTTCAAAGACTTACTCAAAACTCAGATATGTTAAAGAAGTACGGGAACATTATACAAGAACAGGAACGAAGAGGATTCATAGAGAAGGTAGATGAAACAGATGAACTTAAGAAAAGTATCACTACATTCCTCATCATCCTGTACAGAAGGAATCAAGCACTATGCCTATCAAAATTGTTTACGACTGCATTTGTCGACATTGCATAATTCGCAAAGTTTGAATGACTGATTTGTATGTGGACAACATTCTGTTAAGTTTACAGAACGAGGGTGGGCTGACTATAAGAAAGGGAGATCAATGATGGAGGAAACTGGATTCTATCTACGATCTTGGACGTCAAACCGTGTGGATATACGTAAGCTAGCTAAAACGGAAAAAGTACTACTATATGCGGACAAAACACAAAAGTACTTGGTATATTATGGAATAGCTGATTCGATGATCTGATGTACCAGAAATTAATTTTAAAGGAGGGTATTGCTACTATCATTAAATTGTGCAGGAACCTTTCTTTGATGCTGCTAATGGATACAATACATAAGACATATGTCTTTAAAAGCATTACTTCCGGTTATAGTCAAACTGGCGGACATGAAACATCATTATTTTACTTTAATATTCAACTTAATTTCAAAATGTAAAGAAACTGGTTTTTTTTGTGCTGGTCAGTTACCATTTGGTTTTGGCTTTAAGTTATCTTCTAAAACCTATTGTATTCTATAGATAATGATTAAATACAAAGCTAACACTTCCGGTATATAAAACCAATTTGGAGTGTATTTCTTTTTTCTTGTGCATTCAAACTACCGGTATTGTCTATATATGCATTCATCCACTGTTACAGTTTCAAGTTGTTTCATAACGAGTATGCTGATAGGGTATTATGCCCTTATCTTAAAAAGCATGAAACTATTATGATAAAGTCTTGGATGCATATGACAGTTGTAGCAACACATGTTCAGGATATTCTATCTTTACCGCCGTGATGCGTTTCAAGTTAAACACCATATTAATACATATGTATTAAAAGGCTGACACTAGAATCATGGTGCATGTGTCATTATTCGAACAGTTGTTACTGATGATGCTGTCATTACTGTTTCGCTATTCCGTGACATAGGGGTAGACGAACTATGGATTGTGTTTAAGAGGAGGAAAAGCTTTGGATAAATATATATAAATGACCTTCCAAATGCACTCGCGATTAGGGATCACACAAAAATATTGTGATCCATTTTCCGGTTGTGATACGGTTCTCTGTTTTCTTGAAAAGGGGGAAAAAGACTGTTTGCGAGACATTGATAGCATTTGAAGATGTGACTTTAACTTAAAGAATGATAATTGATCCGCCTAAATCACCGGTGTTTACTGTAAGATAGCAAAAAATAATCATATGGGGTTAGCATGGTTAACAAAGCAAGAAATATCTATTTACGCAAAAGGGTAGGTTAATTGAGGTTATCAACTTAGTCTAGTCTTTTCCAGCATGCAAAATGTACAATATACTAAGACACGTGTTTAGGGGACGAGCCTGAAATTGGCTCGTATGCTACCAAGTCCAGTGGATGACGACGGGACAAAGAGGATCACTTTTAAAAAAACTCTTTCTGAGGGCTCATCATGTTGTCAGAAGCTTGCACATTGTGGATGTAAGAAAGGTTGTCGCGGTTGTTTTTATGAGGAAAATCAAGTCTCCCGTGCCCTGCGTCGTGTGCATGTGGTGGTAACTTGGAATTTACAAGTTTTCTTTGCCAAATAGTGGTAAGTTTTAAAAGGTTTAGTACTTAAGTGATTTTATTTTGATTAAATCAATCTATCCAAAGCTCTACATCGAACATATGGAGTGAGGACTCATCTTTGACATTTACGCCATATTGGTTTTTTTTTTACCGGAAGTGTTAACTTTGTATTTAAATATTAACTACAGAATATGATAAGTGGTTTAGAGGATAAATTAAAGCCTAAAGTTGATGACCACCACAAAAAAAAACACTTTCTTCACATTTTGAAAAAAAGATAAATATCAAAATAAAAAAATGACATATTTATGTCCTCCATTTTGAATATTACCGGAAGAAAGGATTTTTAAGACATATATCTTATACATTGTGTCCCTTGGAAGCATCAAAGAAATGTTCCTGTACAATTTAATGATAGTAACAATACGTTAAAACACATTTCAATCCCCCTCCCTAAAAAATAAGCTTATTTTAGTCAATGTCCGCCATATTGGATTCTACCGAAAGTAAGGTTTTTAGAGACATTTTATCTATATAATATATCCAAAAGTATTACATAACAAAGGTTTGTACCAAATATTATTATAGCAGCATGCTGATAGATCCTTTTCACATACTGTGGATTCATTGTTATTCGTGGGATACCAATTTCTCGTGGATTTCGTTGGTACAGGCAAACCACGAAATTTGATGTTCAACGAATGACTAATTTTACAAAGGCTTGTACTAGTATGCAGACTTCGGTAAAACCACGAAATTAAATATCCACGAATATGTAAGTTTCCCTGAATCCACGAAAATTGGTACCCACGAAAATAAATGAATCCACAGTACTAGCCTTCTATATTGGGCCGATTAAAGTATGATGTCCGCCATTTTTTATTTAACCGGCAGTGAGACATTTTTTTCAAATGCCTTCTTATCTGAAATAAAAGAGTAATATTTCAGGAAGGTCTATGCCAATGTTCATGCTTATATCAGGATGTGCACAACTCGTCTGAAATATACTTGTGGCCGCCGGACTAAATGTGATATTCCAATACTAGACATTGTAACAAAAAGTGAGATTTTGAAAATTCTTCGAAAAAATACGATCCACTTAGAATACTTAGCCCGGTCACAATACGAACAAAGAAGCTCATACAGGATCTATGGAAAAGTGGATTGAATTGGGATAAACACGTTTCGGAAAACTCTAAGGATTACTGTAGCAAGCGACTTTGAGAAAGCGACACACAACGTATTTCCGAGATATTATTTCTCCGGTAATTCTATTTCGGAATAGTCTGGTAACAGCGTTTCTGTCTTCTATTCTCCGATCTGACTGATTTCATTTTTTCGAGATCCGGGTCACGGTATCATAAATAAAGATGATAGTTAAGGCAATATGTACTACAACAACTGTTCAGCCAGTACATTAAATATACATATTCGCATTCCAAGGCGAAGTCACTGACAGTACGACGTCGACAATGGACAAGTACAATAAATCGGACGTTATGCTCCCGCGATAGGTTAACCAATTATGGCTAACGTGGAGAATCTCTTAGTATGGCCAGTCAACCATAGTTAATTTCCATTTTTAACCCTCTTCTGAAAAATCTTACGGGTCTAAGGCATCAGTGCTTTTATCCATTTTAAAGGTAATAACTACCTTTGTCCCTGTTATCGTGGCCCTAGTGGAGAATCTTTTAGTTTTGCTAGTCGGCAACAGTTTAATAAACCCTTTCCCTTTGCTGACTGACTCGTACGGGTCTAGGGCATAAGTGTTATGGGTCATTTTAGAGTCAATATCAACTTCTACCTCTGGTATAATTGTCGATGTGGAGATCTCTTAGCTTGGCCAGCCGGCAATAGTTCAGTTCGAATTTGTTGTAAACCGGTATCCCATATCCCCACTTTTAACCCTCTACTTTCTTACTCATACGGGTCTAGGGTATAAGTGCTATGGGTCATTTTAAAGTCAATAAGTACCTCTTCCTCTGGTATCATTGCCTACGGGGACAATCTCGTCGTTTGGCCAGCCGGCAATAATTTATTTCGAATTTGTGATATACTTGGGTACCCCCTCCTTATCCTTTCCTGACTAACTCGTACGGGTCTAGGGCATAAGTGCTATACGCCATTTTAGAGGCAATACCAACCTCTACCTCTGGTATAATGGCCGATGTGGAGAATCTTTTAGTTTGGCCAGCCGGCAATAGTTCAGTTCGAATTCGTTGTTGACCGGAATACCATATCCCCCCTTTTAACTTTCTACTAACAAACTCGTACGGGTCTAAGGTACAAGTGCTATGAGCCATTTTAAAGGCAATAAGTACCTCTTCCTCTGGTTTTATTGCCCACGTGGAGAATCTCTTCGTTTGGCCAGCCGGCAATAGTTCATTTTCGAATTTGTGATATACCAGGGTACCCCCCTTATCCTTTTCAGACTAACTCGTACGGGTCTAGGGCATAAGTGCTATGGGCCATTTTAGAGGCCATACCAACCTCTACCTCTGGTATAATGGCCGATGTGGAGAATCTCTTAGTTTGGCCAGCCGGCAATAGTTCAGTTCGAATTCGTTGTATCCGGGATACCATATCCCCCCTTTGAACCCTCTACTGACAAACTCGTACGGGTCTAGGGTATAAGTGCTATGGGCCATTTTAAAGGCAAAAAGTACCTCTTCCTCTGGTATCATTGCCCACGTGGAAAATCTCTTCGTTTGGCCAGCCGGCAATAGTTCATTTTCGAATTTGTGATATACCAGGGTACCCCCCTTATCCTTTCCTGACTAACTCGTACGGGTCTAGGGCATAAGTGCTATCGGCCATTTTAGAGGCAATACCAACCTCTACCTCTGGTATTATGGCCGATGTGGAGAATCTCTTAGTTTGGCCAGCCGGCAATAGTTCAGTTCGAATTCGTTGTATCCGGGATACCATATCCCTCCTTTGAACCCTCTACTGACAAACTCGTACGGGTCTAGGGTATAAGTGCTCTGGGCCATTTTAAAGGCAAAAAGTACCTCTTCCTCTGGTATCATTGCCCACGTGGAAAATCTCTTCGTTTGGCCAGCCGGCAATAGTTCATTTTCGAATTTGTGATATACCAGGGTACCCCCCTTATCCTTTTCTGACTAACTCGTACGGGTCTAGGGCATAAGTGCTATCGGCCATTTTAGAGGCAATACCAACCTCTACCTCTGGTATAATGGCCGATGTGGAGAATCTCTTAGTTTGGCCAGCCGGCAATAGTTCAGTTCGAATTCGTTGTATCCGGGATACCATATCCCTCCTTTGAACCCTCTACTGACAAACTCGTACGGGTCTAGGGTATAAGTGCTATGGGCCATTTTAAAGGCAATAAGTACCTCTTCCTCTGGTATCATTGCCCACGTGGAGAATCTCTTCGTTTGGCCAGCCGGCAATAGTTCATTTTCGAATTTGTGATATACCAGGGTACCCCCCTTATCCTTTTCTGACTAACTTTTACGGGTCTAGGGCATAAGGGCTATGGGCCATTTTAGAGACAAAGCCATCCTCTACCTCTGGTATAATGGCCGATGTGGAGAATCTCTCAGTTTGGCCAGCCGGCAATAGTTCAGTTCGAATTCGTTGTATCCGGGATACCATATCCCCCCTTTGAACCCTCTACTGACAAACTCGTACGGGTCTAGGGTATAAGTGCTATGGGCCATTTTAAAGGCAATAAGTACCTCTTCCTCTGGTATCATTGCCCACGTGGAGAATCTCTTCGTTTGGACAGCCGGCAATAGTTCATTTTCGAATTTGTGATATACCATGGCACCCCCCCCCCTTATCCTTTTCTGACTAACTCGTACGGGTCTAGGGCATAAGTGCTATGGGCCTTTTTAGAGGCAATACCAACCTCTACCTCTGGTATAATGGTCGATGTGGAAAATCTCTTAGTTTGGCCAGCCGGCAATAGTTCAGTTCGAATTCGTTGTATCCGGGATACCATATCCCCCCTTTGAACCCTCTACTGACAAACTCGTACGGGTCTAGGATATAAGTGCTATGGGCCATTTTAAAGGCAAAAAGTACCTCTTCCTCTGGTATCATTCCTCACGTAAAGAATCTCTTCGTTTGGCCAGCCGGCAATAGTTAATTTTCGAATTTGTGATATACCAGGGTACCCCCCTTATCCTTTTCTGACTAACTCGTACGGGTCTAGGGCATAAGTGCTATGGGCCATTTTAGAGGCAATACCAACCTCTACCTCTGGTATAATGGCCGATGTGGAGAATCTCTTAGTTTGGCCAGCCGGCAATAGTTCAGTTCGAATTCGTTGTATCCGGGATACCATATCCCCCCTTTGAACCCTCTACTGACAAACTCGTACGGGTCTAGGGTATAAGTGCTATGGGCCATTTTAAAGGCAATAAGTACCTCTTCCTCTGGTATCATTGCCCACGTGGAGAATCTCTTCGTTTGGCCAGCCGGCAATAGTTCATTTTCGAATTTGTGATATACCAGGGTACCCCCCTTATCCTTTTCTGAGTAACTCGTACGGGTCTAGGGCATAAGTGCTATGGGCCATTTTAGAGGCAATACCAACCTCTACCTCTGGTATAATGGCCGATGTGGAGAATCTCTTAGTTTGGCCAGCCGGCAATAGTTCAGTTCGAATTCGTTGTATCCGGGATACCATATCCCCCCTTTGAACCCTCTACTGACAAACTCGTACGGGTCTAGGGTATAAGTGCTCTGGGCCATTTTAAAGGCAATAAGTACCTCTTCCTCTGGTATCATTGCCCACGTGGAGAATCTCTTCGTTTGGCCAGCCGGCAATAGTTCATTTTCGAATTTGTGATATACCAGGGTACCCCCCTTATCCTTTTCTGACTTACTCGTACGGGTCTAGGGCATAAGTGCTATGGGCCATTTTAGAGGCAATACCAACCTCTACCTCTGGTATAATGGTCGATGTGGAGAATCTCTTAGTTTGGCCAGCCGGCAATAGTTCAGTTCGAATTTGTTGTATCCGGGACCCATATCCCCATTTGAACCCTTCACTGACAAACTCGTACGGGTCTAGGGTATAAGTGCTATGGGCCATTTTAAAGGCATTAAGTACCTCTTCCTCCGGTATCATTGCCCAAGTGGAAAATCTCTTCGTTTGGACAGCCGGCAATAGTTCATTTTCGAATTTGTGATATACCAGGGCACCCCCCTTATCCTTTTCTGACTAACTCGTACGGGTCTAGGGCATAAGTGCTATGGGCCTTTTTAGAGGCAATACCAACCTCTACCTCTGGTATAATGGTCGATGTGGAGAATCTCTTAGTTTGGCCAGCCGGCAATAGTTCAGTTCGAATTCGTTGTATCCGGGATACCATATCCCCCCTTTGAACCCTCTACTGACAAACTCGTACGGGTCTAGGGTATAAGTGCTATGGGCCATTTTAAAGGCAATAAGTACCTCTTCCTCTGGTATCATTGCCCACGTGGAGAATCTCTTCGTTTGGCCAGCCGGCAATAGTTCATTTTCGAATTTGTGATATACCAGGGTACCCCCCTTATCCTTTTCTGAGTAACTCGTACGGGTCTAGGGCATAAGTGCTATGGGCCATTTTAGAGGCAATACCAACCTCTACCTCTGGTATAATGGCCGATGTGGAGAATCTCTTAGTTTGGCCAGCCGGCAATAGTTCAGTTCGAATTCGTTGTATCCGGGATACCATATCCCCCCTTTGAACCCTCTACTGACAAACTCGTACGGGTCTAGGGTATAAGTGCTCTGGGCCATTTTAAAGGCAATAAGTACCTCTTCCTCTGGTATCATTGCCCACGTGGAGAATCTCTTCGTTTGGCCAGCCGGCAATAGTTCATTTTCGAATTTGTGATATACCAGGGTACCCCCCTTATCCTTTTCTGACTTACTCGTACGGGTCTAGGGCATAAGTGCTATGGGCCATTTTAGAGGCAATACCAACCTCTACCTCTGGTATAATGGTCGATGTGGAGAATCTCTTAGTTTGGCCAGCCGGCAATAGTTCAGTTCGAATTTGTTGTATCCGGGACCCATATCCCCATTTGAACCCTTCACTGACAAACTCGTACGGGTCTAGGGTATAAGTGCTATGGGCCATTTTAAAGGCATTAAGTACCTCTTCCTCCGGTATCATTGCCCAAGTGGAAAATCTCTTCGTTTGGACAGCCGGCAATAGTTCATTTTCGAATTTGTGATATACCAGGGCACCCCCCTTATCCTTTTCTGACTAACTCGTACGGGTCTAGGGCATAAGTGCTATGGGCCTTTTTAGAGGCAATACCAACCTCTACCTCTGGTATAATGGTCGATGTGGAGAATCTCTTAGTTTGGCCAGCCGGCAATAGTTCAGTTCGAATTCGTTGTATCCGGGATACCATATCCCCCCTTTGAACCCTCTACTGACAAACTCGTACGGATCTAGGGTATAAGTGCTATGGGCCATTTTAAAGACAATAAGTACCTCTTCCTCTGGTATCATTGCCCACGTGAAAAATCTCTTCGTTTGGCCAGCCGGCAATAGTTCATTTTCGAATTTGTGATATACCAGGGTACCCCCCCTTATCCTTTTCTGACTAACTTTTACGGGTCTAGGGCATAAGGGCTATGGGCCATTTTAAAGACAAAACCATCCTCTACCTCTGGTATAATGGCCGATGTGGAGAATCTCTTAGTTTGGCCAGCCGGCAATAGTTCAGTTCGAATTCGTTGTATCCGGGATACCATATCCCCCCTTTGAACCCTCTACTGACAAACTCGTACGGGTCTAGGGTATAAGTGCTATAGGCCATTTTAAAGGCAAAAAGTACCTCTTCCTCTGGTATCATTGCCCACGTGGAAAATCTCTTCGTTTGGCCAGCCGGCAATAGTTCATTTTCGAATTTGTGATATACCAGGGTACCCCCCTTATCCTTTTCTGACTAACTCGTACGAGTCTAGGGCATAAGTGCTATGGGCCATTTTAGAGGCAATACCAACCTCTACCTCTGGTATAATGGCCGATGTGGAGAATCTCTTAGTTTGGCCAGCCGGCAATAGTTCAGTTCGAATTCGTTGTATCATGGATACCATATCCCCCCTTTGAACCCTCTACTGACAAACTCGTACGGGTCTAGGGTATAAGTGCTATGGGCCATTTTAAAGGCAATAAGTACCTCTTCCTCTGGTATCATTCCTCACGTGGAGAATCTCTTCGTTTGGCCAGCCGGCAATAGTTCATTTTCGAATTTGTGATATACCAGGGTACCCCCCTTATCCTTTTCTGACTAACTCGTACGGGTCTAGGGCATAAGTGCTATGGGCCATTTTAGAGGCAATACCAACCTCTACCTCTGGTATAATGGCCGATGTGGAGAATCTCTAAGTTTGGCTAGCCGGCAATAGTTCAGTTCGAATTCGTTGTATCCGGGATACCATATCCCCCCTTTGAACCCTCTACTGACAAACTCGTACGAGTCTAGGGTATAAGTGCTATGAGCCATTTTAAAGGCAATAAGTACCTCTTCCTCTGGTATCATTGCCCACGTGGAGAATCTCTTCGTTTGGCCAGCCGGCAATAGTTCATTTTCGAATTTGTGATATACCAGGGTACCCCCCTTATCCTTTTCTGACTAACTCGTACGGGTCTAGGGCATAAGTGCTATGGGCCATTTTAGAGGCAATACCAACCTCTACCTCTGGTATAATGGCCGATGTGGAGAATCTCTTAGTTTGGCCAGCCGGCAATAGTTCAGTTCGAATTCGTTGTATCCGGGATACCATATCCCCCCTTTGAACCCTCTACTGACAATTTCGTACGGGTCTAGGGTATAAGTGCTATAGGCCATTTTAAAGGCAATAAGTACCTCTTCCTCTGGTATCATTGCCCACGTGGAGAATCTCTTCGTTTGGCCAGCCGGCAATAGTTCATTTTCGAATTTGTGATATACCAGGGTACCCCCCTTATCCTTTTCTGACTAACTCGTACGGGTCTAGGGCATAAGTGCTATGGGCCATTTTAGAGGCAATACCAACCTCTACCTCTGGTATAATGGCCGATGTGGAGAATCTCTAAGTTTGGCTAGCCGGCAATAGTTCAGTTCGAATTCGTTGTATCCGGGATACCATATCCCCCCTTTGAACCCTCTACTGACAAACTCGTACGAGTCTAGGGTATAAGTGCTATGAGCCATTTTAAAGGCAATAAGTACCTCTTCCTCTGGTATCATTGCCCACGTGGAGAATCTCTTCGTTTGGCCAGCCGGCAATAGTTCATTTTCGAATTTGTGATATACCAGGGTACCCCCCTTATCCTTTTCTGACTAACTCGTACGGGTCTAGGGCATAAGTGCTATGGGCCATTTTAGAGGCAATACCAACCTCTACCTCTGGTATAATGGCCGATGTGGAGAATCTCTTAGTTTGGCCAGCCGGCAATAGTTCAGTTCGAATTCGTTGTATCCGGGATACCATATCCCCCCTTTGAACCCTCTACTGACAATTTCGTACGGGTCTAGGGTATAAGTGCTATGGGCCATTTTAAAGGCAATAAGTACCTCTTCCTCTGGTATCATTGCCCACGTGGAGAATCTCTTCGTTTGGCCAGCCGGCAATAGTTCATTTTCGAATTTGTGATATACCAGGGTACCCCCCTTATCCTTTTCTGACTAACTCGTACGGGTCTAGGGCATAAATGCTATGGGCCATTTTAGAGGCAATACCAACCTCTACCTCTGGTATAATGGCCGATGTGGAGAATCTCTAAGTTTGGCTAGCCGGCAATAGTTCAGTTCGAATTCGTTGTATCCGGGATACCATATCCCCCCTTTGAACCCTCTACTGACAAACTCGTACGAGTCTAGGGTATAAGTGCTATGAGCCATTTTAAAGGCAATAAGTACCTCTTCCTCTGGTATCATTGCCCACGTGGAGAATCTCTTCGTTTGGCCAGCCGGCAATAGTTAATTTTCGAATTTGTGATATACCAGGGTACCCCCCTTATCCTTTTCTGACTAACTCGTACGGGTCTAGGGCATAAGTGCTATGGGCCATTTTAGAGGCAATACCAACCTCTACCTCTGGTATAATGGCCGATGTGGAGAATCTCTTAGTTTGGCCAGCCGGCAATAGTTCAGTTCGAATTCGTTGTATCCGGGATACCATATCCCCCCTTTGAACCCTCTACTGACAATTTCGTACGGGTCTAGGGTATAAGTGCTATGGGCCATTTTAAAGGCAATAAGTACCTCTTCCTCTGGTATCATTGCCCACGTGGAGAATCTCTTCGTTTGGCCAGCCGGCAATAGTTCATTTTCGAATTTGTGATATACCAGGGTACCCCCCTTATCCTTTTCTGACTAACTCGTACGGGTCTAGGGCATAAGTGCTATGGGCCATTTTAGAGGCAATACCAACCTCTACCTCTGGTAATGTTGAGGTTAAAGACTCTTATTGATCTCCGTAATTTTGAAGAATTATGTCATTGAAATAGTAATTGACAGTTTCTATTTTTCTGTTTATTATATTCCTTCAATAAACTATGTTTCTTGTTTTTCTGATCTTTTTAATTGTGTGATACTATCGTATGAATTGTATATTTTAGTTTTAGAATTGGACTATATTTGTAGACAACGAACAGCTTATGGAATGCCCATATGACAATTAATTCCATTTAATTACCCTATATTTAATCATCTTGTTTTAATTACTATAGTTTAAATTGATTCAATAATAACAACATTTTAATGTTCATAATTGTTTTGTGTTGTGTGAGGCAATGCAATTAAACTTTTCATTTACTTTCATTTTAAATGACGCGGACCTTGCAGAAGACACCTATTGGCTTACTATTTCCTAATTACTTTATATTGCTATAAATAGCATAACCATATTGGATATTAACAGCAAAAGTTATTTTATTGTCACAATCTAATAACTACCCAAAACATTTCATCAAATGCGGTTTTGATCTCATGAATATTATTGACGGCTAGCCTCATGAATATTAACGCCGGCTAGATCCACACTAGTTAAATCTTTGCTTCTATTCTGGTAAAAGCGTCATATAAGACAAATCTCTATAAAAATCTAGCAATCGCAGTGCAAAGGGGACATCGTAATGAAGTGGAGAGTTAGCAAACGTGGAAGAAAGAAAATATTTACCTATAAAGAGAATTTTTTCAATGTATTTGGTAAAAAATGTTTTGAAATGGATAAATATATAAAAAAAAAAACACCGCTATATCATCTCACTAATTTTACACGGTTTCTCCTTATCATCAACGAGATTGTGATGATTTTTTCTTAGCAAGGTCACCATTGGTTATAGTCCGGCCGATTGGTGCAGATATAGAGCAGATGAGGAAAGAATGAAACTTTGCATAGAAGTTTTTGGTTATATACCCTTTGATTTCAGCTATGAAACTTTGCATAGTAGTTTTTGGTTATATACCCTTTGATTTCAGCTATGGACCCACTCTGAAAAATCCAATATGGCTGCCATTTTCAAGATGGCGGTAAAAAGGTATAAATATCAAGATTGTCCTAAAGGTATTCTATATAATTTCGGGGAAATTAAAGTAATAATTCTTTAAAAATGGACTTCATGTTCTTGAATTTGTTATCATTTAATTTTAAAATATAAAAAAAAAATGGTTATTTCTATAACACATACATTTTCAAATATGGCTGTATATACAAAAACAAATAGTGAAATTCAAAATGTGAATCAATATGTTACATGTTATTGTAATTGTTCTTTAAACGCTTTCAGTTTTAATGGTTAGAATGAAATAGGTTGAAACGAGTCGATTGAAATTTGATATAGGTCGGTTAAATGTGGTGGAGAAGAAGGTAACTCATCTGAACTTTGAGGCAGTGCCGAGGGCACCTTGTCTCGTGTCTCGTCAATGCCACGTCTTACGTCACTTATCTGTTTGTCTTTTTCATTTTTAGCCATGGCGTTGTCAGTTTATTTTCGATTTATGAGTTTGACTGTACCTCTGGTATCTTTCGTCCCTCTTTTATCGCGTTTTGATCTGCCGTATCCACTACATCGTCAAATTATTCTATGTAATTAATAGGTGTACCTTTCTTCAGGCGGATTAGACGATTGCCATCATTTAAAATGGTTAAGGGGCAACTATTTCCTTTTCATACTACGTGCGAAACCATTTCGCAACTATTCAGCGAGCATGGTCCTAAAATGCACTCCTGGTCAGCACTTTTATTAGTTTTAATGGTAACAGTCATTTTTGAGTTTGGCGGAACTGTGATAGTTCGTTTTATGCAAACTTGTTGAACTGAAATCTCGTTTCCACTGTTAACAAATGCAGCATTTATCACTTTATTGTTGATGGTAATTGTGGGAGTACTCAGGTTTATCACTGCGCTCAGTGTGTCCAAAATATCTAGCCTAAGTATAACATCGTCTGTTAACGGCTCTTTGCACACGTCCCATTGTATGTTTACTCTTTTAATGTCGAGAGTCGTTCTTTATAATCTTCCCAGTAACAAGCTGTAAACCCAAACCACATAGCGTTACGATCTCCAAATCTCCATTTTCTGCCGGAATCAATTTCTCATTTACTAATGTTATTATTGCAGCAGTGTCCACAATCATGCTCATATTCTGGTCATGTATAGTACCTCGTACTGCTAAGCTCTTTCAAATGGTTCGTCTGATGACAATATCGGACGAGGCCGTGGACCTCTGTTCGATTTTGTGATGAGGTGATGTTTCATGGCCAATAGACTTTGGAATCGTGCGTTGACCTACTGGCCCGACCCTTTGCTGTTTAAATACTCGATTGTTGGGGTTGCACTTTGATTTGCTCCGTATCTGGTGAAGGTGACCGTTGTCTGAAATAACCGGGATTTCTGGAGTTTGTCCATGGAGATGCTAACCGTTTAGGGTTAATCTTTAGGGACTATATGATCTCTAGCTTAGTGGGGGTGTTGCTGATCGATAGGCATTAAGCTTGAATGTATTTCTATCTGGCGATCTACTGCGATTGTATTGCTCAGGAGATCTTCCACGCGTATATTGATCAGGTTATCTACCATTGAATTGGAGATCTTCAATGATTATTTGATTAGAAGAACCGAGGTTATATTGATCGGCCAATCCACGGTTATGCTGATTAGTTGAAAGCATAACATCAGCTAGTTTTGTGACAATTTGGGTGAGGTTAATATGCACCTCATTGTCCAAAGGACTTCTCATATTTCCTTTATCGGTCAGTGATACTGCGCCATCAGCAAAGTAGACTTGTCGATGGTCATAATTGACACTTTTTGAACCATATATCGCCATCTGGTTTTTAACCGGATTTTTGTGACAAAAATGTCGGTTATTGATTTGGGGATGTACGGCCGGGCGGCCGGGCGGCCGGGCAGTCGGGCGGGCGGGCGGCAATCAAATGTTGTCCGTGCATTTACTCATGAACCGTTCAACCAAAGCTTTTAAAATTTTAATATGTTGTTACTGACAACTAAATGAAGGTCAAGTTCAATAATGGCGATTTTGACTTTTACCGTTCAGGAGTTATGGTTCTTGAAAGATTGAAAAATGGTTTTTCCAGTCGTGTCCGTGCATTTACGCATGAACTGTTCTACCAAAGCTTCCCAAATTTTAATATGTTGTTACTGATGATAAATTGGAGGTCAAGTTCAATAATGACGATTTTGACTTTTACCGTTCAGGAGTTATGGTTCTTGAAAGATTGAAAAATGGAGTTTCCAGTCGTGTCCGTGTATTTACACATGAACTGTTCTACCAAAGCTTCCCAAATTTTAATATGTTGTTACTGATGACAAAATGGAGGTCAAGTTTAATAATGACGATTTTGACTTTTACCGTTCAGGAGTTATGGTTCTTGAAAGATTGAAAAATGGTGTTTCCAGTCGTGTCCGTGCATTTTCTCATGAACCATTCAACCAAAGCTTTTGAAATTTTTATATGTTGTTACTGATGACAAAATAGAGGTCAAGTTCAATAATGACGATTTTGACTTTTACCGTTCAGGAGTTATGGTTCTTGAAAGATCGTAAAATGGCGTTTCCATTCACTTTATTGCATTTACTCATGAACCATTCAATCTAAGCTTTTCAAATTTTAATATGTTGATACTGATGACAAAATGGAGGTCAAATTTGATATTGACGATTTTCACTTTCACAATTCATCAATAATGGTTCTTGTGATATTGCCAGGACACAAATAAATGTTAATAAATCCGGTTTGCTGTCGTTGTGACAGCCTCTTGTCTATTGAGGGTTTCAATTGTGTTAACGCCTTGTTGAATGTTTCTGAGTTCCTCTCTATTACATGCCTTGAAGAATATTTGTCTGTACATCCTCGACGGAATGCTTCGGTTCCAATCTGGTTTTATCGTCTTTCTTGCTGAAGAGCTACTCGGAATGAATGTTTTTTGTAAGGCCTTGGAATCATCATCTGTGTTTACCTTGCGAGCGTACTAAAAGCCAACATCGGTCTGGCAATCTGTGGCCTACACACATTTTCCCTGTTTTCCCATTGTCATCTACCGGCAATTAGTTCAAATTGGTAAATGAACGCCACCCAAGTCAAAGATCCTTTTCAATTGAGATTTTGCATTTTTGGGAGCTGTGGGCTTCGGCTTCGGTCCCTTGCACCAAGATTTTCTTGCCATCGGGTATATTCTCTCTACACAGAGGAGTCTGATGAAGAAGAGGTGTTGCCACACTATTTTGGTTTCCTCTTACCTTTCCTGGATCGGTCAGTGGAGTTAGCTTGCTGTTATGGGAAGCCTGTTAGAGCTTCAGTAGCTGACGAGAATGTCATAATTGGAGTGATAAATGTGGGATTTGACATTGACTCGACGAAGATGATACCGTAAGTAGGCTTTGGAGAAACTTGATAGAATCCACTTGCAGCTAATTGTTTCTGTAATGGTGTGCTGATATGAACCAAATATTATTGACTCATAGTAGATGGTTAGTGTGCGAGGAAGACACATAAGCCTTTTGCTGGTATACTTGATTAGTACTAGAAGTTTATATTATGTTCTTAAATGGAGATTGTTGTTGAATAATTTGAACTGTCTCATGCAGGGCCAAAGGCCCTGACATAGGACTTTTGTCTTAAGGCGGAGACACCTTCAACAGAGTTTGCGCGGTTGATGGTTCATGCGAAGTACAATTGGGGAAATACCCAAGGCATGGATTGTGTTGTGTACTTTTGGTAAACTTGTGTTTTACTGGCTAAGGTCAAATTTTGGCTTAAATGATGTGTCCATTGCAGGAATTTTAACTTCTTTATTTCAAATGTCCAGTAATTCATTCACAACAGATGCCAGTTGTTGGAAGGTACCCTGCTGATCAAATGAATTTTAAATTGAACTGTGTCTCCTTCCTCAGTTGTTGTCAGCTTGTCTATTCGTCTCACCACAACATTGAATATCTTATTGGTCTGACCACCAATTCTGCCAAGCAATTAGTACTAGCCTTGTGGTCTATCCTGTCTTCAGACTGCTGAAGTTGCTGAGATATTTCTCTCATCTGTTCATTATTAATATTCATTGCTTCTTTCTGTATAGTTTGTAACGTAATGAGACCAACACATATTTTATCAATTCACGCTTCGCTCTGTTTTATATTGCGGTAAATCTCAGCTGGTTTTTTTAGCATTATATTTTCTATCTGCTAAAAATTCTTAGTACAATTGTTTAATAGTCATTTCTGAGCTGCCCTCTATAAAAGCGTCTCCAGCTGTTGGTTTCTCCATATCCCCAAGTGATTCAGTTTCTGCTACAATGTTCTTGTCCTTGTTGTCCTCAATTCCTGCCATTTCACTGATGTGTGTTTAAATGATTCTCAATTCACAGTTTAATATCTCAAATGGCAAAATATTGCGACCCAAGAAATAAGATAAGCACTGAACAATATCTTAAGGCAGATAAATCCCAAATCACAGCTTATATGTGTGACCCAATACAACAAATAGTGTAGCTTTTAATGAAAGCTACAACTTTGTGTATGAAATGACAAGCAAGGCAAAATCAAAAAGGACAGAACTGGGACAGATATTGAATGACACTATACATCAATAAAATGCTTATATTCAGGTCAATTCTCAATAATGAATATTTGCTTATTTTTCAACGCGGCCATTTTGAAAATAGCCACCATTTTGTATTTCATAGATAGATCAAAACAAAATCTTGAGAAGTACAAAAGTATTTCAAATATGTTGATTTTTGTGCTTCCAGCATCAAATCCACTGTGGTTTGTGCAATACTGGAAAATATTTTAGAACGGACGGCAGCCATCTTGAAATAAGCCGCCATATTGAATTTTGAGGGTGGTCCATAGCTAATATTGCTCAGTACACAAAAATGTACCATCATCCAAAAATTGGTGCTTTCCTCATTATTTGAGCAATATTTTCACCGATCGGCCGGACTATTAACTTCGGCACGAAAACAATAAAGTTGCCAAAGATTTATAATCAACAATCACTGAATACATTTTTTTGTTGTCGTTAATACTAAAGGGTTTCTTAATAAGTGTAAAAAAGGTGCTTAAAAGACTTCTCGGGCCTATTCGAAGTTTCTGTCAGAAGTACCGTATATTTTGTTATTTTAATCTTTACAAAGAGTTAATTAAATTGGTCGTAAAAAATAGGGGGCCCGGACCATTTAAGCTCAACATATTACTTTTTATTATTACTTCTAATTTCTTATTAAATTATATACCCTGCAAAGATTTAAAAAAAAAGAAGGTATATAAAACTTATGTATTTTCATCAAGGGAGCTGCTGCATTTTGGTATAATCTTCTTCCAAATGGAGATATAGACCCACGATTAGAGCACGGAGGATGCCCAGTGTTACTTGGATCTAAATGGAGTATGTATGATAGAAGGCATTTTTATTCTATAAATATAGTTCACGACTAGTATAGTGTAACATTTAATAACTAATGCACGGTTTCGTTCCCATGCACAAATACTTATCCCTGTTCGCTACCGTGTACTAGTAATTCATTGTGTTCACTCCCGTGTCGTGTATTTTGCTGTGTTCGCTCTAGTGTCCAATAACTACGCTCTGTTCGCTCCCGTGTCGTGTATTTCGCGGTGTTCGCTCTAGTGCACAATTACTACGCTCTGTTCGCTTCCGTGTATGATAACTTCAAGTGTGTTCGCCACCCGTGTTCAAGTACTATACTGTGTATGCTCCCGTGTGCATGTTTTTCTTCACTATGTTTGCTCTCGTGTACATGTTTTTCTTCACTATGTTTGCTCTCGTGTACATGTTTTTCTTCACTATGTTTGCTCCTGTGTGCATGTTTTTTTTTTCACTATGTTTACTCCCGTGTACATGTGTTTCTTCACTATGTTTGCTCCCGTGTACCTGTTTTTCTTCCCTATGTTTGCTCCCGTGTACATGTTTTTCTTCACTATGTTTGCTCCTGTGTGCATGTTTTTTTTCACTATGTTTGCTCTCGTGTACATGTTTTTTCACTATGTTTACTCCCGTGTACATGTGTTTCTTCACTATGTTTGCTCCCGTGTACATGTTTTTCTTCACTATGTTTGCTTTCGTGTACATGTTTTTCTTCACTATGTTTGCTCCCGTGTACATGTTTTTTCTTCACTATGTTTGCTCTCGTGTACATGTTTTTCTTCACTATGTTTGCTCCCGTGTACATGTTTTTCCTCACTGTGTTTGCTCCCGTGTACATGTACTTATGATAACTGTATTCTCTGCTGTGTACATGTACTTCACTGTATTCTCTCTCGTGTACATGTAAATCACTGTTTTTCTACTGTGTCCATGTTCTTTACTGTGTTTGCTACTTTATATATGTACATCACTATATTCGCTCCCATGTTGATGTACTTTACTATATTCGCTCATTTGAACATGTTCCTCACTGTATTTGCTACCGTGTATATGTACTTTACTGTTTTCACTCCCGTGTACATGTTCTATACTATGTTCGCTTTCGTGTACATGTTCTATACTATGTTCGCTCCCGTGTACATGTTCTATACTATATTCGCTCCCGTGTACATGTACTATACTATATTCGCTCCCGTGTACATGTTCTATACTATGTTCGCTCCCGTGTAATGTTCTATACTATGTTCGCTCCCGTGTACATGTTCTATACTATGTTCGCTCCCGTGTACATGTTCTATACTATGTTCACTCCCGTGTACATGTTCTATACTATGTTCGCTCCCGTGTACATGTTCTATACTATGTTCGCTCCCGTGTACAAGTACTTCACTGTGTTCGCTCCCGTATACATTTAATTCACTGTCTGTGCTCTTCTGTTTTAAATGTTTTAACTCAAGAACTTTATTTTTAATTTCAGTTAGTAATAAATGGATTCGCGAGGAAGGCCAGATGTTCAGACGTCCTTGCAGGTTACAATACAATGCGACTATATAACTGTTCAAGTATTAAATAATTATAATGATTATTACTTTCATTTGAATCTGTTTTTGGTTTTTAATTCCACGTACAAATAAAATTAGCTTTTGACTATAAGTTTTGAAGCATACTTTTAATCCTTCAGGATGAATTTTGTATTGAATGACATAAAAAACCGCATACTGTCAAATTTATCCAATATAAGTTTGCATTTTATTGTTTTAAGGTTCCACAGGGGCAGAATAAACATAAGATAAATATAACTAATTTGCTTATAAAAAAAGAAGATGTGGTATGATTGCCAATGAGACAACTATCCACAAAAGACCAAAATGACACAGACTAATTATGTTGATAGTAAAACAAAAGCTTAAACATAAGAATTAGCATGAAACTTAAAATTTAGTCGTACATGATGATGGTATATTAAGTAAAGCGCTTCGGTTTCACAAGATCTATAAAGTGTTACATATTTCTGTTACGGCCAGAAATCGCCTTTAAATTGTAGCCAACAAAAGACACAAATCAATAATAAAATTTAACAATATTTAATATACAAAAGTTTACAAGAAGTATTACACAAATATTACTGTCAACTTAACTGTCAAAATATGAGTCCAATCTTTTATCTGTATCTGTATCCGGATATCTTTCGGAATCCAATCTGAATATTATGTTCACTACTACGGCCACAATCCAGTATGATGTTGTTTGTAGAATTAAAGTTTCAATCTAAATTGCTGTGAATACTAAAGTCTATCGATGTCTAAGTCTAAGTCCAAGAGTGGTCGTTTAACTTTAGTGTCTGTATATATATAGTTTTCATGGAAGATTCTAGAACAGTCTATAATGGAACATCCTAGAAAGTTACAACAGAAGTTTCTAGTAAAATGTAGAAGTTTATATAACCCATCTTTTATTAGGATCATTCTGGAAAGTTCCAATCATGCTGTAATTGTTCCAGAGATTTCTAAACTGCACAGTTCTAAGATTATTCTGTAAACAACTATCAGGCCACACAACACAAATCAGGCCACATAAATAAATACAATAATTACAATATCATAACACCTCCCCCCTTAAGAAGTTTTAGTGTAACAAAAACTTATCATGAACAAAAATACATAGTATATACAAAGTGTTTTAATAAGCTCTAGATAAAGCATCTGCTATTACATTATCCTTACCCTTGATATGTTTTACAATTACATCATATTCCTGTAACAATAAACTCCACCTAGTCAACCGCTGATTCTTGTTTCTCATTTTATGTATGAAGGTGAGAAGATTATGATCAGTACAAACAAGAATAGGATATACAGTGGGATTCAAATATACATCAAAATGTTGAAGTGCTGACAACATTGCAAAACACTCTTTTTCGATAGTTGAATAATTTTTCTGATGTTTATCTAATTTCTTTGAAAAATATGATATAGGTTTCTCAACATTATCATCTGTCTCTTGATATAAAACAGCTCCAATTCCTACATCGCTTGCATCGACGGCAAGTTTAAATTGTTTTTCAAAGTCTGGAGTAATCAGAACTGGACTATTAATTAAAAGTGATTTGCTATTTTCAAAAGCGTTTTGACAATTTTCACTCCAGATAAATTTAGAATCTTTTCGTAAAAGATGAGTCAATGGTTGAACCACAGTAGCAAAATTTGAACAAAATTTTCTGTAAAATCCAATCATGCCTAAATATCTCATAAGTTGTTTTCTATTTGTAGGAGGAGGAAATTTGGAAATAGCTTCCACTTTAGCCATAATAGGTTTCACTTGACCTTTGCCAACTATATGCCCTAAATAATCAACAGTGGCCTGACAAAATTCACTTTTACCAAGATTAACAGTCAAATTTGATTGTGACAATCTATCAAAAGTATCATACAAATGTGTTAAATGCTGTTCCCAGCTATCACTACATACAATTAGATCATCAATATAAGCATAACAACAGTTCAAATCTTTTATAAAATTATTGATCATTCTTTGAAATGTAGCTGGTGCACTTTTCATGCCAAATGGCATTACAGTATATTGAAATAAGTCATCTGGTGTAACAAAAGCTGATATTTCACGAGCTCTCTGTGTCAATGGAACTTGCCAATAACCTTTCAACAAATCAAATTTGCTCACAAATTTTGCTTGACCAATGTTGTCAATACAATCGTATATCCTTGGAATCGGATAGGAATCAGATTTTGAGACTGAATTTACTTTTCTGAAATCAGTCACGAAACGAAAGGTTTTATCTAGTTTTGGCACAAGGAGACAAGGAGGGCTCCATTCACTGTTACTCGGCTCAATAATATCATTGTCAAGCATATATTTAATTTCTTTTCTCATAGCTTCAAGTTTGAGTGGATTGAGCCGGTAAGGATGTTGCTTAATTGGAGAAGAATCTCCTACATCAACATCATGACAAACAGCAGTGGTTTTGTTTGGCACATCTGGAAAAAGATTTTTAAAAGAAAATACCAAAGTTTTTATTTCTTCTCTACGATCAAAAGACAGATGTGCAAGTTTTGAGTCTAAATTTTACAAAATTTCTGAATTTTTCAATCTTACCGTCTCTTCCATAGTTTTATAACTAAAAGGTGGTTCAATTACATCTAGTTTGTCATGATTGTTCTCAAATTTAACCATGCCTAAAGTGGCAACTGGTTTACTTTCACATTCATTAGCACGCTCAAAGTATGGTTTTAACATATTAATATGACACACTCTATTTTGTTTGCGCCGACCTGGAGTTTTTACAATATAATTCAAATCATTGATTTTACTCTCTATTGTATAAGGACCACAATATTTAGCTTGAAAAGGATGTCCAGGGACTGGCAAAAATACAAGTACCCTATCACCAGGCTCAAAAACTCTGTCCCTGGCATCTTTATCATACCATATGTTCATCTTGTTCTGTACATTTTTTAAGTTTTTCTGAGCAATTTGACAAGCAGTATACAATTTTTCTTTAAATCTAGATACATAGTCTAAAAAATTCAAGTCAGTATGTTCAGTAAGCCACTTTTCCTTAATCAATTTTAACGGTCCCCTTACAGTATGGCCAAATACCAACTCAAAGGGACTAAAACCAAGGGATTCTTGAACAGCCTCTCGGACTGCAAAAAGTAGAAAGTGAACTCCACCATCCCAGTCTCTGTGTCAAATTGAAGACAAAAAGTTCTTATCATGTTCTTCAATGTTTGATGAAAACGTTCTAAGGCACCTTGAGATTCTGGATGGTATGCACTTGATCTATACTGAGCAATCCCTAACTGGTACACGACTTGCTGAAATAAACCTGACATGAAATTTGATCCCTGGTCGGACTGTATAGACTTAGGAAGTCCTACTAATGTGAAAAATTTGATAAGTGCTTTGACAATAGTATGTGTCTTGATATTTCTTAGCGGTGTAGCCTCAGGAAAGCGAGTGGATGTACACATAATTGTCAATAAATACGCATTTCCAGTTTTGGTCTTTGGTAAAGGTCCAACGCAGTCAATTAGAACTCTGCTGAAAGGTTCGTCAAAGGCTGGAATAGGCAGAAGTGGTGCTGGTGGTATTTTCTGGTTAGGCTTACCAACAACCTGGCATATATGGCATGATTTGCAGTATTCTGCGACATCATTTCGAAGTCTGGGCCAGTAGAAATGCTGCAAGATCTTAAGGCAAGTCTTCCTTATACCTAAGTGTCCAGCCAAGGGGGTGTCATGGGCAAGACCAATAATGTCTTGCCTATAAACTTTAGGCACCACCACTTGGTATACCACTCTCCATTCCTCCTCTGGGGTAGCATCAGGAGGCCTCCACTTCCTCATTAAAATGCCGTCTTGATGGTAATAGCATTCGGCCACTTTGTCTGCTTCCTCCTGTGGTTGAGCCCGCTGGTTGAGCTGAAGAACCTCAGGGTCTTTATGTTGTTCTTCGAATAAATTCTTTCGGTCTAATGAATGGCTGTTTACGTTTGGCCATGGCATAATAACATTCTTGCTAACACTAGGTGGTCTTATTATGGCCTTTTCTGAGCTACCAGGACCTTCAATGTTGGCTAGGAAAGTGTCAGAAAGGTCCATGTAATCAAACTGGTTTTCTTACAAATCCTCATCTTGTTGTTTTCTAGCCATCGCTCTAGTGACAACACAAGCTGGATAGAATTCAGAATCATCTTCAGGTGATTTAACATCCACCACCGGTTCACTGGAAACAATTGGTTCAGCAACCACTTTGTTCCTAGCTAGATCATTTCCTAGCAATAACGTCACACCCTCAATGGGGGGATTAGGACGAACACTCACAATAACTGGTCCAGTTATCAAATCTGACTTCAGATAAATACGATGGAGAGGAACATCTATACAACCTAACTCTACACCTTGTAACAAAACGGAGGCACCAACAGAAGTCTTCTCGGACAAAGGCAACACACCTTCTAACAATAAAGACTGAGAAGCTCCAGTGTCCCGTAAAATCTTAATAGGCTGAAGAGTGGTAGCATCAACAATAGAAATAAACCCATCAGACATAAAGGGTTTATATTCCTCCATGTATTAAAAAGAAAACAAAAACTGGACTTAAAAGCCTGACTCGCATGACATTCCAACGTACTGGTAATATAAGGTGTCGTACAAGCACTGGACTTCGGCTTATTATCTCGTTCATTCTTCTTCTGGAGTCTAAAACAATCAGCCATCAGGTGACCATTTTTCTTACAATAAGCACAAATCAGTGACTTCTTCTCAAAAGTATCAAATTTTGGACTAGACATATTATAACTGGACTGACTCTTATTCTGTGCAACAGGCTTACTATCAGTACGCTCAGTGCTTTGATTTTTGTAATTTCCACTTGAAGTATTAACATTTTGACCCTTGAAACTTCTTTTATGTGAAAGGGTATAATTATCTGAATTTACAGCTGCATCATGTATTGTCCCAACAGTTTTGTCGTCTAAATGTGTTTTTAAGTCTAAATGAACAATTGTTTGAACTCTTCTAATAACATCAATTGTCTTAGGTTATCAAAATTGTTATCTGTTTTCTTGAAGTACGCCATTTATCAAATAGATGTTCTTTTTCCCGAGCAAATTCCACATAAGTTTGTGAATCAAACTTTTTATAAGATCTAAATTTCTGTCTATATGCTTCTGGTACTAGCTCATAAGCTTTCAAAACTTCCTGTTTCACCGTGTCATAATCGGAACTTTTTTCTGATGGAAGTGCGGAGTATATTTCAGCGGCCTTACCCTCAAAAACACTTTGTAGCATTGTAGTCCAATATGGCTTTGGCCAATTCAAATTATGAGCAATTTTCTCAAACTGTGGAAAATATTTATCGACTGTTTTTTCACAAAATCTGGGAACCAAACGTATATTTTTTGCTGCATCAAAATATTCTGATTTCGACTGGACTTTAGTGTTGCTTTCTTCTTTGACCATTTCAATTTTCAGTTTTTCCATCTGTAGTCTTTCTCTCATTTCAAGTTCCTTTAATTTTAATTCATCTTCTTTTATTTTCTCCCTCTCCTTCATTTCCAGTTCTTTTAATTTAAATTCATCTTCTTTTTCTTTCTTTTCCATTTCTAACCTTTCCTTCATTTCCAGTTCTGCTTGTTTTAATTTAAATTCATGTTCTAATTCAAGCTGTTTTAATTTAAAGGCATCTACATTTTCGACCTTAAGTTCAAGAGCCTCTTCACCTAAAATTTCAGCGTCAACTAATTTGTCTATAACCAAATTTTTTATAATTTGTTTTCTCATAGATACTTTAAAGTTTAATTTCATATGTTTAGCAAGCAACACTAATTCCTCTTTCTTTAAATTATCAAACCCCTCCAGGTCTGGCGTTTTCAAAAATTTACCGGCATCAAATGCCATTTTGTAGAATTTTGTTGGCTAGTTATAATAAAAATATTAAATAAATGCAGCGGGTCTAAACGTTTAAATAGGCACCGACATTCACCTTTCACTGAAACAATAGTGTAACATCACATAATAGAAAGATACAGTATAAAATATCAATTGAAATAAACTCAATCAAAAGACATATTCTAAAAAACAAACAAGTAAACTTACAATGAACGAATCTATGGCACAAAGTTAATACAAAATCAATAAAATAAGGAATGAGATGTAAATGGCTTTGAACTAGCTGTAAGTACTCTCAGATCTGAAATAAGTGTCTTTTTGCTTTTCGGATGTATAGAATAACCGTATCACAGATGATATCAGGTATGTTCTTTAACTACAATGTTCGTAACTACAATCCCATTCCCTTTTCATGAATGTGACCTATCGAATAATACTATTTAGCGAGTTTGTAATAACATGGACAAAACGACGGGTGCCACACGTGGAGCAGGATCTGTTTACCAAAGTTGCACCTGAGATCACCCCCAGTTTTTGGTAGGGTTCGTGTTGCTTAGCCTTTTGTTTTCTATGTTGTGTCATGTGTACTATTATTTGTCTGTTTATCTTTTTTTCATTTTTAGCCATGTCGTTGTCAGTTTGTTTTCGATCTATGAGATAGTTTGTTCTTATGTTGTACTGTTACGACACTGTACAGGGATGGGTAGAGTGCTTTCAAACATGTTTGCCCCCGACAGCCCTGCCACATTCTTTATGTGCCTGTCCCAAATCAAGAGCCTTAAACGATAGATATGTGCCTGTCCCAAATCAAGAGCCTGTACATATGTAGTTCAGGGTTTGTCTTTTGTTCATTTTTGGCATATTTGTTTTTAATAGACTGTTTGGTTATACATTAGGCCTTCAGTTTTCCGAATTAATTTGTTTTATATTTTAGTATCTGGTCCTTATATAGCCAACAATACGGTACTGGTATTTCTCATTGATGAAGGACTTACAATTGCCTTTAATTGCATACATCAACTTTGTTTGAATCTTTGTTGGGTAGTTGTCTCATTATTACACGTCTCCTTATTGTTATATTCATAACTAGTGTATAACACCCGTTAATGTTCTATAGTTCTGCTAGCGACGAAGTAGTATGAACAAGAACGTTATTGGTCAGATCATAGTAATTTAGTCACTTAAATAATGAGAAAAATATGTTCGTTTACATTTGATTCTGTCATTAAAATGTTGAAGAGCAGTCTTCCTTTTTGATTGATTTTCGAAGAGACTGATCATAATGTCATACAGCTTTATTTTTTTCAATTTGTCGTTATGAATATAAAAAACGATAGATATTTATTGACCATGCACGAATTTTCTCATTCAGGTTTCCTTCATGCTTCAATACCAGATCTTCCACGATCATTACACAATACTTAACCAATGCATGTTATTCTCTGCGATACAACGAAAGACGGCCATGTATTATATTTGAGTAACGCTATAATCAAGCTTTTTATTACATATATGCAGACATAATTTATAAGTTTGCCGTGTGAATTAACAACAGTTTAAATTATAACAAAAAGTATGTACCTTTTGCGCTTAACTTTTGACAAACTCCGCAGCATTCTTCAAACGACAATATCGACTTTATATTTGATGGACTTAATCCACGTCAACGGATACAACAAGTTATCAATCAGGTATGTACGACACACACAGATGGTACAGTCAAACAGCTAATAAAACACTAAATCGTCTTACAAAAAGTTCACTATTTAAATAATCCATCACATATTGTTAATTTGTCATACTTAACTGCCTTTACTTATTCGAATTGGTATAAATGCACATCACGACAAAACAGCTGAATCTTGAGGCCCTTTGGACAGAGGAATGATTTTTTTGTGGAATTTTTCATTCGTTTGTGGTTTATTATTTCATATTCTACAAGGCGAAATATTTACGTCTGTATATAAACTATCAATTTTGGCAAATGAAGAAGGGAAGTTACTCCGGGCATTTAAAAAATACATTGGGGCCCAAATCAGAGATCAGAGATCAATATCTTTAGAACTTCAAAGGTAGGGAATATTTTTTATCGTTTGCCGTTTTTTTAATTCAAATATACTTTCTTTGAATTTATTTTTTATTTTATTGACATTTTACATGTTGTTCATTGAATGCATTCATCATCATCATTTGTAAAACCTTTGTCAACTGTCTGTTGTTTATAGATTGCCCTGTCAATATAATATGTAACTATGACTTTAAATAAGTGTACAAGATACTCAAAGTGTATTTATTTATATAGGCCTATACTATAAGCAATTACCTTTATCACAGACTTTTTTTTAAGAATTTTAGAATATACATAATAGATTTGTAAGTCTCTTGAAGAATACAAGACCTTACAATGCATAAATGCCTTGACCAAGATTGGGTACACCGTTTAATGAAATATCTTAAACTGCGTTACTAATTTGGCCTCACTACTGTTTTGATTCGAGCAAATAAGTCTTAGGTAGAAAAAAAGCTGGCGTAAGGTGTAATTATCAAAAAGACTGGTTTCTTTGGTGATGATTTGTATATCCACCTCCGATAGAAGGGTGCATTATGTTTTTCTTTCTGTTTGACCGTCCGCTCGTTCGTCCCTTATAAGGTTTGGTCAGGGAAGTTTACCATGAAGTTGTTGTAGGAAAATCAACTTGAGCATATGGTACATATGCTCATTGTGTGATCTTTCAAGTGATATTCTAAATAAGGGCTTTTAGTGCAGGCCAGGATTTCCTATGACCACAATTTCTTGTTACATTTTTTTATTTTTTTTTTATTGGAATTTTCCTAGATACACTCGACGAAAATGCTAAGGACTACTTCTATTTGAAATAATGTTATAACTTTTTTACTAAAAGCAATGGTCAAAACTGCTATGACTAGCTATATCTGTCGAGAAACTTTGCTACAAATGTGTATCATGCCAACAATTTTCCAAACATTATCTCTTTTATTTTTCTCACAACTTGTCGTCCGTCGTCGTCGTCCGTAAACTTTTACAAAAACATTCTCTTCTGAGACTACTCGGCGAAATTTAACAAAATATAGATGCCCTATACGCTCGTTGTTTTTCATCCAGTTATTAAACACATACTAGCATCTCGATGTATCACCTGGTTTCCGAAATGTTTATATAGTTTTGTCAGTGTGATTGCAGGGCCAAATTTAGACATCAAATGTCAGAATTCTTTGCTATATTGTTTTTATTGATATTTCTTCATAGATCTTCATAGCTTTTTTCTTCAATATATTGTTGTGTGATAGTCAGTTTGCAGAGGCCACCGTAAAATTGCAGTACGTTTTTGCTCTACTGTGAATCGCTTCACTGTGACTTTGATCGAGATGGTGAACAGCAATACCAATGATGTTCCATTGCCTTTTGTGGTTTTTTTTCTGTGCCTGTAATGATTTTGAGCCATGGTTGGATACCCTATATATAAAAAAAGATAATTAAAGTTTTGTTCTCAACCGACCCTATAGCTATGGATATTAAATATTGGATGTGTACTGATTAACATTTAAGTCTTTGATGGGTGATTCTTTTCGTGAGTTGTTATTGGCTTTGAACTAACTGTCAGTAGCTGCGAGTACTCTCAAACCTGAACTTGAATGTTTGTTGTGGGGATGTATAAGTACCCATCCACATCCACTCTTTGTTTTAGTTAGATGATTATTTCTATTTGTATTCATCTGATGAGTTAAGCCTTTTTCGATGCTTTTGATAGTTTGTTCTTATGTTGCACTGTAACACCACTCCCCAGGGTTAGGGGAGGGCTGGCGCCTTCAAGAGTTTAACCCAGCCACATTCTGTAAGTGCCTGTCCTAAGTCAGGAGCCTGTAATTTTTTGGTTGTCGTTTGTTGCTGTGTATTTTTTTTTTCATTCATTATTTTGAACACAGATTAGGCGGTTAGCTTTCTCGTTTAAAATTGTTTGAAATGTATCATTTCGGGGCCTTTTATAGCTGACAACGCGGTGTAGTTTTTTTCATTGTAGAAGGCCACACAGTGACCTATAGTAGTAAATTTCCCCATGTCTTAAATTGGCCTTTGATATAATATGCTATTTTTCATAGAATTATGTGTTTTTGTTGTTGTTGTGACCTTTGCTGGATCATTAAATTAGACAAAAATACACTTATATCAGTGCCACTCGCAGGAAAAGTAAAATCACAAAAATACTGAACTCCGAGGAAAATTCAAAATGGAAAGTCCCTAATCAAATGGCAAAATCAAATGATAAAACACATCAAACGAATGGACAGCAACTAAGTCTTTAGCAATATTATTAATATTTAATGGTCATTGCTGATTAGTACTATAGTGAGGTCTATAGTTATACAGTTGTTGTTTAATAACTGCGCATTACATCTTATTGTGAAAATGTATTGCTATTGTGGAATATCGGTATTCAGTAGGATGGTATGACCTCTTTCATTTTAATTAACCTTTAAAAACAATATTTTAAAACTCAATGTAATAAACCTAATTGTAAGATGTCCAACGAACGAATGTGATCGTTGCGGATAGAAGGTTTCTGAAAAATATCTGCTGGCTCTCATATGTCTACACCGTACTTAAAATGCACTTCAAAAAAGAAAACTTAATATTGTTTTAGTCTAAACGTATAATGACATATTGTCCTTGTTATCATAAATTAAGCATAATTGGTTTGTGGGAAGTTCATTTAGTTGCAGACGTATTTTGCCTATAGAATGCAATCGGTAAAATAATTAACAGCCGTGTTAAATCGTGAATCACAGGTTACAATTAGGGACAGCATCAAAAGTTCAATGTAGGATAAAAAACTTAATTCACATAGTTTTTTCACTGACCCCCCCCCCCCCCCCCCTCTTAATTTAATTTGGGAAAAATTGATTTACCTATATGAATATAGGTAAAATCGATTTTGGATTAACAAAACTTGCAGCAATGATGAACCCCCACCCCTAAACTATTTGATTTAAGTTTTTTTTATCCTACATCGATCTTTTGATGTCGTCCCTTAAAATGACTGGTAACGTTCGAACATGTACGTGACGGTGACGATATTAGTGACAAGGAAATTTCAGAACATCATGCATAACTGACGAATTATGCATTTGTAATGGATGACAGATCATGTCTAACATTAAAGTCGTCTTTAACATGGAGAAAAAAATAACAAAAAAATAAATGTATATACAGGAAAAAACCCAGAAAAAATAACTGTTAGTTTGTTAAGTACATGTAGTTATTCTAGAAGTCACACCAAGTGTCGTCTCTTACAAAAACGTAGTAATGAAGGCCAGGTTGGTTGATAGATCGTTTGAAAGGCAAAAAAATAAAACATTGTTATGTAATGTATATCATCATTCATTGCTTTTAGAGTTATAAAACATTCTTGATGAGTTTGGCCAATCAATTTGCAGGAAGGTTAAATAAACTGGCGTGAATCTTTGTCTCTCCATAAAACAATTCAGTGTTTCCTATTCAGAAAGTACAAAATGTAACACACACTTATAGGAATACTCATTTTAGTGTTAATGACAAATCTTACTTAATATAAAACAAGAATGTGTCCTCAGTACACGAATGCCCCACTCGCACTATCATTTTCCATGTTCAGTGGACCGTGAAATTGGGGTAAAAACTCTAATTTGGCATTAAAATTAGAAAGATCATATCATAGGGGACATGTGTACTAAGTTTGAAGTCGATTGGACTTAAACTTCATCAAAAACTACCTTGACCAAAAACTTTAACCTGAAGCGGGACAGACGGACGGACAGACGGACGGACGAACGAACAGACGGACGGACGGACGCACAGACCAGAAAACATAATGCCCCTCTACTATCGTTGGTGGGGCATAAAAAATGGAATGATTGAAGCAATAACAAACAGCTTTACGTCAAAAATCGGGAGTAGCCGACATTCACTTGAGTTTTGTGAAATTTATGCGATTAAAATCAGTTTGTTCACTCAAATAGGAATAGACTAATTGATTTCCCGTTATAATATCTTTCAGGTACTGTTCTTGATCTTGAAAAATATACTTCTTACATTTATATTCAGTTACATCCCTAATGATATCATCCCTTTAGTGCTATTTTTCATTTTAGTCTTCTTTTTGCAAGTCAACAAATATTTCAACTGTGTTGGGTTAAACTTTAAACTCCATTTTCAAAACAAATTTATGTGCTATGTATTATGGAGTTTGTAGCTCATATTCCGTGTTTTCTTACAAAGCAATGTCACCGGTGAAAATAAGACACGCAGTTTGTTGAGAAGTGATTTCGAAACTGCTTTGTTTCCCTTTCACATATCATGTATAATTATAGTCATTTAAGTGAAAAAAATCAACATACCTTGAATGACATATAAGAAAGAACTGGTTTCCGGAACTTCGGATGTACCAAAACAGGTACTTCAGATCTGACAAACAGGCAAAATTTGATGCAGTTTTTCAAATTTTCAAATTTTCAAAATAAGTCAAAAAGTGTTCTACAATGATCAACAGTTATTCAGCTTTCATTTGATACCAAAAATACATACATATTCTACACATTTTGGAAGTGACACTTATGTGAGGAACTATTTTGTTAAATATGTACTACTTTCTGGTATGTGCTTTCTGGCAGGCCCCAAATTAGTTGTGTTACACCGATAGTTTCAATTGACATACACGCCATCTAAAAATAATCACATATAGATTCCAATTGGTTGCTATATGATGTGGCTGAGATACAGCAGCAGCAATTGGATTAAATAAAATAAATATTTTTATTAGACTATTAGACTATGCTCGTCTCAGGATAAGGCAACACATGCCGGAAAACTGACTATGTGTATTTTAGTTCCGATCAACTGTCATTAATTCATATTCGTTTTACTATGAATATATTGCACACTGAAATTCAATACTAAAATATCAATTATTAACACGACGTGTTTATTTGCTTTGGTAATCTGCAACAAGAATGGGTATATGATAACACATACTCTTAAAGTAAATCCATTTTATATTAATCAATAACTAAAAAAAACACTAGTCCAATACTAAAGCAACAACCACATGCACACATATAACTTTAAATTAGGATACAGCGAAGCAGTCCACAGCTTTTTTGAAAGCTCAAACTTGTAACTTTTAGATGCTAGCGTCAGTGATGAGTTTTGTTTTTGTTTTTTTTTTTTAAAGATGTAACGCATGTCTAGCGTTCACAATTACTGGTATCTGGATCATTTTCAAAAATACACGCAAATATATGTTATTTAGTCTTTTGAAGTCACAGACATGAAATAAATCAAAATAATACTTGTATTTGTTATATATGAATGTTTTGTGATACATTATATACTGGTTACAGTGTTTTGCAAAATACTAACTTTACCTGCATATGGGATATGCATTTACCAACTTATGCGGTATTCAAGAGCTTGCAACTGCTTCTCGGACCTTTTTAAACGTCACCCGTGTCTGAGTAGAAAGTTGATGAACCAGGGGTATGTCAAAGAACGTCGACTCTTCCTTTTTCTAAAAAAAATAATAATCAGAAGGTACCAAGACCTTGTTGATAAATATTTCGTATCAACTTCACAAGTGATACACAATGGGCTTGAAGTATAGATTCTGGGTTTATCATCTTTAATATTCTTTTATTTGTCTTTATGAATATGACTTTTTCTGTTTAGTCTGTTTATGGTGATATCATATTGTACTCACTCACTATGGTTATTTTTTGTGTGCCTTTTTGTGTTTCTTTGTTACATATTTGTTTGTTTACATAGTGATTACGATTATAACATAATATTGACTGCTGTATCCCTACTTTTGACATTTCTACCTATCATTACTGTGTTTTGTTCACACATCGTTGTCAATTTAATAGAATTTTATGCGACTGGCATACTAGTTAGAGTTTAAGCTAGCTATAAAACCCGGTTTAAACCACCGTTTTTCTACATAAGTAATGCCTGTACCAAGTCAGTAATATGACAGTTGTTATCCATTTGTTTGATGTGTTTGAGCTTTTGGTTTTGCCATTTTATAACGGGCTTTCCGTTCTGAATTTTCCTCGTAGTTTCATTTTTTAAACCAATAATGTACAAACAAAATATATTATGATTTTGACCTCGTTTTTTTTTTAGATTATTAAATGATCTAGAATCAGCTGTAACAGACAGCAGTCAAAATCAAAGATATGCAGAAAATCCAATAAATTCCTTTCATCTGCTTGGAAGATTTGTATACAAATGGCCCGTCGTTTACAGTAACATATTATGTACAGAATGTAGACTAGATGATGCTGCGCTATGTAAGTTTAAGTTGTAGTTTGTTACGAGATTTCAGTTATGTGACAGTTTATTGAAACATTTATTACAATATTGTTATATTTCCTATTGCAGCTTATTGTCTTTAGTTTAAAACATCAAAAGAAAACATATATCATTATACAATATGCGCACTTAGATTATGAAATGATAATTAGATAGAGCAGAGCTGATATACACTAATGCATGATGAAGTAACATTTAAAAATTTAACCATCAGCGGGATTGTCTGGAGAAACAAAATTAATATCCAAGTTTTAGGGGTTTTTTTCTAAAATTATTTTTCAAGTCGATGGTTTCTCCTCAAGTAACAAACATAAATCAAAAGTTTTTCAGCAGATTGATTTTGATAAATATCAGACACAATCCCGTATGTGACCTTTTCGGCAGGTGATCACAAGTTAAGCGGCTTAAACTTTCAATAAAAATAAAATAAAAAAACACAATACACCATTAATCGAGTAATTAAAATATGCTTGACTAAAGTATTATGTTAATACTACTACGAATATAAAACTAAGGAGATTTGATATGACTTCGAATTGTCAAACAACTTTAAAAAGAATGTTACCAATTTTAAGCAAAGCAACTGAACAATCGAGTACATTTTAGCAAGTTTTAACTATTTGTTTAAATTCAGTTATATATAACTTGCATGTTATTCCGGCACATTCTTCGATAATCAAGCATCATCATTGGCGGATCCAAGGGGGGGGGGGGGGGGTCCGGGGATTGGAACCCCCCCATTTTTGGGCCGCTCAATGCATTTGAATGGGGACATATAGTTGTAACCCCCCTTTTAAAATGGATTGATCCGCCCCTGCATCGTTACAACAATATTCTATATTTCTCGTATTTTACGACAAACTCGATTGGTCACTTTGGTATACAAATCTATATTATATATCCTCATATGCATGTTTTAAAAGTAACTATTGGTTTCTTTTACTCTTTACTGTCTGTTATAAGTATTTCATTTCATACAATGAAATTTAATACGTCAAGCTCAAAATATTATTTGAAGTTAACAGTTCCCTCTCCCAATTATAGAATCCATACTGCAGTTTGTAGCTCACCTGGTCCAAAGAGCCAGTGCGAGCTGTTGCTGTCCCTACACGTTTGTTGTCTGTCGTCCATCGTCGACGTTAAATACGAAACTTTTTTTTTATTTTTTAAATTTGTCAGATAAAGCTGTACTCTAATAAATTGTTAATAATTTTTGGTTAATATCTATAAAGTGAGCCATAGCTTTGGGCCGAGCATTGACGGGAGGGAGATATGCAACTTTTGTAGTTTGTCAAAGGCAGCTGTTGTTCGAAATTCCTTCAAATGAGTGAACCAAAACAAATCATATGCTAATATTTTTTTTTATATCTCGTAACTTTTAAAACAGTAATGGCAGTCTATGGAAGAAGCGTATCGATAAAAACTTTTCTTATATCACATAGCGATATTGTCTAATATCAATTGTAAATATGCAGACATTCCATGCGGAAAATGTTGTTTTCGGCAACGAAAAATTAAGAAAATACTAATTTTAAAACTTATTGTTCAAATATAAACAACAATTGAGTCTAGATATACATGCAGAAGTTATTTAGAAGCTTAAGTTTATGTCAGTGTAAAATTTGAAGTGCTGTGTTTTTCTTAAATACACAAATAAACAATGCGATACTTTTAAAATATCAATGCGATACTTTTAAAATATTATAGCGGTGTTTTTGTTATATCAATATTAGTACGATTAGTATTAATATTAGACTTTTGTACCAATATTTTGACAATTTTACCTATTATGTCTGTTTTGTTCACGCATCGTTGTAAATATGACAGAATTTGATGAGACTGTCATACACGTGAGAGGTGAAGTGCTATAAAACCAGGTTCAATCCACCATTTTCAAAATTTGAAAATGCCAGTACCGAGTCAGAAATATGACAGTTGTTATCCATTAGTTTGATGTGTTTTATCATTTGATTATACCATTTGATAAGGGACTTTCTGATTTGAATTTTCCTCGGAGTTCAGTATTTTTTTAAATTTTACTTCTAATACCCTAGTCCCACTAGGCCACGATCGCACTACGATCTGTGAGAAAAATGCAAATTTTGATGATCGTAGTGCGATCGTGTAGATCGCAGTAAGGTCGTATCACGGTCGTGGTGAGGTCTTCAAGATCGCGAAGAGCGTGGCCAACTTTGAACATGTTCAAAACAATCGTGGTGCGGTCGTGGCGAAATCAGGTCGTAGTAGAAGCGTAGTGAGAGCGCACTAAGATCGTAGTAAGATCGCAAAGGTCGCTGTACAATCGTAGCGAGAGCGTAGCGAAAGCGTGATTCTATTCGGAGAGACTGCGCTACGATCGCACAGCGACGTTATAACGACCTCACTACGACCATCACGTTCTCACTGCGACCCAACTACGCTTCCACTACGACTATACCACGTTGTTCACGACCATAGTACGATTCTAGCACGCCCTTTCCGTCCTCATCACGCTCTTCTTACGACCTGACTACGTTCACACTACGACCATCATTCTCATTGTCATTTTCACATAAAATATATAAAAAATGCTCCCTAGATTTTGTTTGTTTGAATGTAATTATCCATTTGCTCTAACGGTTCAACCATGCTTCTCGTTTTTATATAGATTAGACCGTTGGTTTTTCCGTTTAAATGGTTTAACACTAGTAATATTTTGGGTCCTTTATAACGTGCTGATTGATGTGAGCCAAGGCTCCGTGTTGAAGGCCGTACCGTGGCCTATAATGGTTTACTTTTATAAATTGTTACTTGGATGGAGAGTTGTCTCATTGGCACTCATACCACATCTTCCTATATATATTGATACATCTATGTCATCTCTGCTATCGTTCACTAAAATATCGTCATTGAGCTTCATGGACCAGCAGTAGGTTGTAATTTAGGTTGGATTGGTCGGTCCGACATCTCTGCTTGATCAGGATTCGTTACTTTGCTGCCTCTACATCAACTCCTACCACCATGCCCACGTGTTCTGGTAGATTTTGGTGGCATGACTGTATTGTTTCCGAGAAATCTACGATTTAATCAGAAATAGAAGGAATTGAACTGTATTGATATGGAACACGATGTTGACGTTATTGCTGAGAACGTAGTAAGATCGCGCTTTGAACGTAGTATAATCGTGGTAAGAACGTGTAATAATCGCAGTAAGATCGTGTTGCAATCGGATAACTCGTGGTATGGTCGTAGTGAGAACGTGAAGAGCGTAGAAAGATCTTGTTAAGCGTAGTGAGGTCGCAGAATAAGCGCGGTGAGGACGTGGTATAATCGTAGCGGGATCTTTGTAGAAGCGTAGAGAGGACGTAGTAGCATCGTGAAAGCAACAAAAATTTACATTTTCATGCCGCTCATACCGCGACCTCACCACGATCTAAATTTATTTTAGATCGCGGTGAGCGTGGTGCGATCGTGGTCTAGTGGGACTGGGGCTTTAGTAGTATTGTATGTAAATAAGCAGTTTTAAGACCATTGCTTAAATTCAAATTGTTTTTGGTAACATCTTACAAATTTCTCAATTTGTTTTGGAAGCAAATCTAATCAAATAAGAGTTTAATAAACAATGCCGTAATCAAACAATCAAATAGCTAAGTATCAAAATGATTGACCTGTACTTTAGAATCTCCTTTTTTTTTTTTTTTAGATTAGACCGTTGGTTTTCCTGTTTGAATGGTTTAACACTAGCAATGTTCTTGTTCCTATATAGCGTGGTGTTCGCTGTGAGCCAAGGCTCCGTGTTTAAGGACCTACTTTGATCTATAATGGTTTACTTTAAACAAATTATTACTTTGATGGAAAGTTGTCTCATTCGAACTCATGCACCATCTTCTTATATCTATAAATCTTTAAAATTTCCCCTTATAAATAACTGCTTTCCAGTCCTCCAACTAAACAATCTAAATTTATGAATATAGAAAAGATATTTAGATATAGGAAGATGTGGTGTGAGTGCCAATGAGACAACTCTCCATCCAAATAACAATTTAAAAAAAAGTAAACCATGATTATAGGTCAATGTACGGCCTTCAACACAAAGACTTGGCTCACACCGAACAACAAGCTATAAAGGGCCCCCAAATTATTAGTGTAAAACCATTCAAACGGGAAAACCAACGGTCTAATCTATATAAAAAAACGAGAAACGAGAAACACGTATATATTACTTAAACAAACGACAACTACTGTAATCAGATTCCTGACTTTGGACAGGTGCAAACATTTGCAGCGGGATTAAACGTTTTAATGGATCCAAACCTTCTCCCTTTTTCTGAAACAATAGCATAACATCACAACATAGAAAACACACGATAAAATATCAATTGGCAGACTTAACTCATCAAAAAACGTAAATTAATACACAATGAACGAATGAACGAATATACACATTTCTAACGTCAAAAGACATTTACATCTTATTTTTTTGTGTTCTAAACATTTTTTTATTGTTATTTTGCACTAAGAAAAGTTCGCGTATTTATACGATCGGTTGCCCTACTAGCCAAAAACGAAAGTCAAATCTCTGTGGCAACAATACACCGGAATACCCTCACGGTCATCGCGATGTAAAAGAGCGTCCACGCGGCGAGCTGATTATGTTCATAGAGATATCGATTTACCAACGGGGAAAAGTCTTTGATATCCAAAAAGAACTGTCTTCCTTCTCAATATCTTTTGCTATGTTAATAATAAATATATTTTCTGTTTGACAAGATTTTTGATTTTCGTTGTATCTAAAGTTGTCCAGTTTTTATAGACTGAGGCTACTCAGTTGGTATCTTCAAAGAGCGGGACATCAGCATTTGTACATTTTAATTTGTTTGGATTATTGATTTTACCATTTGAATATTCATTGTAATTTGGAGCTGTATTGGATTGGATTGTTTGAATGAATGTTTCTTTTAAGTAATGATATTTTTTGTCTATTTCGATATTACTAAGGTGGGTAGACTATAGCAGTGTGACCAGTAAATTAGAATCTAATAGGTCGGTAGACGTATTTGCAACCGCTTTTAAATTCCGCCATTGCATCATCACTTCAAATAGAATTATAAAAAAGAAGATGTGGTAAGATTGCCAATGAGACAGCTGTCCACAAGAGACCAAAATAACGCAGACATTAACAATTATAGGTCGCTGTACGGCCTTCAACAATGAGCAAATCCCATACCGCATAGTCAGCTATAAAAGGCCCCGATAAGACAATGTAAAACAATTCAAACGAGAAAATAACGGCCTTATTATATAAAAGAAAAATGAACGAAAAACAAATATGTAACACATAACCAAACGACAACCACTGAATTACACATACATAAATAATGTGGCGGGGTTAAACATGTTAGTTAGTTGGTTAAACCATGTGATTGAAAACAATAGACTGAACAGGTTGTTAACACTTTCAACTATCAATAGGGTCAAGCAACATTTTCGGAATGATAAGTTCATGTAAGCGTTAATTGTGTTACAGTTACGAAATTTTAGTGATGTTGATCCTAAAACATTGAACTGGTCATGATCTAAGTTTGTGAATTATGTTTGCAGTTTTCTGGACATGCATTGTGACGTGTCATCGTATTAATTCTATATTAGAAAACTATAGCAGTTGTATTAGAAAAGTATCGCGTTCATAAATTTTTGATATTAAAAAATCATCGCTATGATATAAGACAAATATCGCATTGATATTTTAAAATATAGCAGTATCGTTGACTTATAGGTGATTTTGGCGTAGCAAACAATTGAATTCATCTCAATTGCATTCCACTGAATTTGCTACATGATATTTATAGAATGTGTACATCTTCAAATGATAAATCGTGCATTTATGTTTCATTTATTCAATAATTCAATTTTCTCGTTTAAATACACCTTGCTTGTTATTACATAAAATAACTCATGAAAATTATACACCAGACGTATGTCATGTTAAATGTCACCCTGTTTTAAGAAAAGAGTCATTACTTTATACCGAGAAATCTGCCTTTCTTCGTACAAATGCTAACATTCGTCTGAAATTTCCCACAATGCAACTCGTTGATATAAGACAATATCGCTCGTTGATATAAGAAAAGCTTTTATCGAATCGCTTCTTCCATAGACTGAATGGGATAAAGGTAAATTTCCGGGTTAAGTTTATTTCATGGACAAGTTCATTACACACGTATCAATCATGTCGAGAAAAGGCTTTACATTTTTTTTATCTTGAACCGTACCGTACGTTCTGAAATGGATAAGTATTTTTCTCATACTGTCTGATCATCAAATATATACAATAGAATGTAACTACAGATGTGATTTCCTTTTTTTTTTTTTTTTTAGACTTCCTTATATTCATAACGTGTCGTATGGCAATTAAATACAATAACGGTCGTTTAACATGTTTGAGATTACAGCATTCGATATACTACTTATAAAAAAGAAGATTGGGTATGATTGCCAATGAGACAACTATCCACAAAAGACCAAAAATGACACAGACATTAACAACTATAGGTCACCGTACGGCCTTCAACAATGAGCAAAGCCCATACTGCATAGTCAGTTATATACTTTATTGAAAAGCACATTACCCCCATATGGACCAATGGCTTAAAACATTATACATAATATAGTTTACATATATAAAACAATAAAAATAAACAATGCAGTCACAATATATAAATCATTCGATAAAGATAATCTGAGTTTCTGAGCTGATAGCTTTATGTGATAGCTACATCTCTTGAAATTAATGTTCAAAACAAAAGCTGTACGGTTAAAGTTATAATCAAGTGGATGACACTTCAGGACTTAAACGGCAAAAATAAAAAAAAAACTCAAACTAAATGTGTGTCTTTTTTTAACAGTATTATTAAAATAATTTACCTTTCCAAAAGTTTCATTTTGAGCTTGTGCCCTTCAGATGTTATATTTCTGCTTTTGAATATTGTTCCCTTTGTTTTCAGAAAGTTCTCCAGCTGTTAAAGTTGATTGCAGATTTAACTCTTTATAATTAACTTCGATGTTCCAAACATCAAGTAAATATGTCAAACATAATGATTTCGTGATATAAAACAAACAAAACAGTGCTCCTTTTCTAAGTTCTTATAAATAACCTGTTAATATTCAAAATATTAAAAATACAAATTTGTACTTATTCTAATATTGAAAAAGCACCAGTGCATTAGTAGCAGTGTATGGTACCGTGAGAATGTCGTAACAACCAACCTTTTATTATTACTCCACCAACAACTTCGATATTTTTTTTTGTTGGCAACGAAAAAATAAAAATAAAACAAACTAGCAAATTTTGTAAATGAATGAATGAATGAATGCCATGAAACATCAATTCTATACTTGGGACACCATTGCTATAAATTAATGAGATAAAATTGAGTTGGGGCAGCATTGCTATATATTAATAAGATAAAATTGAGAATGGAAATTGGGAATGTGTCAAAGAGACAACAACCCGACCAAAGAGCAGATAAAAGCCGAATAGTTATAAAAGGTACCAGGATCATAATTTAGTACGGCAGACGCGCGTTTCGTCTACATAAGACTCATCAGTGACACTCATATCGAAATATTTGTAACACGTACAAAGTTGAAGAGCATTGAGGATCCAAAATTCCAAAAAAGTTGTGCCAAATACGGCTAAGGTAATCTATGCCCGGAATAAGAAAATTCTTAGTTTTTCGAAAAGTTCAAAGTTTTGTAAACAGGAAATTTATAAAAATGACCATATTATTATATTCATGTCAACACCGAAATGTTGATTACTGGGCTTGTGATACCCTCGGGGACGAAACGTCCACCCACAGTGGCATCGACCCAGTGGTTTAAATAGTTAACAAAGGTACCAGGATTATAATTTAGTACGCCAGACGTCTGTTTCGTCTACATAAGATTCATCAATAACGCTCATATCGAAATATTACCGGCTTTCCGTTCTGAATTTTCCTCGTACATTATTTTAGTTTCATTTTTTAACCAATAATGTACAAATTTTACACAGCAATAACCTCTAGAAAAAATGTGTTTAATCCTTATAATTCTTCAGCCAAACATACGCGATTATTAATTTACATAATTTGTTTGATGGCTGCTATATTTGCCATCAAAAGCACAATGGCATGTCGTAACTAAGGAGTATGCCGCCATCTTAACTTTCTAAAAACCATAAATGTCCGATAAATGTATCAGAATCTAAAATAAAATATAGCACCGACCTCAAAAACTTCATTTTAATTAAATATTATCCGAATTTGAAGCTTACACGTAACGAAATAGTCTTTCCCTTGAAAATTTCCACCCGTATGACGCCGTGTTATGCCAAGACGTAAATTCGGCAAATCCTTCGTGAAATTTCGCGGATTTTTATTTCATTTTCGAAGCTTAAGTGCATTTGTTTTATTTCTTTTTTTGTTAAATATGCATTAGAATAGAAACAACTGTTATGCAATTGTTTTATAATCGCAATTTGCTGAAAATCCCAGTATCCTTGCAAGAATGTGTATCGCACATGAATAGATTACGAAAGTAGTTTCGGAAACATGGTTTATCGAAGTGTAAACCAAGAGAAAAATTCGAATCGACCAATCCAATTCAAGTATTTATAGATATGCAACTGATATAAGAATTATAATATAATATGATACCACCAATGCGTCTTCAATGCAGCGAGAAAATCCCGCACCCGGAGACGTGCTTCATCTGGTCCCTGAACACAAATGTATACTAGTTCAGTGATAATGGACGTCATACTAAACTTCAAAATATAAAAAAAACAAGAATGTGTCCAAAGTACACGGATGCCCCACTCGCACTATCCTTTTCCATGTTTCATGGACCGTGAAATTGGGTAATTATCTAATTTGGCATTAAAATTAGAAAGATCATATCATAAGCAACAAGTGTACTAAGTTTCAAGTTGATTGGACTTCAGCTTCATCAAAAACTACCTTGACAAAAAACTTTAACCTGAAACTCCCACTTTCATTTTCTATGTTCAGTGGACCGTGAAATTGGGTCAAAAGACTAATTTGGTTTAAAAATTAGAAAGATCATCTCATAAGCAACAAGTGTGCTAAGTTTCAAGTTGATTGGACTTCAGCTTCATCAAAAACTACTTTGACCAAAAACTTTAACCTGGACGGACGAACGGACCCACAGACGGACGGATGGACGGACGAACGGAGCCACAGACCAGAAAACATAATGCCCCTCTACTATCGTAGGTGGGGCATAAAAAACAACTAAAATTAAAAATCATACAAGACTTACAAAGGCCAGAGGCTCCTGACTTGGGACAGGCGCAAAAATGCGACGGGGTTAAACAAGAATTTTGATATATAAACCCTCCCTGTATACCTCTAGCCAATGTAAAAAAAAGAAACACACATCAATACGCACAGTAATACCCAGTTTTAAAAAGTCAGAGTCCGATGTCAGAATAGGTAACAAAAGAAACTAAACAAAATGACAATGATACTAAATTAACAAAGAACTACTAGCAGTTACTAACATGCCAGCTCCAGACCTCAATTAAACTACTGATTGAAAGATTATGTCTTCATCATATAAATCTCAAGTACATTCCCTCCCGTTAAGGGTTTAGTGTTATACCATCATAAAATATATTAGAATAATTTAATTTTGGATATAACGCGTCTTCTGATTGGCTGACGTTATTTTGTTATGAGCCCATAGACATAATTTAGTCATGTGACCGTGACGTCATCAACGTTTTTTCATGATTTTCTACGGTTTAAAATGGAATTTAGAATTAAATTATAGGAAATGACTGTAATATTTTTTCTGTCTATTCGAAATAACATAAAAAATGTGGTTCACACTGTTAAATAACCCGCTACGCGCGTTATTCAGTGTGCACCAGATTTTTTATGTTATTTCTTCATAGACAGAAAAAATATTACAGTCATTCCTTAAATAACATAACCCTTATCATGACAACAACTGGTTATGGAATAAATGTGTTTATTTCCGATGCAAAGATCATAAAAGTGAATCAATATTAAAGCGAAAATATGCAATCTTTAATGACCTGACAACAGTATCGTAACTACATCTCTTTTTATTAGTCTGTTTAACTTAGATATAGTAAGATATGTATTGATGTTATCGATATCAAACAAACTTAAAATACGGAATATAAACTTAAAACCCTAATATCAAATAAATCCCCAATCGATAGATAATTTTCATTCTACACGGAAGATAGACCTGCACCGCCTTCCCACGGCCGACACTCGGCTAACCGAGAGATTGGTCAATTAATCTATATTAAGTATGCGGCTATATGGGCGATTGGTCTGTTAATCAGGTTGGTTATACTTCTGTTAACAGTAAAACGCTTAATTTAATGTTAAACTCTATTGTGTATACAAATTTTTGGCATGTTATAAAAACCAAATTAAACAAAGAAAAGTGTCTGACAAAATGATATCTATCATAGAACATTTTGCACTTGTAAAAACATTTCTTAGTCTGCGCAGTTTTCAGTAAAACTAAAAGGCGTCGCGCAAGTATGTAGCATTTATGCTTATACACATAGCAATTATAAATAAAAGGCGAAACAAACAAATGTAGATATAATTTAAAGAGCAAAAAATAGTACTGAGGTTCTAAAAAATAAATTGACATTAGTAAATATTTCATAATTGTAAAAAAAAAACGTGAATAATACCACGTTTTAGTGAAAATTATGGGAATAAAGTCTGTTAATGGGTTGGACATTTGAAATTGTGTCAGTGTGAAGAGTTAGTTAGCCACGACAAAAATTTTGCTACCTTTATATTTTCCCCTTGAAAAATTTAAGAATGAGATGTTCCTGAGTAAACAAAAATGACAATACGGTGCCACAGTATCCAAGAAACAGCATTTTTATTTTGACTTTCTTTGCATTTTATTGAAAGGTGTGTCACTTCATAACTGTCTAAATCAGTTCTAGGTAGAACTGTCCAAATCAGTTCTAACCGTAGAACTGTCAGCAGAACTGACTAAATCAGTCAGGACTGTAGAACAGTTCTAAATGACGTCACTGCAGTAAGGGCACTTTAGAATTTAGAAGAAATAAATCACTTCCATTTACTTTTCTATAGCAGATTTTCTATATTTTTTACTGATCAAACGTTACATGTACAAATATCGAAGTGCATAGAAGGTTATCCAACTCATCGGAGAAATATTTTTATAAGATTGCATAGGAAACATCATTGTTTACGTTTCTTCGTTCCCCGTTTTTAACAGTCTCTTTATAAATATAACTCTGCATTTAATTCATGGAATTTTAATCGTAATTTACCTTGTTTGCCTTGATTTTTGCTTTGACAAATGTTCAAACGAAAATTGTACAGTGGATGAATTATGGGATATTAATGAAAAAAAGTGTTGTATTATAACATAAAAAAACTATATACATTTGCACCATCTCGTCAATTTAGCCAGACTTATCCATAACGATTATAAATGATATCAGGGAGTCTGGAACTCAGAAAAATATACTCATCTGAACATGAATGAAACATTTGCCCCTGGACGTTCGGCTACAAACAAAATCATGCATTTTTCTTTGCCTTCATCAAATTAAATTAACAGTATACTATTCCAAGAAGAGAACTTCCCATACATGTACTTTTTATTTTGAAATAAAGTATATGAATCAGTCATGTGAGTGTTGGATGATGCTGTAAAATATTTTTGTTTAAAAAAAAAAACCATTACAAACCTGAGACTACTATACGTATACTACTATATAGTAGTCTCAGCACAAACTAACGGACTTAAAAAGTCACTTTAGTGACGGTTCATTATTATGGATACAGAGAGGAAATAACGGCACGCTAAATTTTTAGATATGGCATAAATACACCTTATCGCTATTTGTCTGCCATTACTGGATATCACACAGGTTCCCGTAAAAAATTGGCGTCATAAAACAAAATATCTGACGCCACAATGGAAAAGTGATAGTTGTATGCTTCAAAAGTTCAAGAGGCCGGGTCAGCCAGGATTAGCAATAAGGTGTATTGTGTTCCAAAGTTGGTGTCATTTTTATCATAGTTACGATCCGTCCTGACATAGAAATATTATTGGTTTACAATGACTGAGGCCATATATATTTACATGATAAGTGTAAATAAGTTCAGTTTTGGTTGATGTGGTCAAATAATTTTGTTAAAACGACTCGGTCTGATACATGTATATCGAAACTACTGAAATTTGTTTACAATTCAATATTTTGAATAAAAAGAGGACTTGCAGAAAATTGCTGGTACTCTAAATTGATGTGGATTTTTTTTTGTAGCCTATGTGTTACAATATTGCTGTCATTTGAATTATACAATCCATCGTGATATGTAACTATAAGTGATTTACTATGCGGCTATATATATATTAAGATTTACATTATAAAGTGTAAATATGGTCAGTTTTGGTTGATGCTGACACATATGGTCAGTTTTAGTTGATGCTGTCAAATAAAAAAGAAGATGTGGTATGATTGCCAATGAGACAACTCTCCACACAAGACCAAAATGACACATACATTAACAACTATAGGTCACCGTACGGCCTTCAACAATGAGCAAAGCCCATACCGCATAGTAAGCTATAAATATGGTCAGTTTACATGGTTTTGGGTGATGCGGACAAATAATTTTGTTATATCCATGAGTCAGTCTGAGATATCAAAACTACTGAAATTAGTTTACGATTCAAAATTTTGATTAAAAAGAGGACATGCTGGCACTCTAAACTGAAGCGAGCATAATTTTGTTTTCCAATATTGCTTTCATTTATATAAAACAATCCATCCTGCTATAAAAATATAAGCTCGTGCAATATACAATTCTACTCGGAACAATATTCCCCAATATTCATGCAATATCCCTATAATATAGACCATTTGTATTATCATGATTATACACTCCATCCTTACATAAAAGTATTACAGATTTACTATGCGACTATAAGAATTACATAAAAAAGAGCAAATATGGTCAGTTTTGGTTGATGTGGTCAAATATGGTCAGTTTTGGTTGATGCTGTCAAATATGGTCAGTTTTGATTGATGCAGACAAATAATTTTGTTACATGAGTCAGTCTGAGGTATGAAAACTACTGATATTTGTTTCTGATTCGATATTTTGAATAGAAATAGGAAATGCTGGCACACTCAATTGATGCGAAAAAAATTTGGGGTCATTGATTTCCAATATTGCAGTTATTTATATACTTCAGTCCCTCTCGACCTAAAATTATAGCTGAATTGCTGTGCAGCTATATTGATTTACATAATAAAAAGCAAATAAGGTAAGTTTTGGTTGATGCAGTCAAAAGATTTTATTACACGACTCAGTCTGAAGTATAAAAACTACTGATATTTGTTTATGATTCAATATTTAGGATCAAGGTGAGGGGTCCAGGGGTTGGAACCCCACTTTTTTTTTTAACATCAATGCATTTGAATGGGAGCATATAGTTGGCCCCCCCCCCCCAGCCTTTTAGAAATGGCTGGATCTGCCCCTGCATGCTGGCACTATTAAATTGATGCGAGCAAAATTGCTGTAACTTGTATATTACAGTCCCTCTAGACCTAATAAAATTAAAACTGAAGTACTGTACAGCTATATAGATTTGCAGAAAGAAAAAGCAAATAATGGCAGTTTAGATTGATGCATACAAAAGATTTTTGTTAAACAGGTCGTCCGAGATATGAAAACTACTCGTAAACTGATATTATATTGGTTAATGATGTTCGATAATTTTGTTATGTGATAACGAGCCAACCTGACTCCCGGAATAACAAATGTAAAACAATTCAAATAATAATGCCCCCCCTAATACTAACGGACTAATTTATGTACAAAAAAATGAAAGAAAAACAAATAATTTATGTGACACATCAACAAAAAAAAATCACTGAAATACATGCTCCTGACTTGGAACAGGCACATACATGCAGAATATGGCGTGATTAACAGGTAAAACATGTTCTCTTTCCGATTATAAATCTGAAATAAAACCGGCAAAATAGCAAAACTCTATATAATTTAAATCACTTTTTTTTATCCTAGCCTTTATATTAAGACAAAGAGTTCTTAAAACTTATAAATCAACTCTAGCCGTAGAATTTATAAATCAATTTTAGCCGTAGAATTTATAAATCAATTTTAGCCGTAGAACTTATAAATCAATTCTGGCCGTCGAATTTTTAAAAATCAATTCTAGCCGTAGAATTAGAAATCAATTCTAACCGTAGAACTGTTCTAGAAGTATATTTGGTCAGTTCTAGCTAGTCGAACTGCCTAAAACTGTTCTAGGGTAGAACTGTCCTAATCTAGAACTGACTAAAAGGTGTCAGGCTGACAGTTCTACGTACTGTTCTGGAACAGTTCTCCTGACAGATTTAATGAGAGGTTAGAAGTGATCTCCACTGTAGCTGATTTGAATGAAAACAATCATTGCGGTTCCATGAGAAAAACATACAGAAAATTGAAATTGGCGAGTTGATGAAAAAAAACATAACCTTTAAAAGCACGAGCAAATATTAAAATGACGACCGATCCTTCTTCTGTTTAAAGTCGTATTAAAGATAATAAATAAATAATAGTACACCTCATCGTTTATCCAGTAACCATTATAAGAATGATTTTTGGCGGGTCGAAAAGTCTCCAAGTAGTAAATCTTTATCATCGACCTTATTATTCCTATTTCAGAGGACATATTTTCAATAACTGAACCTTCTACGCACATGTGCATTTTGTCAAACTTGTTAAGCTAAAATGCAACTTTCCATGTTTAGCATTTTAATGATTTTTATGCGGTCTTGCAAATCAATAATGTATGAACGATGTATGTTGACTTATTATTGGGGAATTTACGCAAGCTGACTTTAAGTACATCTCCGAGAAGCCAACAATTTCTAGAATTAAACTTTTTTTCTAATTCTGATTTTTGGGTTTATATGACTGAAAAAATAATTGGTGTTAAAAAAAATTATGTGGTGGTACACTTTTTTTTATGATACGGCCCTTTGAAAGTAACCAATTTTGATGATTTTCCAATTTTCATCAATTTTTACATATTTTGGGACTATTATCATAATCAAACTTTTTGTCATACTTTCAATAAAGATGACGGGGACCAATTTGAAAAAAATGAGTTCAAAAAAAACTATAGTTAGGTGTTAATATAAGAAAATTTTATCATAGTTTGATGCTTTTTTTGTGTCAAATTTACCATGTTATCAATTTTGTAAATTTGTGATTTTTCTCCGTTTTAAGTACAAATTGCATATTTTTTCAACTTCTATGTTATAAATGATTGGAAAAACACATATCTAAAAAATTTGAAAAGTAAAAAGGGATGTGGTGTGTACAAGTTCTGGTAAAATCATTTTTTTGTATCCCTCACCCCATTTTCTCGAAATTTTGGCTAAAAAGACTGACTTGATTGGTAATAAAATTTGAAATAGTTATCAAAGTACCAGGATTATAATTTAGTACGCCAGACGCGCGTTTCGTCTACATAAGACTCATCAGTGACGCTCAAATCGAAATATTGATAAAGCCAAACATGTACAAAGTTGAAGAGCATTGAGGATCCGAAATTCCAAAAAGTTGCGCCAAATACGGCTAAGGTAATCTATGCCTGGAATAAGATTGATTACTCAAAAACTACTCATTGGAAATACCCAATTTTTTCACAGAGTAAAATTTGATTATAACTTCTTTTTAAATTCATTGATATTTTCTACTTGTATCACATATTTTAGAAATAATTCAAAAACGAGATTTCAAGAATACATGCTTAATAACGAAGGATTATTTTACATTCAATTATCCTTACCATTTGAAATCTAGTAAATTGTGCTTTATTACAGCTAATATTGCAAAATCGTTGCTGATGGCTCTTGAATGTCTTTGGCCTAAACACAAATAATGTGTACTGAATTTACAAAGTTGATAAAAAGAACCTATTATATATATAAAGAAATCCAACTGTCTGACACTGATGTACTAAATTTTCCTGCTGAAAATATCTTTTATTCTAAAATTAGAAATACGGTTATAGTAAATCAGATTCATATAAGAACACTGGATTTGTTAAGTGCATAATATTAATAACTGTACTTAATTACAGTTCATCAACTGCGTATTCCGACAATAAATGTCTCTTCAGTGATGATCTAGTCCAAAATATTGAAACCAAAATTCATTCAATAGTTTATTTAATAGGTCCCCTTTGAGGAATTTGAACTCTTGAAATCACATGTTCATTGTCAGTTACTTTTAAATAAACGATTAAACAAACATAACCTTGGGTAAGGAGTGCTTTCATTTTGGTTAATTATAATTTAATGAGCTGGTGAGATTAAATGAGATTGGAAAGTGCATGTGTAAAAGGGGGACGAAAGATAAAGGGACAGTCAAACTCATAAATCTAAAACAAACTGACAACGCCATGGCTAAAAATGAAAAAGACAAACAAAAAACAGCACATATGACACAACATAAAAAACTAAAGGATAAACAACACGAACCCTTCAAAAACCAAGGGGTGATCTCAGGTGCTCCGGAAGGGTAACATGTGGCACCCGTCGTGTTGCTTATGTGATAACAAATCTGGTAAATAGTCTAATTCGGTAGGTCACATTCATGAAAGGGAAGGGGATTGTAGTTACGACGTAAGGAACATATCCGATATCATTTGTGAAACGGTTATTCCATAACGGTCAACCAACTCGTGATGGCGTCCGTAAAATTTACGAAGGGATGATTTCAACTTCACCATTGGAACTCTTGATTGAATAGCTTCCTTGTGAGCAGCAACCCTCTATCAAGAAAATCATGATAGGAAATGCAAGCACGGGAATATCGTATCAATTGGGAGATATATACCCCGTATGCATGTGCTGCTGGAATGTTGCTACTTAGAAATGGAAAGTTCAAAATTGGAAAGCTGAAATCATCTCTTTTGTCGTAAAGTTTTGTTTTCAACCGACCCTTATTGTCAATTTCTAGATGTTAGTCAAGATATGAGGCCGACTTAACTGTATCTGTGGTATCCTTTATCTCTAGCTCGATGGGATAGATGCCTTCCACACAGTCACCAAATTTTGAATTATTTAGTGAAAGAACATCATCTATATAGCGGAAAGTAGAGTTAAAGGATATTGCTAACTTCTTATCTTTCTTCCTAAGAAGTTCCTGAATGAAGTCAGCCTCATAATAATAAAGAAACAAGTCGGCAAGTAGAGGGGCACAGTTTGTTCCCATTGGAATGCCGACAGTCTGTTGAAAAACACGTCCTCCGAACGTAACAAATATGTTGTCAATCAAGAAATCAAGCATCTTGATCATATCAGTTTCAGAGAATTTTTTGTTTGAATCAGAGTGGTCCTTTACAAAGTAGGATTTATCCCTCCCTAAGACAAGATACTTGTTTTTTACGTTGGCCATTCTTTTTTATAAAGCAAAGCAATACCAACTCTTTCAATTTGTCTCTTAGTTTGGAATGTGGAATACTAGTGTAAAGAGTAGAAAAGTCAGATGTTTTAATACTGTTACAAGATGAAAGAGAGTTAGATTGTATGTTCTATAAAAGATCTTTGGAATTTTTAAGTATCCACATCTGATTCACGCCTCCTCTAGAATAGGCAGTTTCACAATAACTTTGAAGCCCGTCTTTGATTGCTGATAAAATAGATGTTAATAATTTAGAAAGAGGATTCGAGGAGCACTTGGAAGACCCAGCAATATACCGTTGTTTGTAAGGACACATATGTAGTTTAGGTATCCAATACAGTGATGGAAGATCCAGTTCTTCATCTTTGGTTGAAATTCCAAAGGAACACAGAACTATGATAATCCAGGATTTCCTCTTTGGTAAGTGTCGTGAGGGTATATGTTGAGTTTCCAAGTGAATTGTCAATACCTAATTCGTTTATCAAGCAGTTAATGTAATGAGTTTTACACACAAAAACGATGTTGTTTGCGGCTTTATCTACGGGGACAACAACATATTTATCATTGAGGTATGATAGGTGTTTTGCAACATTTGGGTCTTTAAAGATTGATGTAGCATGGGCATTGATAGACCCATTCAGTTTCTTAATTCTGATTTTTATCAACGACCTCACTGCCTTAATCCATTCGGAAAGAGTTTCTACGTCTTCCTTCTCACGCTTAGCCCATTGCCTGGCATAATCCTCAACTGAATCCATCAAAATTTTAAAGTTGTATTTCCAATTGATGGATTTAGGCTCACGATATTTCGGACCTTTCGATAACACATTTCGTAGAGAAGTGTCATTAACAATGTTGTCTAACTTGAGGTCACCAGTAATAACGTGGTCAGCAGGATTATATGTGAATTGGGAACTAGCACAAATGCAATCAGGAGGCTTAGACTTGAAGTCATCAATATCGAGATCCTGCAAAACGTGTTTATAATTGAAAATTTTAGTTGCAATAGGTTTGGTATAGGTTATTCGAAATGATTGGTACCGACTGGTCTTTGAAATAAGGAGGTATTTTCGATTGAACTAATTTATGATGAAGGATATTGCCTAAGTTGACGCCATCGATACCTTTGTTGGCAAAGGAAAGATCTTTTCTCTTTTTCATCTTTGCCAATGCGGACTGGCTTGAAAAGTTTGTGACTTGGAATATCCGAAATTGTAGCTGTAATTTTGTATAGGTTTGAATGAGGGTTTGTAACAGTGGATTCCAACTCTGCCTTGTTCATCACTACAACGGCAACAACCGGACTACATCGAAGAAGGAAATCGTCAACTCTCAAACGCTAAATTTTATAAAGAACTAGCATGTGATCCAACCAAAGAAATCAGCAAAAAAATTAATGACGTCCTCTCAGAAATGAATAAAGATAAACAAATTGATGACGATACGTACGATTATCTACGCCAAGACGAAACGTGCACAGCCGGTCGATTTTACTTACTTCCAAAACTCCACAAAGAAGGGATCCCAGGGAGACCTATAGTATCAGCTAATGGCCATCCCACCGAAAAAATTTCAGAATTTGTTGATTACCACCTCAGACCACATGTTAAACAACTACCATCTCATATTCAAGATACGACTGACTATTTGAAGAAAATGAATTCCTTAAGTCCTTTACCTAACAACACAATTTTGGTTTCAATGGATGTGTGTTCTTTATACACAAACATTCCAAAAGATGAAGGAATTGCCGCGTGTGAAAAAGTATGGAATACTCGAAAGGATAAACATCCCCAAACTGACTGTCTAGTTCAATTGCTCAAGCTAGTGCTTGAAAATAACAACTTTATTTTCAACGACAAGCACTTTTTACAGATTGACGGAACTAGTATGGGAACAAAAATGGCACCTTCTTTTGCCAACATTTTTATGGGGGATCTCGAAGAACGCATCCTTTTAAGTGTGCCATACAAACCCTTGTCATGGTTCCGTTTTATTGATGATATTGACATGAAATGGAACGATACTGCAGAACATTTGCAAGATTTCTTAGATCATTGTAATCAGTTCCATCACTCAATTAAATTTACATCTGAATTTTCAAGCGAGAAAATCGCTTTTCTCGACACCACCACATTTGTAAAAAACGGGATCATGACAACTGATCTCCACACAAAGAAAACTGATAAACACCAGTTCCTTTCTCCAAAAAGTTGTCACCCGAAACACTGCTCCAGGAGTATACCTTACAGTCAAGCCATCAGACTAAAGCGAATTTGCTCCTCGGAATCCAAACTTAACTATCGTTTGGGACAACTAAAAACACAGCTGAAATCAAGAGGATATAAAACCAAAAACATCACAGACGCTTTTGATAAAGCCCAAGAAAAAGATCGAGCTAGCCTCATGGAATACAAAGATAAGACGACCCGTGCAGATAGAATTCCGTTTGTTGTAACCTTCCATCCCGATTTGACAAATATTTCATCTACTATCCGAAAGCACTGGCGTCTTGTCGAAAATGACTCTTCCTTAAAAGAAATTTTTCCATCACCTCCTGTTATTGCCTATCGCAGACCCAAAAATCTCAAAGACATACTTGTGACATCAAAAGTAAAGAAACAAGAAACTTCTAAATTTGGGTGTTACAAACAATGCGGTAGAAGCAATTGTAAGTGCTGTAAAGCCGCCAACACTGACCACTCTTTTAGCAGCACAGTAACAAAGCAGCGATACAACATCTATGTTACATCTACTTGCAAAACGGAAAATAGTATTTATATTCTTACTTGTGGAACTTGCAAGCTGCAGTATGTTGGTGAAACAGAAACTACATTCAACATCAGACTTAACAATCACCGGTCGTTCTATACAAAAGGAAGAAACTGTCCAATTACGAGACACCTCTTAAGAACAGGACATACTTTTGATAATATCACCTTTCAAATAATTGAGGTAAATCAAAATTGGGACTCCGAAAGGAGAAAACAGAGAGAAAGGTTCTGGATGCATCAGCTACGTACTCTTGAACCTGATGGACTTAATGAGAGGGATGAAAAACAATTCTACCCAAAACCAAAGGAATAAATCGTGAATTTCATTCTATTTAACTAAAACAACTATTCGTTTAGATTTAAAAATTATTATGTACAATAAACGGCAAAAATATCTTGTATATACCCCATCAATCAATATTTTAAACTTTTACACAAAAACGTCAAGCTACAAAGATATTTTTTTGTCGTGCATCCGATTTCACCTAGATAGATGCACACGCCCGATGAAGCTAATTTGTTTAGCGAAATATTGCGTGAATAATATATAAAATATAACAACTAATTTTATAACACTCATTAGTGTGTTAAAGTTACATTCTTAGACACTTATATATATATATATATATATATATATATATATATATATATATATATATATATATATAATGTCCGGTTTGTTTTAAAACTAACTTCAAACGTAAAATATCGTACAGATTACTTTAAACAAAATCAAATCTAATAAATGAAGGCGGCGATTAATTTTCTTTACCATAACACATGAATATAATAGAAAAGACGTCAACCAATTTGACAAAATCCGATGAGAATTACAAATATAACATCAAACTAAATACATGAATTTGGGATAGACAAGTACCGTAACACGTCTTATAGTAATGCGAATTCACACTCAGCAAAACAGTCACAATCGGGAATAAGTCCAGTTCGGTAATTTTAATTTTAATAAACTATGAACAACAAACTTATATTTTGGGTAAAACATATTTCCGTTCTCTGTTTATACTGTATACCGTACAATAAAATTATTTTCATTTACCTGTTTACATTATTCTATTTTGCGGTATTTTGTTCAATTTTGTTTTTTTTTTTAAATTGTAACATGTAACATATAACCCCTGCATTCCTATCATTATTTTTCCATATTATTTTTCAAAAGAGATATTAATATGTAATTTGTCTAAATGAGAACCCAACAATGTAAGATCTCTTAATTTCGGAAGCAATTGTTTGTTCTTTTCTGGCCGGGATTCGAACTCTTGTTACGAAGATATCGTGGCACCAAATCGCCTTGCACTATGACCAGGAAGCTAATTGTTGTCTTACAAACATACAATATTAATAAAGTCTAGAGGTGCCTGACTTATAACAGACCCAAAAATACAGCGGCTTTTAACGCGTTTTGTTAGATTGCAACACATTACCTCTAGTAAATGTTAATTGAACATATACACATCAATATTCACAGTTAAAAAAAGTCCTATGTAAGAAAAGGAAACATATGAATCTAATCAGAATGTTAAGGATGAGATTCACAAATGACCAGCAATTACTTACATTCTAACTTAAGACCTCAATTAAAATGATCGACATATGTATATCAAACGAAATTTAGTTCCAACAAAAATTTTATTTTTCAGATTTAAATACAACATATCAAATAGTTAATATGAACATCGTTCACTGGCCAGGGGAATACGATGTGAAGGCATCAGCACAAGCCTTATTACGCCTCCGAACTTTTTATTATTTTAACATTGACAAAGCTATTAATGGTGTTCTTTTTGATGACCATTGTCAACCGCTAAATCCATCACAAGTACTGAAGATTATAAGAATCGCCATAGACAATAATTTGCTAAACGAGGCGAGGCTATGGTGTGAAGCTCTACTGCGCAGGCTCCCGTTTACTTCATATCAAGACGAAAATATCAATGAATTGGCTATCCATAGATTTTTGGCCGCTATATACAATCAGGTTAGAATTTCATATGTTAACAATCCAGTTTTTAAAAGAATTTTTGCAACAGATACGCATTGACTTATTATGATTTGTAAAATAACTTTTAAAAAAGTGAGGGCCACACATTAAATAAAAATCGTACAAAGTTGACTGGTAACTTAAAGCTATCTTGTGACTTTGTGATATTTATTAACAGATAAGTTGATATCAAACACATTCAAGGATTTATATTAAGAAATTTGAAAGATTTTAAGTATCATTTGTTAATTTGAATATATAATTTTAACCCGCTGATGCAAATTAGCAAGCCGTTCTTATCTATGATACACGTAGCTATATATTCTTACTCTCATAAATCTATATCGCACTTGAACAAAGGGAACTTTTTTCATCGGAATTATAACAAATGAGGAACAAAGCAAAAATTCAGATACAATATTTTGTTAGAAATTCTTTATCAGAAGCCTATGAGATATTCAACAAAGAAACTCTGAATTTTATTTAATGTCTGTAACGTGACGGTACCCAAATTGCACCTATTTTGACAGTTTTTCGTCTACGTTTTTTTCTGATAAAGACAAAAATGTCCATTCTGTGTTTATTTTGTAGCCGTATCCTTCTTTATTATAAAGGTACACCAATTTGATTTTTATTCCATATGGAATCATAGAAAAATTGGTCTAAACTGACCTCCAAACCATCAATGATTCTGAACTGAGGAGTACCCAAATTGCATCCATGCTTAAATTCACATCGTCAAAAGTCTAATAACAGAGCTTTTGTTTAATTTCTTCAAATATTTTGAACAATTGGATATTAGTCCATGCTTACTCTTCATTATTTTTTATATGGATACTTGTAACATATTGCATTTGCTCATTTTAAAAAGATGACGTTTTGATGACGTCGCATGGCGACGTTTCAGTACATTTTGCTTTTTCAGTAAATACTTCATCTGTTGATAAATATTGTGAACGTTTTGTGCATATCTAAATAGTTTTACATATGTTGAAAGATGTGCTTAGTATCAAATCATAAAAATACAAATTGTTTAGTCTCTATGAAATCTTGTAAGATTTTCGCTGCTAGTTTTGCTAAATAGGTGCAATTTGGATACTCGGTGCAATTTGGGTACCGTTACGTTACATAAATAACAAACACTACAAATGATATCGACATAAAAGAAAAGGTGTTAATTTGCATAAGAATTCAACTTTTAACATATACTGTATATAGAACGATATGATTTCGGCTCATAATTCTAACATAATGAATGAAAAGTAATCAATAAAAGTATATGCAATAATTTTCAGTTTATATTGTAGGCTGGTATGCATAAAAAAGCAGCAGACATTTTGTTACAACTAACACAGTCTGGTAAGACTATGAATATTTGCAATAAAATACAAAACTTTATGTAATTTGAAAAGTAAATATGATAATATACTAGTAATAGTGAATAGAACTGGGAGTACTAATATTCAAAATACGCGTAGCAATGAAAAGCATATATAATAGTACGAGTATATAATAAAAAGAACTGATAATGATGATACTATACTATAGTTATACCAAAAGAGATGATAGAAGTACCCTTTAGGTGAAACGGTAGTATTTATATTCCGGAATTTAGGATGCTCTTTTGTATACTGAACACTGTGATAGGACAAAAACATCTACTGAACATACTTTTCCAGCTGATGGATTAATCAGGTGCAGAAATAATATTTCATACAGCTTTAATCAATTTTCAATTTTGTATTCACTTTATGATAAAATACCTAAAAGCTACGATGGTCTTATGTCTATAAAGAAAGAAGACAAAATAAACGATCATTGACTCATAATGAAAGCTAAACCTGTCGAGGTGACGAACTGTCCTGCAAAGTTACCTTATCTACAAGGCCATCATTGATTAGGATCAAGAAGACTGGTTTCCGAGAATAGTATACCATTTACCTGTTAAAAAGTACCTGACAAAGAACCAGTTAAAAAATATCGATTGCAAGTAAACATGTTGAAGAAAACAATTTTACATTTGAATAAACAGAATGCAGAAACATGTCAATATTTGTTTTCTTGGTTTTTGTTTATAATTACTTTGTTCATTAAAAGTTGGATTAAATTTATTTTCTGCTGAATAATTGTACTTGTCCCAACGGACAAGCTTGATACAGCTTTTACTTGTCCGACTTGTTTTCCCTCTGGTACCGGACAATCGAACACGCGTTATTGTCGAGGCCTGATTCTCATAGGATTTTGTCTAATGCTTAGTCCGTTTCTGTGTGTATGTGTTACATTTTAATGTTGTGTCGTTGTTCTCCTCTTATATTTAATGTGTTTCCCTCAGTTTTAGTTTATTACCCCGATTTTGTTTTTTGTCCATGGATTCGTGAGTTTTGAACAGCGGTATACTACTGTTGCCTTTATTTGAGCTGTGTTAGAAAGTGGGGAAAGTTGTAAAAGACTATAATTATCCATATAGGCCTGGAAATAACGTCTAAACATAAAACGTCTGCGTCCATATATTGATCAGCGGAAAATAACAGTGCTTGCAAACAAAAAAAAATCCTCTGAAGAGCTGAGAGTTATTTCCGTTTCGAATCGTTATGCAATACGTCAAATCTCTTTCAACTTTTTTTTATGATATTTCAAGCTACAAACTAAGATTCAAAACGCAAACTGATGGTCAAATTTAGGTGAGGCATAACACATTTAAAACCGGAAGAATTAGCCTATGGGTGTTAGTGGTGAAGCACTGAATATTAAAATAGATATGCCATTTCAGACTCACAGTCCACCATCAAGGCTTTTAGACCGAGATATAAAAAAAACTTAACATATTTGGTTCTTTAATAATCAGTTATGCTCAAAACTGATCTTATGAAAGACATAGAAGTATGAATATATGCGGAAATGTTTTGACAAAAGTTTTTTTTTTTTTTTTTTTTTTTTTTTTTTTTATAAATTCAACCCATATCATACATTTGGCGCGTCCAATGTGCTTTTTAAATTTACTATCATCGGGATAGATCAAAACCAGAAGAAAACATGATAACTAGGTGTGTATGTCTAATAGGGAATCTACATGACCAAAAGGAACATTAAATGAATAACAAAAACATCTAAGGTCTACATTGTAACTGATTAAAACAAAATAAATAAAATATTAACAAAAAATCTGATGTAGTAGCATTACTGTAATTGATAAAAATATTATTGTTTCATAGTATTCAATATATCTATTTTTCATTTAGGACACTCTGAAGTAGACCAAGAGTATGAGTTTTATAAAACCAGTATCAATGAAACAGATGAGAAACAAAACATAGCACTGACAACAGAGGAATATGATAATCATTATAAACAGTTATGCAGAGAGAATAGAAAAGTATGTATTGACTGAACATTGGCTAGAGGAAAGTGTGGGGGGTTATCTCAAGTTTAACCCCGGCGAATGTTTGCGCCTGCCCGAATCTGGAGACTCTGACCTTTGATAGTCTTGTATGTCTTTTTTTCATTTTTCATTTATTTGTTTAGACGTTGAGTGTCGTAACATGATTAAGAAGTGTTTACTGTGAAATGTAAAGAATAGAATTGATTTAAAAAAAAAAAATAACAAAATAAAACAAATATATAAAAAAAATTCAGAAACCATTTGCAATGTATACATGTATGTCTATAACGCCATCGATCTATTGAAACTCATATAACCATGCTTCGACAGTGATATAATTTATATTATTTGAGTCTTCTTCAGACATGTTCAAGACCTGACATTTGGAAAATCCATGATGACAAATAGCATCCTATTTTGTAATTGGAGATTAGTTTTTTTAATTTGATGAATTTTATATAAAAAACCACAGTTACACAAATGTAGCTCCTCAAGTCCATGAACCGGTTTTAAGAACGTTTAAACTCGCTTCAGGAAAAATACTAATACATTTGTGAAAACAGTGAATATCTGATAAAGTACCCATCAAGTTATATTAATTTCGAGAAAAAAAATGTTTATGAAAAATTGTCATCCATATGAAAGTGAATAAAAAAATGAAAAATATTAAAGAAGTACACCACAAATTTATGGTCTGTTAAATTTCAAAATTTCTAGCAGATACAGCTTTTTTTTAAATTTCAAATAAAGTGACAATCATAACTTGTAAAAGCTACACCTTATGGAGTATTGTACTGAAAAAATATCAACATATCCTTAATGGTATCTTAAAAGGAACAGGTTCCCGGAACTGCAAACGTTCCAAACCAGGTACTTCAGATCTAGCAAAGAGGCAACATGTACCCTCCTTTTTAAATTTAAAGCATTTTTATTATTTAAAATTATATGTGAAAATAAGTTCTACAATGATCACCAGTCATTCAACTTTCATTTGATACCAAAATTATGAAAGTATTCTATATAGTTTGAAAGTAACAACGATGCATAAAAAACTCATGATAGATACCAGGATTGAAATTGTATGTATTCGCCAGACGTGCGTTTAGTCTACAGAAGACTCATCAGTGACGCTTGAAAAAAAAATGTTAAAAAGGCCAAACAAAGTTCAAAGTTGAAGAGCATTATGCACCAAAAATTCATATAAACGTTTTGCCAAATACTGCTAAGGTAATCTATTCCTGAGGTAGAAGAACCTTAGTATTTCATAGGAATAGCATAGGAACTAGTTTGTGTTAAGTATGTACTACCTTTTGTTGTGTGATTTCTAACCGTTCGCGAAATAGAGGTGTTCAACTTAAATGCGTGTCTTGTATTAAAATTGTGATATCTCCATACGGAAAGATTTTACAGGAAATTGTTTTTAATGGATTTTTTTACTTCGTGTAACGATGCAATATTCTAAAAAAAAAGTAAATGCCATAGCCAGGAAATGAAAATTCCGGAAAGAATGTTAACTTAAAAGAGTACATGACAAAATTAAGATGTCTTCAGTAATTCTAAATATGCGACGATATCAATCAATCAATTTGTAATGGCAAACAGATGACTTTAGTTATTATGTTCCAGCGCTTTTCTGGATTTACCTTCATCAAAAACGCTCTAAGCCAAACATTTGAAATCAGAGGATGTATAAATACCGAAACCGTCGAAGAGCTATTTGACAAAATTACATAAAATTGATAGCCAAATTCATCTAAAGTCAACTTTGCCTAAGGGAGTTGAAACCTTAGTTTCTTAAAAATTTCAAAATTTATAAACGGTAAATTTTAGAAAATTTTGTAAAATCTTTCTTCAGTTTTCTTTTAATAAAAGTATTGAGTAATGGTCGGTGTCCAGCATATACAATTTCAAAGACGCAAACATGTGATAGAATGAAATTCATACCAGTTTAGCTACGGCCATCCATTGACTGGGACAAATTAGGTGAACGTTCATCTGTAATGCCTACTGCTCACGATGTAGTTATTATAGCATTTTTAAACTATGAAGTCACCAAAGGTTCTCGATCAACGCCTAAATAAAATCATTCGAAATACTAATAAGGAATTACCTTTGTGATTTGATTTATATTGAATACTTAAACTTCTTTACTAGTGTTTTTGTTATGTTCTGACAATCAATTTTCCTTATATGATATCTTACGTTCTTTCAGAAAAAAAAATGAATTTAATTTGTTTTAAAAGTTACTTTGCAAGTGTTGATGATTTATCTTTTTTCGGACGTCATTTTAAGCGATTTAACAATTGCGGTTGTTGAATCATGTTATCTTTTAACTTTTATCTGGTCAAAATTTTTTTTTTATAAAAAGTGCCTAACAAGATTTTGTTAGGGAATTCGATGTTTGCTATACCATTGTTTATTTCAACGCACTTAAGGACAATACTTCTGTACCAATCGAAATTATTTTTTTTGCAGTGTTTTGAGTGATTTTACTTTGTAGAAACGTATTGTTTTGGAAACATTTTATGTTTTAAAAGGATAAATTTTCTATATAAAGTCAATAATTATGTGGACTTTTGAAGCCCAAACTTTGTATGGCCTTAAATACATAAATGAAAGATAAAAAAAAACTGTACCAATACAGAACGACATGTTAATGTTATAGCAAAACTTTTGGTTGACAAATTTTTATTCGTTATCGCAAAAAAATAAATTTTGAATATCTTACATTTTCTCCCTACCCAGTTCATCCCTATTACTTATTATAATGTGGACCGGTCATTGTTATTACATATTACGCAATTGGATTGGGTTAAGTTATTTTAAGTTTACCTTGAAACTGTTTATACTTTTCATACATGACTATTTATTAAATCAGAACGTGCATGAATGTGACAGTAACTAAAATGACCTTCAAACTGGACACTGGATGAGTCCATGTTATGTTTTTTCAATGAAAGTATAGGTATGAAAGGTAAGTAATGCCAATTCTCCTATTTTCACAAAATTTTCAAAATACACAGTAAATAGATTATTTTTTAATAGTCAATTGCGGAGAAAAACAAAAAAAGTTTACAAATAAGACATTTTATTCCAATCAACAAGTCATTTTTCGGAGAGAAATGCCGAAATACACTTTACACACGGCTACGCCAGGTAAAATTATTATTCATCTTACAAAAAACAACATTTTTTAGTCTTATTGGAACATGCTAAATACAATTAATCCCAAACTAAGGGAGTCATTAAATAAAGTCAAAATATGTCCTACTTACCTATTTTGGAGCAAAAAAGTCAATGCGATCGTTTTAAGGTCAATTTCGTGTACCTAACAAAATCTTGCCAGGCACTATAGAAAGAATGCATAATCCACTTTCAAAAGTTGTTCAAATACAATATATCGACATAATATATAATACTTCTTTTTCGCACTTGCAAGTTATTGGAAAGAAAAAAGCTATTTGGATTTAATAAACCTTGTGAAATATGCATTTACGTTATTGTATTGTATACGTCAGACACACAAATCAATGAATGTGTTAGTTGATAGATGTTTTTGTGTTCTGTTAAATTGTTCCTTTTAAAATTGTTATACGATGATGACTGATGTATCCATATTTTGACTATTTTATTTATTGTGTCTGTTTAGTTAACGCACAATATTATAACGGAATTTGATGAGACTATCATCAAAGTGAGAGTGTTAGCGCTATAAAACCAGGTTTAATTCACCATTTTCTACATTTGAAAATGCCTGCACCAAGTCAGGAATATGACAGTTCTTGTCCATTCGTTTTTGATGCGTTTTGTTATTTGATTTTGCCATGTGATTTTGAACTTTCCGAATTGATTTTCCTCTAAGTTCAGTATTTTTGTGATTTTACTTTTTTTTTTTGTGGTAAAATGTAAAATATTGTGTATATAGGAAATTTGAAATTATTATGTTATTTTGTCGATAGACTGAGTAAGCATACAATCATAGCCGTTGACACACAAGTTACAACTAACAAACGTTTTATGGTCGACGACACTGTTATGAAATTCATTCTATAAATATGGACCCTGCTTTGTACCTGACCAATAGCTTAATGAACCACTTAGTTTTCACTTTGATGTACAATGTTATTGTCATTGGAATCATTTGATTTTAATAGAATCAAAAAAGATTATTAAATACAGTTTTAATAATTGCTTTGTTATATTACGTTGTAGTCTCCACAAGAATATTCCAAACTGTACTGCTTTTCAAGTGTTACATCTATACCATACTATAATGCAAAGGTAGAGATTGCAAATCTCCAGCCAAAGATACTCTTATTTCATGATGTTATATCAGAGACGGAAGCAGCCTTTCTTCGACAAGAAGGTAGCAAAAAGGTATTTATTATTAGTGAATGAGATTTAAATTTTGTTCTTCTCACTTTTAAGCATTTTGTTCTTCTCCCTTTAAGCATTTTCAATAATTTTCGTCAATTCTATCAGACATACTTATATAAATACATTGTAAAAATTTATATCAAGTGTTAGAAATACACGTATCATTGCTATAACCATATTAAGGATTATGTTGAATGTATTAATGATATAGTCATGCTGTTTTTGGTCCAAATATTATGTTGTCATTAATCAAACATAAACATTGATTTCCCATAGATAGATGGGTATAAATGTTTTATCTGATCACAATGTTCAGTAAAACATATATTTTTCGTGGAAAAGCCTCTTCAATATGGGAACAGTGTTTGTTCATATTAAGAATTTAAAAGGTATTACAAAAATTCCGAACTCCAAGGTTAAACTGCAATTCAATGACGGTAAATCTATAAAAACTGACCTAATCAAACTTTACCAACCATCGGAATATGTTAACATAGGGATTAATTATCTCCACTGTCAATTGTCAACATAGATCGGAATAAGTTAAGGTATACATAGGGATTAATTATCTACACTGTCGTTTGTCAACAAAGATCGGAATCGGTTAAGGTATACATAGGGATTAATTATCTACACTGTCGTTTGTCAAGATTGATCGGAATCGGTTAAGGTATACATAGAGATTAATTATCTACACTGTCGTTTGTCAACAAAGATCGGAATCGGTTAAGGTATACATAGGGATTAATTATCTACACTGTCGTTTGTCAACAAAGATCGGAATCGGTTAAGGTATACATAGGGATTAATTATCTCCACTGTCAATTGTCAACATAGATCGGAATAAGTTAAGGTATACATAGGGATTAATTATCTACACTGTCGTTTGTCAACATAGATCGGAATAAGTTAAGGTATACATAGGGATTAATTATCTACACTGTCGTTTGTCAACAAAGATCGGAATAAGTTAAGGTATACATAGGGATTAATTATCTACACTGTCGTTTGTCAACATAGGTCGGAATAAGTTAAGGTATACATAGGGATTAATTATCTACACTGTCGTTTGTCAACAAAGATCGGAATCGGTTAAGGTATACATAGGGATTAATTATCTACACTGTCGTTTGTCAACATAGATCGGAATAAGTTAAGGTATACATAGGGATTAATTATCTACACTGTCGTTTGTCAACAAAGATCGGAATCGGTTAAGGTATACATAGGGATTAATTATCTACACTGTCGTTTGTCAAGATTGATCGGAATCGGTTAAGGTATACATAGGAATTAATTATCTACACTGTCGTTTGTCAACATAGATCGGAATCAGTTAAGGTATACATAGGGATTAATTATCTCAAATGTCGTTCGTCAACATACAATGATTCTGTATTTAGTACACGATACCTATTACATGGTTTTTCATGCATTCTTCCACAATTTTAAAAGAACATAAGTTTCACATAATGTAGTTCGAAAGTATCATGTATAAAAGACACGATAATTATCCAATCATAGACCATCGAGAAGCATCAAATTGCAACAAATGACAAAATGTCTAGAAAATTTAAAAATACATTGTCAATAGAGCAAAAAATAACTATATAACGAGCCTGATCCTGTTAGATTCACACTTTGTGCCATTCTACTAATTAATCTGAAACAAAAATAAAATAAACCCAGTGGGGACATATAGTTGGAACCCCTCCCCTTTTGTCCTGGTTGTGAACCCCGTTTTTAAAATGGCTGGATCCGCCCCTGAAACCGATCGAACATACAAAAGATACAACCTAATTATAATACCTTTGACATAAAGATGAAAACTCTCTTATCTCATAAAATACCGCTAACACTAGTCTGAATCAATAGTTTATATAAGTTCTGATACTGCAAAGCTCTCATATCTTTTAAAAGTATCATTGAGCTTATGTTAAATGCGTACTTTCTCTTTAAATTGACTATAAGCACGGTAGGTATAGTGTCCGGCTAGGATCGTGGTTTTTCGAGTGATTTGATCCATATTTTTCGAGTGTAGTTCGGGTTTTTTTTTTTGATTGATCAAACATGCGATAAGTTCAAATGACTGCTATTTCGTAATTATAAATTATTTTTTTTACATTACTACCCATCTTATATTGAATACTATACATATTTACATCAACAAAGAAGCACAATTTCCTTGTATTTAACCAAAATAATTTGTTTATTATTGTCCGGGCTTTTCGAGAGCAACTGTGAAATCGTCCGGGTTTTTAGACTAATGGTCTGGGGTTTTTATAGAAAATTTGAATAAGTAAAAAGGTATTCTAGACTTTAAACAATGACTTTTCTAGTTAATACCTGTAATTAAATAAATGAAAATATCATATATTCTCAATAAATCATAAAAACATACAGTGTATGTATTACTATATTAATCAAAAATTAACATTTTTGAATTTAATGCCAATTTTCTGTTCGGAAACGTTCTACCACAACTTTCCAGTATTAAAATAGAAATTATTGAATCCTTTTAAAGATTTTTAGAACATAGTAAAGGGGAATCATATTTTTTTCAACCTCATTTCATGGTACTTTTGTTGTCAAAGTAAATATTTTTTTGTGTTGAACCATGGAATTGTTATACGGAACGTATTATGGTAACTCGTTGTCCATCCGTCCATTGTCAACATGGCGGACAAAAACCCCAAAACGCTGTAACCGATTTACATGACACTTCGGTGAATTGTCTGTCTATCTCAAGGTATCCACCCTTTCGAACTTTATAAATTTTAGATTTTACGTTTCCGAGTTATGGGATTTTATTATACAAACTGGAGTATATATAGAGCCTGTGTCACTGACCTTGGTCTATCTGCTGCAGTACATTTTAAACAAAGGACACTCTTCAATATTAAAGATAAGAATAGAATTCACTATTCTCTGTTTTGGGGATGGTGACTTGTTTGTAGATCTTACTTTACTGAAAATTCTTGCTGTTTACAGTTATCTCTATCTATAATGAACTTGGTCAAGTAGTTTCAGAGAAGAATATTTTTGTAAAAGTTAACGGACGACGACGACTCACAAGTGATGACAAAATCTCACTTGACCCCTTTGGGCCTGTTGAGCTAAATGTATATTTCAATTAATAATAAACAAGCCTTTTGCGAGTTTATTATTACTATTTGAATTAAATAACAAGAGTTGATATAAGCGATATCCCATTCTTACAAGTTATAAAACCTAGTTGTCGTAATATGGTCAACACTCTCATTGAGGTAAATTAGAAATTCCACGAATCGTTGTTCTAGTATTTTGCACACGAAATGTACATCGTCGTAACCTATGAAGGTCATCAATGACCTGACGAATAGCCAGTGGAAATGCCGTAATATCGTCTCATGATGATGTATAAGCAGATCAAATTAACGCAGATTTTCGTACTGGGCTTTTTCATATCACACTCCTTGTATTGTGGTACGAAAAATTTCTATTCATGCAAGAAATAGATAATAAGACACAACCATGCATAAGAGAAATGAACTTTGAAAACGTGGCAGGATGGCACAGCTCTTTATTAAAAAACGGAGCAAGAAACCTTAGTACTGGACAACAAAGAAGAATCAGAAAAATTCTATCAACATGCAGACTTCTAATAAGTTCAAGTATTTCACATCCATTTTTTTATGGAAATATTCTTTATAAAGCACAAAGGTGTCAGTATTCACCCCAGAAACTTACAAAACCTTTGAATAGACTTATTAAGAAGGGATATAATTACGATACTGTTGTCAAGTCATTAAAGATTGCATATTTTGGCGTTAATATATTGAGTCACTGATAAGGTCTTTGCATCGGAACTAAACACATTTATTCTTAAAACAGTTGTTGGCATGACACGGGTTATGTTCTTCTCATATATGTTATGATGGTATGATACTAAACCCCTAACGGGAAGGATTGTGCCTGATGTTCATATGATGAAATCATAATCTTTCAGTCAGTTTAATTGAAGTCTGGAGCTGGCATGTCAGTTAACTGCTAGTAGTCTGTTGTTATTTATGTATTATTGTCATTTTGTTTATTTTCTTTGGTTACATCTTCTGACATCAGACTCGGACTTCTCTTGAACTGAATTTTAATGTGCGTATTGTTATGCGTTTACTTTTCTACATTGGTTAGAGGTATAGGGGGAGGGTTGAGATCTCATAAACATGTTTAACCCCGCCGCATGTTTGCGCCTGTCCCAAGGCAGGAGCCTCTGGCCTTTGTTAGTCTTGTATTATTTTAATTTTAGTTTCTTGTGTACAATTTGGAAATTAGTATGGCGTTCATTATCACTGGACTAGTATATATTTGTTTAGGGGCCAGCTGAAGGACGCCTCCGGGTGCGGGAATTTCTCGCTACATTGAAGACCTGTTGGTGACCCTCTGCTGTTGTTTTTTATTTGGTCGGGTTGTTGTCTCTTTGACACATTCCCCATTTCCATTCTCAATGATATTGTTGACATCACGAGTATTGCCAATACATATTCACTCTCATATATCCCAGCGAACTTGAAATTAAGGATACTACTGATATTAGAAGGACTGCTTCATACCTTGATCTTTTCCTCAATATTGACGCAAATGGACGACTTCACACGAAAATCTATGATAAACGGGACGATTTCAACTTTCCAATTATCAATTTCCCATTTCTCAGCAGTAACATACCCTCTGCTCCTTCGTATGGTGTTTACATATCACAATGGATACGTTATTCTCGTGCATGTTCACACTATACGGACTTCATATACAGAAGTGTGCTCCTTACACAGAAACTGCTTCAACAAAGTTATGAGGAAGACAGATTAAAATTGACACTCCGTAAATTTTATGGACACCATCACGAATAAGTTGATCCATATGATGTGTCTTTGACCAAACTAGCTAAGGACATTTTTACCACATGGTAGATTGTGGTTTGCCATTACGTCGTCTAATCTTTTAATTACCGAACGTGACTTATTCCCGATTGTGACTGTTTTGCTGAATGTGAATTTGCATTACTATAAGACGTGTTACGGTACTTATCTATCCCAAATTCATGTATTTAGTTTGATGTTATATTTATAATTTTCATCGGATTTTGTCAAATTGGTTGACGTCTTTTCTATTAAATTCATGTGTTATGGTAAAGAAAATTAATCACCGCCTTCATTTATTAGTTTTGATTTTGTTCATCGTAATCTGTACGATTTTTTTGTGTTAGATTCAAAACAAACCGGACATATATATAATATAGTTAATTGCTATTTATTAGTATTGCAATGTGCATTGTGTTTAAATGTAATATCAGTATTTAGTTCTATTATAATTTTAAGTCAATCCTATTTCTATCTTATTTTTTAAATATGACGTCATTTGTCATTGTGCTGTTTCAGAAATTCAAATGTCTGCGTGACGTAATATTGTGCCTTTTCACTACTTCGTATGTGACGTCATTGTTATGACTTTTTGCGTTCAAGCCTACTGAGTCGGGTGTGTCTATTTTCTAAGTTGGTCTTCAATGTATTATGTATTCGGGTTTTATTTTCTGTAATTAGTTAAGACGTCAGTTTTATCATGTAAATCTTTTATATTCATTTGATAAAATTTACTGTTGGCAATAGCATAAATTTTTCTATATAATAAGGATGTTCTTATCACAAGCAGAAAACCCTAGCCGTGTTTGACACAACCTTTTTCAACTTTTGATCCTCAGTGAACAAAAATGGCTTTATTCTGTATTTTGGAATTTAAACATTTTAAGGCTTATTTTAACTTTTTTTTAACGAAAAATAATGTCGGATTAGTTATATCCTTCTATATTTAATACTATCGTACATACTATAACCTTGTATATGAAACTCAAGCGTCTATATCACGTTTGTTAGAAAGGAAGTCCGTTTGTTTACATTTTTGTTCATATTCACTCGAAAAAAGTGGTCACGCTCGAAAAAGCCCGATCAAATCACTCGAAAAACCCCGATCCTAGCCGGACACTATACCTACCGTGATAAGCATCTGTTAAAACGAAATAAGTTTATAAAGATTTTATTATTTGGTTACGTTATCATGGATTGTTTCCTTGTTCTTGAAACTTAGCCGATTCTGACAAATCTGATTGGCTAAGATAAACGGAAGATCCCATGGTTATTACAAATTCACATAAAATATCGAAATAGTTAATGACACAAGGAAAACATGACTGTAGTTCTGTTGAATGAAAAGAATCAACTCAATGTAAATTGATCAATGAAAGGCTAGATAAATTTGAAAGGTAATCTTACAGATCATTTATAAGAATAAATAAGAGATCAGCATATCACCCTGTCGCAGTCTTTACTAGAAATAAAATCAGTAATCTATTCAAAGGTAAATTATGGATTAATTCTTTAGAAGAATAAAACCCTTTGTAGGAATTATGTGTTTATCTTTACTTTATTACCTTAGCCGTATTTGGCACAACTTTTTGGAATTTTGGATCCTCTATGCTCTTCAACTTTGTATTGTTTGGCTTTATAACTATTGATATGAGCGTCACTGATGAGTCTTATGTAGACGAAACGCGCGTCTGGCATCCTGGTAGTTTTGATAACCATTATTGAAAACTATAACCGCAATTTAATAACACGTTCAAATCAATGAACACGTGTGCTTGTTGGCGATGTTTTATGTATGACTTATTTCAGAACTGAGTTTTTTTAGTTATCTTGACTGGTCTAAACTCAACACCGGAAAATTTTTTTTTTTTTTTTTTAATATTATGAGTATTTTGACATTTGGTACATACAAATAATAAAGTATGTGAAGTTGGAACAGATAAATCAACATTTCACACGTTTGACTACCAACACTCGTACTAATTCGTTAGTCTTAACGATGTCCAACTTAAAATACTGTATCCATTCGAGGATCTAGTATGTCATCCATTTTGCAATCAAACCATTACACCTCTTCCTCGATTTTGTGAACACAAAATCTACACTTAGATTTTATTCATGTAACTTTCACAAGTAAACCAATTTTGAAATGAACCATTAATCACGATCATGTTAATTTTGATCTGAACTCATTTTGAAAGACTCAACAATTAATTATAAAGTTATTTTCAGTCTTTTAGTAAATTGGTTAACTTATTAATTGCAGTAAATTCAGCAAAGTTCAGAAACAAAGCTTGCGGTTAATTAGACTTATTCAGTCTAGGATCATTTTTTCAGAACAGTACAGTATTAACAAAATTTACAACATCAACAATCTGATAACTTAAATCCTTAACAAAACTTTATAATCATGATGAGTAGCTGTTTTACTTCCAGCAGAAAATTAGTGTGTACGTTCAGGGTGATACATGATAATGTTATATAAATATAAGCCCCACAGAGGCGGCTCATTAACGTACTAGTTCACAAAGTAACAATCCACAGGAAGACACGTCACCTTACTTGGACATATTATTTATACTCCTATCCGACCAATTTTTGTCCTTAATCCTAAATGCCACATGATTAGTGGAGAAGAAGCAGATACGCAATCTAAACTTTTAGTTTAACCCGGTCGGGGTTTAAACCGACAACATCCCGCACTTTCTGCGAACCGGCTACTACGAGACCGACAAGGCGGCTTCGAATATGAAGATGTTGTTTACTGCACACGCTATTTTAAGAATATATCCAAGTCAACATATCGGTTATTTAATGATCAGATTCTAAAAAAAAAAATTTAACAATTCTTAATATCTTCGATTGTTTGTTTAACGGTAGATTAGTATTTTTTTCCCAGTAGACTAAGATAAAACTTACTATTATGTTTTAATATAAGAACATTTAATATCCTATAATATGTTGATACATATATTTAGCATTGCAAAAGGTGATGTTTTTCTAACTATTAATGCCGTCTTTATATATACACTTAACCTATTGGTTTTAAATGTGTACTAATTTGCATAGTTGTTTCTGGCTGTTAGTAACTGTGAGTACTCCCAGATCCGTACGTATGTTTTAGTTAATGATTTTTGTGATTTGTATCGATCTGATGAGATAATTCCTTAACCATTGATGTTGACTTTCTGTGGAGATACAGCACTATACATTTCCCGTGTCAACTGGATGCAAGTGTTGAGATAGAACAGTAAAGATCTGACAAAAACAGGTAGAATGCAGAAATCTCGAATTATAGATATATAGGGGGATAAACATTGACCTGGATATCAAATATATTACTATCTTCTTTTTTAATTAAAGTGGATATATACTAAACTTGAGAACGGAAACGGAGAACGTGTCAAAGAGACACAAACCCGACCATAAACAAGTTAACCAAGGCCACCAATGGGTCTTCAACACAGCGGGAAAAACGGGGGACGGGCTTCAGTAGTTGTCGGAACACTATGATACTCACACGACTTAAGTCGACATTCAGTTTAAATTGCAATATGCATATATATATGTACTTACTGTATGTAATTAGCTATGTATAAGACCTTAATCCCTATATATGTCATAAAATTGAGAATTAAAATGTGGAATATATTTATCATAACTATACATCAATTGTATCTACATTTGTAACCTTTGAAGCTTTGTTAGCACTTATATCTGTGTTTGTTTCTAAATGAGAGCAACAGACTGATGGCCAGTAATCCTGATCTTCACTTTACGCATGAATGATTCTGTTTAAATTTTGTGTCATTTAAATGAGATCCAACTTACAAGTCATAGAAGAACTCTATGTTATCCTGCGTATTTCTATGATATTAATGAAAGTCGACACAAAAGTTGGGTCACCTAAATCGACAGGCGGTAGACTAGTTTTTAATTCTCTATTCTGCATATATCAACACCTGGCCATTATTCAATATTCCTTACAAACAAAATATGCCTATTTTTCTCTATTCTTTAGTTTTTTTTATGCCTTTCTTCTACACTATGTGTACATTATTCTCTGGTCAGTTTACCCATCCAGATCTTTAACCTTTTCGGACCAGAAACTTTGTCATTCTACAAGGTAGAGCATCGAACATACTGAAATCAATCGATATCCTTGAATATTAGTACCAAACTGAATCCATTTCACCTTGACCTATGATAGATTTTCCACCTTTGGAAAGCTTTTCCGAGGCAAAATGTCTTTGTCTGTTGCAGAATCAGCACAGAAGAGAGAAGAGTATATACGTTTGATTAACTTGTGTCTTGGTATATATGTTGGTCTCAAATCGACGCCATTTCCTCAAATTGATGTCCAATGGAACATAATTATGAAGTAAGATTTTAAATAGACGCCTGATTATAGGCTCTTCTTACAAAAATGTATGCTTCTTTTGAAGGCAGATTGTGAGCGCAAATGAACGGTGACCCCACTTTTTTATTTTATTTTTCTTTTAACTATAAGATAAAGTTCATTTATAGAAAAATATAGAGAAATCCTATATAAATGATTTAGACCCGCGAACCCCCTTAAGGATGTTTACAGGTAATTTTAACAAATTCAAAAACGATTCTTTGCGAAGACAATAACCTAAAATAACATTATACAGGGGTTGACCATATTGCCACAGATCAATTCTGTGTGACAATAAATTTTAAATTGAATTTAATAACACAACATATTCTCGCTATAGGTTGCACTTTGCAAATCCAACTGTTTCTCAAACCACGCTTCTTCTGGTGAGATATCACCAGCCCAGTAGTTAGCACTTCTGTGTTGTCTTGAGTTATCATTGATATGTTCATAATAATAAATTAACTGTTCTACCTCAGGATTAGGTTACCTTAGCTTTATCTGGAAAAACTTTAAGAATTTTTTGGTCTTCAATGCTCTTCAACTTCCTACTCTATTTGGTCTTTTAAACATTTTTAACCGGATTTTTGTGTCAAAAATGTCGGTTATTGATTTGGGGATGTACGGCGGGCGGCCGGTCGGTCGGGCGGGCGGCAATCAAATGTTGTCCGTGCATTTACTCATGAACCGTTCAACCAAACCTTTTAAAATTTTAATATGTTGTTACTGACAACAAAATGGAGGTCAAGTTCAATAATGACGATTTTGACTTTTACCGTTCAGGAGTTACGGTTCTTGAAAGTTTAAAAAATGGTGTGTCCGTGCATTTACTCATGAACCGTTCAACCAAACCTTTTAAAATTTTAATATGTTGTTACTGACAACATAACGGAGGTCAAGTTCAATAATGACGATTTTGACTTTTACCGTTCAGGAGTTACGGTTCTTGAAAGTTTAAAAAATGTTGTGTCCGTGCATTTACTCATGAACCAGTCAACCAAACCTTTTAAAATTTTAATATGTTGTTACTGACAACAAAATGGAGGTCAAGTTCAATAATGACGATTTTGACTTTTACCGTTCAGGAGTTACGGTTCTTGAAAGTTTAAAAAATGGTGTGTCCGTGCATTTACTCATGAACCGTTCAACCAAACCTTTTAAAATTTTAATATGTTGTTACTGACAACATAACGGAGGTCAAGTTCAATAATGACGATTTTGACTTTTACCGTTCAGGAGTTACGGTTCTTGAAAGTTTAAAAAATGTTGTGTCCGTGCATTTACTCATGAACCAGTCAACCAAACCTTTTAAAATTTTAATATGTTGTTACTGACAACAAAATGGAGGTCAAGTTCAATAATGACGATTTTGACTTTTACCGTTCAGGAGTTACGGTTCTTGAAAGTTTAAAAAATGTTGTGTCCGTGCATTTACTCATGAACCGTTCAACCAAACCTTTTAAAATTTCCTATTAGGAGTTTTGGTCCTTGTAATATTGATAAATGCCAGAACACAAATAAATGTTAAAGAATCCGGTTTACTGTCATTTTGACACCTCTTGTTGATTCGTGTGTCACTAATGAGTCTTTTGCAGACGAAACTTGTGTCTGGCGTTAATATAAAATGTTAATCCTTGTATCTAAGATGAGTTTATTTATAAAATATTCATAGATAATTTGATTTGTTGAAATACTGGTTCCAAGATATGATCTCTATGTTTCATCTCATAGAGACATCATTTGGTACTTTTACCAGTATATCAACAGATAATTGCGGCGGTAAGGGAATTCTGAAGTAGACAAAAAAAGCAAAGGAAAGGGAAGAAATAATCTTATTATAAGTTTAAACTCTAACAAGTTCAGGGCATATAAATATTGAAAATATGCAACACAGCTCTATGTTTTGACGTTTGAATAAAATAGTAGTACATATCAACTTTCAATTCTGGGATAAAAAAAAGTCACGAATCTTCGTAGTAAAAGTGTCGCAGTTATAGCTACAAAGGGAGTTCCTATAGGAAATTGCATTGGCTATATTTACACAGATATAGTCTGGGGATTTGAGTTATTTTTTTATATTTTCATATACCACATTGGGATTCTCGTCAGACGTTGTCAAATGTCATATCTGATGAAACTGTTAATTGAAGTAAGATGAAAAGAATTTTAAAATGCCCTTGGCATCGAATACATTCGCAGAAAATTTGTCTGACTCTTTAATTTCCTTAGATAAATATATATATTATAAGTTGTATAGATAGCTGTCTATGGATGCCGGCTGTATGACTCTAGTGTTGTACGGTTATCTTTGTCATTATATGTCTCATTTTCTCATATCCGCATATCCTTTTTAACATATTAGTTGTAGATTGAGTGGATCATCGTGTATTAATACTTTCCATAACATATGCTGTCGATTATAGTCTCGTTGTCATACGCCATGTTCTTTTTATTTTTTAATATATGTTTAATTCATTCTTTGAGACTGGGTGTTTTATCCTTTTTTCACATGAGTCCTTGTTATTTGTAATATTTTATATAGAATAATAGTATATTTAGTCCGCATGAAATAAAAGAAGGAAAAAGATGAAACTGAACAAATGGTAAAAAAATTATCCTGATTTAGAGTAATTTCTCGAAATTGATTGGCTGATATTGTCCTAATAAATTACAGTACAATTTTTTATCACGTAAATTGGAATTATCTCCCTTATTTATTACGTCAATTTTGGAATTATCTCCCTTATTTATTACGTCAATTTGAATTATCTCCCTTATACCATTGACCTGTAAATAAAAATTAAAAAGTTGAATTGCTTTATAGTCATAATATTTTTAATGTTTCACAGTTTTAGATTAATATCTAAAATATGATATTGATATTGTCCCAAAATTGAAATTGAATATAATAATATGAAATATAACAAAATCAGGATAAACTCGTTACACAGTGTTCAATTGTCCTTATACGGGATTTATCGGATCAATAAAATTCATATCGGGTTTGACTTATCCTCACCCGATATGAATTTTATTGACCCGATAAATTCTCTCATTAGGACAATTGCACACTGTGTAACTAATAAAGTTCGAAATCGAAAAGAGGATAAATACACTATATAATGATTTAAAAATTTGACGTCAGATTGGCAACACCTTTACGAACATAAAGGTACACGGCGGATAACGGTCTACATCTACCATATTAAGCCATACAAATTTCTTATGTCAATTTCCGACAAAATTTACTATTAAGAAATAAGACAATAAAAAAATTCAGCCTTCAACAAGAAGCCTTGGTTCACACCTAACACAAGCTGTAAAGGGCCCAATAATGATTAGTGTTAAATAATTCAAATAAGAAAACCAACGGTCTGATCTGTATTAAAAACGAGAAAAACTAATGAACCACATCAACAAACGACAACCAATTAACAACAGGTTCATCAAATTTTTACGACCATCATTACCATTATCAATTATTGTCATGACTATTACTATTTATCATCTTTGACAACAAAACCTTGTATATTGTTGTAACAACTGCATATGATTTTTTGGCCAATGCATAAAATGTTTTAACCACTGCATTTTATGTTTAGACAAATGCATGTTATGTTCCTACAACTAACTTTAATCATGTCACAAAATCCCCTTATGATCAAAACTGTATCGTATGTCCTTAGGACTGAAATTCATTCATAAGTGAGTTAGTCTGTCAAAGTTGTTATATGTAACTTTTAAACATTCTGTTGAAGGCGACATTGACCTTGTTTCTTCTGCGTTATTATGATTTCTATACTTTACTTAAACAGCTTCATTAAAATGACTTAATTTTAATTTTGGAAATTTACCACGTACAGATATGTATGGGAACGCATATGGTACACCCCTTGGAAAGTTATTTTGTTGCAAATAAGTCGGAATTATTAGTTAAGTTGTGTGTAATAAGCTGGAATGAAATCATCATGAGGAATCAACTTGTCGAAATGATGAAGAAAAAGTTGCATTACAATGTCGACTTGCTGATATAAATTTGTTGACATAGTAATAAGAAGTCGTGAATGTTAAATTCAGCTTGTTTATTGATTAAGCCGACAACTTATTTGATGATGAGATAAAACCGCGTGACCATGGTGACCATTTTGGGAAAAAAGGATCTATCTTTAAACCTATTTTCATATGTCGTTTGTTTAATGTTCTTTGGATGAGTGTCGCTATCCATTGAGTTAAATTTTAAATTAAAGTTCGAGTTGATGTTCTGCGTTATTTGGTATGATAAGGGGTAACACCGGTGTTATATAGCCATTATTCCCCCATGCCAGTTCTTCCCCCGGGGGAAAGACTGGCATGAGCCAATATTTCCCACGCGGAAATTTTGGATCATTGCCATTTTTCCCCCGCGGAAATTTGACAATACGTATACATATAGTCACTTTCTCCCATGCCAATCATTCCCCCTATATTATAGATTTCCCTACATGTATTTATATACACGTCTGACAATTGAACCGAACAGTGTTAGAAATAGGTTTATATATACAAATTTTTAGTTCTTTTAATTTACATTAACACAAGTCTGTCTACAGGTTTATCAGTCTGTCTATGTGTCAACTTATCTGTCTTTCTTTGTATCCTCTAGTCTTTTTAAATTCTCAACTGCATGTCTGTCTATATGTCGACATGTCTGTCCACATATTCACCCGTCTGTTTACATGTTTACCAGTCTGACATTCTATGTCCACTAGTCCGTCTACATTTTCAATACCTTTGAAATAGCTTTCAGTAACTGCGAGTACTTTTATTTCGGTCCTTTGTGTCTATTGTTTTTATGTAAGTGATTAGTGTGCACCATACGAACAATTTTAGGGACCGGAAGCCAATTGTTACTGATATTTTACAGTTTTTTCTTGCGTGGGTTCATTGGGGAGGGTTGAGTTTATGGCCACCACATTGTTTATATGCCAATGCCCATTCCAAAGCCAGGAACATGTAGTATAGTGGTTGTTGTTCATGATTCATGTCTGTCAAGTTTTTTTCTGTAAATTATTCCGTTATCAATAAGGTTGTTAGTTTTGTTTGAATTGTTTTCAAATTTTTATTGTCGAGGCATTTAATAGCGGAATATAAGTTTTTTTCATTGTTGGAGGCCGTACGGTGGCCTTTAATTACTTACTACCACGTCAGTGTAACTCCGGTGGTTATTTGTATCATTAGTGCTGGATCGTGGTCATCCCTTAGCACCTTTAGGGCAGACGGAATATTTTGTAGATCTTGTACAGCTCACACTAATGGGGATAGTTCCTGCGCTTCTACGTCTCCCGTGCTGGTTAGAGCGGGTGTACATATCTCGCCTAGGTTTGATGAAGTTTCATCCGAATCGGACTTCTTCTCCTGAATGAAGGTTTTAAGGCGACAAGTATTTTTCTCTATCTATTCCTTTGATGAGTTCTTTTATTTGTGGTACAAACATGTTTATCATGTAAAGTCATTTCATCATAGTATGTCGGAGACATCAAAGACGTCTGCCCAGGGAAAAATCTTCAAACTGACAAGACGTGGTTTAAGTAATTGTATTCATTAAGTCAATGATACCAAGGGTTCACGAAAAAGAATGGATGTGATCACCACATCAGAATGTGCTTCGTGTGTATAAATATAAAATGTATGTACATGTATATATAAATATATATCAAATGTATACTCATACGACTCCGTGAAGCTTTACCGCTAAACTAATAAAAAAAGTTAATATTGTTTTATTAGGATAAATATTTTTAACTGACGTCACCGACGTTATATTACAAGGGGAAAAACTAGCTTATCATGCCACAAAGGGGGAAAAATTGGCCTGATCCTCGTTTCCCCTCTATAACGCTGAGGGGAAAAAGTTGGATCATGCCAATTTTTCCGGGGGGAAATATTGGATCGATCCAGATTTCCCCCCCGGAAAAATTGGCATGGGGGGAGAATGGCTATAGGACACCGGCAGTCAAAGTACTAAAACAAAACACTATTTCAGACATGAGGGGGATACCCCCACACTAGTAAGGCTGTTTTTCCCTCCTTATTTCTCAAATAGAATCAGTATTATAATAAATTCTCGATGGATTGCATGAAACCTTCCGTCTCGCCTGAGATTGCTGCTGTCAGTGCAAAATTTGTAATATTGACTGTAAAATGTTAATTTTTCTGTAACATACAAATTTTAGAAAATAGTTTTTTTTCTGTATATGATTTATCTTGATCTTAAAGATAACTTCAATGCAAGTTTAATAACAATTCATGGAGTTTTGCAAATTTATCACGACAAAACAGTTTTATTAACTGCAATAAAAAATCTAACCTTGTATCAAGATAAGAAGATGTGGTATGATAGCCAATTAGACATCTCTCGACCACATATCAAATCATGGAGAAGTAAAAAATTGTGTGTCATTGTATGGTCTTCAACCATGAGCAAAATCCTTACCGCATAGTAAGCTAAAAACATCCGAAAATGACACTTGTAAAAAAAAAATAACACGAGAAACATACGATCTAAATAAAGAAGACGACGACGGAATAAAGATTTGCTGTGTCTGACTTCCGCGACATTAATGTCGAAGTCTCGACACAAATCCAATGACTCGTACTTTGTTTTCAACAAATTAAACACTTTTAATCATTTCATTAATTAACTGTTTACAAATCTTTTGAAATTTTGAAATACATTTCTACCTCAGGAATAGATTACCTAAGCTGTATTTGGCAAAACTTTTAGGAATTGTGATCCTTAATTCTCTTCAACTTCGTACTTTATTTGGCCTACTAAACTTCTTTGAATCGAGCGTCACTGATGAGTCTTTTGTAGACAAAACGCGCGTCTTGCGTCAACACAAAATTTTAATCCTGGTATCTTCACACCAAAGTTACAGGGAAACAACAGATAATATATGTTCAATTGTCGTAACCACAATCCTGTCCTCTTTACCTCGAAGATGACCTACTGCATTGGACCAAATCACCGGGTTTGTAATTTCACAATGACACGACAGTTGACTCACGTTAAGCAGGGTCAGCTTACTTTTCCCGGAGCATCGAGATCTACACCGGATTAGATGAATTTACACTACCAATAATACTGATATATTGAGTTAGACAGCTGCAACTGATTTTTATAGTTTTTGTTGTTTATATTTACACAATGCCGATCAGACCAACGCGATGATCCCGATTGTCCAAATTTCCACGACCGAACGTGACAAATTTCTCGATCGGGCCTGTTTACGACTTCTACCCGACTGTATACGAGTTTAAGTAAACCATTCACGACTCCTTCAATTGACTCCGACCACTAATTGAATACATATTCCATAAATCCGACCAATTCACGATATCTACACGATATTTACTCGACTAGCTAGACCTAATCAAGTATACTCGATCTCAGCCTGATCTCTGCCAGAACAAACCTACTTGATCGTATAGGGGTAGTAGGAATAGTCGGGCAATGCTCGGGTATGTACAATTTCAGTATAAACATATCTGATTCTTTTTTATATCTCCCGCTGCAGCGGCGGAGGCAATAAGTGATACCTTTGTCATTCCGTTAGTACGTATACGTACGTCCCAACAATTAGTTTCCGTCCCCTTATTTTATTTCGCCTAAACCATTTTTAAACGTAATTACAATAAAACGCAGATCAAGTGCGAATTTGGGTGGTGTCACTTTTACCGTTCTTGGTAATGACTCTCCATAACGTTATATGCAAGCTTGGCATTATTTGTGTCCAATTAACACGTTCCCCATTTATTTGGTTAAATTCAGTGGTTCACAGACAGTCCGAGTAAAAATATACATTTAAAGTATCTATATGGAAATAAAGCAGTTGGATTGTTTTGCAATGTGGTTAGAGCTCAAGCAGACAGATTAATAGTTGTGACGGAGATTACAGAAAGCGTAGAAGACCAGTAAAACTTTTTAACTGTTTACATATATATATCACGAATTCAAATAAAAATCATTTGTCTATTGTACCATAAAACTGCGTAAAAAAAGGTGACATATAGTTGTTAATTTCTGTGTCCTACGGAGAGTTGTCTCATTGGCAATTATACCAAATCTTCTTAGTTTTATACTACAAAAATGTATGGACATACGGAAAATGCGGACAGTCATACAAACATAGCCCTTTTAACAGCTAAAATATTGTCATGATTATTTTTTCAGCTAAAATATTGTCACAATTGTTTTTTAACTGTACACAAATTCCTCCGCAGCAGCAATCTCAGGCGAGGTTTCATGCAGTCCTTCACGAACTTATTATAATACTGATTCCATTTGAGAAATAGGGAGGGATCAGCCATACTAATGTGGGATATCCCCCTTATGTCCGAAATAGTGTTTTTTAGTACTTTGACTACCGTTACCCCTTATCATACCAAATAACTCAGAACATCAACTCGAACTTTAATTTGAAATTTAACTCAATGGATAGCAACACTCATCCGAAGCACATTAAACAAACGACATATGAAAATCAATTTAAAGATAGATCATGTTTTTTTTTCTAAAATGATCACGTGGTTTTATCTCATCATCAAGTAAGTTGTCGGCTTAATCAATAAACAAGTTGAATTTAACATGTCGACTTCTTATTACTATGTCAACATATTTATATCAGCAAGTCGACATTGTAATGCAACTTTTTCTTCATCATTCCGACAAGTTGATTCCTCATGATGGTTTCATTCCAGCTTATTACACACAACTTAACTAATAATTCCGACTTATTTGCCACAAAATAACTTTCCAAGGGGTGTACCATATGCGCTTCCATAGATATGAGCTAATTAAAATACAAATTGTTTCTTTCCGTTTGAATGGTTTTTATATTAGTCATTTTTGGGCCCTTTCAAACTGTTCCCTTTGTTCTGAAGGTTTTGAAGCAAGGAGTTGTAGTTTCATTTTTCGTCTTTGCAAAGTCTCATTGGCACTCATACCAAATCTTCTTATATCTGTATTCCATACTTACGTCTGACTTAACAAATATAACAAGCAACCATTCCCCCTTCTTTTTTCAACCAAACATTGCATAACATACAAGACATTATAACTTGTATCATAATCGTGTATCCTACATGTATGTACAATTTTGTCACGTTTTATTAATACCACCGTCATTAGACGTTCAGTTTCGGATTGTATCTCCAGCTGAGAAGCTATCATGTTTGTTTTCGCATAAAATAGTATGAATGTATTCGTTTTCTGTAAATTGACTATTTTGTTTAATAAGTACCAGTGTTGAGTTTTATGTAGACAACACGCCCTTATGGTGTACCAAATTATAATCTTTGAGGAGTTTTCAGTTGAGACAATAACACCTGTTTTAATACTTTTGTAATTTATTACTTCAAAACATCAATCCATTCACTTATGTAAAATTTTGTTTATTTTTGTGTCAAACTATTAAAGTGTTTAGACTATGAAGCATTGAAATGACTGAATATATATTTAAACACGATCCGTGACTAGAAGCTTTGACCACAATTTGAATTTATTGAAAATGAGATCAAAAAGGCATTTCCTATTTTGTCCGATCAGAGATGTATGTTTTTTCTCACTATTTCATGCTTTTCTGAAAAGGATATCTTTTATAAATATATGTAATAATGTTATTTTGCCGAACGATGTTACAACGGCAAAATTTCTTTTTTACTTTCTTCAGAGGTACGTCATAATAAAAGTTAATGAAAGGGTCGTACCATAAGATAAACTGACGATTGGGCTTAAGTAAAATTAGATGAGCAGGTGTTGATAATTTATCTCAGAACCACTCTGAATTTTAAAATACAAATGCCATTTTACACTGTGATGAATAAAAGTTATAGTGTACAAATGTCAAAAACAAATTATAGCATTGAATGCAAGATTAATTTGCAATTGTAGATCTTTAAAATTGCCAATATACACGGATAAACGGTTAGGATTATAATTTAATACGCCAGACGTGCGTTTCGTCTACATAAGACTCATCAGTGAAGCTCAATCAAAATTGTTATTATGCCAAGCATGTACAAATTTTAAGAGCATTAAGGACTCAAAATTCCCCAAAAAGTTGTACCAAAAACGGTTAAGGTAACCTATTTCTTAGATAAGAAAATCCTTAGTTTTTCCAAAAAAGAAATTGTCAACAGATAGCACCCCTTCTGAAATTAATATCCAATAAGTAAATCGTATAATAATAGGGCTATAAAATGAAAATGATTAAATTGATCCATAGTTTCACTATTTACACTGTATATGTTCAAGAATCAGGTCCAGTAGTTACTGGTAACGTGATAAATGTCGACTGTAAACTTAACTTGAGACATTTCCCACCACGGGAAACTTGATTCTGCAGTGTCTTGTCCTTTAGAAGAATTGTGTCTCCTACGGGATCCCTATGATCTTCGGAAGTTTTCAATTATTGTTGCTCCGACAGTGAAACCATCTTTGACGGTTTAAGATGATCCTCTTGGAAGGCAGACGAGAGCTTTGACTGGGTCTCTCTGTAAAGTGTCAACTTAGATGTGGGATATTTGTCATAGAAGACTCGGACAAAATGTGTTACTCTTTGGTGAAGTACAGATAGGACCATTGGTTTTATTTCAATATGACGTATGTCATATTTGACGATACGGCTACCTAATGGCTTGTCCAAAGTGGATTCATGTTGACTTTTGGGCTTTGGTTCGGGATAGTTGCTATATGTAAAAGCTACAAGTATTTATTTTCACTCTGTGAACTCCAGGTAGTACTACATGCATAATCTGAAAACTACCTTTGGTGGCACAGATCTTAATAACAGAATTTTGACCTTGCTAGTAGTTGCACAATAGAGATGAGTGGAGTGGTGGGTGTCTTAATTCCAAACTCACTTCAGCAGATTCTCGCATTGCAATACCCGACTTTTATTGTGTGGTTGACACACAGCACTTGTAGCAAACATTGTTTTGTTTTAACTTTTTTAGGATTTAGCGTTTGATGTCCTAATGCTAATTACATGTCCTGCAGGCTTCGTTCTGAACCACCTAATCAGTAGATATATCTGGTCCTAGTCTGAAACTTTTAACACATCAATGACATTCTTGGAATTGGCTCTCCATTTTTGAAAGGATTCAGCCTGTGGTTAAAGTTTGTATTACGGACGAACAGGCCCTCACGTAAACTTGATCTGGTTATTTATGCTATTGGATTGATTTATTGGTGTGCATAAGATATCTTCTCTTAAACTCCCAATGTTTGATTAATTCACGTTTGTTATAATATCTGGGAAAAAGTATCTTCCAGCGACGCAGTATCAGCAATGCTTGGTAGCAGGTGTTTATGATGGCATGTTAAATGTCAGGAACTCTGTTGCTTCTTCTTTGCTTTGCTAAACAAACACAGACGTTTGAGCTTCTGCTTTCCGATTTTTTCTTGCTTTTAATTGCTTTTATTTTATAACTAGCAGTTTAAGGGCTTATTTGGAGGTGTTGCTGCTTTCCGAAAAAATGTGGAATACCATATTTAGGCAAATGACCTCAAGCTTATGGCATTACTTGTCACGTTTATCAATGCAGGATTCTTGGCCTCTTTTTGTTAGTCCACGTATTCGCCTGTGCTGTATAATCTTAATCCATGATGCTATTCAACCAACGGATAGTCCGATAAAAGCAAACCTTGAGCAACGTCTGTGTTTGCTGCCTAGGACACACAAGCTGTGTTGCGTACTGTCGCAGATAAGTAAGGCAACAGTAGTATACCGCTGTTCAAAACTCATAAATCCATGGACAAAAAACAAAATCGGGATAACAAACTAAAACCGAGGGAAACGCATTAAATATAAGAGGAGAACAACGACATAACATTAAAATGTAACACACATAGACAAAATCCCACGAGAATAATATATATAACATCAAAACCAAATACATGAATTTGGGATAGACAAGTACCGTGACACGTCTTATCGCAATGTGAATTTACACTCAAAAATAAGAGAAAACAAACGACACAACGTTATAATGTAATACACACAGAAACGAACTATAATATAACAATGACCATATTCCTGACTTGGTACAGGGCATTTTTAAAGGAAAAAATGGTGGGTTGAACCTGGTTTTGTGGCATGCCAAACCTCGCACTTTTATGGCCATGTGAAATATAACATCAAAATGACAACACAGGACTACAATATAAATAAATTGGAGAACACAATTGACAAAGAATCACACGAACAACAGCCAAAAAAAGGGGAACAAGTTCAAAATTTTAATACGCCAGAAGGGTATTTTGTCCACACAAGACCTATGTGTGACGCACAGATACAAAAGTTTGAAAGCCGAAACGACTACAAAGTTGAACAGCATCGAGGACCAAAAGATCAAAAAGGTTGTGCCAAAAACGGCAAGGGTTTTCTGTTAAGTTACCAGAAAAAGAAACAGTTACTTCGTTCCTGGTTCAATTCCCGTTCCGGGATGAAAATTTCAGGGAGTGGCAAAATATATAAGACATAACAGGCGAGTTGCATACTTTGTAAAGTAATATCTCGAGCATTAAGTAAAACCGACGATTGAACTGAAACAGAATAAGTTTATCAGGTACTGTTACTTTAATTGAAAAACCAATCTAACAAATGGATAAAGGCTGAAAATAAAAATGAATCTATTCAATAATGTGTTGAATACATGTTATAATGTACGAAATGTCAAATATAAATAATAACACAGTTTGTTGAATGCGAGACAAATTTTGCACCTTAAAGTTCTTCTAGTACAACAATAGAACGCATCACTAAATTATACAAAATTAACTCACTCTGTGGTTAGTCACAAACTGTTTAGGTGATATCACCTGTCCAAATATGTTCCACGGTACCGGTGTGACTTTGCAGTTCTCCTGTTCATACTAATTTCGATTATGAAATAAATCACACTGGTTTTAAATGTATAAACCTCCTAGTTTATGTAAAAGTAATAAAACAAACAATATGAATTGAGAACACGAGGTTCCAGAGTAGATAATAAAACATCTTTTTGAGAATTTGTCTTTTTCAATACGACGCCAGTGCTTGTGATTAGTCGATGAAATATTTGTCAGACTCAAATTAGACGTGATAAAAAGCAGAATTCAAAGTGTACGATTCGTCCTTTCTTTGTATTTCCTCAGGGATTTTCTATCTTTTTTCTTGAGCTTTACCAAAAGGTTCTGTGATATTTCGGATAATCAATCGTCTTGACTTAAATTGTTTTATGATTTGTCCCAAATGGTAGATTAGTTCGGATTATTGCAGTCTCGAGAGTTCAACGATATACTATTTACATTTCGAGGGGAAAAAGAGACCTAGAAAATTTGATTTTTCAAACAAACCGGAAGAAGAAATTGTACGTGTTTTAACTTCGCCAACATTGAAAACACTTGCATCAGAACAGTAACAAAGCTGATACACTATTTGTACAAAATCTAAACGTAAGCTTAATTTTGGAACTGACATGCTCCCAAATGTTAGAGAAATAGAAATCAAACTTTAAATCAGACTTATTAATCATCTGTCATTTCATACAAAAGGTAGACACTGCCCAGTCACGAAACGAATTTTAAGGACATTCTATTGAGATGTCACCTTTCATATAACAGAGGGCTTATTAAAATCTGGACACCGAGATAGAAAAAACTAAGTACTGTTGAACCAAATAATAACAGTAACACATTGAACAACATTTGAATATGTGTTTTTTTAGATTGCAGTATAAAGACAATAATAGTGCATTGACTTGACATATCAACGATACAAGGATTCGGCCCGAAACGTGGAAAAGCTATTTATTCGTATTATTTGATTGCGTTTAAAACGCCTCAGTTTAAAAGTGTATAACACCATTTTCTACATTTGAAAATGCCTGTACCAAGTCAGGATTATGACAGTTGTTGTCCATTCGTTTTTGATGTGTTTTGTCATTTGATTTTGCCATGTAATTAGGGACTTTACGATTTGATTTTCCTCTGAGTTCAGTATTTTTGTGATTTTACTTTTGACAAGTGGGCGTTACAGACGAACGTACACATAATCTGACCCAGTCAATTGATAACCTGAGCGGACCAAGAAATGTTCTTTTACACGCTGCTTTGAAAATGATTCTATGTCAATCAGTAAAAAAAATATAAATTAAAAAAATGTAAACCCCATCATTATGAAAAATGGTATTTATTTAAGATACTGTACGCTCGTATGGCTGATTATGCATAATTTGGTTGTTCAATTTCTTCTCAACTAAAAGATGATAGAAAAAATCTTCAACTATATTGAGTTGAAACAGATAACATTAATTTGGACAATTGTTTTAACGTCGTATGAATGCAATAACAGTAACCATCTGTATATGTTAAAAACACGCTAAATGTAAGCATTAAAAGTTTTAAAAAAATCTGTTTAATGTCAAGTTTAATAAATCTAGTGTGTTCGCTTTCTGTAGACTCGCGTATTTCACTGATTCGTCTATTTTAATCCACAACAATGATGATGTCGCATAACAGTAAGTCATGTGATTTCCCGTATATACCAGATTGGTTACAGTTTTAATCATCAGAATTTATATGCCAACCAGTACCATTACTTACCCTAAAGATTCACAGGATACACGCACTAGGATTGAATCAATGTATTGTGTCCAGATGTATTTTCCGAATAGTTTCTGTTATAAGTAAAAATTATTACTACGACGTGTGGCTTGGTTGAATTAGTACGCTTTTACAAAGACGCATTCATATAATTTCCCCTTGAATTCATTTAGAAATCTAGCTTTTTTGGAACCATAAATATACTTAATAAATTGGTAAATTTTAATATTGTCTTTGGCTGCAAAAGAGTGTGTGTCTTAAAATTTAATTCCTTCATGCCACCCTTTATAATTCAGTGAATTTCAATGATTTATAGCTTAGAAAAGACATACCTACACAATTGTTACACTATATTATATTGAAAGATAATTATGACAATTTAGAAACAACACGGCCGACACTCGGCTAACCGAGAGATTGGTCAGTTAATCTCTATTGAGTATGCGGCTATATCGGCGGTTGGTCTGTTAATCGGGTTGGCTAAAGTCTGTTAATCAGGTGTTATCGAGAAAATCATTGAAAGTTCAGCATGTTTCATTGTATAAATTTCTAAATATACTTTCATCATAAAAAGTATTCATGTCTAACAAAACAATTCAATGTACTGAATTCAATGGTGTAATTATAATTTTTCTTGCTTCGATGTACGATCTATAAAATGAAAAGGCGGGTTACTCATCAATAAATTTATACACATTTAACACACATAAAATAAGTTAAATAAGTAACAGCTAGGTCTGTATATATTTTCAGCTGACCCATGCTTATTTCAGAACTACTTTCTCCAAATCACATAAACACTGGTTGGCAATGTGAAATGATTTTCATATTCCAGATTTGATATAGGAATGACACAAATATAAAATTAACTTAATAATAACCTGTTTTATACGAGGCCTATGGACAGAGTTTGATTGTAAAGTGTTAGCTGTACCAGTCCACAAATGTTGATTATTTGTAATGATGGTAAATTGCAGAATGTCTAATCAATGATCTGACTAAAATTTGGTGGACATGTGTTTTCATAGTTCCTGATCGACTAAGGGTAAAATCAATTTCCTTAAAAGCAACCCCTTACCTTTCAGATCAAACAAAAGTCTTTTTTTTAAAACACGTTTATTTGTTTTGTAAACTGTATTTGTGTTAAAGTGTAAAATCACAAAATGATAGTATGTCACAACAATATACAGTAATGAGTAAATAAAATTATCTACATAAAGTGATTTGAGTCTCAAAAAACTCATTTGATGAGAACATTGCATCTACTATGAATATTAGTAGACAGAAAAGGCCATACTCAGGTGTTGCCTCTATTATGTATACAAGTAGACAGAAATAAATCATACGCAAATTTTTTTGGAACCTTTTTCTAATTTTCTTATTATTTCTTATATATTGCTGTAAAAGGAAACTTTTCCTTAATTTATACTTTAATAGATTTACAGTTACAAAAATAGTTATGAATTTATTATTGAAGCAGTTACAACGAATTATTTACTTAAAGGAAGCTTTGTATGTCCATCTCTGAAGCGCGGCGTAAATTAAAGTTTTACGTGAAGACTCCGTTGAGTCAGCTTATTTTATTATGATAATTTATTCAGCTTGAAAACTTCAATTACTCATTTATTATCCCATTTCTTTCAAAGATTAGTGAAAGTCATCCCAACATTTTGATTTAGAGCTATTAATTAAAAAAGTGACATTTGTAGGAGGTATTAATGAACAAAAAAGGACCTTATTATAACGACAATGTGGTTCTTTAGTGATATGTATCTCATATGCAATGTAATGCTATTTGAAATTTTGTCTGTAGTATTAAACAGAATACATCCTTAGTCTTGCCAAGATTTTCTTCATTTGAAACAAAGATAAATTCTTCACAATTTTTTGAAAAGTGCAAATTAAACACAGACTTATAAATTATAAACAATGTTGCATATATCTATGGCTTCATTCGTACTGCATATCATGCAATACAATTATTTCTCTGCAACAATTGTTCCGGAATTAGAATGACCATTGGCTAAGGCTTCTCTTGAATAAAGTTATCAATCACAAATAGTAAACAAGAAGTAATTGTAACAGGATACTGTTACGAAGTCTCCCAAACAAAGCTCCCATAACTCGCCATTCATATGGTCCCATGTTCATTTGATTTGATTTTTTTATCCCATACAAGAATATATATGGCTTACGAGTGGGGATCTCAAGTATTCAAACAGGAGGGTGTTGTGATGACCCCCAGGGACTTTACCTTCATTGCATTTGATTTGTTTTATTGTCCCATACAAGAATATATATGGTTTAGGGGTGGGGATGTTGACCGTTTACAAGTTTTCAAACAAGAGGGGGTGGGGTGACCCCCTCTGGACTTCCTTTTATATCATTTCATTTGTTTTATTGTCCCCTACAAGAATATATATGGTTTAGGGGTGGGGATGTTGACCGTTTACAAGTTTTCAAACAAGAGGGGGTGGGGTGACCCCCTCTGGACTTCCCTTTTATATCATTTCATTTGTTTTATTGTCCCCTACAAGAATATATATGGTATACGTAATCAGTTTTGTTGTAATTCAATCATTCGACCACTTTTTGTCACTCTTAGCTGGATATGGGTTACGTATGTGCTAAATATGTTCAGTTATCGAAGAAAAAAAAGATGTTATTATTGAAAGTGAAACAAGGTAAGCAGAGGAAAGAAAAATTTATGTGACTGATTCCGCTCAACAAAAAATAATAAGCAAAAAAACATGATTTACTTGTTTTTGAAATTCAGGATAGGAATTAAGCACACAGAGAAAAATCGTTATTATGCGATTGATCGCGCTTGTCTGTGCATTTTCATTTAAATTTATATCTGATCACAAGCTCTACTCTGAAATATACATTAAACGCATGTTTAACGATCACATGAATTGTTAACTGTTTTCACATAACATTTCGTTATTCATACATTTCAGTATGTTATAAATTGAGTATGAGAATTTGAATATAATCTGTGACATCCAGCTGACATATTACACCCCTTTAAGTAATGGTTACGTGAGTCAATATAAAATGTTGTATAGCTAAGTATTCAATTGTAATAAGGTTTTATGTGATCTTCAGTTATTCTGTAATTGTACTTTCTATATATGGGTTGTTTTCTTCTTTTTTTTTCTTGCCCTAAAGCTCGTATTCATAGGAGTTGGTTTAAAAACTCAGAACTCAGCAAAGATACAACGTGCCGTTGAACTTAGACATATGCTTTACGTTCGATTCAAAACAGTAACACCAGAAAGTATGAAAAATCGCAATTCTTTAATTGCACCATTCATTTTTGTTTTTGAATAAGTGCATGTTCCTAAAATATGCGCAAAATTTGAAGTAGTCTTTAGAACCTGTATCTACTTGGACCAAAATCTGGTCATAATGACCCCTTTCTTTTAACCTTTCAAGACAATAAACTGGGTATAAGATAGTTTTAAGACAACAATATGAAATGTAAGTAAGGTGGCAATACAATCCCTTGTACTGGTACATTTTGTGAACTACAATTATAAACTTAAGTTTTGGCGGTTCTTTGGGCCTTATTGATTTTGTTTTGTTTTTTGTCGGCTTTTTTTTTGGAGGGAGAGGTTTTTTTAGGTTTTTTTTTACCCTGTATTTGTTGAAACTAGATTATTGATAGGCATGTGAAAAAGGACGGTTGAAACTTATTGATCAGAAAGTGCACTTGTTTATTGTTTGACAATTTATTATTATCCATGTGTTAAGACATAGTAATATGAATGTTGTGAAATTTAATGGCTTTACAAATAAAACTAGTGGGTCATTGAAATCTTTTTTTATTTTTTGATAAGGGAAGTGGATTTTAACAACTTTGGTGTTATGACATCGTCCGGAGCCAACGTAAGATAGACAGTTTCTGATTAAATTACCAGAAAGATGATCTTCAAAATCTATGTACAGGGCGTGTTTTTTCAATATTTCCCGAAAAAGCAGTAGATTTATTATGAAGAAATAAGGAATTTCACTTTATTGGAGATGGTTCAACTACGCAAAGCAGTTTTTAAAACATAATCAAAGGAAAGATTACAAAGAAAAAATCATTCAAATGTTTGTCCTGTAACTGTATATTTGTCCTGTAACTGTATATTTGTGGCGTATTTTCAATATTTACCCCAATAAGACAATTCCTTTACATTCTCTGTTGACGATAACTTACCCAATTTAAAAACATAAGTATTAAAGTGAATGTTCTTTTCTAAATAGTTCACAAGATCAACTGTTGTCCGCACAGGGAATTATAGAACGGTAGCTGACTCAATACGAATTAGTCAAACGTGAGTAGAAATAAGACATTCATCTTTAATGGTATTGATATCTTCTAATTTGAAAAACGCAGTAATACGTTCTCTCATTTCGTGTTCAGTAGAAAGCTGTTTCAATTTATTATAGTAAATATCCTTGCTTTGTGGATTCTGTCTTATTTATGCTCGTGTTTATGCTTGTGAATTGCATTAAAAAGGTTATTAAATATCCGTCATTTGTGAATTTTGAGTGATTAACGATAGGTTTTACTGGAGATGTTACAATTTTAGAGATTCAAAATTATCCTCAGTGGCTTATTAGTCTAAGTGTATCTCTCTACATACATGTTTTATTAAGATGTAAATATGCTTCAACAAGAGTAGTCGTTCATTATTTGTTGGTATTAATGGAAAATCCTAAAACAAATATGCGAAATTATATTAGTTTTTTAAAGGAGACGATTACCCGGATACTACAAGAAATAAGGAGAAATTCAATAGTTTTAAGAAAGAAGACTTTATTTTAATAGTAGAAACCATTGAAAATTATGCTTATTAAATATGACGTCTGAATTGTAATGCAGAATAATTTGATTTGAATTTATGAATTGAATATAATTAACTTATATATCTGTGAAGCAGACTGATGAATTATTGACCCCGACGTGAAGAATTCGTACTGATACTAATCAACATGAGACTGACATTGTCTGCTGTAATCAAAACTTAGAATAGCGTAGCGCTTAAGTACATGGCATGAGAATTTGAAATGAGTGAGAACTTTTGGCTGATTGAAACAGATCAAAGTACCCATACCTTGTTTTGGTATATGCTAAGTAGCATTTCTTTTCATCTTGACATCAACCAAGATTTGATAGACAGTGTCTGCTAAAATCGAAAATTGACCAATTTAGGGCTAAAACACATAGAATGAGAAATTGAATATTTCAGGAATCCTTATATAAACATACATTGAAGGATTCAGTGATACATTATACAAACATGAATGAGAATGTGAGAAAAGCTTTCCAGATGCAACAAGAAAACATTTGACGAATTCAAACGGATCAAAGATTATGAAAATTTAAGTTATATACACAGTGGATGTATTGTTATAACAACATTTGACACGTCTTCGTATTTTTTTCAAACCAAAATAGTACGACGAAATTATACCAGATTCTACAAGAAATTTTACCAGAATATAAAAAAATACATAGCTAAAACTGAAGCTTGTAGCACATGTATATTTAAACTTTGAGAGCTGATAAAACAATTATTTGCTCAATGTGTGTAAGATCTTTAGGAAGAAACATTTAAGTTAGATTAAAATCATATGTAAAAATAAGCAGACAAAATAGAAGGTTTTAGAATCGGAGTACAGCAAACTCGAGGCCAATGGCTGACATACGTTAGTTGAAGGTGTTATAAACGGAAAACATTGGTGTTCTAACAGATTATAGGACCATAACTAAATATTTGTATTGAATATTTAAAAACAAACGGTACATTCCCTGTAGATTTGTTTTTAATAAAATGAATGGAAATAAACATACACTTAAAGCAAAACAAGAAAAGAGGATTTTATATCCCTGTATATCAAAAATATCTTTAATCGGAAACTTATTAGCCAACACGAGCGATCGGAAGGCACAATTGCAATAGTAGTACATATTTGAAAACTCCAGAGATCAAAGCCCGTAGCCTTGTGTCATTTACAACAAATACATTCATAACGTTGTTTAATGTATACCTGATTCTCTAAAGGTACGTTGATTGAATACACTTTGAATAGTAAACTGTAAACTTGACCAGAGTATACAATGGTGTAAAATTCTACAGATCAATAAGATGTAGGTTATGTCAATGAAAAGACTTCCTGTTAAACTTTCAAATTAAGGGACTACACTTGATGTGATGAATACATGTCAATAAGACAGAATCGCAGCCGCATTTACAACAATTATTGGCTTGTAAAATATGCTACTCCGTTAAAACATCACCTAACACATCTAGTAGCTTGAAAATGAGGGTTTATTGAATAGGGGCAGAATTATTGCCTTGCAGTATGTCCACAGCGTAGCTCGTATAATTATTGCAATGGTTCGTTAGCGTTCAGAATGTACTGGACACTTCTCTTTATGACATATTGGATTCAATGTTCCCATTTCTATGTAGCATACCGCTGTCCAATAGTCATAAATCGATTAATCGAAAACAAATCTGGGTCAAAAAGAAAACCGAGGGAAGCACATCAACTATAAATAGAAAACAACGGAACAACAAAAACACTTATGAAACGTATAAAAGCAAATGAGATTAAGGTCAGGATATTGAGTAGGTTCATTATCTCTTGTTAATTCCTGAGCTAAAGAAGACATCCCTGATTATCTTATGGTTGTTGCCTTTTATCTTTTTCTTGCATGACAATATATCACGCTCCGTTAAATGATACGAAAACTGTGTTAATTATGTTTGCTTCTCTAGCATCATGAGACTTTCAATTGGCTATTAATTGGTTATAATACTTTTCAACGGTTAAGACGATGTACATTTCGTCCATAACAACGAACATTATAACTGCTATTATGTGATTTCTTCAATAATATATCAGAATATACAAAAACTGACACTTTTCATCTTTTTGACCAATTTTATTACATTCTGAAGCGTAGAATTTTTTTTAAATGTCTGATGTTGAAGTGTGACGCCGGAACAGAACATACGACACCATACTGGTATGTGCAAAAAACTAGATCAACGATTTGCCAATTTTTTTATTTGAACTAATAAGTGTACTGACCTCAGAGAAATATGTTGAACAAATCGTGAGAATTTTGTACTGGTAGATAACAACTTTCGCTATCTAATTTAAATAGTAATAATAAACTCATTATTATATAGAAATTTAATGAGTCGGTTTGATATCAAGTGATACCCATTTCTCACTCGTCATGAAACCTATAATTACAATAGAAGTCATGATATGCTGTGTGTATTTTCTGTTGACGCGTACACTTCATTTACTTCTTATGAGGGCATTATATGGATTGATATACAAAGTCCATTGTATTAATTTCAACATGAATAATGTCATTAGGTGTGGCTTTATAGGTATTACTATGTTTCTGTAAAAACTAGCAGTCGAAAATTACCATGAAGCTCTTTTTATAACAATTAATAAATTAAACTCATCATAGAAACCAGGATTAAAATTTTCTATATACGCCAGACGCGCGTTTCGTCTACAAAAGACGCATCAGTGACGCTTGAATCAAAAAATGTTAAAAGGCCAAATAAAGTACGAAGTTGATAATTAAGAGCGGTTTTTTTTCAACCTTCTTTTACTTTAGGGGTATCAACCCATAAAGAATTATACTAAATTATTTTTAATCCCAACCTTACCCTAACCCATATATAAACCTACCACAAGTCCTAACCCTAACCTAAAACATCCCCTTACCATGTATGTGAAGTTAGCAGCCGGTTTGTTATTCGATATTCAATATCGAACCGGCTGCTAGCAGTCGGTTGGATATTCAAAATTTTGTTGCAAATAATAAAAAAAAACACTTGATAACATTAAAAACATGATTTTAATAGTTAAGAGGACTGATAAGATACGTAGGAAATCGACAAATGACCTCTTCAAGCTGTTGTTAAAAGCCAAAAAAACAAATCTTCAGCCAAAAAATATCAAAATTTTAGGACAAAGGGCACAGGGCAATGGTGAGAGCCCCCTGATCTCTTAATCTTTCTAATATTATGCAGACATTTAGTCAATAGGTAGATACAAACGTGACTCAAAGAAATTTAGGTACACTTCCTGTCTTTCATGTTTACGGAGCGCCAAAATTGCCAGTTGGATATTCAAAATATATAACGAAAACCAACCCGAGACTGCTTAAATGAGGTTGAGACCCCCCTTGTCGTTCAATATCCATAAAATTCAACCAAATCATAGATTCTGTATATATAAAGATTGTATTAGAAGGATTTTCCAGAATAATGTCATCTTCGATATCTACGGAGCGCTTAGATTGTCACTTTTTAGCCAAAAAATATCAAAATTTTAGGACAAAGGGCACAGGGCAATAGTGAGAGCCCCCTGATCTCTCAATCTTTCTAATATTATGCAGACATTTATTCAATAGGTAGATACAAACGTGACTTAAAGAAATTTGGGTACACTTCCTGTCTTCCATGTTTACGGAGCGCCCAAAGTGCCAGTTGGATATTCAAAATATATAGCGAAAACCAACCCGAGACCGCTTGAATGAGGTTGACACCCCCTTGTCGTTTAATATCCATAAAATTCAATCAAATCATAGATTCTGTACATATAAAGATTGTATTAGAAGGATTTTCCAGAATAATCTCATCTTCGATATCTACGGAGCGCTTAGATTGTCACTTTTTAGCCAAAAAATGTCAAAATTTTAGGACAAAGGGCACAGGGCAATGGTGAGAGCCCCCTGATCTCTCAATCTTTCTAACATTATGCAGACATTAAGTCGATAGGTAGATACAAACGTGACTTAAAGAAATTTGGGTACACTTCCTGTCTTCCATATTTACGGAGCGCTCAAAGTGCCAGTTGGATATTCAAAATATATAGCGAAAACCAACCCGAGACCGCTTCAATGAGGTTGAGACCCCCCCCCCCCCCCCCTTGTCGTTCAATATCCATAAAATTCAACCAAATAATAGATTCTGTATATATAAAGATTGTATTAGAAGGATTTTTCAGAATAATGTCATCTTCGATATCTACGGAGCGCTTAGATTGTCACAATTCAAGCGAGAAAAAACTAGCGGCCTTATTTCTATAAAAATATGAACGAAAAACAAATATGTAACACACAAACGAACGACAACCACTGAAGTACAGGATCCAGACTTGGGACAGGCACATACATAAATAATGTGGCGGGTTTAAACATGTTAGCGGGATCCCATTCCTCCCCCTAACCTGGGACAGTGGTATAACAGTACAACATAAGAACCTCTGGAGAAGATACAGAAAAAGATACGAGAAGATAGGAAAGCCATTTGGGGATTAAATCAGGTACATCCACGGAAGAAAACCTTTAAAGATGTATTTACAACCTGGAAGATGACCCTATTATTAACATGGATGTGCAGACTTTCCTCGATGTCTCTCGGATGTCAAGGGTGGAACTTATAGACGATTGGGCATTGAAAGGAGCAAAAATAAATGTAGTGCTGCACTGTACCTTTGTGAAGATTAACCTAACAGGTAAGATAGATGATGAGAACGTGGGATACTTTCACTCGGGAAACCAGTTTTTCACCTCAACCACGGACTTGGTTGAAACCTTTGAGGAGATGGATGAAAAGATCGGAGAAAAGATTGCACATTAAAAAAGTGGCTGAACATTGAAGGCAATTGTAAAACTTCAAGTCAATATTAACAATCACCGACCGCTGGGTCGTTCACAGTACATTGATTTGTCGGCGTTAATCAAAGCCAAGAAGGCTGTAATCAATGTGAAAAATAACGACGAGGAGTGTTTCAAGTGGGCCATAATTTCGTCCTTGCACCATGACGAGGTAGACCCAAAACAAACGGACAGGGTTACACAGTACCAACGAAGGCAGAAAGAGCTCAATCTGGTTAGACTTAAGGATATTAACAAATTTGAGAAGGCCAATACCACCCTGGCGGTTAATGTATTTGAAATATATGATAGTGAAGTATACCCGCTAATATAAAAAAAAGAAGTGAACAAAAATCAAATATGTAACACATAAACAAGCGACAACCACTGAATTACAGGCTCCTGACTTGGGACAGGCACATACATAAATAATGTGGCGGGATTAAACATGTTAGCGGGATCCCAACCCTCCCCCTAACCTGGGACAGTGGTATAACAGTACAACATAAGAACGAACTATAAAAATCAGTTGAAAAAGCTCATCAGATGGACAAACATACAAGTGGACGTGGCCCGGTACTTATACATCCCGACTCAAAAAGACACAATGAACAGATCTGAGAGTACTCAAAGTTATCTGACAGCTAGTTCAAAGCCATTAACAACTAATAAAAAAAATCATGCATCTAAGACTAAACTATCAATCCGTACACTTCCAACATCCAATGGAGTTAAGCATTTCAGACGTTATCGAACAGCGGGAAAGAGACATCAATAGGCTGATGATTGGGGGCGACGGGCGAAAGCACTACTGCTGATTCCAAAATATGTCCCGGCTGGTGTCGAGCCAGATTTCGGACCACGATGGAGAGATCTGCCTGTGCTATAGGTGCTTGAACCACTTTTATAGCAAGGAACTCCTGGAGACCAACAAAGAGTGTTGCGTCAATCACAAGGCAGTCAAGATCGAGCTGCCAAAGGAAGGGACACACCAGCTGACCTTTGTCAACAACACCTACTCGATGAGAGTCCCTTTCGTAGTGTACGCGGGCTTTGAGTGCTTTACCGATAAGGTTGAAACCGAGAAGATTGAAACCGGAAACGATAAGGTAGCAATATACTGTTTCGCATTATGGCCATTGTGAATTTTTTAAATGTGAAAGTTTGTGTACAATAAAATTGATTTTTAGATAATTGAATAATAATATAGCCTTCTTAGCTATATAGTGGGTTTATATGATCATTTAGATTGTTTTTAGCATGTTTTATAGGGCATTTATCTGTTTGACAGTCCGTAATTTCCTACCCGTACCGCCCATAGGTCCATAAATTATTGTAGTGTTTATCAACAAAGATTTGACGCTCGATCTTTTCAATTCAATTTTATGGAAAAACGAACAGATATGCATATGATTTCTTTTTTTACCTTTTGATAGATATATGCCTATGGTTTCAGTAGAGGTATCACTGTAATTGATTGAAATTTTCCTTTGGACCATATTTTGGACAGGGTATTGCTACCTAAACACAGCCATGGCGTTGTCAGTTTGTTTTAGATTTATGAGTTTTAGTGTCCTTTTGGTATCTTTCGTCCCTCTTTTTTAAACCCCATACAAAAGCCTACCAGAAGCATACGCCGTCGGGACTTTGTCATTACATCAAGTGCTTTGACGACAGTGTGTATGCCAAGGCACCGGTGTACCATGCAGAAGCTGGTAGAAGATGCGGCGCAGGTCTTTGAAACCCTTGAGAAATAAATCAAAGCCATTTAATCCGAAAACAACCTTAAGAAGCCGATGGTCTTGACGGAAGAGGACAAGAAAAAACAGCAGGAGGACACAGTGCTGGCTGTGTAATGCTGAGCGCGTAGATGACAAGGTGAGGGATCACAAACGCATGGAATTCTGGTCGCCTTTATGATAAGGTGGAGCGCTTTCCTCAACCTCAATGCCCTCCAAAGATGATTCGAGGCCACCAGTGCACACACCGATGCCTCAGACACTTGAATCTTGAAAAGGGATCCGTATCAGCTGTGTTATATCTTCATGTACATTTAATCGCTTAGGAGCGTTCGAACCAACGTTTAGGGTGTTCAAATAAACGCTTAGGGGCGTCCAAACCATCGCTTAGGGGCGTGTTTACGTCAGCGCTATACATAAATGACGTTTATCAAGATTACAGACCCTATACAGTGTGAGGCGCTCGTCAAGGAGTTGCAAGAGACCAAGCAGAAGATTCAAGCCAGTAACAAGCAGCATCGCCTCGAGAAGATTGGACTCAACCGGGACCTTCATCGGAAGCTAACCAGTTAATACTTCTGACGACGATGATATTTTCGTGGATGGTGTGAGGTATAAAGGAACCCGTATTGGGAGTTAAGCGACAGCTTTACACATTTGACTGGGCAACAAACGGTTACAAAGAGGGTGAATACATTGTAATCATCAGCAGCATCAACAGCATCCTGGTGAACAGTGGCATCATCAATGGAAACTATGTAAACGGCACCCAACAGTCCACTATCTACAGCTTCTCCCCTTCAGTCGATCCCATGTTAAAGGTCATTCAAACCCAAAAAAACTTGGTGTATTTATCCGTGACCTTGAGAACCATCAATCGCATGCAGAAATACCTCAGCGATCAAGACGGCGATCCCATCAATCTCCGCAGTGAACATCTCACCATCCGTTTCCATCTTCGCGAGGTATAAATAAATAGTCAAAAATACGGTTTGAATTTGACAAAAGGTCACGCTAATAAATTACAGGGAGCAGCCAAAAAGGTTGGTCGTTCACCACTCGTTTATCCCACACAAACCTGCAAGGTGAACACAAGATGTTGCTTACCCCGCGACTGATTGAAAATATCACCAAGCCCCTACAAAAAGGTTCTGGTGGTATGACTCTGGAAATAAGCACTACCCAATTGAAGAAAAACATTCAAAAAGAAAGTAGATTCTTACCCATGTTAGCGGGGCGGGCAATGCAAGCCCTTCCTATGTTGGCGAACAACATTCTGTCAGCCTTAAGTGGTGGAACCCTAAGTGACCTGTGTGGTGTAGCTGCCAACAAGGCATTTGCATAAAAGGGGTGTGTGAAGGTGCTTGGTAAAGGTATGTATCTCTCCCCACCCCCAACCAAGCTACCTTCAACCTATGGTGCCAGTTTATACTTAAAACTAGGTCCTCAATTCTACTAGGGTTCTGGTCTGATCCTAGGAACAAACAGTCCGTTCACGAACATTCCCCTTTTTCATACCATCTTTATAGTCTATGATTTTGACTAATTCTATGGATATTGAAAGACAAGTGGGTCTCAACCTCATTTAAGCGGTCTCGGGTTGGTTTTCGCTATATATTTTGAATATCCAACTGGCACTTTGGGCGTTCCGTAAACATGGAAGACAGGAAGTGTACCCAAATTTCTTTAAGTCACGTTTGTATCTACCTATTGACTAAATGTCTGCATAATATTAGAAAGATTGAGAGATCAGGGGCTCTCACCATTGCCCTGTGCCCTTTGTCCTAAAATTTTGACATTTTTTGGCTAAAAAGTGACAATCAAAGCGCTCCGTAGATATCGAAGATGACATTATTCTGGAAAATCCTTCTACTACAATCTTTATATGTACAGAATCTATGATTTGGTTGAATTTTATGGATACTAAACTACAAAGGGGGGTCTCAACCTCATTTAAGCGGTCTCGGGTTGGTTTTCGCTATATATTTTGAATATCCAACTGGCACTTTGGGCGCTCCGTAAACATGGAAGACAGGAAGTGTACCCAAATTTCTTTAAGTCACGTTTGTATCTACCTATTGACTAAATGTCTGCATAATATTAGAAAGATTGAGAGATCAGGGGCTCTCACCATTGCCCTGTGCCCTTTGTCCTAAAATTTTGACATTTTTTGGCTATAAAGTGACAATCTAAGCGCTCCGTGGATATCGAAGATGACATTATTCTGGAAAATCCTTCTAATACAATCTTTATATGTACAGAATCTATGATTTGATTGAATTTTATGGATATTGAACTACAAGGAGGGTCTCAACTTCATTTAAACGGTCTCGGGTTGGTTTTCGCTATATATTTTGAATATCCAACTGGCACTTTGGGCGCTCCGTAAATATGGAAGACAGGAAGTGTACCCAAATTCCTTTAAGTCATGTTTGTATCTACCTATTGACTAAATGTCTGCATAATATTAGAAAGATTGAGAGATCAGGGGGCTCTCACCATTGCCCTGTGCCCTTTGTCCTAAAATTTTGACATTTTTTGGCTAAAAAGTGACAATCTAAGCGCTCCGTAGATATCGAAGATGACATTATTCTGAAAAATCCTTCTAATACAATCTTTATATATACAAAATCTATGATTTGATTGAATTTTATAGATAGTGAACGACAAGGGGGGTGTCAACCTCATTGAAGCGGTCTCGGGTTGGTTTTCGCTATATATTTTGAATATCCAACTGGCACTTTGGGCGCTCCGTAAACATGGAAGGCAGGAAGTGTAACCAAATTTCTTTAAGCCACGTTTGTATCTACATATTGACTAAATGTCTGCATAATATTAGAAAGATTGAGAGATCAGGGGGCTCTCACCATTGCCCTGTGCCCTTTGTCCTAAAATTGTGACATCTTTTTTGGCTAAAAAGTGACAATCTAATCGCTCCGTAGATATCGAAGATGACATTATTCTGGAAAATGCTTTTAATACAATCTTTATATGTACAGAATCTATGATTTGGTTGAATTTTATGGATATTGAATGACAAAGGGAGTCTCAACCTCATTTAAGCGGTCTCGGGTTGGTTTTCGCTATATATTTTGAATATCCAACTGGCACTTTGGGCGCTCCGTAAACATGGAAGACAGGAAGTGTAACCAAATTTCTTTAAGCCACGTTTGTATCTACATATTGACTAAATGTCTGCATAATATTAGAAAGATTGAGAGAGCAGGGGGCTCTCACCATTGCCCTGTGCCCTTTGTCCTAAAATTGTGACATCTTTTTTGGCTAAAAAGTGACAATCTAATCGCTCCGTAGATATCGAAGATGACATTATTCTGGAAAATCCTTTTAATACAATCTTTATATGTACAGAATCTATGATTTGGTTGAATTTTATGGATATTGAACGACAAGGGGAGTCTCAACCTCATTTAAGCGGTCTCGGGTTGGTTTTCGCTATATATTTTGAATATCCAACTGGCACTTTGGGCGCTCCGTAAACATGGAAGACAGGAAGTGTTCCCAAATTTCTTTAAGTCACGTTTGTATCTACCTATTGACTAAATGTCTGCATAATATTAGAAAGATTGAGAGATCAGGGCTCTCACCATTGCCCTGTGCCCTTTGTCCTAAAATTTTGACATTTTTTGGCTAAAAAGTGACAATCTAAGCGCTCCGTGGATATCGAAGATGACATTATTCTGGAAAATCCTTCTAATACAATCTTTATATGTACAGAATCTATGATTTGGTTGAATTTTATGGATATTGAACTACAAGGGGGGTCTCAACCTCATTTAAACGGTCTCGGGTTGGTTTTCGCTATATATTTTGAATATCCAACTGGCACTTTGGGCGCTCCGTAAACATGGAAGACAGAAAGTGTACCCAAATTTCTTTAAGTCATGTTTGTATCTACCTATTGACTAAATGTCTGCATAATATTAGAAAGATTGAGAGATCAGGGGGCTCTCACCATTGCCCTGTGCCCTTTGTCCTAAAATTTTGACATTTTTTGGCTAAAAAGTGACAATCTAAGCGCTCCGTAGATATCGAAGATGACATTATTCTGGAAAATCCTTCTAATACAATCTTTATATACACAAAAGCTATGATTTGATTGAATTTTATAGATAGTGAACGACAAGGGGGGTCTCAACCTCATTTAAGCGGTCTCGGGTTGGTTTTCGCTATATATTTTGAATATCCAACTGGCACTTTGGGCGTTCCGTAACCATGGAAGACAGGAAGTGTACCCAAATTTCTTTAAGTCACGTTTGTATCTACATATTGACTAAATGTTTGCATAATATTAAAAAGATTGAGAGATCAGGGGGCTCTCACCATTGCCCTGTGACCTTTGTCCTAAAATTTTGATATTTTTTGGCTGAAGATATGTTTTTTTGGCTTTTCATAAATATGTCTATTTGTAATTCTTATTTTTTCTAGAGTTACCAGTTTTTCTTTCTGTTTTAAGAAATATCATGTACAAAAGTACTTATTTGAAGTCGTTTTGTTGTTATTGTTATGCGTTTACTTTACTACATTGGTTAGAGGTATAGGGGGAGGGTTGAGATCTCACAAACATGTTTAACCCCGACGCATTTTTGCGCCTGTCCCAAGTCAGGAGCCTCTGGCCTTTGTTAGTCTTGTATTATTTTAATTTTAGTTTCTTGTGTACAATTTGGAAATTAGTATGGCGTTCATTATCACTGGACTAGTATATATTTGTTTAGGGGCCAGCTGAAGGACGCCTCCGGGTGCGGGAATTTCTCGCTACATTGAAGACCTGTTGGTGACCTCTGCTGTTGTTTTTTATTTGGTCGGGTTGTTGTCTCTTTGACACATTCCCCATTTCCATTCTCAATTTTATTATTGACAAAATTTATACTACATAAAGACAAATATGAAACTTAGAAAAGGGTTTATATTCGAGGACAACGAGAATTTACAACAGCTTGAAAAGGTCATTTGTCGATTTCCTACGTATCTTATCAGTCCTCTTAACTATTAAAATCATGTTTTTAATGTTATCAAGTGTTTCTTTCTTTTATTATTATTTGCAACAAAATTTTGAATATCCAACCCACTGCTAGCAGCCGGTTCGATAATGAATATCGAATAACGAATAACGAACCGGCTGCTAACTTCACATACATCCCCTAACCTAACAATAACCACGAATTAATCTTGACTCTAAAGTATAGGACCCCTTAAAGTAAAAGCGGGCCTATTTTTTTTTTAATCTGAATGGTTTATTTTATAGTTGTATTAGCAGTTAAAGAATCTAATGGGTTTGTTTTCGGAACTTAAATAATTAGTCCATTTAAGCTGTATTGAGTCATTACGATATAAATATTTCTTGATATTCACGTAAACTCCTTTTATAACCTTTACTGATTCGCGTATATGAGTTCTGATATCTTATGGAGATAGTATGATTGACTGAATTGCTATAAACTTGGATTTTTTTATCTAATTTCAGAGCCTGGTTGTATGATGGACCTGGTATAGTTGAAAAAACGACCCACAGAGTTGGCTTACTTACAGGCTTAGCCACAAAGTCTTCGCCACGTTTCAGCAATACAGAAGCTTATCAAATAGTTAATTATGGAATAGGAGGAATGTATCACCCACATCATGATGCATTTGTAAGCTGAATAGATATAGTTCGTCAATAAATGTAATGTTATCGATTTATCTGAACTGATTTAGCCGAAATTTATTTAGAGCTAGAATATGATGCGACGTATAATTTATTATTTTCTGATCATCAACACAGGTCTGTCGCGGCAGATGTATCCGTCAAAATACATTCAACGAGAATGTCATGCAAGGAGACCAAACTTGTCAATTTTAAGCAGGACAAAAATATAGTTGCCCGAAGCAACCAAAGTTGGCACCTTGTTCAACAAGTGATAGCGTAACTGTTCCTATTCCCAGTGTAGATTTCGGGACCAAAGAAATCTTTGTTATGCATTATGTTTTCTGGTCTGTACGTCCGTCCGTCTGTCTGTTCTTTCGTTCGTTTGTTCGTCCGTTCGTCCCGCTTCAGGTTAAATTGAAACTTGAAACATGGTACTAATGTTTCCTATGATATGATCTTTCTGAGTTAAATGCCAAATAAGAGATTTGAATGCCAAATAAGAGAACTGAACATAGAAAATTATAGGGGGATGGGGCATCCGTGTACTATGGACACATTCTTGTTTGTCTAGTTTTAGGTACGATTTTTTAGTTAAAAAAAAGGTATCGGACAATCTGGGGAAACATAGTAATGGAAATTCATTCTCAATATAAAATAAATAAATAGGGATAGTTGGCGTTCAAAAAATTAAAATGTCAAGGTAGGCATCTTTGCCAAATAGTATATAATACTAATAATTACAACCGCACATTTATTCGTCAATTGCAGAACAATCAAATCATTTATTATTCATATCCAAGATTTCTCCATATTATCAAATGTTCAGTTTAATATTGAAATACCAGAACACTATGAAATTCTCGTAAATATCTTTTTATTTTACAAAAATGAGTTGTTGATAATAAGAAACATAATCAAATATGGCAGAATGAACATGTCAATTATATATATGTATACGTATATTTTAATTCTTTGGAAATCCAGCATGAAAACAACCTGAAATGTATTAATATAGATTCCACAACTGCAACAAGTGTATTACGATATTTCTCCACTCGAGAAGTTAAATTTTAATATTTTTACTGTTGAGAGTGGAGAAATATCGTAATACACGAGTTACAGTGGTGGAATCTAAAATACAATTATAAAAGAAGCCTTTTATGTAACTCTGCATACATATATGATGTCTTAAAGAAAGTTGATTTTGTCTACTTGACTGTTAGAAAGAGTTACTAATATATAGATTGAAAAGTATGTGTTTTGAGGTGGAATTGTTGTTTTTAACTCTACATAATTATAAATCATTATTGACTAGCTAAACAAGTAGAATTATGCTTAATCTGGTGCTAGAGGTTGTCTTAAACATGCTATGAGGTACCTTTATTATGCTCATTGTTGAAGGCATGAACTTATGTTGACTTCAAGATTCCATAGTACTCAATAACTTACAAAAACAGTGATGTGATCATAACTATTTGTCTGTAACAAATAACTTCTAAAGTACTCAAACAATTTTGGATTCAACGGCAGTAAGCAGACGTAAACAAAGAACATATACGTTCTAACATAAACTACTGTATTTTAAAGTCTCTTGAAATGTCAGAAAAGTTTTAATGATATCTACTATGTTCAATTGTAGTATAATCAATTATCAGGCTTATAAATCCAACCCACTTGTCTGTCAAAGCAACTAAGCTCCGCCTTTGCACGTGAAATTGGAAATGATTGACGTGAAAATCAATAGTCTGTTGCAACAGCATGGACTATTATTTTCGCACGGTGCAGTTAACGCTATACATTTCTTTTAAAAACTATGTAAAAATAGAGCAATTTTACTAAAATTACAAAATTACTATACAAAGGCATTCTTACAGGAAGTATAATAATACAATATAAAGTTACAATAATAGTATAATATAATGGACATGCATATAAAACAAACAATTTATGCAATATAATACTAGCTTTGATAGGTGAACAAAGAGGATAGAAAATAAAAAGAGAAAAAGAAAGTTTGAAAAGTCGTATAATTCTGTGACGATGACTTGTGAATTGATGACAATGATGACGTTCCGTGTCAGTAATAATAACGCTCTATCAAGGCATAAGAAATCTGTTTGACCTTTTTATGAAGTTTTGAACATGTTTGAAAATTTGAATATTTTGTTCGATCGAAAGTTCCAAGTGTCCGCAAATTAATAGTTTTGTATCTAGAACAAAGTTTTCAGATAGCCAGTTAAGGTTATGGAATAAGGTTTTTCTACATAATGTGTATTTTGGGCAAACGAAGAAGTAATGGTAGACATCCTCAATATCGGACCCACAATGGCAAGAAGGATTATCTATAATATTAGCTCTAAATAGGTCATTGTTTAAGAATGAAGCGGAACATCGCAATTGCGTTAAGATTATATTTTATTTCCTTGGGCCGTACAAATAAAACGTTTCAATTTTACATAATAGACTATCGTTTTTTAATTCTTTCTTAAATTTAGAAATAGAGTCGACACTGCGAATTTTTGAATCAAGTTTATTCCATTCACGTATAGTAGAGGGAATAAACGATTCAGTAGTAAGGGAAAGTCTACAAAATGGAACAATAATATCATGACCATTTCGCAACGGGTAGTTGGTTGTACTTTGTACACAAGGAGGTACAAGATTACATAAATATTCTTTTAAGTTTTTTTGTTTATTGTTGACACACAGGTGACTATCGTTAAACTTCTGCTTCAAAACACGAACTTTAATTACCTGCCATATTTACACAACAACACTGACCGATTGAATAAAAGATTGACGTTTATACGAAATTTATGCGAAAAAAAAAATGATAAAATCGTGCACAGAAGACTAAGTTTATGATGTTTGTATGCATTGGTTCAAGAATTGGAATAATATTAGTTATCTTGGTGTAATCAGGGGTGTACAGAATTTTACACCATTGTTGAAAATTCACACACCCTGAGGCGCAGCCGAATGGGTGTATGAATTTTCAACAACGGTGTAAAATTCCGTACACCCCTGATTACACCAAGATAACGAATTTATTTCTTATGAACATTTCCTTTACTCATTTTGAAACCAGGATGTAAAATTGAAAAAATGGTAATGAAAAATTTACAGTGTAACGTTTTTTTCAAAGTCTATGTTGCTGCGCATTGTAAAATACTTTTTACTTAATTTTTGGAAAAAAAATCAGAAAAATTTTGTGTTCTTTGAGTTTTCCGGAGAAAAAAAATTTTTGAAATATTTTTTATTTAAAATTTTTTGAATTTTTTTTTTTTTTTTTTTTTTTTGAAATTTTTAACATTTTACATTGATTATTTTTTTTTTTTTTTTTTAAATTTAAAAATGTTTTTTTTTTTCTTGGCAAAAAAAAAAATAAAAAATTCTGAAATTTTTGGCAAAATTTTATTTATCCCGGGGTGAACCAGGGTGGGGTGTTATTTACACCGGGGTAATTAACCAATCAGATTGTAGTATTTTTGCTGCATAAGAAATAACATTATTTGTCATCGGTCACTGGTTTCTAATGACTTTAACGTTAACTTAAATTAAAAACAATAGCATCGTTCTTTTGGTACCCACAAATATATAACTGGTTTATAACAGCTAATTATATATAAACATGTACTTGTATTTCTGCATTATACAAGGTCGAATTATCCTAGACTGTTCATGACATATTTATAATCAATCCCTTGGGTATGTACTGATTGATCTTTGTCTTGAATACATGATTGCATTACGGTTGTTATTTGTTTGGAACTAGCTTTCTGTAACTGCAAGTACTCTTAGATCGTTACTTTGTTCTAGTTATGTTTTGTCAGTTGTGTTTGAGCTTTCTATCGATCTGATGCGTTCAGCTCCTTACACCTGATTTTTATGTTTTGTTCTTATCTTGTGCTGTGACACTACTATTCTGGGTTTTGGAAGGGTTAGGCGCCTGCAATCATGTTTAGACCCGATTTGGTTCTTCGTGTGTCTGTCCCAAGTCAGGAGTCTGTAATTCATTGATTGTAAATTCTTTCTGCTTATAATATTTAATAGAGTACCGTGATCAGCCTATACTTATTTCAGGAAAAACCTTTATGGGGTCCGCCAAATAAAAACGACCCTTTGGAATTGATAGGAACTGGTGACAGAATAGCAACCTGGATGTTCTATGTAAGTTTTTACAAATCGATGTATAAAAGTTTTAAATATTCCCATACTAAAGACGCCATGTTGAAATATAAGGTAGTAAAATAAGGTTACAGTATTCATTTTTTTTACGTACGATACTAGAAATTAAACATTCAATTTGAATTATCCCAAAATGGTCATAAAAATTCAAGAGTTTTCTGTTTTACAAAATGAACATATTAATCGTCTCATAAATGTGTATATTATATTTTGTTTTACATGTTTTCAGTTAAATGACGTTAAAGTAGGTGGCGCCACAGTATTTCCAAGTATAAATGCCAGAGTTCCAGTTAAAAAGGTAAGCCAAACAGTCATGGCAACTTTATTTTGCATTAAGCAATAATATTAACAAAAAACATAGCTTTGGCTTGTAAATGTCATTTTTCTTATAGCATCCATGTAAGTCTCAAGGATTGTATGATAATCCAAGTATTCATATAGGTAAGCCCAAGTAATTATTTCAAGTAATCCTAAAAAATACCCGATGAAACTGTAACAAATCCAACGCTTGTAAAATTTACTTCCAAGTACATGAAAATAAAAAAGGAAATATGTTTTTATTGTCAATTGCCTACATCCATTTTTTTTAATCAATTCTTTGGTGAATACTTTTATATTACATAGTGAAAAAACCAGTATGACATAAGGATAAACACTTCACCAATGGTCTTGTAGTGGGATGCTTGATATATGTAGGTATGGCAGATTTTAAGCAAAATTGCTCAGATTGTGGTAAAAGCATGAAATTTTGCATAGTACTAGTATAGGTCATGGACAACATTTTCAGCTATGAACACACTCTGGAAGTTGACATTTGCGGTAGTGGTGGCCAATTTTAAAATGGCGGACGTTGGATAAAATACTTTGTAAATAAAGTGATGATACTTATCTGAGTTGAACAAGATTAATAAAGATGATTTATACTCCTATTTATGTGAGTCTATTTTGAAAATTATTGAAATTTTTAAGCCAAAATAGGTCGACCTTCAAAATCAAAATCGATAAAAATAAATCGTTTGGTTATTATTGTCTACTAATAAGTATCTGAAAAAAACTTTCAAAAAAAACCCATTGGCATTGTGTCCATAATAAGTATTATATCATACAATAATTCATGTCATAACGAAATCAACTGCTTATATGTTCTCAATGACAACATAAATATCACAAAATAAATGATTAGTCAAATCGCATAATAGCGGTCACTGTATTTTAATTCCTATCACATTGTCCTCCACATTTACATAGAGCAGTACAACTTAATGATGCCTTTACAAATTTACATCGTCCTCGGGAACCGTTTTCACTTTTACATCCACATTTTATAAGATCAGCACAGGATTCTGACGCTTGATGTAGCGATATCCAGAATCGTTCCCATACCCCTTCTTTGGTCCGCTTCCAACCCCAGCTGGAAGGGGATGGTGTTTCTTGGCGTTCAACAAGAGCTTGTCCCCAACAAAATCCTGCATTTAAGCAGCTCTCTTAATGTGTTGGTGAAATGCGTCAGAGCTTGGGGGAATATTTTCAATAGATCGTCCTTTTCTCGTGAATAGATCTTTCCCTGCTGCATCCAAACACTTGCTGGTCCAGTCATACATTAAGACGACAAAACGCTCAATGTTAAAAGCAGATTCAGTAACACAATCTTTATTGGGTTTATCACTCAATATTTAGAAATCTTCAGTCACCACATCAAAGGATGACCATGTTTCCCATGCAGTTTTCTTTCCACGATTCGAAAACGACGAAACTTGGTCACAACCACTAAATGCGTTTAGGAACAACATAAACGGATCCAGGGGGACCTGGGGGCCCGCCCCCCCCCCTTTCGTGGGAAAAATTTGGTTGATTATATAGGGAATCATTGAAGCATGACTGGAGCGGGCCCCCCCTTAGGTCAGTCAGCCCCCTTAGGAAAAGTTCTGGATCTTCCACTGAACAGTAGTGCATTGGACATTGAAGGCCCCATAAACAGAGCAATTTCATGGACAGGGATGTGCCTGAAGTTTTTTCCAACTCCAAATGCCATCCATATGCCATCCATATGCCATCCATAAAGATGTTATGTTCAATTTGCGCATTGCTGATAATGCAATTACAACAAAGTCGGTGTCAACGGTTCTAATCATATTTTTTTGCATTCCACTTATCACCGTATCTGCAACGTGTAATACGAGTGTCTACCTCTTCATGATTACACGGTGATATGTCGCCATTATTCTTATCTGGTCTGTTGCAAACTACTTCTCTTCCCTTTGTTGAAACTGCTGTTGTCTGAACACTTGGGGTGAGCGGCAATAGCTGTTCCGCTAGATAGGCAAATAACTCTCTTGTTATCGTCAATATTTAGAAATGACTCCCAATTACCAGGAATAGTAGAAGTTGCCTGCACACATCGTCTTATACCTTTTCCACGCTTACCATGAGTTGGTGCATTTAAGCTGTCCTGACGGTTTCATCCCATATAACATATTTCTGACTGCATGACTTCAAGTAATTATTAATGTGAGGAAGGAGAACTTGCTTAGAGTAATCCTCTAAGGTTTTTGCAAAACGTAGGCTTCAGTATGTTGACAATAACAGCTCCGTCTAGAATAATGGCATTTACATCAGGACTCTCAGTTACAATTACGCATATGTTCTCTAATGGCACTAACAAATATGACTTGGAACTAAGTCTCAACTGACCAAACTGGAACAGTGAAGGTGGGTATGCTTGGTTTTTATGACAAAAAACTCATCAAGATCACTATCACGAACCTGGCAAAACACATAAAGCTGGGAAAATAAAGAACAATTCTGCTTTAAGAATCACTTCTTAATTCCGGGCGACTGAAGAGGCGTAATTGGTTTTGTTTAGTTGGAGCGGAAAGTGGCGTTGTCCTCTTGTCAAGACGTTCCCTCACGTACTCATTAAACTTATCATTCCCTCTATTTCTTCAATATTTTTAACTGTGTTTGCAACTTTTGGATTTATTATGTCACGTGTGTCCAAGACTGAAAGATCTTCTGATTCCTCCAAAAATGATTTTCCCATTTCCTCTTTTGTAGCTGTCAATGTTATAACTTGTTTCAAAAAGACCTTTTGCTTACTTTCAGCCTGTTCATAGAGTCTAACATCTGGACCTTTATTTTGTTCATGCTTAATCAGTTCTTGTGGTAACTCATATTTATTAACCGCGCGAGCCTTTTCTTGGCCACTCACCATACAGCGAAGAAGTTGAGACGCATTCTCCGTTAGTCCAATAACTCCACCATCACCCTTTACCACCATGTTAATTTGCTCATAAGCATGCTCAAAAGCTATAGCAGAGAATGTGTTGTGCATTTTGTAAACAACGAAATGTCCTCTCTCAAATTCTGTAGCAATACTGGGTGCAATTGGGTCCAATGCCAACACAACCCAAACATGAATAGGACGTTATCGAGCGTAATTATGGTAATCTAAAGCGAAAAACCAAGGTAGCAGCATATTAAGAGAGGTTATATACAGGTTAAAATTTCCTTCTCGGAGAGATCGAACAAATATAAGAATGACGAGTCCCAGCATCAATGTAAGTGACCAGAAGTGAAACAAAGGGCTCTCAATTTCTCTCCTTTCTTCCCACTTCCGAAACTGATAGTATTTTCCTCTTGATCATCAACTGTATCTAAAAATTGTCTGTAGGCTTTATGCATTAGAATATGTAAGGAACAAGCAGTCACTTGATGGGCATGTCGAGTTCGGGTCACATGTGATGCTTTGAGGAATGATTCTGCTGTTCCCGCAGATGGAACGTTTGACTGACTCAAAGCATTCACTATTTTCAGCCAATCTCCAAATATTCTCAAAGCAGCAATCCCAATATAAAGACCACTAAACATAACTACAATATATTTTCCCAATATCTTGCAGGCCAATTCCATTGGATGTTTTTAGCAAGGGCATATAGAGGTTGATCACATGCCATGACTGGTATTTGTTCTGGGTTCAAGAAACTCATACACTCTTTAATAATTGTCATCGAGTGGCGAATCATTGCAGTGGATTTTGCTTCGTCTTGAAACAATGGTAAAACTGAACTAATATCATGTTTTTGTGTCTTCTATCTCCCGACGTACATGATTAAGCCACCTGCAAATCAGAAATATAAGTTACATGCATTTTTGTAATCCTTCGATGATTTCCTTGTGTGTCTTGTAGACTGCCAAATGTTGCATGCATGCATGATAATATAAATAATTTAAATGTGTTCTGACATGTATGTAGCGTATACAAGAACGATCAGTATAAGCAGATCTAAGGGAGCAACGATATACTGAGTCCTAAATTGTAGAGTTTATCTACAAGGTCTCGTTTCCTTGTTTCTTCATGAATTACCATCCCAAATATATATATAGCGGAGGCTCTCTGAAATTCCGTGGCCATCATTAAACTTTTCCAAGTTGAGTGATGAGGGAAACCAATTCAATGCACAGCATCATTGTAAGATAGCATCAAAGGACTCATAACCAGCTCCGATATCAATATCTGTTTTTGTTATCTGCTGGGCATTGTAAGTCGTCATGTGTTCTCTCTTGACATTTCATACATTATTTCGAGTCTATTTGTTCACTACTAAGTTTTCCAATGTTACCAGTGTTTTCAATATCTACAAGTTTGCTCTTTTTCGACATAGTATGGTCATATATCTATATGTTGTTGTCTGTTGTAAAACGTTTTAAGGCAAACTGTAAGTACAAGAAATTATGCATTAGGGCTTATTTGACCACATGGTGAATACCAAATACAAATAGCAACAGTCTTACAAGAATGATTTGATTAGCTAGCTTTAAATATATCAATTCATTAGTTTAAATGCAAATAATAAAATAAAATATAATAGCAAATAATTTTTTATTTTTTTTTTTTTAAATGGCCACTATTCAAGATGGCCGCCAGTAATTCAATTCCTGATGTCCTCAGATTATAGTCCTTATTATAAGTGAAAAATATACCAAGTTTTATAACAAGTGGTAAAGTCATTTTTTTCACATTTTTTTTTCTGATTTTGTTTTTTACTTTCAGAAAGCCATTTAAAAATGGCCGCCACGAGCCGCAATTTTGATTTTTAGAAATGGGTCCATAGCTATAAATGTTTACATGACCTTTAGTAAAACTCTGCAAAGTTTGATGGTTTTACCACCTTCTGAACAATTGTTTCACAAATCGACAAGACTATATATTGGATATTTGAGGATGTCGAGTGAATAAAAAGCCTGTATGTAGCTTTGTTGTCGTACATTGCATCTTTTTTATACAGTTCAATGGTGTGTATATATATAAACATATAACTACTCTGAATATTAGCACAACAATACACAATCTGCAAATCTGCGAAAGCAATTTTTTCTTCCTTCCCTCGCAGAGATCACCGGGATTCGAACTCATGCTATTTGGATATCGAGACAACACTAACTGCACTGTAATCATAGCTCTAGACAACTCCTTGGAGCAACGAAAATGGGAAAAGAAATTATCTCTAGAGTTGTCTCCCATTTTCGGCTAACCGTAACTTTACGTTACGACCATCCGCTTACCACCAGTGAAGATGTTTAAACTAATTAAACTTTGAAGACAAACGTTAACATTTTAAATATAAAGTCAGTAGGGCGTGAACTGAACATATCAATATCATGTGAGGTAAGTCGATCATTTTATTTTTAGGGCTCAGCTGCTTTCTGGTATAACTTACTTCCAAGTGGAGAAAATGACCAAAGAGTATTACACGCAGGATGTCCTGTTGTTATTGGTTCTAAATGGAGTAAGCTGTTCATAATCAAGTACTAGTACTAGTAAATGATTTTCACGAACTTTGATATAATGCTGGAAATAGATATCCTCGTATTCGTTTACACGGAAGGAAATTCTAGATATATTGTTTAAATAATAAAAAAGAAAGACGATATGTTATGATTTCTAATGAGACAACTATCAACAAGAGACCTCCTGACGTATAATATCATTTAAACAACTTATTACCGTAATTTTTCCGGTTTGGATTTCTTCATGACATCAGGCTGTAATGGAGAACTAAATTATTGGTTCCGTATTTCCAAACAAAAAACGACCTTGCTCCCATTTTATTAATGAATGCAAAGTGCAACTTGTTTTGATAAATTCTGTTTGTTTATATTTGTCTGTTTGAATAATACAATTTATTTTTGATTAAGTTTTACAACACACAAATTTAATGGCTAGTTTAATGCTTGAAATAAAATATGCAAGAAAAAAAAGAAACTACACTTAACGAAAAATAGTTTTTCTATTGTAAACGATATGCATTGTGAGAAAGTCGTAGAGGAATATCATATTTGTAAGAAATATAGAAGATTTCAATAAATTGGATACGTCAAAACATTAAACAGTTTATATTTCTTTTTTGTATCGTGAAATAAGTTGAATAAAACCAAATCTATTCACAGTTAAATTTTTCACCACATAAATAACAGCTTCATAAATGTATGAAACAAGCAAAACATATTCACCACAAACATGTTAGTCAAATAAGAAGTGTCGCGACATCGGCAAACATTACAGAGAAGTGAAATATGCGGAGAAACTGTCAAACTTGGAATTACGTCAGAATATTTGTAATCATAACTATTATTTTTCTAAATATTAGATTTGCAATTTTTTTTACACATGGAAACTTTACAAAAAAAAAAAGACTCGAATGAATGAATGACTATTTTTATGTATGTTTCAGTTGGTAACAAATGGATACGTGAAGGTGGCCAGATGCTTCAAAGACCTTGCGATCTTAACCCTTAACAGTAAATGTAGACTTGTGATCTCAACCCGTAACAATAACTATTCTATTTGAAATGCTTCAGAGGCTTTGCGATCTTAAACCGTAACAGTAACTATTCTATATGTAGACCTTGCGATCTCAACCCGTAACAGTAACTATTCTATTTGAAATGCTTCAGAGGCTTTGCGATCTTAACACGTAACAGTAACTAGTCATTATGAAATTTACAATTATGTAGACTGTCAAGTTGACATTTTTATGATGATCTACTCAGGACAGATTAGAAAGAGATTTTATTTCGGAAATTCCAAGTTTTTATTTCATTAAAACCAGCTGATAATAGTAATATTAATGACCACCTATCGTCGGATATGAACTTTTTTGTCTTGTTTTGTTTTTCGTCGATATGTCGGAGTTCTGACACGACACGTGCAGATTTTTTGTATACTAGTATACATGTTGATATACTCTATCATAATAGAGTTTCCAATTAAATATGAAGTACGATATTTTGTATCGTACCAAATATTACCTGTTAATTTTAAACATTTGTATAAGTTGTCATTAAATTTTGTCTACATAAATGGCAGCTATTCACATACATAAATAACGGATAGTAGAACCTATCAATTGTTTATTATTAATGGGTATATATATACATCAGTCTGTGGAGAGTGCGAATCGAGTAATATTTTTAAAACGGGATAAATTTAGAAAATATGAGAATTTCATGATCCTGTTAAACATAGAAATGATTTGCACACTTACAACAGGTGATTCAAGTAAGCATTCACAAACTATAGTTCTAGTTAGTACACATCCAATGGATTTAGTGTAAAGGTGTCATAAACAGTATTAGAAAGCATGACCCTATGTATACCATAGCATACTGATATCCTGGGTATATTGTATCAACAGAATATTGGACCATCCTTTGTCACAGATGTAAAGCATTGATATGAGCGTCACTAATGAGTCTTGTGTAGACTAAACGGGCGTCTGGCGTACTAAATTATAATACTCGTACCTTTGATAGCTATTTACGTTTAATGTCTCAAAAACAAAATCAATGGAATGAGCAAAGAGATACAATGTCATGTACAGTATCAAATAGAATCAACTTATTACAAAAGACAATCTAACGTAACAAATATTGTGTCAATCAAGAAATCAAACGTCTTGATAATGTCAGTTTCACAGAATTTTTTGTTTGAATCAGCGTGATCATTTACAAAGTAGGATTTATCCCTCCCAAAGACAATATACTTGTATCGACGTTGGCCATTTTTTTTTACGAAGCAAAGCAATACAAACTCTTTCAATTTGTTATTTAGTTTGGAATGTGGAATACTTGTGTAAAGTGTAGAAAAGTCAAATGTTTTAATACTATTACAAGATGAAAGAGAGTTAGATTGTATGTACTCTAAAAGATCTTTGGAATTTTTAAGTATCCACATTTGATTCACGCCACCTCAAGAATAGGCAATTTCACAACAACTTTGAAGCACGTCTTTGATTGCTGATAAAATAGATGTTAATAATTAAGAAAGAGGTTTCGTGGAGCACTTGGAAGACCCAGCAATATACTGTTGTTTGTAAGGACACTTATGTAGTTTAGGTATTCAATATATTAAATAATCTAAAGCCAAATTATTTTTTTTTTAGAAAACATTTACATATTCTGGTTCTCAAATATGGAACAGTTTACTAAATGAAATAAAGATTAGTAATACACCTTTATATTTTAAAACAAAATGTTACAAATTTTTCATAAATTGTGCAACTTAATATGCTTCTCTCCATCTATCATAATTGTCCAAATAATAAGGAAAATTTATATTGTATATACTTATCTGTCTATGATAGACGCAAGCGAACTAATATGCTAAGTTTAGGATACATTAATTTCATAAACCTTTTAAAATTCAATAAGAAAAAAATCAGATCTGTTAAAAAAGACACGTCGAAGATGTGTAAAGGAATATTCGAAACTCGTAAGTCGAAGATAAACTCACAAGTCATTACAAAATACGAAGACGACAAAAAGACGAATTCACTACATAAAATATAAGACTAAGAAACATAAAGTCCCCAAAACATAGAGGTGATCGCGGGTGCACCGGAAGGGTTAGTAGATCCTTAACCACTAGATACACCTCCATGTTGATCATGGTTAGTACAAGTTCGGTTTCAGATCTCATCCGTTGAAGTATCGAGAAAAGGCTTTATTGATAGATTGATTGATGTCCTCTACGCGTTCATTAACAAATATTACATGCATATTCAGGACGATCGAAGAAAAGAGAACGAGATTGAAGTAACGATAATTTCCCGTGATTAAGTATTAGTGATCATTTGTGCCAGACACATTCCATTAAGGTCAATCTATAAATTAATTAAAGAAATCATGATAGCAATTGTCAGCTCTATAGTATATTGTACTCTTTATATCCGACCATGCTGGAATGTAGATAAATTGCACAAAAATGTCAATTTCAGCATTGAAATGCTAAATTATTCCTTTAACACGGCCGACACTCGGCTAACCAAAAGATTCGACGGTTAATCTTTATTGGGTATGCGGCTATATGGGCGGTTGGTCTGTTAATCGGGTTGGTTATACGTCTGTTTAAAGCTAGGTTCACACTGCCGATCAGATCAACTTGATGATCCCGATTGTCCAAATTTCCACGACCAAGCTCAACCAAATTCTTCATCGGGCCTGTTTACGACTTCTACCCGACCGCTATCCGACTGTACATGACCTTAACTCGACCATTCACGACTCCTTAATGATCCCATCACGACTTCATCACGACAACAAAATGAATACCTATTCGATAATTCCGATCAATTCACGATCTTTACACGATCTTTACTCGACTATATAGACCAAACCATCTATTCACGATCTCAGCCTGATCTTGACCAGACCAGATCGACCAGATCGTATATGGGTCGTAGAGATAATCGGGAATTGGTCGGGTATGCACAATTTCAGTATAAAAACGTCCAAATTTTTTATTCCCCACCGCTTCGGAGTGGGCATTAAGTGTTATCCTTGTCCGTACGTACGTCCCGACAATATTAGTTTCCGTTCACTAATTTTATTTTGTCTCAACTAAATTTTATGAAACGCCGTATACACAATGCTTATTACCATAAAACACAGTTCAAATGCAAATTTGGGAGGCCGTTTTTGCGTAATGACCCTTTATAATGATATATATGCTAGCTGGAAACATTATCCGTTTATTTGGTAATATTCAGTAGAAGGTCCGAGTAAAATCATACGTTTAAAATATCTACATAGAAATAAAGCAGTTGGATTTGTGGGCAAGGTGGTAAGAGCTCAGAGAACAAGGTTAATAGCTGTGACAGAGCTTGAAGAGTGCATAGAAGATGGTGTAGACAGCAACGGGCACCGAGAAACCTAGGTGAGGCAGCGGCTGACGCGATAACCACTGTGTGGGCAGTATGAGAAACTTGTACTAACTCAACAAAGAGGAAACCAATGCTTTTAAAAACTTCCTCATAGTTGACACTGATATGTAATGGTAGTTTTATTGCTCTTTTGGTGGAAATGACACCACAAAATGAGATTTGTCTCTGGATTAGTACTTATGATAGACAGCGATATACATAAACTTTACCACCCTTTGTACTTGCTAACTTACAAATAAAGCGTATCGTGTGTGTCATAAATTGTGCATTAGTATGTAATCAGTATTGTTCATAGATTTAATATCCAGTAGTTGAAGGGTTAAGGATATGTATTTTCATTTTGCTGTATGGCAACAACCTGTATGTATTTGCTAAAAAATATTGCAAAAGAGGGCAAAGATGTCACACATTTCCCCAAAATTTTACCATAGTAGAATTTCTATCCCCTGGAGTGATACCTTTTCTGAAACTGTTTACAACTTGACATATATCTATCAAGAGATCAAGAGTGCATTTCTTTCTAACCAAAGTTTGGTAAACGTTGTGTGCCGTTTGTTATAGTTTGTTAAACGTAGAAGTAGAAGTAGAAACAAATGCATCGTTTAATCAGAGTTTGCTGACCCTGTTTAAACTTGTCAAAAACGCATGCACATTTTGCTGTTATTTGAACTTATTAAGCGGAGAAAATAGCCTCCGTAGAAGATGTTATAGACACAGAGGACATCGCTCCTCTATGCATATTTAATTTGATTGGCAGTTCTTCATCTTAATCAGATGGCTGTATGAAGATAGTGATGATAAAGCCTTTTCTTTTTTTTAAAGAGGTATGCTCTTGCTTGTAATAACTCAAAATATGTCTAAATTACTCAAATTTTCTTTCATAGCTGTTATTTCAATGAAAGAAAGCAAGGTGATACGTAAATTTCAGTAATTTTAGACATTGTTTTGAGTTATAACAAGCAAGAACACGTTTAGATAATTGATTTAATGTTAAAGTTAGAAAGAAATGCATTTCAACTAACAAACGACGAAAGACAAACTGTAGACGCTTTTGCAGCGAGTGTATAGTTTGCTTTCGTCTCATTTTTGTGTGAAATTACATAAAAAATTCCAATGAAAAATAAAAATGAATGTCATGTGACTTATAGTAGTTACTAATAATTTCTGTGTGTTGTTTGGTGTTCTGTGACGAGCTGTCTCGTTGGCAATTGTACCACATCTTCTTTTTTTATACTACAAACAGTTCTGGACAAACGGAAAATACCGACAGACAAAACAGACAATAGTCCATAAAACAGGTAAAATATAATCCTGATGTTCTTATAAACCAACTTTGAAAGTTAATTCAGTCATCAGCAGTCTAATAATGAATGTTATTTCACACTTACTTTCATATTTGAAAAATCCACCGATGCCAAAATTGCAGGATTTTCTTCCCTTCCGGAACATTTGAGATCTTCCCAGGTTTTGTTTGGTTACGTGTTGCTAAGTTTTTAGTTTTCTATGTTATGTTACATTTTAGTGTTGTGGCGTTGTTCTCCTTTTATATTTAATGCGTTTCCCTCGGTTTTAGTTTGTTACCCCGATTTTGTTTTTTGTCCATGGATGTATGAGTTTTGAACAGCGGTATACTACTGTTGCTTTTATTTATGTGGACTGCTGTTTGTCTTCTCGTCGGTTTACGTGTTTTGCTATGGCTGTGTCGGTTTGTTTTCGACCTTTGAGTTTGATTGGTCTTTTGGTGTCTTTTGACTCTCTTTTAAAATGTTACCGCTCCTTGCAAAAGTTAAGATACGTACTGTACTGGAATTTTTGTACAGTTAAAAAAATGATGCCAATATATTTTTGCGAAAGCAGAGTTATGAGAGTTAACTTCAGATCTGCACACACTTTTATAGAATCGTGTAGCAGCTATGTGTTCTCGTGTATGGCCGAGTAGAGATCGAAGAGTGGTCGAATGTGGTCGCGAAGGGATCAGGTATTCGTCGAATTGGTGTGGGATAAAATAAATATAGAAGTCGAAGTGATCTAGAAGCGATCGGGAGTTGGTCGAGCTAATCAGGAAATGATCGGAAATTAGTCGAGCAAAGGTCGAAATGATCGAGTACTGATCGGTAAAAATTTTGTATTCCAATCAAACTCGATCTCTACACGATCCTTTCCCGATCAATTCGACCATTACTCGACGAATTCTCGATCTCTTCTCGAGTGAATTGCTTCTCAATCCTTACTCGAATGTTTTTGACATGTCAAAAACTCTCGGGTAGAAAGTCAGATCGATGAAGAGCAAGGTAGACTATCCCGAGCATGCTTGTCGATTGAGTCAGACCAGTCTCCCGATCACGTAATTTGTCATGATCGGGCTTGATCGAGTTGATCTGATAGGCAGTGTAAACCTAGCTATTGACAAATTTCCACCACCAAGCTCAACTCAATTCTTGATCGGGCCTGTTTACGACTTCTACCCGACCACCATCTGACTGTACATGACCTTAACTCGACCATTCACGACTCCTTAATGACTTCATCACAACTCCATCCCGACAACAAAATGAATACTTATTAGATAATTCCGATCAATTCACGATCTTTACACGATCTTTACTCGACTAGCTAGACCAAGTAAACTATTCACGATCTCAGCCTGATCTGGACCATACCAGATCAACCTGATCGTATATGGGTCGTCGGGAAATTCGGGAAATGGTCGGGTATGCACATTTTTTAGCATAAAAACGTCCGCATTTTTTTATTCCCGCCGCTTCGGAGTGGGCATTAAGTGTTACCCTTGTCCGTCCGTACGCACGTACGTCCCAACATGACCCTTTATAATGTTATATATGCTAGCTGGGGCATTATCAGTGTCCCATGGACACATTTTCCGTTTATTTAGTTATATTCAGTAGAAGATCCGATGAAATTCATACGTTTAAGATATCTTCATAATAATAAAGCAATTGGATTTGCTGGCAAGGTGCATCTTCGCTAGCCAAAGGTTACGATCCACTTTTATGGAACGCCGCAGCTGTCTTATGTGGAACTCTGATATTACTTTATGTTGTTTTATCATTACTTAATAATAGTTTGTCTTTATTTGATATGGTTTTGACATTACGTAATGATGTTTTAATATAACTCAATATGAATAGTCATTACTTAATGCTATTTCGATATTACACGATATGATTTCGTATTGACTTGATATAAATTGTCATTACTCAATATGGTTTTGTCATTACTCGATGTGGTTTCACCATTATTTAATATGGTTGTGTCATTAGTCAATGTGGTTTTACCATTACTTGATTTGTATGTGACTTAACGTAATGTAGTTGTTTCATTACATGATGTGGTTTTGTTATTTCGTAATGATGATTTGTCTATTCTTTATATGGTTTTAACATTACGTAATGATGTTTCAAAATTTGACCATTTTACACTACTTGATGTGTTTGTTTCATTATTTGATGTGGTCTTGTCATTCTTTGATGTGGTCCTGTCATTCTTTGATGTGGTTATCCCCTTACTTGATGAGGTAAAACCACGTGACCAATTCGGAAAACCCTGTTCTATTTTTAGATAGATTTCCATATTGTATGTGCCTTGAATGCGTTTGGCCATCCATCTAATTAGTGTTCAAATTAAAGTTCGGGTTACTGTTTGAGTTAAACTTTTAGTTAGTTTTCGAATTCAAGTCAATACATACTTATAATTAAAGTTCTAGATAGCATTGAGTTTCGAGTTGGACTTCGAGTTCGAGTCACATTTAAAGGCAGAGTTCTAGTTGCAACTTTGAATTTGAGTTACTTCTTGAGGTAGAGTTTGAGTAGGATTCGAATTTAAGTCTAATTTTTATTAATTAAGATTTCGAGCTGAAATTCGAGCTATTTTATATGTCTTTTTGAGTTTGTAATTGAATTTTCTATCGCCGGGAACAAGGGCTTTTGCTCGGGCTTCCGAAAAGAGGGCTCCGGGATATGCGTACTAAATAAACAATGTTGCAGTATACAAAACGCAACATAGGAGTTGAAACAAAGTTAGATGTGGTGTGATTGCCAATGAGACAACTATCCACCAGAGTTTTACTTAAATGCAGTGGATGTAAGAAATCATATATCGGCAACCGTACAGCCTTCAACACTCCGTATAGTCAGCTACAAAAGGCCACCGTGCACAATGTGAAAAAAAATATATTTTTTAACAGGATTTCAATATGTCGTTTGTTTAATGTGCTTTGGATGGGTATCACCAAAGTTAAAAATCAAATTAAAGTTCGAGTGGTTGTCAGAGTTATTTGGTGTGAAAAAAGGGAACGGCAGACAATAATAAAAAAAAATAAAATCCTAAAAATTTTACAGTATTTCGGACATAATTGGGATATCCCAAACCACTTGGTCCTGTAATTTGATCTATAAGTTTTCAAATAGAAGCAGTATTATAATAAATTTATATAAAAGTCCACGGAACGCTGTGTCTCGCCTGATATTGCTGCTTTCAGTGTAAAAGCGTAATGTTGATGAGCTGTACATTCATCGGTCAAAAAATATAAAAAAAAAAAGTTTTTCTGTAGATGCTTTTTCTAGATATTGAAGAAATTCTCCTATACAAGTTTTAAAACACTTCATGGATGTAATAAATTTATCAGGTCAAAACAGTTTAATTCGGTTTTATTTTACTAAAACAAAACTCTATGGTTTTCAACAATGAGCAAAACCCATACCCCATAGTAAGCTATAAAAGGTCCCGAAATGACGCCACTTTCGATGACGTTGTTGTGTCTCACTGCCGCTACGTTTATGTCGCAGGCTCGACACAAATCAAAAGACTAATACGTTTTCGTTAAAAAAAAAAACAACTCACACTTAAGTCACAGTAAAATCGGAGGAGGGGGGCTCGGACTAAGCGATAAAGCATCAATACTATAAAATAAGAAGTCTCTAAAAAAAAATAATGATCATTTGAACATATAAAATTGAGAATGGAAATTGGGAATGTGTCAAAGAGACAACAACCCGACCAAATAAAAAACAACAGCAGAGGGTCACCAACAGGTCTTCAATGTAGCGAGAAATTCCCGCACCCGGAGGCGTCCTTCAGCTGGCCCCTAAACAAATATATACTAGTCTAGTGATAATAAACGCCATACTAATTTCCAAATTGTACACAAGAAACTAAAACTAAAATAATACAAGACTAACAAAGGCCAGAGGCTCCTGACTTGGGACAGGCGCAAAATATACGAATATCAATCTTTTTAGTTTTAATCAATTGAATTCTCTGATCTACCTCGCACTAATTGAAAAATAAACTTTTTGGAATATCTGTTTCACATGTGACGGCGATCATGTTCCTTCATCTTTAACTCGAATGTGAATTTCCAAATAATACCACATCACTCGGTTTGTAATTTCGCAAATAACACGACGGATGCCACACGTTGAGAATAATCTCCTTACCTTTCTAGGGAACCCGAGATCACCCCGATGGATTTAAATTACCCAGTCATACCACCTATTGAGCCAGCCAATTGAAATGTTTTTTTAAGCCACCGCAACTTTACAGCAATTGCAAGTTGGGGGCATAGTGTTTAACATTTGTCCGTCCGTCTTTCCGTCCCATTATGGGTATATACATGTAGTTATTCCGCATAACTCCTACAACAGTTTGAATCCTAGGAAGTTTTCTCTTTACTGTCTGTTTGTACATATATGTTGAAGGTGTGCTGTATGTGGTCAGGGTTTAATTTTTATTAATATGTGCTCTTCGGGAGAAAGTTGAACTTTGTTATTTTTGGGAAATTTTTCTTGCATAAGTAGGGCGTTTCCAGATAACTCCTACTACAAATTGAATGCTAGGAATTTATCACTCTGCTAGCTGTTTGTACATGTATTGATGGTGTGCATGTGGTCAGGGTTTTTTTCTTTTCATTATTTTTCCTTTTATGGGAGAAAAATAATGAACTTTGTCCTTTTTGGGGTACAAGCGGTTCAATGAGTGGAGTGCGGGGCATCGATTTGTCTAGTTTACATTTTTTTCTCATGTTGTGCTGTTACACTACTGTTACAGTTCGATGTTCTCTCACATACATGTTAAACTCCGCCACGTGCACTTTCTTTATGTACCTGACCCAAGTCAGGAGCATGAAGTTCAATTTTTGTCGTTGTATACATATGTGTCATATTTGTTTTTTTTTGTAAAATAGACCGTTAGTTTTTTCGTTTGAATTTTTTTCACATAGTGCATGGTGGCCTTTTTGTAGCTGACTATACGGATTTTGGAAGGCTGTACGGTTGCATACCTGCCAAGTTTTGAAAGTGCCCATGGGGGTTTTAGTGTGCGACAACAATTTCAAAGGTTACAATTCTTTGCGACGACTATTTTGCGTGTGCTGTTTTGTGGTCTAGAAAAAGTGTCATATTTGTAAGATGAGCTTACATGCCTTTTTTTTAAGTTTATTTGCATGATTCTAGTTATTATATATTAGTAGAAGAGATGAACATGTAGCTGCAAGACCAGGAATTAATTTCATGTGTAAGGATATTAAATAATTGTTGACTTTTCCAATTTAAAATAATGCACAAAGAAAGACCTTTATCAGGTTGGTATCCCCTCAATGTAAGGACATTAAAAACCACTTTTTACGTAAAAATGAGCACATATTCATATTATTTGAAGAAACTTTTCCCAAAGAATTATACATCTTATGATTATCTGGTACATGTATAATATAGTCAACACATGTCAAGAGATTTGGGTATGTTCTTGGCCTAATATATCAGGTATATCTTCTTTATTTTTCAAAATAATTGGTCCCTGCATTTAGAAAAGTAGTTCTAAATATAATGTCGGAATTTCCATTTTTTTCGGGTTGTCGATATATGATTTCTTACATCCACTGCATTTAAACTCTGGTGGATAGTTGTCTCATTGGCAATCACACCACATCTAACTTTATTTCAACTCCTAGGTTGCGTTTTGCATACTGCAACATTGTTTATTTAGTACGCATATCCCGGAGACCTCTTTTCGGAAGCCCAAGCAAAAGCCCTTGTTCCGCGATAGAAAATTTAATTACGAACTCAAAAACACATATAAAATAGCTCGAATTTCAACTCGAAATCTTAATAATTTCTAAATGAGACTTAAATTCGAATCCAACTCAAACTCTACCTCAAGAAGTGACTCAAATTCAAAGTTGTAACTAGAACTCTGGCTTTAAATGTGACTCAAACTCGAAGTCCAATTCGAAAATCAATTCTAACTAGAACTTTAATTATAAGTATGACTTTCATTCGAAAACTCACTCAAAGTTTAACTTAAACAATAACCCGAACTTTAGTTTGAATAATAATTAGATCACAGGCACTTGGCTCAGAAAATGTTTTTCCTATATACCTTAATGTATTAAAAGTCGATTAAAAAACATTCAAATTGTCACTAAATATAGTCGTATGTAAAGACTTTTAACAGTTGCACAATAAGTACGTGGTAAACTTTCTACATTTACACGTGATCATGTTATAGGCGCTTTTTGATTGGATGCACTGAGTTTCGACTGCAACCAATGAAAATCATTACCTTGTGTCTCCGAAATTATATTTTAGTCCGCCAAGGATGGAGAGGAGGGAAGTGGATTGTAAGAGAGACAGGTTAATAGCTGTGACGGAGCTTGTAGAGTGCATAGAAGACGAACAAGATGGTGTAGACAGCAACGGGTGCAGAGAAATTTGGCTGACACGACGACCACTGCATGGGTAGTACGAGAGACTTGTGCTAACTCAACAAAGAGGAATCCAATGCTTATAAAAACTTTCTCATAGTGGACACTGATATGTAATGGTAGTTTTATTGCTCTTTAATCTTTGGAAATGACACCACAAAATGTGATTTTTCACTGGATTAGTACTTATGTTAGATAGCAATCAATATAAACTTTGCCCTCCCCATTTCCTTGCTTTCTTACAAAAAAAGCGCACTGTTTGTCAAATATATGTGCATAAGTATGTAATCAGTATTTTTCATAGATTTGATATCCAGTAGTTGAATGGTTAAAGATAATTATTTTCTTTTTTGCTGTATGGCAACAACCCGTATGTATTTGCCAAAAAATATTTCAAAAAGAGGGCAAAGATGTCACATATTTCCCCAAATTTGACCCAAAGTAGAATTTCGATCCCCTGGAGTGATACCTTTTCTGACACAGTTTACAATTTACATATATCTACAAAAGTGTCTGACAAAATGATATCTATCATAGAAAATTTTCCACCTGTAAAAACATTTCAAGGTCTGCGCAGTTTTCAGCAAAACTAAAAGGCGTCGCGCAGGTATTTAGTATTTATGCTTATACGCATAGCAATTGTTTTAATAAAAGGCGAAACAAACAATTTTAGATATCATTTAAAAAACAGAAAATAGTACTTAGGTTCTAAAAAATAAATTGACATTAGTAGATATTTCATAATTGTAGTATAACGTGAATTAACGAAAATTATGGGAAAAAAGTCTGTTAATGGGTTGGACAATTAAAATTGTGTCAGTTAAGAGTTATTTAGCCACGACAATAGTTGTGCTACCTTTTTGTTTTCCCATTGAAAAAGTTAAGAATGAGATGTTCTTGAATAAAAAAAACAAATGACAATACGGTGCAACAGTATCCTTCTAGTAAGAGCACTTTTATTTTGACTTTCTTTGCATTTTATTGAAAGGTGATAGTTCTACCCAAGATTGCATGAGGTCTTCACTATAAGAAAACAAAGTAATATAGTATGTATGAGTTTTTAGGTATTAGTCAAATTCTTTGATCATTATGAAGCTGTCATTTTGAAATCAACTACAATTTATAACTGTCATTGTGTGAGTTATAACTCAATTGTAAACATATATATACGTTTCAATATGAAATGAAACGTCAGAGTATTCAAACGATGAACAATCATATATTTTCATCCACTTCCGTGTACAAAATCAACTCTTCCGATTAACTTTATTATACAAAATCCGATAATCTAAAAAAGTTCCAGGGCATGCGTCAACCTGAGTGCACGGACATTTTACGAGGTGATCAAAAAGAATTTTTTCGGCTATCTATCCTTATACTGTCAACTCTAAAATTACAAAAGGTGGTAAATTACACACATATACACCAAGGAAGTATTCAAAAACATCGATCTCGAGAAATAGACAAAAATTGGTATTTCTTCATTTGGAAACACTGGTCAGCTGTGCTGACCATCCGCCATGTTTGATCATATAGCAACATATAAACAACCTAGATAATGACCGAGTTAAAAAGTTTACACTTTTTCATGGTCTGCTATAAACTACTTACCATCATCTTCATCATAAATACATATAAAAGACAAAATGACCAATATAGCGATGAGATTAGAAATATAGAGTCAACATTATTCCAGACAACGACTATCTGGCTAGACCAAGATCCCATTTTAGAATGGTACATGTCAATTGGCCTTCATAAAAAGAGCAACTTAAAATACTTCATCTCGAAAACATCAACACAGTCATTTGGACTGTTTTCATTGATTATTCTCTCTGGGGATATCCAACAGAACCCTGGACCCATACGATACCCATGTGCCATTTGTAGTAAACCTGTAGCCAAAAATCACCAAGGACTACAATGCGATGAATGCGATACATGGGTACATGCAAAATGTGACGGTCTCACAAAAGAGGACTACAAGAAATTCCAGAACAGCCATAGCTTAGTATTTCAATGTCCCCAATGCAGACTCCTGACATTCACAGATTCTTTTTTCATGAATGAATCAAACACAGTGAGTACCAGCAACTCATTCGAAACACTATCTGACTCTGAGATTGAGAATGAAATTCCAGCTGAAAACACCACCCACCAACATACAACTTATTATAATCGCAACCAAATGAAAATCAAGGTTATAAACTGCAGAAGCCTAATTAGCGACAGGAAAAAAGTAGAACTTCAAAACCTGATTGAAACACACAAACCAGACATCATACTTGGGACAAAATCTCACCTGGACAACACTATAGCCAGTAGCGAAGTATTTCCAGAACAATTCCAGAATCATTACAGAAAAGACAGAAAACTAGGAGAAGGAGGAGTATTTATAGCTGTTGATAACAACTACATCACAACAGAAATATTGACTGGAAGTGATTGCGAAACAGCATGGTGTACGAACAACACCCAGGGACGACAACCCCTATACATAGGTACCTTCTATAGACAGCCATGCAGCGACATAGAAAAACTTGAAGAACTTGAAAAATCTACTAACTGCATTATGGATACAAGCCAAAACCTTCCAAATGTCATACTAGGAGGAGATTTTAACCTGCCACATATCAACTGGCAAACAACCAGTGTAAATCCTAACCCACAGTATGGAAAAGCATTAAATGAAAAGCTTATTGAAATCTCGAATAACAACGACATGAACCAAATGGTAAATGAACCAACTAGAGGACAAAACAAACTAGACCTACTCATGACAACCAATCCAGGACTTGTAAGTAAAATCGAAGTACATCCTGGAATGAGTGACCACCAGGTAGTCATAGCACATATAGATATGAAAGCCAAAACATCAAAAAAGAAACCAAGAATGGTGCACCTCTTTAAAAAGGGCGATATGAATGGACTCAAAGAAAACATCCGAGACAACTTTGAAAACAGAATGAACAACATGGAAGAAAACACTGTAGAAGAAAACTGGAATACTTCAAAAACATCATACTACAAGCAACTAAAGAATTCATCCCACAGAAAACCATAGGTAGTAAACAACATGTGCCATGGATATCCACACATATCAAAAGACTGATACGACGCAGACAGCGAAGATACAATGCTGCTAAAAAACACAACACAAAGAAAAATTGGAACAAATATAAACAGATGAGAGACCTTGTTAAGAAGACAATGAACGAGGCCCACGACAACTACGTTCGACAAATCCTAAATCAAGAGGACGAAGAAAACACTAAACCAAACCTTGGCAAAAAATTCTGGAAATACATAAAATCAAGGAAAAAAGACGTGATGGGAATATCACCACTCCAGAACAACCTCGGAGAGCATGTTATCGACAGCAAAGGAAAATCAGAAATATTGAACACTCAATACAATAGTGTATTCACGACAGAGGATACCAAAAATATGCCAAATATGGGAACCAGTATAACTCCAAACATCAAGAAGGGGGTTGAGAAACAGCTGAAACTCCTAGACCCAACAAAAGCAAACGGTCCAGATGAAATACCAACAAGAATCCTGAAAGAAGCACACTGCGAGATTGTGCCTTCCTCACAAAAATCTATGAACAGTCCTATAACAGTGGAGAAGTTCCAGAAGATTGGCCACAAGCAAATATCACAGCCATGTACAAAAAGGGGGACAGAAGTCAAGCAGTGAACTACCGCCCTGTATCGTTAACCACAATATGTTGCAAAGTCATGGAACACATAATCTATAAGCATATCATGGAACATCTTGAAGACATCAAATCTTATCCGACTTCCAACACGGATTCAGACATAATCGATCATGTGAAATACAACTTATCAACACCATCGAAATAGTTGCAAGAGAACTGGACAGTCGAGGACAAATAGACATGCTAATCCTTGATTTCTCGAAAGCGTTTGATACAGTTCCTCACCAAAGACTCCTAATGAAAATGTCATACTATGGGATAACATCCAACACCCTACTATGGATTTCGGCATGGCTCACTCGGCGACACCAGAGAGTATGTCTAGATGGAGAAGCCAGTGAGAACAAACCAGTACGATCAGGAGTTCCATAGGGTACAGTATTGGGACCACTTTGTTTCCTTATATATATAAACGATATTGGAGAAACAATCTCATCAAAATCAACCCTATGTCTATTCGCTGACGACTCACTACTATATAGATCCATCAAGGGTGGTGAGGACAGTTTACAACTTCAACACGATCTGACGGAACTAACCAAATGGGCGGAGAGATGGCAGATGACATTCCATCCAGCTAAATGCTACACACTTAGAGTATCGAGAAAGAAAAACCCAACAATAGAAGAGTATGAAATGATGGGACAACAACTATCCACAGTCCACCAATATCCATACCTCGGAGTCGAATTATCAGAAGATCTCAGTTGGGATCCTCACATCAAAAAAGTCATCACAAAATCCAACAGAGTACTAGGATTCCTAAGACGCAACATCTAGAAGTGTCCACAAGACATCAAAGTGCAGGCCTATACATCGCTAGTGCGCCCACATATTGAGTATGCCTCCACAGATTGGGACCCATATCGAAAACACCACATTGACTCACTAGAAATGGTCCAAAGAAGAGCTGCCAGATTTGCGACATCAACATACAGTCGGGAACCAGGGACAGTTACAAACATCATGACAACCCTAGAATGGCAAACGCTAGAATCTAGACGGAAATCTAGTAGACTGAGCATGTTCTACAAAGCCACACATGGAAAGGCGGCAGTCAACATACCATCATACGTGAGAAGACCATCTACCTCAACTATACAATACCATCCAGAAAAATTTACTCCGATCAGTATCTCCACAGATGCCTACAAATACAGCTATATACCACGCACCATCACCGACTGCAACAGTCTGCCTCCTGAAGCCTTCCTAGCTACATCTCTGGAATGCTTCAAGCAGCAGCTTCGGAGACTACAGCTGTAAACAGAAACCACCTGATTTTATCCAATTTTAAATCGCACTTGTAAATGCTGAGCACGCAGGTTGACGTTTGCAAAGCAGTATCTGTGTTATGGATTTCCACTGCAGATCAATAGTATAGATGTAGATGTAACCTAACAAAGTGTCAGTAACAGATATATGATCTTACAAAATGACGTAATGAATCGAAGCACGACTTATTGTGTGTTTGTTGCACTTCTGTATTTCTGTTGTTTCGTTGTTTTCCTCTTATTGTTGATGTTCAGTTTTAGTTTGTAACCCGGATTTGTTTTCTCTCAATCGATTTATGACTTTCGAGCAGCAGTATACTACTGTTGCCTTTATTTACGAAATGACAAATAAAATAGTAGCCTTATCTTTTGATTGAGTTAAGCCATTTCAATGGATATTTTATAGTGTGTTTTTCTATGTTGTGTTGTTAAACTTTTGTTTCAGGTAAGGGTGTGGTTGGTGTCTATTAAAACGAATAAACACGCTGCACTTGTTAGCACTTGTCCCGAGTCAGGAATCTAATGGTCAGTAGTTATCGTTTGTTCATGTGGTGCATAAGTGTTTCTCGTTTCTCGTTTTTTATATAGAAGAGACCGTTGGTTTTCCCGTTTGAATGGTTTACAGTAGTCATTGTTGGAGCCCTTTGTAGCTTGCTGTTCGGAGTGAGGCAAATTTTATTATCAAATGGGATCCAGTAATTTCTAATTTAACACTGCAAAGGTGTGATAGTACGGTTCCCGAACAGAAAATTTGCATTGGTGATTTGTTGGAAATATATGATAGTGTCCTTCACTTAATTACAGTTATAAACCAGAAAAAAGTCAGGATTTTAATGTCAAAAATACCTTTTTCTTTTTAAAATTTTCTTTAAAAACCTGGACCGCTGTTGAAAAACCAGGTCGGTTTCACAGTGCTCTAGGGAAAAAAAACGGACAATAGAAAACACTGATTAAATTTGATTAAATACATGGAAACTGTGCTTCCTTGTTTCTCAAAACATGCATAGTAATCCAAATAAGATGTGTAGTCATGTAAAAAAAAAACTAGTATAATAGACCACTTTCGAGTTCATCCGTCACCGTGAAAAACTCGTCAATTATGCGCGTCATTTACCAGATAGAGGGGATCGCCTGTGTACCTGCACTATTAACGTTCATCAAGTGATCGTCATTGTGCAGGATAACGTAGAATTAATATTTGCTATGTAAGTACTTAATAACAATTCCCTAATGACAGCAGTACTGATTATCAATTTAATTTGCCGATTAATTCGTGCAATATAGCATACAAGTTTTCTAACCACTCGCTCAACATTGGAACGGAAGTGACGATGCCCCTAAAAAGAACAAATGATGTTCACTAAAACCAGAGTTTTTGGCGGAAATGCTTTGAACTCGAAAGTTGTCTATTACGAAATAGGAGCTAATTGATCTTATCGCAGTTTTATCAGTCGAAAAAAAAGGACCGATTCACTCGAAATCCACGATCCTAGTCGGTCACTTTACCTACCATGATATATATTTTTGCAAATCAGATATAGTTTGAAATACGTTTGACTTTGAATTCAGGTTTGCTCCAAGAGGTACCTCCTCCTAAGATGATCTGCATACTTTCTTCTGAGTATACACCTTACATTAATTCATAAGATATATATATATCAAAAGGCCGAATAAATCAAACAACTTTTTAACTGAGTCCATTGAAGCATCACCATCTACAAACTAATAGTGACAATAACGTTTTGTTATGGTGTATTCGCTTCATTAGACATGCATACGTTGGGTTTAACTTTTTAGAACGACTTTCAATACACAAAATCCATTTATTGAAATTTGGAAATTTAAAACATTCTATTATAATATTCGATAGTCAGAAGGAATGACATCACCATTGAATACTCCATATATTTATATTATATATATATATATATATCATTATATTATTATCAAACAGAACTTGTCAATTGTGACATTATTGAATAGTAATGGAGATAGAATATTCTCAACTATTTTGGACTAAATTTCGAGAATCGAGTCACAGTGACATTAAGTAAATCTATAGCGAATAATTCAAAATACTATAGAAAATGTATGGAACTTATGCATATTCGAATGGCGCCAAGGTTCTTGGAATATTAGTTCCGTTGTTTCTGACTATAGCGTTAGTTATGATATGTGTTGGTATAGGATTGCCATACTGGATCATTTTGGGAGAGACAAATTATGGGTTATTCCAAGTGTGTAACAGTACCATGTTTACACAGTGTTTCACCTCGGTGTCATATTTTTCGAACTATACAAACAACAGTAAGTACTTGTAAACTACTGATACAAATACGGGGTTTTCTTAACAGAATTAACAACACGTCACAAAGGAGGAAGACAATAATTTCTATAAGCAGATACATGTACGGAAGGGAAATAGAATAGTATCGATCATTTAAAACATATAGATAAAGAAACGTACCAGCCATTCACTACGTATTAAGCCTGCTTCTCATTCCTTAACTTTTATGCTATATGTATGTTTTAAATATTTGAATTTTCTTTACATCGCAAATGGATATTTGTCACTCGTACCATTTTGAGGAGAATTTGCGTCGTATGAATTGTTCGCTTTTTACAGTAAGATAAGTCTGTTAACCAATTACCGATTTCATTCTGCTTCTCTGCACTTAATACAAGTTGTTATCCTTAGCCGATTGTTGATTGGAACTATAGAATAATATCCGTCCGGGGTTTAAAGAATAAAGAATAATAGGCAAAATGTACAAAATAAATGGCAGAGAATAAAGAAGAGAAACATATGAAAATTATAATAGAGAATGATGGGTGATAAGAATATAAAGAATACAGAATAATCATGGCCAAAAAATACAAAATGTTTACACCGAAAACTATACACGACAAAAGGAACCATTTTTCGTTGACTATTTAATAGTTCATTTTCCTGTCTGTTATGACGATGTAGATTTTAAAGTCATAAGAAACCTCAAATTAAAAAAAATAATGCAGATGTTTTTTTTATAACTCAATGGATAGTTTTCATTATAAAACTTATGTACATATACTTTTTTCTGACGAAAATTCTTTAATTTGTTCATATTTAGAAGAATTTTAATTGCTTCCTTCCAGGAAGGAATTCCCGGACATATTTTCCGTATGCAAAGTGACCTCAGTGTGACCCTTCTCGTAAAAATCCGGTGATTGCAACACGCATGGATGTCCTTAAAATAAACTATTATCTGATTGTACATTTTAAACACGTGCTAGATACCCATGCTTTTTTGTTGATTGTTGACAAACAGGTGACAATCGTTAAACTTCGGCTTCAAAACACGAACTTTTTAATTACCTGCCATATTTTCAAAACAACACTGACCGATTGAAAAACCAATTATGTGTGTCTGTAATTCAGTGGTTGGTGTTTTTAGCTGTATTGCGTTGATTTCGGGGCCTTTTATAACTGACTGCGGTATGGGTTTTGCTTATTTTTGAAGGCCGTACGGTGATCTGTAGCTGTTAATGTCTATGGCACGCCGTTATTATATTTGTTCAATTTCGAGATATCTTATTTAGTTAAATAAGATATCTTATAAACTAATTGAGATATCTCATAAACTTTTAGAGATATCTTATTTATTAATTGAGATATCTGATTTATTAAATTAGATATCTGATTTATTAAATAAGATATCTTATATATTAAATAAGATATCTTATTAAAATGTTTATAAAGATATCTTATTAAATATATAAGATATCTTATTTAAAATATAAGATATCTCTATTAATTTATAAGATATCTCTATTAATTTATAAGATATCTTATTAACTATATAAGATATCTTTTATATAGTTTATAATAGAGATATCATATTTACTTAATAAGATATCTCCATAAGTTAATAAGATATCTCTATTAGTTTATAAGATATCTCTATTAATTAATAAGATATCTCCATTAGTTTATAAGATATCTCTATTAATTAATAAGATATCTTATAAAGTATGTATTTAAAAGATATCTTTATAAAGAAGTAAGATATCTTATATACTTTATAAGATATCTTATTAATTAATAGAGATATCTTATTAACTTATAGAGATATCTTATTAACTTATAGAGATATCTTATAAACTAATAGAGATATCTTATAAACCAATAGAGATATCTTATTTACTTTCAAATTAAATAAGATATCTTATAAAAATTAAAGATATCTTAATACTTAATAAGATATCTTGTTAAATAAGTAAGATATCTTCAAATTTGAATAAATATAAAAACGGCGTGCCATAAATGTCTGTATCATTAGGTTTCTTGTTGAGAGTTGTTTCGTGGGCAATCATACCACATGTTCTTATTAACATTTCATTTTTAATGATTTTGTGATCTATAACAATAGACCGCTGATACCTTGTCATGATTTTCAAAAAGCCTTGTTGTTGTCTGTGTATGGTACATTATAAATCGGTTTCTATTATTTGTGTTAGGATCTGGTTATCGTTTTGATACTAGTATTGAATCATCTCTGTTATTCTCAGATATCTTCTGAGAAATGGTCAAACATTTATAAAAAGGGTACCAAGAAAATTTTCAGTTGAAATAAAACCTTGTATACACTGTATACATTTTAACTATAAATAGCATGTAGTTGTTATACATAATGTATCTTTTGATTAAACAAGTTGACACATACCAGCAGCTTAATTGTATCCTTAAGACATAGAGAGAAAGAATATTGATCTTAATAATATGCGGATTTTTTTTGTATATTTCTCCCCCGGCTATACTGTTCCTGAATAGAAATCTTATAAAGAATTAGTTTGGAAACACTCAGTGCACTCAGACGGAATGAGTCTATTGGATTGACCTTATAAATCTTAAAATAAAACGAAAAAAGATTAGAATACTTGAACTTTGTGATAATTACCAAAGTGTTCATGTATCCTCTAACCGACATTGATTGAATTCAGGAATTGATCAATACCATCAGTTGATTTCTATTGAAGGAATGGATATAACACAGATATAAACAAGTCATGCTTAAGTGTTACTTGGCTAAGTTGTCCACATATGCTTGATATAAGTAATTATGCAAAGTATTAAAAACAAATCAATAAATTCGTCAATTATAATGAATTAAAGTTTGTATTGCAGGTTTAACGTTTTGGTACACGATGATTTTCCTCGCATGTTTTGGAGCATTGTTTATGCTAATATCTGAGATTTGTGTGTTCATCTACCCCTGCTATAAAGTCATTACAACACAGAAAATCATCGTAGGAGTGGTTTTAGTTATATTCTTGCTACTTGGGTGTAAGTAATAATATATGATATATAATGTCTTTTTTGACAAACCACCATGTCCAGTAACCTAAGGTGAACAAAATACTACACTGGCATGAGAAATGACCAACCATGTCTGATAACATATGGGGAAAAATCATACACAGATATGAGTAACGACCAACAATGTCTGGGAACATTTGGGGAACAAAAACATACACAGAATATATGGGGAACAAAAAACATACACAGATATAAGTAACGACCAACCATGTCTGGGAACATATGGGGAACAAAAAACATACACAGATATGATTAACGACCAACCATGTCTGGGAACATATGGGGAACAAAAAACATAAACAGATATGAGTAACGACAAACCCTGTCTGGGAACATATGGGGAACAAAAAACATAAACAGATATATGTAATGACAAACCCTGTCTGGGAACATATGGGGAACAAAAAACATACACAGATATGAGTAATGACAAACCCTGTCTGGGAACATATGGGGAACAAAAAACATACACAGATATGAGTAACGACAAACCCTGTCTAGGAACATATGAGGAACCAAACATGTCTGGGAACATATGGGGAACAAAAAACATACACAGATATGAGTAACGACAAACCCTGTCTAGGAAAATATGGGGAACAAAACATGTCTGGGAACATATGGGGAACAAAAAACATACACAGATATGAGTAACGACAAACCCTGTCTGGGAACATATGGGGAACAAAACATGTCTGGGAACATATGGGGAACAAAACAATACATGGACATGAAATGCCTCTGACTCTATTTATCACAGGTTGAATACAAAGCGATGGTAAACGCTCATACACTTCTATACGATCATAGCACGCAAACATTGTTCGTCTGACGTAAAAAAAAAAAAAAAAAAAGTAAAAATATGATGAATTTTCATTTATCTCCATGAGTTAGAGTGGAAAAAAAAATTTACTCAATTTCGATAGTTATGATATATGTATGCACGTTTTGGTATGTGTACAGTAAATAAACATTTAGAAATATCCTGTTAACATAAAGATACATCGGAGGCAAGAGGAAGGCAACCCGTATAACGTTTATATTACACTTGTGTGTAAGGTTACAGACAACACATGAGTTAGAGGAAGGCAATCCCGTATAACGTGTATACGCTTGTGTATAAGGTTACAGACAACACATGAGTTAGAGGAAGGCAATCCCGTATAACGTGTATACGCTTGTGTGTAAGGTTACAGACAACACATGAGTCAGAGGAAGGCAATCCCGTATAACGTGTATACGCTTGTGTGTAAGGTTACAGACAACACATGAGTTAGAGGAAGGCAATCCCGTATAACGTGTATACGCTTGTGTGTAAGGTTACAGACAACACATGAGTTAGAGGAAGGCAATTCCGTATAACCTGTATACGCTTGTGTGTAAGGTTACAGACAACACATGAGTAAAAAAAGCTAATTTCTTTATTTTTGTTCTTTTAGCACAACATATTTGTTTAATTTCTACATTTGTTTTACATCTTTGATCATTTTGTTATCTTACATTTTTTAGCCATTATAGAAGGTGATAATTATATAGAACATTAAATTTTTCAGCTTTCTTCATCTTATCAGTAAATGGACTTATGATAGGAGTTGCAGTAGAGTCTGCGCTGACAAAAACAACAGCCAGTCAGGCTTTCAATTACGTGGGATGGACATTTTACTTATGTGGAGTAGGGGGAATACTTGCTCTTGTAACGTCTATTATGTTTATAATTCATCTCTATCTGGCTGTTTACCATTAGTTATATTACGTGTATTTTTTTTAGAATGCAATATTAATCGACCGATAAAGGAGCGAAACAACAAATCTACGATTCACCTCAAGATGTTCTTCAGGAAATGTTGACATTTGAAATAGGAAACAAATATGATTGCAATACTACTAAATTAAATTTAATGCATGTTAGGGAAGGGGTATTTTCAGTACAATAATTCATCTATAAATATTGGTTATGTAGGCCGTGTGAACATATAATTATAAAGACAACACATTTTAGCTTTTCTACCTCAGGAATAGATTACCTTAGCTGTATTTGGCAAAACTTTTAGGAATTTTGGTCCCCAATGCTCTTCAACTTAGTACTTTATTTGGCTTTTTAAATCGAGTGTCACTGATGAGTCTTTTGTAGACGAAACGCGCGTCTGGCGTAAATAAAAAATTTAATCCTGGTATCTATGATGAGTTTATTTGATGAATTAATTGCAGTATTTCAGAAAAAAGACGAAATAGATCAGTAAAAATGTCTACGGGATAAAAAGGTAAAATCACAAAAAATACCGAACTCCGAGGAAAATTCAAAACGGAAAGAAAGCCCCTAAATGGAAAAATCAAAAGATATAACACATCAAACAAATGTATACTATACAGATATATCGCTTTAAAGCTCCGCCCACTGCCGGACTGAGTATCATGTATGAACCTGCGTGACCTCAGACAGAATGTGTATTGCAGTCGCATTCTAACGACGTATCAATGGCGAATTAACGATTAGGAGATAACTGTATTGTATTTTAAGCTCCGACGGCATCAATTGGGGATTTGATGGTCGCAAATTAAGTTTACTGGCGACGCGTTTTCAATTGATGCCGTCGGAGCTTAAAATACAATATTGTTATCTTCATTCTAATGAAACTGACAGAAAACTACGTTAAAACATGTATTAAAAATCTGTCACACGTTGTCTGCGCTTGCGCGTAAGTCCCATAGCATCAATTGTCAATTGATGCCATGTAAATAAGTGACGTTATCCAATCAAAATGAACGTTACAAACGTTGTTGCATTAGAATTACTTTTTTACGTTCTGTTTGTTTTTAAACATTTCTTTAGAGTAATAAGAATCACACCAATTTTCTGATAACATACACACCTGAACAGCAGTCTTTTCTACGATGACAACTATCGATTTCAAAACTTGAATATGTATGATTTTGTAACAAAAACAACCATGTCAATTTCAGCATGCATGTTTGGTGAATGTCGAGTCTGAAGCGTAGTGAATGGTGGAAAATTCGTACACTTCTGTTTCAAGTTGGACAATGTTTTGTTATTTGTTTTTACTGTTGAAATTAGTTGTTATGTTAAAATAGATAATTATTCACCTTGAGCGATGTATTATTGTTGACCATTCGAGATTCTTTTTATGCGAACCGGTCTTCAGCTGAATGTGTGAATACTGTATCGTATTACTACACGGGCCTCAAGGGATTTCAAATCGAAAATAAATGCAAAACATGTGTTTTTGTGTCTTTCAAAACACAAATAATATACAGAATTAATTGCAGGATAAAACCAATAACTGTTTAGTGTCTTTAAATATAAGCTGTATTTGTACTCGGCTCGAAACAGGTGTAATAGCTCGCTAAAAGCTCGCATACACCTTGTTTCCTAGCCTCGTACAAATACAGCTGATATTTAAAGACACTAAACAGTTATTGTATATGTCATATACAGTCATTGACCTGATATCACTTTTCCTCATGAATATCTAAATAGAAATTGCCGAAATTATGATTAATTATTCATACGACCTATTCAACCTGTTCTTGTTTCCAATGTATACAACGACTCAAACTTATTTCTATTGCAATTTTTAGAGAAAAAAAACGTATTTCACTTGTTAATATTTTTGGTTTGCAAACTATAAATCATTATGTTTTATGCTTATTGTTGATATTTGAGTTCATTTTCAAACAAATTCGTTCACCATCGATTGCGGGTTTCAACAGGTAATGTATATTTCATTGTTTTGTATATTTCTCCGCCTGCATGATATGAGGCACTTTTTATAAAAGGGGGAAGTTTCCCAATATTTAAATCAAATAATAACATTAACACATTGAACAACATTTGAATATGTGTTTTGTTAGATTGCAGTATAAAGACAATAATAGTGCATTGACTTGACATATCAACGATACAAGGATTCGGCCCGAAACGTGGAAAAGCTATTTATTCGTATTATTTGATTGCGTTTAAAACGCCTCAGTTTAAAAGTGTATAACACCATTTTCTACATTTGAAAATGCCTGTACCAAGTCAGGATTATGACAGTTGTTGTCCATTCGTTTTTGATGTGTTTTGTCATTTGATTTTGCCATGTAATTAGGGACTTTACGATTTGATTTTCCTCTGAGTTCAGTATTTTTGTGATTTTACTTTTGACAAGTGGGCGTTACAGACGAACGTACACATAATCTGACCCAGTCAATTGATAACCTGAACGGACCAAGAAATGTTCTTTTACACGCTGCTTTGAAAATGATTCTATGTCAATCAGTAAAAAAAATATAAATTAAAAAAATGTAAACCCCATCATTATGAAAAATGGTATTTATTTAAGATACTGTACGCTCGTATGGCTGATTATGCATAATTTGGTTGTTCAATTTCTTCTCAACTAAAAGATGATAGAAAAAATCTTCAACTATATTGAGTTGAAACAGATAACATTAATTTGGACAATTGTTTTAACGTCGTATGAATGCAATAACAGTAACCATCTGTATATGTTAAAAACACGCTAAATTTAAGCATTAAAAGTTTTTAAAAAATCTGTTTAATGTCAAGTTTAATAAATCTAGTGTGTTCGCTTTCTGTAGACTCGCGTATTTCACTGATTCGTCTATTTTAATCCACAACAATGATGATGTCGCATAACAGTAAGTCATGTGATTTCCCGTATATATACCAGATTGGTTACAGTTTTAATCATCAGAATTTATATGCCAACCAGTACCATTACTTACCCTAAAGATTCACAGGATACACGCACTAGGATTGAATCAATGTATTGTGTCCAGATGTATTTTCCGAATAGTTTCTGTTATAAGTAAAAATTATTACTACGACGTGTGGCTTGGTTGAATTAGTACGCTTTTACAAAGACGCATTCATATAATTTCCCCTTGAATTCATTTAGAAATCTAGCTTTTTTGGAACCATAAATATACTTAATAAATTGGTAAATTTTAATATTGTCTTTGGCTGCAAAAGAGTGTGTGTCTTAAAATTTAATTCCTTCATGCCACCCTTTATAATTCAGTGAATTTCAATGATTTATAGCTTAGAAAAGACATACCTACACAATTGTTACACTATATTATATTGAAAGATAATTATGACAATTTAGAAACAACACGGCCGACACTCGGCTAACCGAGAGATTGGTCGGTTAATCTCTATTGAGTATGCGGCTATATCGGCGGTTGGTCTGTTAATCGGGTTGGCTAAAGTCTGTTAATCAGGTGTTATCGAGAAAATCATTGAAAGTTCAGCATGTTTCATTGTATAAATTTCTAAATATACTTTCCTCATAAAAAGTATTCATGTCTAACAAAACAATTCAATGTACTGAATTCAATGGTGTAATTATAATTTTTCTTGCTTCGATGTACGATCTATAAAATGAAAAGGCGGGTTACTCATCAATAAATTTATACACATTTAACACACATAAAATGTACACACAATGACACATTGGTTAAATTTACTTGCATTCAATATTTTAAACATAAAAAAAACAAAGGCATTATATTATGTTTGTTAACCATATTGATATCATTGTGTGAAAAATCTACACGAAAATCTGTATTTTGGTGACATAAATCAATCTTTATTTAAAACCTGGTCTGTTAATGGGTCGGATGTATAAAATCCGGTCTGTGAATTGGTCTGTTAAGAGTTATGAATGGCAATAAAAGTATAATTTTATTGCTATATGGGGTGTTATCGGATCAAATGAGTAGGCTCAAGACGAGCGGCTAAAATATACGAAAACAACACATAAGCAATGAAACATAAGATATACGGAAACAACACATGAAATTGAAAATTGATAAAAATGGTTTCAAAAAGTGTAATATTAAAGTAATATTAATTTCATCCAAGAATGATCGCATATATCATGTTGATTCTGTTTAATTGTCATGAATGACACAAATTTGTCAACTTCATTGGTAACCAGTATATAAATCAGAGATAAACGTCGTAATGTAACTAAACATCAGTAAGTAAAATATATTGGGATGACAAAATATGAAAAATAAAGAAAGAATAATGAGTAAGATAAATAAAATGTAGAAAAAAATGACATAACAATTTAAAGAATACAGAAATAAACAATACCCCCAATCTGGACTCTCATGGTATACACGAGAATCTGGATGGAAACGCAGAATATAGAATAATATATAAGGACAGTAGAGAGTGATACATTGCTAAAAACGAGAGAAAAATAATACTTGTTTAAGAATACACACGTGAAACACCAATGGCTGTTGAAACAGTAACGGATTGCGATGTACTTATATTGGTGACAAATTTTAGAAGTTTACATGCGGACAACTATGGTGGCAGGTTAATGCCAATTTGCGTTTTAGCGCTTTAGCGTTTTCGCCTTACATATTCTATATGGCGAAAACGAATTGCGAAGTCAAAAACGCGAAAACGCGAAACCGATTTCTCGTTTCGACTTCGCGATTTCGCCTTTTCGCGATTTCGTGTTTTCGCCCTATAGAATATGAAAGGCGAAATCGCGAAAACGCGAAATGGACTTCACCGGCCACCATAGACAACTGTAGTTCTCCTCTGCACTTATGTAGAAAGGAACTAAACGGAATAAAATGAATTGAAACTTAAAATAACCAAATGTAGCTGCATTCGCTCCTTTCCGTTAATTCTTTAGAGTGATTTGTAAACAACATATGATTAAGTTATAGAAGAAAAGAACCAATTGGATGATGCTGACGAATTAGGGTTTAACGTTCAGTGACAAATATCATGTTCATATGTGAACGAGAACACGTTATATGTACCCTGTGTTGTATTAGAAAGACACTTTCAGTCGGAATTGAGAACGTGCTACTTCGAACATACACCAATATTAAGGCTGATTGAAAACGTCAATAAAAAATTCATGCAAATTCGAGAGGCCAATCAATATCACGCTATTTTGAAATGACACACCCTTCAATAAAATGCAAAGAAAGTCGAAATAAAAATGCTCTTCTTAGGATACTGTGGCACCGTATTGTCATTTTTGTTTACTCAGGAACATCTCATTCTTAAATTTTTCAAGGGGAAAATATAAAGGTAGCAAAATTATTGTCGTGGCTAAATAACTCTTAACTGACACAATTTCAATTGTCCAACCCATTAACAGACTGTATTCCCATAATTTTCACTAAAACGTGGTATTATTCACGTTATTTTATAATTATGAAATATTTACTAATGTCAATTTATTTTTTAGAACCACAGTACTATTTTTTGTCCTTTAAATGATATCTAAATTTGTTTGTTTCGCCTTTTATTAAAAAAATTGTTATGCGTATAAGCATAAATACTACATACTTGCGCGACGCCTTTTAGTTTTACTGAAAACTGCGCAGACTAAGAAATGTTTTTACAAGTACAAAATGTTGTATGATAGATATCATTTTCTCAGACACTTTTATTTTTTTGATTTGGTTCTTATAACATGCCATTAACAGACATATAACCAACCCGATTAACAGACCAATCGCCCATATAGCCGCATACTCAATATAGATTAACCGACCAATCTCTCGGTTAGCCGAGTGTCGGCCGTGAACAAATCTTAAAGATATAGCAGAGATGTACAATAAATGTTATGTTGAGTGTTGGTTAATTTAATTGTTGAACATGTTTCAAGAGATTATATATATGTGTGAGTTGAACTTAAGAGACTCTAAAAACGCATGACTTTGTGATTTGATGTTAATCCGGTTACTTGTCATTATAAATAATTTTGCTTTTTGCAGTTTGACATATTGTGTTTTGGAAACGACCGGGACTTAACCTTTACGATAAATAGTTTTGATAGCTCTAAACGAGTTTCGATACTTACACATCCTTGGCGTTCACATATTTTCGCTTTGAATGTTCCTCATGAAATAAATCAAGAAAATCATTTTGGACGCATAAGGTGTTAAACAACCATTGATCATGGATTTTCCCTTTTTAGTCATTGTTAAATTTGCACGTTTCAAAGCATTTTGCAGAATAAAATTGAGAAAGAAAATGGGGTATGTGTCAAAGCGACAACAACCCGACCATAGAGCAGACAACATCCGACTGTATCTTTATTTCAAATTAAGAAATACTTGGCATGAGTAAAGTTTTATCTTGTCCAATACTATAGACAAAAGTTCATATACAAGCGGTTTCTAAAATACTTCATTGGAAGATACCAACCCTTGATGATAATTCCATTTTAGCTTCATAAATAATGATCTGGAAGTATAGATTCTAGGTACTGACGTTGTTTTTCATCTTAATTACGTGTTCAAGCTCACCCTCATAACGTGAATCGGTGTACTAACATTAATTCAAATTGAAAACTCTCTACCAAAAAATCTCACAACAATACTTATTTATCAGAATAAAAGCCTAAAAGAAATCATTGCATAAACTCTTAAAGGTTCTTTTTAAAGAATTGAAAACAAGAATCTTATTATTTCCATCTTACTCTTTATGGGTTTTTTCTGAAATGAAATGTCTTAAACTTGTTTGAAACTTTTCTGATAACGAATTTGAAGTATTTCGGAATACTATAAATGTAATGTTTAGTAGTTAATCATTCAAAAATTCAAGATTGTATATTTAGTCAACATCTTACTGTATGTATATTTGTCAATGAAAGTTCACAATTTCTGCCTTAAATAGTCAGTTTAGAAATCTTATCACAACAGTATCATCTCTAACCTGTATCATCTCTAACCTGTATCATCTCTAACCTGTATCATCTCTTACCTGTATCATCTCTAACCTGTATCATCTCTAACCTGTACCATCTCTAACCTGTATCATCTCTATCCATTTATTATCTCTAACCTGTATCATCTCTAACCTGTATCATCTCTAACCATGTATTATCTCTAACCTGTATCATCTCTAACCTGTATCATCTCTAACCTGTATCATCTCTAACAATGTATTATCTCTAACGTGTATCATCTCTAACCATGTATTATCTCTAACCTGTATCATCTCTAACCTGTATCATCTCTAACCATGTATTATCTCTAACCTGTATCATCTCTAACCATGTATTACCTCTAACCATGTATTATCTCTAACCTGTATCATCTCTAACCTGTATCATCTCTAACCTGTATCATCTCTAACCATGTATTATCTCTAACCTGTATCATCTCTAACCTGTATCATCTCTAATCTGTATCATCTCTAACCATGTATTATCTCTAACCTGTATCATCTCTAACCTGTATCATCTCTTACCTGTATCATCTCTAACCATGTATTATCTCTAACCTGTATCATCTCTAACCATGTATTTTCTCTAACCTGTATCATCTCTAACCTGTATCATCTCTAACCATGTATTATCTCTAACCTGTATCATCTCTAACCATGTATTACCTCTAACCATGTATTATCTCTAACCTGTATCATCTCTAACCATGTATTATCTCTAATCTGTATCATCTCTAACCTGTATCATCTCTAACCATGTATTATCTCTAACCTGTATCATCTCTAATCTGTATCATCTCTAACCATGTATTATCTCTAACCTGTATCATCTCTAACCATGTATTATCTCTAACCATGTATTATCTCTAACCTGTATCATCTCTAACCATGTATTATCTCTAACCATGTATTATCTCTAACCTGTATCATCTCTAACCATGTATTATCTCTAACCTGTATCATCTCTAACCTGTATCATTTCTATATTCGATGTGTTGCCGACATCCTTTTTCAATTTTTTTAAAAATAAGACGTTTTTCGACCATAATGACGGATATTTGTGAGTAACAAGTATTTTCCCGAGTACAATAAAGAATTCGGACATGTTCATTTGTTGATAAAGTAGGCGGTTCTTGATAATCAAGATGTTGTTATGAAAAATTTTACCGATATCCTGCATGTTGACCCAATTCCTAAAATTGGTGTCGAAGTGTTTGCAAAATTGAGATAACCAATAATATTGAGCGATGGCTCATTTATTTTCCTACTTTATATAGTCTTTGGTGGACTATTTTGTATAATCATAACCCTCATATAACTGGCATAATAAGTAAAATTCTTACCTTGAAGCGACAAAATGGTGGTCCAATTTCAATCGCCGACACCCTGCGTGATGACGTAGATTCCCCCCCTTGAACTATTCACTCATTCTTTACTCTCCGAAAATTAGTGCTCGATTGATTTGTTAATCAATTTGAAATGGATACATGTTAAGTGAGTAAATATGTTGGGTTTTTTTTTTTTCAATCGAATTTTTCCGACTCAGGAATCAGGACGCAAATTGTAAGAGTAGACTGGGAGAGTACATGAAGGTATGATCTAGTTTCCCAATTCTTTGACAGGGGCTAAACTAGATCGCAATGTGAAACGAATAGGTTTGTTTTGTTTTTATGGCGGGGATTACTTTTTCACTACAGGGTCATTATAAATATTTGAATAGAATTGGTTTCTTTTGCATGAGATGTCAATTAGGTTGTCGTGATTGGAACAACTTCATTGGTGGTTTTGAGTGAGTGTAAAAGGGATGTAAGATATATACAAGATACATATTTGTCACAAAGGGGGTTAAGTTATATTCAATTCGACAATGTTCATTACTTTCGAGACAAATAATCAAGGACAATCATATTCATCAACATAAAAAGAGTTATGTGCTGTTTTTCATCGCTCCAGTTTGAACTTTGATGTTTTAAAGATTGAATATCATTTTTGTTTTAGTATTATTAAACATAGAATTGATGATCAATTAATGGTATACCATAATATGATCTTTTAAGGCAATATCATTCAAACGCCAGTACAAATATATAAACAATCATAATACAGAAAGTTATGAAAGCAAGGCCACCACCAGACGCCGCTACATAGAAAGACCAGTCCAATGAGTATGTTTTATCAATGTCAAAATAGTACAACACCATAACTGCCATTCCACTTAGAATTGCTCCAGCTGAAAAGATAAAAAGTACAAGTCTACATAAAGGCTGCATAAAAAGACAATAAATCTTGGGGACCGGAATTGTTTATTACAACTTTTAACACCCTAAAAACAATTGATAAAATAGAATGTAACAAAACAGTTACACAAATAGTATTTTTTTCTTTAGTTTTGAAATGGATCTCCATGGATAAAAATTGAAAGATAGAGGAACTTTCACCATGACATAAGACTCATCAGTGACCCTCATATCAAAACAATTGAAAATCCAAACAAGTACAAAGTTGAAGAGCATTGAGGACCCAAAATTCCAAAAAAGTTGTGCTAAATACGGCTAAGGTAATCTACTCCTAAAAAAAAAGAAAATCCTTAATAAAAAACATTTTATTCGTTTATTTTCATGTAAGGAATGGTGAACAGGCTGATATATTGCTTATTTTATTTATTTTAATATACATGATAAAGAATAACAAATATTTTTATTAGTTGTCATTTGTAGCAATTCCAATGGCAAGCCTGTATTGCTCCCAGAAATGGCGTGCTGTCCTTGTGGTTCCCATTTCGTTTACTAGCTAACTTTGTAATTGAATAGGGCTTAAAAATCGGTTGGATATTTATTTATCACTGTCAAAGTCAAAACTGGAATCTACGATTTGCAGCATCAACTACCAGAAGTTCCGTACTCTTTTTTGTAAAACGCTGAAGAAGATATTATACAACTTCATTTTTTTAAGGACTTTAGATAGCTAATTTCATAGTTATATACACAGGCACTTGTCTCAGAAAAAAAATCCTATGTACCTTATTATCTTACCTCGTATAAATTTATACTATAGAGATATGATTGGTTAAAGGACTACACATGATGCAACTATAGTTATGAGGCGAAGTCGATGGAAATAGTTGTATCCGAGGGGACAATAAACTTACTATTCCAAAAATATCCAGTCAGTAAGTCTTTTATTATATGGACACAGACAACAGACAATAAATGGCTGTGATGAATCAACTATCGAACTAGAAAATAAACAGAAACCCAACCATAACGTTGTCCATAATTATTCAGAAAAATAAGGCTACGCCTTACACTGCTGTCAACCCTCATCTGATGAATGTTTCAGTCACTATAAAGTGTTACAACTTAAATTTAGACGCAACACATAAATAGTAATTGGAAAGGTACTGCCATTGCCATTAAAACTATTTAAAAAAAAATGTTTGAGTTTAAAATGATACAACTATCCATAGGGGGCAAATTACTAAAGAACGCAGATTTGCACAATCACAGAATGCATATGCCTGGTTCGGGATTAAAATTGAATGACAGTTAACAAAACATGAGAAGCAAAAGTAAACAGTAAAATTATGTACCATCGTGAAATTAAATATAAGGTCGTCAAGAAATGAACTTTGTGATGATCTACTCCGTACTCGTTCCCAAAACCTGAGTTCATTCCATCGTCTGCTTTCAAAATGCTATTTAAATGAATGTGACCGTCTTACGCCTGAAATATATGCTAAACTGGAAGCATCAGCATGTATATGGTGAGAAAATGAAAACTGCGTCTTCCAAACAACTGTTTACTTTAAGTTTGTGTTTATCGTGACTTTCGATCTAAAAACTAGAGACGTTCCGAAATCCTGTATTGGCCGGATCAAAACTCGGCCAATACAGAAAAAATCTATATTGGCCGAGTTATTCTGTATTGGCCAAGTTGACACCTTATATTGCATAAGCAGTTTTCATCATATTAAGTCCAATAACAGTGAAGTTAATTAAAAACACGTTATATTAAGGTATATATATGGGGAAAATATCTGAGACAAGTGATTTTGGAAGACCAGATGTATCAATTTCATTGTAAACTACGGAAGGAATTCGGAATTACGATAAAAAAAATTCTTCAGATATTATCAAGTTGCTATTAATATTCATGTATTGACTTTTAAACTTGTAACGATATTAGATATTAGCGATAATTGCTGTGGTCGTGTTATACTGCATGAATAATGTTCAGATTAACGTCTTATTTTGTACTCGTTTAAAAAAGGGGGTACTGATTGCGTAAGTCGTCAATCATAAGCACGTGTTCGACTTGTAAAACTTTTTTTTCTTTATTACTGGATTGAACAGTACAGTCAACATATGAACAAACTATAAAACTCAGTTGAAAAAGGCTAAACTTATCAGATGGAATGGAATAGAAATACATCTTACAAAAACAGTTGATGTGGACTTGTACTTATACATCCCCACGAAAAATTGATACTAAGTACAGATCTGAGATCCCTCGCAGTTACTAACAGCAAGTTCAAAACCAATAACAACTAGTAAAACAGATCATCAATAAGAGTATTGATGAGTGTCAGAGAACGTTCTTCTTGTCTCAACAACTTTATCATTCTGAAGATCTCTGGTGAGGTGCATTGACTAATTCTTCAGTTTACTATGTCATCCTTCTTAATGATTTGTTGTTCTAGGACCTTCTTTTTTTATTTATTTTTTTTATTTAAATAATGAATTAATTAAATCTTTGAAGCTAAAGTTGAAAGTGTTGGTTACTATTAAATGCTTTAACTACCTTTTCTTTTAAACAGTTTGTTTATCAAACAACAACAAAACACTACATTTTTTTACATAAATTTCATTTAAATAATGATTTTTCTTTAATTTCCACATGTTAAGTCACCTGTCACCTCATTAGACTCTAATGACTAAAACAACATACTTTGCAATATCTATTGTTCTTCCCATAATCTGCAATTTAGGAATACCCAGAATATTTCTAGGTTTACACTTCAATAAATCATGTTGCGAAACGGGGAGAAACTACTACTGTTGCCACTGTGTAAAATGTTTCAAGGCACGACATACATTAATGATATTCAACGCTCTAAAAGACTTTAAATAAAAGAGAAGGATTAAAAATATATCGGTCAAGGAATATGAGGATTAGACACATTTTTTCTAGAGAGTTTTGGTGTGAAACCCGGGTCGCCAGCTAATAAACTTACATATCAGTTTTTGAGTTAACCCACCCATTTACACAAAAAGTTCTAGGTATACGGTGCTTTTTTGTTTATACTTGTACATTGAAAAGTCACTAATGTTGTTCAGTTTGTGTCCAATTTGTTTTGCTAATTTGGCAAATAAAATGTGTTAAAATTAAACTGATTGTGGTCAAGTTTGTTTTATTTTGGCCTCAGTGAAGAAGATTTTTGTAAAAGTAATGGACAGCGACGGCGCAAAGTCGAGAGAAAAGCTCATACAGTCCTGTTGGCCAGGTGATCTTAAAATCTGTGATAATGAATTTTAATCTGAAATTACAAATTACAATACAAACTGTGATAACAAATTCCACAAATTCATCACGTACATAATCCGTTATAACCAATTATACAATTCGTTATAACGATATTAAATCGTTATCACAAATAACAAAAATTTGTGATAACGAATTTAATTCGTAATAACGAATTACAATATCTGTTATAACGATTTCCACCAATTCGTTATCACAAATTTAATCTGTTATAACGAATTATAGAATTCGTGATAACGATTTTAAAAAAATCGTGATTTCGAATTCAAAATATATTTTTGGGAGGTCCTAAATGGGTTTCCGTAAAAAGCATTGACAAATTTGGTGAAATAAAAAATATTATTACATCTCTGACAAGTCGAGTTATTACAAATTTAATGAAAAGGCTAACAAACATATCAAGGCAAAATTACCGAACTTGAAAATAAAAAAACAAAGAGTAGGGAATTTATTCTATAACCTATGTGATGAAAACAAGAGCCTCAATGATAAATTCTGTTTTAGAATAGAGCTAGCATCCTTTTTAAAACAGTTTAAAGAACTTAGAACAGTGGACTCTTGAAATATTTACTTTTATTATGTATATTAATTATCCTACTGATATGAGTATTTGGCACAACTTTTTAGGATTTGGGTCCTTAATGCTCTTAAACTTTGTACTTGTTTCGCTTTTTAGCTATTTTGATCTGAGTGTCACTGATGAGTCTTATGTAGACGAAACGCGCGTCTGGCGTATTAAATTATAATCCTGGTACCTTTGATAACTATCTATACCACTGGGTCGATATCACTGCTGGTGGACGTTTCGTCCCCGAGGGTAGCACCAGCTCAATAGTCAGAACTTCCGTGTTGACATGAATATCAATCATAGGGTTATTTTAATAAATTTCCTGTTACAAAACTTTGAATTTTTCGATAAACTAAGGATGTTCTTATCCCAGGAATAGATTACCTTAGCCGTGAGTGGCACAACTTTTTGGAATTTTGGGTTGTTAATGCTCTTCAACTTTGTACTTGTTTGGCTTTATACCTTTTTGATCTGAGCGTCACTGATGAGTCTTATGTATACGAAACGCGCGTCTGACGTATTAAATTATAATCCTGGTACCTTTGATAACTATTTATACCACTGGGTCAATGCCACTGCTGGTGGACGTTTCGTCCCCGGGGGTACACCAGCTCAGTAGTCAACACTTCGGTGTTGATATAAATATCAATTATAGGGTCATTTTGATCAATTTCCTGTTACAAAACTTTGAATTTTTTGATAAACTAAAGATTTTCTTATCCCGGGAATCGATTACCTTAGCTGTTTTTGGCACAACTTTTTTGAATTTTGGATCCTTAATCCTCTTCAACTTTGTACTTGTTTGGCTTTATAACTATTTTGATCTGAGCGTCACTGGTCAGTCTTATGTAGACGAAACGCGCGTCTGACGTATTAAATTATAATCCTGGTACCTTTGATAACTATTTACACCACTGGGTCGATGCCTCTGCTGGAGGACGTTTCGTCCCAAAGAGTATCACAAGCCCAGTAGTCAACACTTCGGTGTTGATATGAATATCAATTATATGATTTTTAATTTTAAATTTCCTGTTACAAAACTTTGGATTTTCCCGATAAACTAAGGATTTTCTTATTCCAGAATAGATTACCGTAGCCGTATTTGGCACAACTTTTTGGAGTTTCGGGTCCTTTATGCTCTTCAAATTTGTACTTGTTTGGCTTTAAAACTATTTTGATCTGAGCGTCACTGGTGAGACTTATGTAGATGAAACGCGCGCCTGGCGTATTAAATTATAATCATGGTACCTTTGATAACTATTATGGCAATAAAGAATTGAATTGAAAAAAAAAGATTATAATTATGCAAACAAGTGGATAAGAAAAAAACTTATATGTAAATCATTTTTATAATTATGTCCAGAAGGAAAACAAATGATATAGACAGTAACTGTAGATTAGTAGATTAAAACATTAATTTCCCTTGGCTTATTGAGGTTCGAAGTTTAGTTCGCCCTCGAAAAGTCATATTTTTTAGAGTGATGCACTCTGGTAAGATGAGTTTTTCTCTAGGTGAACAACTCTTCACATCTCCGTCAAGCGTGGGAATTAAAAGTATCGTATGTCCCACTGACTATGATGAACTCAGGTGTCTGTTGATATGGTTAATTTCTTCGTGATTAAATGCTTTAACTTGTTAATATTTGTACTCTGAAGCTGATAACGTACGTGTTATATTACAGGGGCATACATGATAGGTTAATTCATAGATATATGATCATGCCATTTTTTGTAATAAATAGGTATAGAGAATATATATTTACAACTAAACTAAATGATGTATGTTTTCTCTTCATTTTTTCTGCAAAAAAATATTAAATTGTATTCTATTTTAGTTCTTCACTTCAAAGACACAATGTGGCCTTCAACATGGAGCAAAACATCTCTCACTTTTTGTAAGTTTAAGCCATGTACCAGTTAAAGCGGATTTGTTTTTTGCATACTGGCCATGATCAAGTCGTTTATGATAGAAAACAATCAAGATGGATGTATCGAATTAACGCTTTCTGAAAGTACAATGTAGTTGTAATTCATAGACAATTAAAAGGATTATATGAAAACTGGTTTCATATAAATAATATTCCTATGAAATCTATTAAGCGTGAACCTTTGTTGTTGTTAACTCACATACATTAGTGGCTTTTGTAGTATTTCCTAATTGCAACCTTTCGGAACATATCTGAATATTCTACAGTGAACAGGCACATTCGGAATACGGCTTCATTCGATGTTTGTATGGTTAAACAAAAGACTTGGAAAGATCGTCATTTGCTAAGAAAACGAAAAGGGCTTTCAAATGGGTAGTATTAGAACTGTTGGAATAGAGTCAATGTAATGTGTAAATAAAACGTCTACAGTTCCAAGTATTTTACGAAAGTGGGTACATTTGAAACAGACCATACAAGTGTTTGATTGCGGGAAACGAAGAATGTTACTATGTATATGCATTAACCAATTAGTTCAAATGAAACTTCTCAACTGCAAACACATGATCATGGATTGAGACTTTACCAAGTAACCAAGACTCTTAACAGATGGTATTCAATTGTACCAGTGTTCTCTTATTAAATGTTCTGTATGTAACTAATATTCTATATGTTACAAATTAATTTTATTTGCTATCTTTTCGTTCATCAAACATGCATTAATCTAAGAGGAAAGTGTTTCTATTTTTTCTCGTATTATTTGAGTAAACATTATTCGTTTTTACTTACCACTCAGCATCACAAATATACACAATAATACACCACAACTGACTTTCCGATAATCCAAAACAGTGCAATGAACAAATATACAATAGAATATAAGACACAGCAGCAACATACAACATCCTGATATGTCCAGACCAGTTACTATTCTCCATGTGATAGGCGCTGTAATGAAATGGAATAAAAACTAGCATTTCTTGTTGTTTGCTTTTCGTCAACTTGCATTAATTGCATTCCTGTTCAGTACAAAATTAATGTAATATTTTAACTTTAAATTCAGATTCGTTATATCTGCTAGGGATGTACAATGCATATTGAAAATTACAAATAAGAGGCTGTCAAAATGTCATTTCCCAATCATTCAAGGAGCATAACTTCTTCACGGCATAAAAGAATAGTTATCAAAGGTACCAGGATTATAATTTAGTACGCCAGACGCGCGTTTCGTCTACATAACCTCATCAGTGACGCTCATATCAAAATATTTATAAAGCCAAACAATAACAAAGTTGAAGAGCATTGAGGATCCAAAATTCCAAAACAATGTGCCAAAAATCGTCCATATCAAACTTGACCTTGTCATCAACCACACCAGATCAGATTTGGAAACCAATAGTTAAACACCTCTCATGTAAAAATGCACGATTTTTTCCAATCAATCGCTCAAATAAATATATATATATATATATATATATATATATATAAATTGAAGAGTCTATTCTAAATTGAGGTAAATTATATGGCCTTCCAAATACCGTTTCTATTCCTAACATCAATGAAGAGAAAAAAAATATTTTAGTTTGTGTTCATCATCATAAATAGTTATCAAAGGTACCAGGATTATAATTCAGTACGCCATAACTTACTAACTCGCCAGTAGTATGACTTATTATCCCTCTCTCATGTTAACAACACGCTGGCTTATAATTTCCTTTCCAGTTTTAGGTAGCAATACACAGTTAGGAAAACACTTGACACTCATAATTTTTAGACACCCTCTTTCCCTTCCTTTCTGACAAATGTCACAAAAGTCTTAAAAATTTGGTCAAAAAAAGTTCAATCTAATAGAGTGAAACCTTTCCTGAAACCATAGACTTATATCTATAAAGAGGTTCAATAAAAAAAAAAATCTGCTCGTTTTTCCATAAAATTGAATGGAAAAGATCGAGCGTTAAATCTTTGTTGAAAAACATTACAATAATTTCTGGACCTAGGGGCAGTACGGATAGGAAAATACGGACTGTCAAACAGAATAATGACCTATGAAACATGCTATTTAAAACAATCTAAATGTTCATATAAACCCATTTAGAAGGCTTTATTATTCTTCAATTATCTAAAAATCAATTTTATTGTACAAAAACTTTCATATTTAAAATTTTCACCATGGCCATAATGCAAAACTAAATTTCTAACTATGTATTGCTACCTTAGTACATTTTTCGAGATTTTAAATCAAACACAAATGCACCAACAAAATATGAAGCTTATTAGGTAGCATCTGTTTCATATTAAATATTGAGTCTCCTTGACACCAACGCATCTCGTTACTTTTTTGTTTATTCTATATTTTGATTTGTTTGTTCGTGAGCTCGATGACATAAGCAAAATTTGTGTTGTGTTTAAATGAGATCTCGAATTTGTTCACACTCGTATGGATCATGTTTTCATCCCTTTTTATACGAAACAACTTATGTATAACTTAGAAATGAATTGTATCATGAAACTTACTTGTTGCGAACGCAGATTCCGTAAAGGATGAAACAGGGTCACAGGTTGAAGATTTTGTGCAGACCTTGAATAATCCAACATTTAGGGTACCAGTATCGAGCCAATATGACGTTGTTGTACCAACAGTAGACAGGATAAGCGATATCAATAGGAATATCCCTATGATATAGTTTGTAGCTTTTAAACAGCAACTTACATCCTTCATTCTTTTGTTAGTATTTAACAATTGACTGTCGTCTTCCCTTTGATGTGGCAATGATGGGGAATCGTATTCACGATATGATGGTGGTTGTGTCGGATAACCGTTTTTAAGACTGAAATTGGTGAAGCTACTATTTTTAAGCTTATCCACCGCTTCCCTCCATCGAGATTTCTGCCAGATTGTTTCCATTGAGTTCTGTCCAATTCTGTTTTTTGACATTCTTTCTCTTTCCTTTATTCCTTTCGCTAAATTAAGACTGTACACGTTTTTCACACAGAGTGCCGATGGAACATAGTAGAATTCATATCAACAGTAATATCGGTGCAATATCTCCATTTGGAAGCAATTATGATAACAAATAGAACCAAACTTTTATTCAATATTGGATAATCATAATAGGTTTTGGAAATATTTATCGATCGGTTATTAAAGGTAACGCGAAAATGTATCTCCAAAGAGGATAAATAAATCAAATTAGATTTTACTTGTCCTGTATATGTTAGTAGTCGTGTGAGTATTCAAAACAAATTTCGTTTTACCTATCCTTTCATACTACAGTTTATTCAGTAAAGTGAACAGTGAAATGTATTGAATATAATAGTTCCTATTCATTACATTCATCAAAAGATATAGTAAAGCTATGATTCATATGCGTCACAGAATGAACTCCATTCATTTCGAGTATGAATTTAAACATCAAAATAAATGAATGTCAAACTTTAACATAATGTTATCAAAATCAGTTTAAAATGATTTCGGAAAATAACAAACTTAATGATTTTTGTTCAATTTTTGATAATACAAAAGTTATTTCATATCAACTTTATTGTCATGAAACATAAACAAAATAACAACGAAACAGAAAAAAAGATATGTGATAGATTTACAATATAACAATATTCAATAGCCATGTTACGATGAAACCTATGTTTATGCCCAGTTCTAGTAACCTGGAAGACCATAATTTCAATGTGTCAAAAGAAGGCGTGGTTAAATATATAAAACAATTTCTGTTCGTCAGGGAAATGAATGGAATGTTCATCAACTAGTTGTATATCTTAAGTTGATTTTGTCCGATGTTCTGGTTAACCTTAAAATTCAGAATTAAAATAGATTCATCTTCGATGAATTTGTAGGTCTTGCACATGTTCTCGGGGAATTTTAATGTAACTACCATTTTCTATTTCAAGACCATAGTCACTTATGCGAACTGTGTTAGATTAATGCGATGTACTGTATCAAACTTTAAAACATATTGACATCAAGTGAGGCATTAATTAAATGACCAATCAACCTAAGTAGTAAAACAATAAGTTTATGTCGATAACACATATATAAAGATGGTTGCTACTCTATTCGTTCAAGAGATTAAATGTTTGAACTAAAAAAGGCAACAAACCCATGCGTACCCCACCGTACGGTGACCTATAGTTGTTAATGTCTGTGTCATTCTGGTCTTTTGTGGATAGTTGTCTCATTGGCAATCATACCACATCTTCTTTTTTAGCTCACCTGGCCCGAAGGGCCAAGTGAGCTTTTCCCATCACTTTGCGTCCGGCGTCCGGCGTCGTCGTCGTCCGTCGTCGTCCGTCGTCCGTCGTCGTCCGTCGTCGTTAACTTTTACAAAAATCTTCTCCTCTGAAACTGCTGGGCCAAATTAAAAAAAACTTGGCCACAATCATCATTGGGGTATCTAGTTTAAAAAATGTGTGGCGTGACCCCGCCTACCAACCAAGATGGCCGCCATGGCTAAAAATAGAACATAGGGGTAAAATGCAGTTTTTGGCTTGTAACTCAAAAACTGAAGCATTTAGAGCAAATCTGACAGGGTAAAATTGTTTATCAGGTCAAGATCTATCTGCCCTGAAATTTTCAGATGAATCGGACAACCTGTTGTTTGGTTGCTGCCCCTGAATTGATAATTTTAAGGAAATTTTGCCGTTTTTGGTTATTATCTTGAATATTATTATAGATAGAGATAAACTGTAAACAGCAATAATGTTCAGCAAAGTAAGATTTACAAATAAGTCAACATGACTGAAATGGTCAGTTGACCCTTTTAGGAGTTATTGCCCTTTTTAGTCCATTTTTAACAATTTTTCGTAAATCTTAGTTATCTTTTACAAAAATCTTCTCCTCTGAAACTACTGGGACAAATTAATCCAAACTTGGCCACAATCATCATTGGGGTATCTAGTTTAAAAAATGTGTGGCGTGACCCGGCCAACCAACCAAGATGGCCGCCATGGCTAAAAATAGAACATAGGGGTAAAATGCAGTTTTTGGCTTATAACTCAAAAACCAAAGCATTTAGAGCAAATCTGACAGAGGTAATATTGTTCATCAGGTCAAGATCTATCTGCCCTGAAATTGTCAGATGAATCGAACAACTAGTTGTTGGGTTGCTGCCCCTGAATTGATAATTTTAAGGAAATTTTGCTGTTTTTGGTTATTATCTTGAATATTATTATAGATAGAGATAAACTGTAAACAACAATAATGTTCAGCAAAGTAAGATCTACAAATAAGTCAACATGACCAAAATGGTCAGTTGACCACTTTAGGAGTTATTGCCCTTTATAGTCAATTTTTAACCATTTTTCGTAAATCTTAGTAATCTTTTAGAAAAATCTTCTCCTCTGAAACTACTGGGCCAAATTTAACCAAACTTAGCCATAATTGGGGTATCTAGTTAAAAAAATGTGTCCGGTAACTTGGCGAACAAACCAAGATGGCCGCCATGGCTAAAAATAGAACATAGGGGTAAAATGCAGTTTTTGGCTTATAACTCAAAAACCAAAGCATTAAGAGCAAATCTGACAGGGTAAAAATTGTTTATCAGGTCAAGATCTATCTGCCCTTAAATTTTCAGATGAATCGGACATTCCGTTGTTGGGTTACTGCCCCTGAAATGGTAATTTTAAGGAAATTTTGCTGTTTTTGGTTATTATCTTGAAAATTATTATAGATAGAGATAAACTGTAAATAGCAATAATGTTCAGAAAAGTAAGATCTACAAATAAGTCAACATGACCAAAATGGTCAGTTGACCACTTTGGGAGTTATTGCCCTTTATAGTCAATTTTTAACCATTTTTCGTAAATCTTAGTAATCTTTTAGAAAAATCTTCTCCTCTGAAACTACTGGGCCAAATTTAACCAAACTTAGCCATAATTGGGGTATCTAGTTAAAAAAAATGTGTCCGGTAACTCGGCCAACAAACCAAGATGGCCGCCATGGCTAAAAATAGAACATGGGAGTAAAATGCAGTTTTTTGCTTATAACTCAAAAACCAAAGCATTAAGAGCAAATCTGACAGGAAGTAAAATTGTTGATTAGGTCACGATCTATCTGCCCTGGAATTTTCAGATGAATCGGATAATCGGTTGTTAGGTTGCTGCCCCTGAATTGGTAATTTTGAGGAAATTTTGCTGTTTTTTTTTGTTATCTTGAATATTATTATAGATAGAGATAAACTGTTAACAGCAATAATGAACAGCAAAGTAAGAACTAAAAACAAGTCACTATGACCAAAATAGTCAATTGACCCCCTAAGTAGTTATTGCCCTTCATAGTCAATTTTTAACAATTTTCTTAAAATTTGAAGATTTTCAATAACATTTTCCACAGAAAGTACTGTTATAGATAGAGATAATTGTAAGCAGCAAGAATGTTTAGTAAAGTAAGATCTACAAACACATCACCATCACCAAAACACTATTTTGTCATGAATCCATCTGTGTCCATTGTTTAATATTCACATAGCCTAAGGTGAGCGACACAGGCTCTTTAGAGCCTCTAGTTATATTTTAAAAAGCATATAGAAGAAGTTCATTGTATAGAAGGAAACAGTGATGATGAAACAAGTTTCTTCCTCCCAAACAGAATTCTTCACTCAATATTTATTTTGCAATTATTCGTAAGGACACTATTGACTATTGAATCACGACTTTTGTTCTGGAAAATTTATAGTTATTAAATAAACAGACAGTGAAGATTTAATGTTATCATTAATCATTATATTGCATACTTAAGAAACAAGAATTTAAAGATTTTGCGTAAATAAGAAAGCAAAGTCCAAATACAAGTACCTCCTTTTGTTTGTCTACTAACTTATATCTCACACAAACACACCATTACTGCTGTCAACACTAAGCTACACAAGAGTAGATCAAGAAAGGAAAACAAAAAAATAGAAAAATATTCAGCCAAGCCTTTAAAATTAAGTCACTGGGGCAAACTAAATGTGCGTTATTTGGTATTATTATACTTCATGTTGAAATGCCAGATTTTAATTGGCTAATACGAGCTCGAGGGCGAAATTTACTCTATCCCATAGCTGAGCAAATATATATTTCTTTTGAATGTCACCCTCTCGTCCAGACCAATCAAAAATCTATAATTTAAAGGACAATGAATTGGATTAACTTCAATTTATTGAAGACAATGCTTAAGTTGTACGTGTTGATTCAGATTCTATTACTTGGCTGTCAATGTTTTATCGAAGTAGCATCTGAATCGGCTCTATCAACCTCTCCACTATGTGGGATTTATATAATGCATGTTAAATGCGATTAAAATTATAAAGAGATTGTACATAGGCATGAATGTCCAAAAACCGCGACATGATATAGATAATGTGAGAATAAAATTATTGTTATGTCTTCAAACGAATTATCATATTTTTTTTAATGATTTCCCTTCATTTTCAAGCTGAACCCCCTGTTATTTCAAGCTGAACCCCCTGTTATTTCAAGCTGAACCCCTTGTTATTTCAAGCTGAACCCCCTGTTATTTCAAGCTGAACCCCTTGTTATTTCAAGCTGAACCCCTTGTTATTTCAAGCTGAACCCCCTGTTATTTCAAGCTGAACTCCTTGTTATTTCAAGCTGAACCCCCTGTTATTTCAAGCTGAACCCCCTGTTATTTCTTAATTCATGTAAGGATTTGACTAAAATCCTTGATTCGTGAAACAAAAATATGATTTCAATGGTAGATCAAAACTAGAATATCAGTTTCAATTCCCTTGCACTGGATGTCATAGTACAATAATTACTAACTAATGTAGCGATTAAACTGATTATTGTCATTTCCTTGATTTGTTGCCATTTTATTCAGCTTGCAAGACGTCAAACTTATGTTATGGACAAACGATATACCAGAAAAACGTGCCGTCTCTATTGAAATAAGTTTATATGTTTAAAGTACATGTGATCTACATCTGTTACTCAATAAGATCGTCCTAATATTAATAAACGAAGAAAGTTTTTGTATCATTTAGGTCTATACATACTGATTTTCATAATCGTATTTCAAAATGTAGTTAGAAAATCGAATGTTTGTCATGAAGGGCAATACAGTAGAAAGTAAAAGCATTCAAATAAAAATGAATTCAAGTTGTGAGATTTAAAGAGTTTTTGAGTGTTTCAGGAAAATGAAATAAAAAAGTGTGAATTTCAAAGCAATATGTAGAATCTAGCACCTTATATTGGCGTATTGATTCAGGTTTATATGAAGATGAATAAACTATACAAAGAATGTACAAACTGCACGTGTTCTAAGTTTGTACGATGAAACCCCAAACAATCGGTAAATAACTGCTAGATTATTATATTTCACAATTGACCAATACAACAAGGACAATGGACAAATGACTGACAAAAACATCGTAGCATAAGGTATCTGTAAAAAAAATCTGAAATATAAATCTGTATACAAATAGTTGCCTCTGCTGTCGGATTGTTAGCTACGTGTTCGTGTCTCGCATTATGTGTTTTCCGTCGCAGGCGAGACAAATACTATAAAATCAATGTTTATTATGTGCATTTTATAATAGCGCTTATGTCCCTACACCTGTCTAACATGAAACTTTTACCACTTCTGATCGTCTAACCGTACAAACAGAGAAATTCTATAAAAAAAAAACCTTTTCTTTTCGCAAACCTACCTAATTATCTATTTTATGGTGTTTTCACATATATGTGCGTCACTCAAGTTTTAAAAGTGATAAAGCTCATACATTATGAATTCAACAATTGTAGTTGTGACGCAGTTATAACCAAACAAGATTTTGTGCATATTGCCTTTTAAATCCCCCACCCATTGATATCTTTTATGACGAATATTTTCCTAATAACAAACACCGATTGATCTCATATGCAAACAATAAAGGTAATAACACGTATACATCTTTAACGGTGGTTTAATTTAATTAAAATCGATTTAAAGATCGAATCGCAGATGTTATCAAGTTACTATGTAATGTGTTTTATGCCTTACAACTGCAGAGCAAAATAAAGGTTCACTTTTTCTATCTCGATCAAATCAAATTAATATTGGAAGTTCAAAAGAAATTCAGAAGGCATTTACATACTAAAGTACTTAAGCAAATAGTAAAAGATATCTGGAGGGAATCATCAAAATAGAGAAGGAAACAATCACATCGGTAAACCATAGACAGCATTGTGTAAGCTAAAAGTACATATATCTCCATGTAATTTCAGTTCACATTCAACAAAGTACTTTGCATCACATTACAAAAAATAATTTTCCAAGTGTTCACCTTCAAAAACCACATGTGTGTGTAATACAGTTATAGGCAAAACTAAACGATCAATCATTATATTGAAATATATTATAATTTTGAACACAGCAATATTTAACAATGGTTCCTAAAAAGCTTCAGGAAGACAAAACTAGATAATATTTAATTTTGAAAAAGTTTATCATAGAATAAGATTTGAATACAGCAAAAACAAACCAATGGCACAGACATCAGACAGAAAGACGGCTGAACCTTTTAAAACGTTTTAGTTTAATTTGACAAACTAATCAAATTATTATCTTTTTATAGTTCTACAAATGTGATTTGAATTTTAAAAGAATGCTGTTCGTTTCAACCTTTGAGTGGAACTTACTTTTGGAAAGCCGAAGCGGTATATAAATATGGCATAAAGTTGTCATTACTTTTTATTAAAGTTTTTAGATATGCATTGCATGGTATTACATGTAACATTGTCGTTATGTTTAGTTTCTTTTGTTACCTATTCTAACATCGTACTCGGACTTCTTTTAAACTGAGTTTTACTGTGGTTAATTTTGTGTGTTTGTATTTTTCTACACCGCCTAGTGGTATAGAAGGGGGGGGGGTTGAGACCTCATAAAACATGTTTAACTATCCGGGATTTTTACCAAACTTGGACAGAAGCTTCTTACGCGGAACCCTTACAAAGACTGTAAATTGTGACTGCCTCTAGAATAGGAGGATAATTTGGACAGGGACAAAAAACTAAGTCTTGCGCACAACATGCGGTCCATTCTAAGAGTTGAAGCAAGGGTTCGTAGTGTGTAGATAGCATGCCAATCTCTTTACGCAAGATATCATATATAGGTTTTAACTTGACAAGGCTACATATATACACATGCAATCCATCTAAACTGGTGTCACACTCTGGTAATGATTTAACTGCCTGCTGGGAGGAGACCACGAGTGACCATATGTGCATTTCCCAGTAACCCTTGGGGGTTCCTCATCGATAAATGGTGTCCTCTGTATTAACTTGAGTATTAGGTAGACGAAATAGATCTGTGTGACCCCACCCAACACTGTAAATTACATTTTTATCCTACATTAATCTGTTGATGTGGTCCCTTAATGGGTTGTCTAATTAATTTAGAAAATATGTTTTATTTTTATTGTGAGGTATGTTATCTATTTCTCGCAAAAAGATACATTTTTTCGTATCACACAGCTAGAAATGCTTTACGAAAAATTAGTTTATTCAGCATTTTGAGACAATATTACGGAATTTTCATTGGTTATTGGTTAGGTGAATTTCAAAGGTATAATAATGAATAATTGTTTCACTGATTATGGTTTCATGTTTGTCAGCTCTTTTTGTCTCAATAACTTTATCTACATGTTTGAATGTTGTTTGATCATAATTGTACGGTGGCAGAATGCGGCCATGAAAGAAAAAAAAATATGTTGTTCCCTCAAGATACTATGTCGTTCCCTCAAGATGCTATGTCGTTCCCACATGATAGTTATCTCGTTCCCTCAAGATACTATGTCGTTCCCTTAAGATAGTTATTTCGTTCCCTCAAGATACTATGTCGTTCCCTCAAGATAGTTATCTCGTTCCCTCAAGATAATTATCTCGTTCCCTCAAAATACTATGTCGATCCCTCAAGATGTTATGTTGTTCCCTCAAGATACTATGTCGTTCCCTCAAGATGATATGTCGTTACCACAAGATAGTTATCTCGTTCCCTCAAGATACTATGTCGTTCCCTCAAGATAGTTATCTCGTTCCCTCAAGATACTATGTCGTTCCCTCAAGATAGTTATCTCGTTCCCTCAAGATAATTATCTCGTTCCCTCAAGATACTATGTCGTTCCCTCAAGATACTATGTCGTTCCCTCAAGAATTCGTTCCCACAAGATAGTTATCTCGTTCCCTCAAGATACTATGTCGTTCCCTCAAGATAGCTATCTCGTTCCCTCAAGATACTATATCGTTCCCTCAAGATAGTTATCTCGTTCCCTCAACATAGCAATACAATTATATTGATTTATTCTTTATTTCCAACTTCGAAACGGTGGAGTAAGACGTGGAGTTACTTCCAATTCACTTTTTAATCAAATGCGGAACAATGCAAGAACGAGAAATTAAGACCACCGACACGAAACACGGAAAATAAATAAGGGGAAATACGAAGCACGCACATCGAACCAAACACGAGAAAACGAGAAATAAAACACCAAATCACGAAAACACGTAAAATGAAAAGGCCGAAAACGTTGCACGAAAATAACCCTTTACCACCCTTAGAAAATAAAATTAAAAATGAGCCACAAAATGTTTTATCATCTCCTATTCCTGGATTTCTAATACATTAACCTAACTGTTTGTGTTGTACATGTGCATATGTATGTAATCAGTATCTTCCTTAGATTTAATTTTCAAATGTTAAAAGGGTGAAAAATAATTCCTTTTCTGTGTATCCATGGCAACATTCTTCATTTATTTACCATAACATATTGCAAAAAGGGGGTAAACATGCATGTCACATATCCCCCAAAATTTGGATCAAACTAAAATTTCAATGCCTTTGAGTGATACCTTTTTAGACACTGTTTTCATAAATCTTCCTAATGATCAAATAAAAAATGGGTGTCTTTCGCCTATTTTTTTCGTAAAATCTAATCACAAAGTTCGTGCGACAAAAATTTGGAAAAAAACATTACAAAAATTGCCGGACCAATGTATGGTATGGACATACATGTACAAATACGGACTCTCATACAGAAAACAGCCTATATTACATGCATTATATGATCTTGATGTTCATATAAACCCAATACGAAGGCTATTTTAATACTCAGCTATCCAAAAATGAATTTTATTGCACACTAGCTCTTATATTTGAAAAATCCTCAGGGGCCAAAATGCGAAACTACACATCTAACTGTGGAGTGCTACCTTTACTGGGACTCCGGGATCGGGTGTTTTTAAGCTCGGGATTTCGGGATTGACCCTTTCGGATCCGGGAATTCTTTTTTTCGGATTACGGGACGTCGGGATTTACTTTATTTAAATTCGGGATTTCGAGATTTCGTGTTTTTAAGCCCGGGATTTCTGGATCAGGAACCCTCCTATCCCCTCTCAGTTATTCTCTTTAAATACAGAATTATTATATCATTATTATTATGTAAATATTCTACTTTTGGGATCTGGCCACGTCTACAGTTCCGCTTCGAAGGGCGAAATGAATCATATATCAATACAAATTTAAAATCTTGAGGGAACGAGATAACTATCTTGAGGGAACAACATAGTATCTTGAGGGAACGACATAGCATCTTGAGGGAACAACATAACATCTTGAGGGAACGACATAGTATCTTGAGGGAACGACATAGTATCTTGAGGGAACGAGATAACTATCTTGAGGGAACAACATAACATCTTGAGGGAACGACATAGTATCTTGAGGGAACGAGATAACTATCTTGAGGGAACGACATAGTATCTTGAGGGAACGAGATAACTATCTTGAGGGAACAACATAACATCTTGAGGGAACGACATAGTATCTTGAGGGAACGACATAGCATCTTGAGGGAACGAGATAACTATCTTGAGGGAACAACATAACATCTTGAGGGAACGACATAGTATCTTGAGGGAACGAGATAACTATCTTGAAGGAACGACATAGTATCTTGAGGGAACGAGATAACTATCTTGAGGGAACAACATAACATCTTGAGGGAACGACATAGTATCTTGAGGGAACGAGATAACTATCTTGAAGGAACGACATAGTATCTTGAGGGAACGAGATAACTATCTTGTGGGAACGACATAGCATCTTGAGGGAACGACATAGTATCTTGAGGGAACAACATAATTTTTTTTTATTTCATGGCCGCATTCTGCCACCGTATAATTGTCATTTCTTTAGAAGCTTTTGTTATTTTTAAATTCAAGAAAAATAGGTTTAAAAATGAGAATTAAATATAGCTTGATATTTATTTATTATTATTACAAGTATTATTGTTCAAATAAATATACAAAGTTGATTTCCGTTGCTTTATGGATCTTATATAATTTATTTCATTTATGTCAGTTAAAAGATTTAACAATTTTAAGGTGATCTCCAACTTATTTTATTATTTATCAGATAGTTTCCTCAAATAACCAGGTCAAATCTAAATAGTCCATCAAAGAATAAACCAGAAACAGATTTTTACTCTAACGGCCATCATTTTTTCTTTTTTTATATTTAGAAATGAAATTAATTAAAATTATTTTATGCAAGTTTGTCCATATTGTATATGATTATTAATTTAATGATTCTTTATTAAAAGAGAGTTAATATCCCAGTCCCACTAGGCCACGATCGCACTACGATCTGTGAAAAAAATGCAAATGTTGATGATCGTAGTACGATCGTGTAGATCACAGTAAGGTCGTATCACGGTCGTGGTGAGGTCTTCAAGATCGTGATGATCGTGGTGCGGTCGTGGTGAAATCAGGTCGTAGTAGAAGCGCGTAGTGAGAGCGCAGTAAGGTCGTGGTAAGATCGCAAAGGTCGCTGTACCTTCGTAGTGAGAGCGTAGCGAAAGCGTAGCGAAAGCGTAGCGAAAGCGTGATTCTATTCGGAGAGACTGCGCTACGATCTCACAGCGACGTTATTACGACCTCACTACGACCATTACGTTCTCACCGTGACCCAACTACGCTTCCACTACAACATACCACGTTTACACCACGCTATTCAAGACCACAGTACGATTCTAGCACGCCCTTGCCGTCCTCATCACGCTCTTCTTACGACCTCACTACGTTCATACTACGACCATCATTCTCACTGTCATTTTCACATAAAATATATCAAATCTCTCCAGGTTTTGTTTCTCTGTATGTAATTAGTACTTCTTGTCCATTTTCTCTAACGGCTCAACCATGCTTCTCGTTTTTATAAAGATTAGACCGTTGGTTTTCCCGTTTGAATGGTTTTACACTAGTAATTTATTGGGGCCCATTATATAGCTTGCTGTTCGATGTGAGTCTAGGCTCCATGTTGAAGACCGTACCTTGACCTATAACGGTTTACTTTTATAAATTGTTACTTAGATGGAGAGTTGTCTTATTGGCACTCATACCACATCTTCCTATATTTATTGACACATCTGTGTCATCTCTGCTATCGTTCACTAAAATATCGTCATTTGAGCTTGATGGACCAGCAATAGGTTGTAATTTAGGTTGGATTGGTCGGTCCGACATCTCTGCTGGATCAGGATTCGTTACTATCAGAGCTCAATTTGCCTATCATCAACTCCTACCACCACGCCCACGTGTTTTAGTAGATTTAGATGGCATGGCTGTTTTGTTTCAGAGAAATCTACGTATTAATCAGAAATAGAAGGAATGGAACTGTGTTAATATGGAACACGATGTTGACGTTTTTGCTGAAAACGTAGAAAGATCGCGGTATGAACGAAGTATAATCGTGGTAAGAACGTGCTATAATCGCAGTAGAAGCGTGGTAAGATCGTGTTGCAATCGGTTAACTCGTGGTATGGTCGTAGTGAGAACGTGATGAGCGTAGAAAGATCTTGATAAGCGTAGTGAGGTCGCAGAATAAGCGCAGTGAGAACGTCGTATAATCATAGCGGGATCGTTGTAGAAGCGTAATGAAGACGTAGTAGCATCGTGAAAGCAACGAAAATTTGTATTTTCATGCCGCTCATACCGCGACCTCACCACGATCTGAATTTATTTTAGATCGCGGTGAGCGTGGTGCGATCGTGGTCTAGTGGGACTGGGGCTTAATACCCCAGTCCCACTAGGCCACGATCGCACTACGATCTGTGAAAAAAATGCAAATTTTGATGATCGTAGTACGATTGTGTAGATCGCAGTAAGGTCGTATCACGGTCGTGGTGAGGTCTTCAAGATCGTGATGAGCGTGGCAAACTTTGAACATGTTCAAAACAATCGTTGTGCGGTCGTGGCGAAATCAGGTCATAGTAGAAGCGTAGTGAGAGCGCACTAAGATCGTAGTAAGATCGCAAAGGTCGCTGTACCATCGTAGTGAGAGCGTAGCGAAAGCGTGATTCTATTCGGAGAAACTGCGCTACGATCTCATTGCGACGTTATTACGACCTCACTACGATCATCACGTTCTCACCGCGACCAAACTACGCTTCCACTACGACTATACCACGCTGTTCACGACCATAGCACGATTGTAGCACGCCCTTGCCGTCCTCATCACGCTCTTCTTACGACCTGACTACGTTCATACTACGACCATTATTCTCATTGTCATTTTCCTATAAAATATATTAATTATCTCCAGGTTTTGTTTGTTTGTGTGTAATTGGGACTTCTTGTCCATTTTCTCTAACGGCTCAACCATGCTTCTTGTTTTTATATAGATTAGACCGTTGGTTTTCCCGTTTGAATGGTTTTACACTAGTAATTTTGGGGGCCTTTTATATCTTGCTGTTCGGTGTAAGCCAAGGCTCCGTGTTGAAGGCCTTATCTTAGCCTATAATTGTTACTTTTAAAAATTGTAACTTGGATTGAGAGTTGTCTCATTGGCACTCATACCACATCTTCCTATATCTATTGACACATCTGTTTCATATCTGCTATCGTTCACTAAAATATAGTCATTTCAGCTTTATGGACCAGCAATAGGTTGTAATTTAGGTCAGATTGGTCGGTCCGACATCTCTACTTGAACAAGATTCGTTACTATCAGAGATCCATCTGCCTCTACATCAACCCTAACACCATGCCCACGTGTTCTAGTAGATTTTGGTGGCATGACTGTATTTTTTTCGAGAAATCTACGTATTAATCAGAAATAGAACTGAAGGAATGATACTGTATTGATATGGAACACGATGTTGACGTTATTGCTGAGAGCGTACTAAGATCGCGGTTTGAACGTAGTGTAATCGTGGTAAGAACGTGCTATAATCGCAGTAGAAGCGTGGTAAGATCGTGTTACAATCGGATAACTCGTGGTATGGTCGTAGTGATAACGTGTTGAGCGTAGAAAGATCTTGATAAACGTATGAGAAAAAGCTTTGTTTATGTATATCCCATGATGATGGAAGTGTTTAACCACCTTGACTGGCTTTTCAGCCTTCGCATGGTCGGCTCGGTGCCCGAAGGCGTTTGGTGAGCTTTTACATATTTTCTGCGGTGGGTCAGGAACAGCGAGGACGCCATGTCGGTTTTCTCAAGTTTTTTTTGTTGTACTATTTTTATGTTTCTTTACTTCACAACGGCTGCTTTCAGGGCCAGATGACCTCGATGATTGAGTAGTCAGTACTGGTAGATGATGAGTCTTGGACGTAGTATTAAAGATAAGCATTATCAGGACCAAAGTCGTGAGACAGTGAAATGATGGTCAATTATTCAACACTCTCGGTTGTCAGCCGACATAACACTTCCCCATCCATAATGGGTTTTGGAGTTTATGCCTGGCGTATTCCGACTCTGTACAGCGTTGGATTGGTTTCTGTAATCTAAAGTAGTAAGTCGTTGATCCATCTATCAGTAAACCCTCCTCGAAGATAGTGGGTAAAGGAGAGCTGACCCAGCACGTCCGTTCAGCTGTAATGACTGAGACGTAACTGAGTAATGATAATGGTATATCCCATAGTTTTATTCTAAACTGTGTCTAGTGGTGTTAGCCATCTTTAATTTGGAGTGTCTACACAGGTAGGCACTTAAAGTTAACCATCGAGAGACGTTAACCACCGAGAGTCGGTTTTTAGACCCGCCCAGTGCACCTAAGCACGCCTACTTTTGGAGCTCTTTAGTATGAAGATAAGAAAAATATACGAAATTACGGAACTGTATACCCTGTTTTATCCTTGTTGTTGGTGTTTCTTGCGCATGCGCACAAAGCACGGTTATAGTTACGGTTACTGACTCAGGAACCTTGTATATTATATACGTTTAATAAACTGGATCCTTGTTGTGTTCAGTTATCGATACACTACGATGGAATTACGGACCAGTTTAACATAAACATGGTAAATAGATAGACAGCTGATTATCATAATTGATTAAGAAATAACCTGGAAGAAGAAATGAGTTAACTATTGATTACAACAGAGACGAGAATGCCATCGTGTTTGTTCTGCTAAAAAAAGCAGGAACATTGGAGTTTATGGTTAGATTTTAAATATTTATTGTCTCCAAAATGGGTAAATTTGATATAGTACCACCCCCCCCCCTTTTTTTTTTAAATAACTGGAGAACCACACATCTCGCTCGCTTAACAAAGTAACAATAAGAAATAATTATTGTTAGTTTCAAGAATAATTAATCGTCAAAACTTATCCCCTCCCCGACATCAAAGGAAGTTAAATGTATTATCCCAAAATTAGACCAAATTTTTATGATTTATATAAGGACGTCTTGACAGGCTATTATTTTATTTTGTTTTGTTGGGGTTTTTTTTTGCTTTGACGTCTTCCTCCTGTATGAAAAAAAACATAATAGACCCCCCCCTTTTTTTTCCCCATAATATAGCTTTTTAAGAAGTCATAATTATTTGGACTACCCCTGAATATATTTCAGACAGACTCTTCTCTAAAAAAATGTAAACATGATTTGAGAGAAATCTTTGGAATAGTTTTTTAAATGATTTAATTATTATGTCATGTATATAATTGACATTAACATAGTTATAAACTGAGATTACTAGTATAACACATAGTGTTATAGTAGTCTCAGATATAAACTTTCCATTGTATTGACCAATATGACTAACTCATATGATCTTTCCCATAAATGTCACAATATCAATATATTACAGTAAAACTGATAGTTTGATGACATTGTTTAAGACTATTGACCTCAGGTCAGCCTAAACTGAGTTTAAAACTGTAATTTATTCATTAAAACAGTTCAAGACATGTACCTTCTGAAATGTGATTGCAGCAAAATTAAACCTAAGGCATAACATACTTAGTGTGCAGGAAGTGCCACTAAATAAATACTGATTTGTAAAATTAGATGATGATATTTGTGAAGTCAAAGATATTATAGCTAGTTATAACTGGTTTTAGATATAAATCTGAGTAAAAGGTTGATTTATATGTGCTCTTTCATGTTTAGATTATAATTTAAATTTAATCTTTTGAAGTTTTTTTTATAATATTAAGACATTAAAATCACAATTATTTATTTATACACAAAAAAATAATTTTTGTCCTTTTTTAGTTGAATGACTGTACACAAACATTATACACACATAACTGTAATGTTTTTTTTCTATAGCCCCAGAATGTGACAAAAGACTTATTAATCCAGATTTACAATAAATAGAAATAGTTCAGCTACCATAAGACTGCTATGACAAAAATTTTGCAGTTTCCAGAATTTGAGGTAGAGTATAGTTAGGAATAGTTTGATTATGCAGATGCTTAGTTTGCCATAAACAATTATGCCCTTGATACAAAAGCAGAGGAAACAAAAAAGTATGAAAATAGTTGAAAAAAGTAATCATTATTACCTAGTCATATACTGTAAATAGAAAAAGAGAAAAGCACTGGTTATGATTTGGTATTTTTAATAGCATTATCATTTGTCCATAACTTGGAATATATACTGGATTGAGCTTGACATTTATTTAATATCATTGACACATGGTTGCAAGAAATGAAAGATGGTAATTTAAACCTAGCAATTTTATTAAGATTTAAAAAAAAGCTTTTGATTTGGTAGAATATGACTTTCTTTGTTTAAAGCTCGACATGTATGGATTTAGTGAGACTACTGTTAGTTTTTTTAAGTCGTACCTGAATAACAAAAGGTATACATTTGTAATGTTAACTCTGAACAACAACATGTAAAATTTGGTGTTCCCCAATGTTCTATACCTTGTCCTCTATTGTTTGTGCTATTTATAAATGACCTTCCCTTATGCATTAAAAAATGTGAAACAGACTTATTTCGTTGTATATGCTGATGACACCACTATTCATAAATAAGGGGGAAACATCTAGAAAATATAAATGATGATGTTCAAGAAGATTTATACAGGGTTGAAGAGTGGTGTAAAATGAATAACATGTTCATAGATGCAAATGAAACAAAATGTTTGATTACTGGAACAAAGCAGAAACTATTCAGACTTTTCAACCAAACTTGATAATAAATTAATGTATTACAAAATTCTTCATGTGAAAAAATATTAGTTTCAAAATTGACAGCCCACTAAGTAACTGGAGAAATCAAATTGACCAAGGTTGTGCTAATATATCATCCAGAATATACCGTCTTTCTTAAATACATTTTCTTTTATATAACTACAAGAAAACATAATACAATGGGTGTTCTGCCCCTAATTGACTACTGATGTATTATTTGGGATGAATGTAAAAATTGAGGGATAACAAGAATTTTGAAAATCCAAAAAAAAGGGCAGCATGATAAATTCTAGATGCAGATCCGTTATCCCTCTTGGTATATAGGAGCACTATATTCTATGTTAACCTCCGACAGTAGGTATAAACAAATACTGTTGATAGACGGTATATATGAGCACTATATTCCATGTTAACCACTGACGGTAGATATAGCCAAATACTGTTGATAGACGGTATATAGGAGCACTATATCTTATGTTAACCACCGACGGTAGGTATAGACAAATACTGGTGATAGACGGTATATAGGATCACTATATTGTTTGTTAACCACCGACGGTAGGTATAAACAAATACTGTTAATAGGCGGTATATACATGTAGGAGCACTATATTGTATGTTAACCACCGACAGTAGGTATAGACAAATACTGTTGATAGGTGGTATATAGGAGCACTATATTGTATATTAACTACCCACAGTAGGTATACATTAATACTGTTGATAGACGGTATATAGGAGCACTATATTGTATGTTAACCACCGACGGTAGGTATAAACAAATACTGTTGATAGACGGTATATAGGAGCACTATATTGTATGTTAACTATCGACAGTAGGTATAGACAAATACTGTTGATAGACGGTATATAGGAGCACTATATTGTATGTTAACTACCGACAGTAGGTATAGACAGATACTTTTGATAGACGGTATGTAGGAGCACTATATTGTATGTTAACCACCGACGGTAGTTATAGACAAATACTGTTGATAGATGGTATATAGGAGCACTATATTGTATGTTAACTACCAACGGTAGGTATAGACAAATACTGTTGATAGACGGTATATAGGAGCACTATATTGTATGTTAACCACCGACGGTAGGTATAGACAAACACTGTTGATAGATGGTATATAGGAGCACTATATTGTATGTTAACTACCGATGGTAGGTATAGACAAATACTGTTGATAGACGGTATATAGGAGCACTATATTGTATGTTAACTACCGACAGTAGGTATAGACACATACTGTTGATAGACGGTATATAGGAGCACTATATTGTATGTTAACCACCGACGGTAGGTATAGACAAATACTGTTGATAGACGGTATATGGGAGCACTATATTGTATGTTAACCAACGACGGTAGGTATAGACATATACTGTTGATAGATGGTATATAGGAGCACTATATTGTATGCTAACTACCGACAGTAGGTATAGACAAATACTGTTGATAGACATCAACGGTATATGGGAGCACTATATTGTATGTTAACCACTGACGGTAGGTATAGACAAATACTGTTGATAGACAGTATATAGGAGCACTATATTGTATGTTAACCACCAACGGTAGGTATAGACAAATACTGTTGATAGACGGTATATAGGAGCACTATATTGTATGTTAACTACCTACGGTAGGTATAGACAAATACTGTTGATAGACGGTATATAGGAGCACTATATTGTATGTTAACTACCGACGGTAGGTATAGACAAATACTGTTTATAGACGGTATATAGGAGCACTATATTGTATGTTAACTACCGACGGTAGGTATAGACAAATACTGTTGATAGACGGTTTATGGGAGCATTATATTGTATGTTAACCACCGACGGTAGGTATAGACATATACTGTTGATAGATGGTATATAGGAGCACTATATTGTATGTTAACTACCGACAGTAGGTAAAGACAAATACTGTTGATAGACGGTATATGGGAGCACTATATTGTATGTTAACCACCGACGGTAGGTATAGACAAATACTGTTGATAGACGGTATATACATTGTAGGAGCACTATATTGTATGTTAACCACCAACGGTAGGTATAGACAAATACTGTTGATAGACGGTATATAGAAGCACTATATTGTATGTTAACTAACGACAGTAGGTATAGACAAATACTGTTGATAGACGGTATATGGGAGCATTATATTGTATGTTAACCACCGACGGTAGGTATAGAAATATACTGTTGATAGATGGTATATAGGAGCACTATGTTGTATGTTAACTACCGACAGTAGGTATAGACAAATACTGTTGATAGACGGTATATGGGAGCACTATATTGTATGTTAACCACCGACGGTAGGTATAGACAGATACTGTTGATAAACGGTATATAGGAGCACTATAGTGTATGTTAACCACCGACGGTAGGTATAGACAAATACTGTTGATAGACGGTATATAGGAGCACTATATTGTATGTTAACTACCGACAGTAGGTATAGACAGATACTGTTGATAAACGGTATATAGGAGCACTATAGTGTATGTTAACCACCGACGGTAGGTATAGACAAATACTGTTGATAGATGGTATATAGGAGCACTATATTGTATGTTAACTACCGACGGTATGTATAGACAAATACTGTTGATAGACGGTATATAGGAGCACTATATTGTATGTTAACCACCGACGGTAGGTATAGACAAATACTGTTGATAGATGGTATATAGGAGCACTATATTGTATGTTAACTACCGATGGTAGGTATAGACAAATACTGTTGATAGACGGTATATAGGAGCACTATATTGTATGTTAACTACCGACAGTAGGTATAGACACATACTGTTGATAGACGGTATATAGGAGGACGATATTGTATGTTAACCACCGACGGTAGGTATAGACAAATACTGTTGATAGACGGTATATGGGAGCACTATATTGTATGTTAACCAACGACGGTAGGTATAGACATATACTGTTGATAGATGGTATATAGGAGCACTATATTGTATGCTAACTACCGACAGTAGGTATAGACAAATACTGTTGATAGACATCAACGGTATATGGGAGCACTATATTGTATGTTAACCACCGACGGTAGGTATAGACAAATACTGTTGATAGACAGTATATAGGAGCACTATATTGTATGTTAACCACCAACGGTAGGTATAGACAAATACTGTTGATAGGCGGTATATAGGAGCACTATATTGTATGTTAACTACCGACGGTAGGTATAGACAAATACTGTTGATAGATGGTATATAGGAGCACTATATTTTATGTTAACTACCGACAGTAGGTATAGACAAATACTGTTGATAGACGGTATATGGGAGCACTATATTGTATGTTAACCACCGACGGTAGGTATAGACAAATACTGTTGATAGATGGTATATAGGAGCACTATATTGTATGTTAACTACCGACGGTAGGTATAGACAAATACTGTTGATAGACGGTTTATGGGAGCATTATATTGTATGTTAACCACCGACGGTAGGTATAGACATATACTGTTGATAGATGGTATATAGGAGCACTATATTGTATGTTAACTACCGACAGTAGGTATAGACAAATACTGTTGATAGACGGTATATGGGAGCACTATATTGTATGTTAACCACCGACGGTAGGTATAGACAAATAATGTTGATAGACGGTATATAGAAGCACTATATTGTATGTTAACTACCGACAGTAGGTATAGACAAATACTGTTGATAGACGGTATATGGGAGCACTATATTGTATGTTAACCACCGACGGTAGATATAGACAAATACTGTTGATAGACGGTATATAGGAGCACTATATTGTATGTTAACCACCGACGGTAGGTATAGACAAATACTGTTGATAAACGGTATATAGGAGCACATTATTGTATGTTAACCACCGACGGTAGGTATAGACAAATACTGTTAATAAACGGTATAAAGGAGCACTATATTGTATGTTAACTACCGACAGTAGGTATAGACAAATACTGTGGATAGACGGTATATGGGAGCATTATAGATTAGACCGTTGGTTTTCCCGTTTGAATGGTTTTACACTAGTAATTTTGGGGCCCTTTATAGCTTGTTGTTCGGTGTGAGCCAAGGCTCCGTGTTGAAGGCCGTACTTTAACCTATAATAGTTTACTTTTTAAATTGTTATTTGTATGGAGAGTTGTCTCATTGACACTCACACCACATCTTCCTATATCTATAGACATATACTGTTGATAGATGGTATATAGGAGCACTATATTGTATGTTAACTACCGACAGTAGGTATAGACAAATACTGTTAATAGACGGTATATGGGAGCACTATATTGTATGTTAACCACCGACGGTAGGTAAAGACAAATACTGTTGATAGACGGTATATACATTGTAGGAGCACTATATTGTATGTTAACCACCGACGGTAGGTATAGACAAATACTGTTGATAGACGGTATATAGAAGCACTATATTGTATGTTAACTACCGACAGTAGGTATAGACAAATACTGTTGATAGACGGTATATGGGAGCATTATATTGTATGTTAACCACCGACGGTAGGTATAGACATATACTGTTGATAGATGATATATAGGAGCACTATATTGTATGTTAACTACCGACAGTAGGTATAGACAAATACTGTTGATAGACGGTATATGGGAGCACTATATTGTATGTTAACCACCGACGGTAGGTATAGACAAATACTGTTGATAGATGGTATATAGGAGCACTATATTGTATGTTAACTACCGACGGTAGGTATAGACAAATACTGTTGATAGACAGTATATAGGAGCACTATATTGTATGTTAACTACCGACAGTAGGTATAGACACATACTGTTGATACACGGTATATAGGAGCACTATATTGTATGTTAACTACCGACAGTAGGTATAGACACATACTGTTGATAGACGGTTGATGGGAGCACTATATTGTATGTTAACCACCGACGGTAGGTATAGACATATACTGTTGATAGACGGTATATAGGAGCACTATATTGTATGTTAACTACCGACAGTAGGTATAGACACATACTGTTGATAGACGGTTGATGGGAGCACTATATTGTATGTTAACCACCGACGGTAGGTATAGACATATACTGTTGATAGACGGTATATAGGAGCACTATATTGTATGTTAACCACCGACGGTAGGTATAGACAAATACTGTTGATATACAGTATATGGGAGCATTATATTGTATGTTAACCACCGACGGTAGGTATAGACATATACTGTTGATAGATAATATATAGGAGCACTATATTGTATGTTAACCACCGACGGTAGATATAGACAAATACTGTTGATAGACGGTATATAGAAGCACTATATTGCATTTTAACCACCGACGGTAGGTATAGACATATACTGTTGATAGATGGTATATTGGAGCACTATATTGTATGTTAACTACCGACAGTAGGTATAGACAAATACTGTTGATAGACGGTATATAGGAGCACATTATTGTATGTTAACCACCGACGGTAGGTATAGACAAAAACTGTTGATAAACGGTATATAGGAGCACTATATTGTATGTTAACTACCGACAGTAGGTATAGACAAATACTGTTGATAGACGGTATATAGGAGCACATTATTGTATGTTAACTACCGACAGTAGGTATAGACAAATACTGTTGATAGACGGTATATGGGAGCATTATATTGTATGTTAACCACCGACGGTAGGTTTAGACATATACTGTTGATAGATGGTATATAGGAGCACTATATTGTATGTTAACTACCGACAGTAGGTATAGACAAATACTGTTGATAGACGGTATATACATTGTAGGAGCACTATATTGTATGTTAACCACCGACGGTAGGTATAGACCAATACTGTTGATAGACGGTATATAGGAGCACTATATTGTATGTTAACTACCGACGGTAGGTATAGACAAATACTGTTGATAGACGGTATATAGGAGCACTATATTGTAAGTTAACTACCGACAGTAGGTATAGACAAATACTGTTGATAGACGGTATATGGGAGCACTATATTGTATGTTAACCACCGACGGTAGGTATAGACAAATACTGTTGATAGACGGTATATGGGAGCATTATATTGTATGTTAACCACCGACGGTAGGTATAGACATATACTGTTGATAGATGATATATAGGAGCACTATATTGTATGTTAACTACCGACAGTAGGTATAGACAAATACTGTTGATAGACGGTATATGGGAGCACTATATTGTATGTTAACCACCGACGGTAGATATAGACAAATACTGTTGATAGACGGTATATAGGAGCACTATATTGTATGTTAACTACCGACAGTAGGTATGGACACATACTGTTGATAGACGGTATATAGGAGCACTATATTGCATTTTAACCACCGACGGTAGGTATAGACATATACTGTTGATAGATGGTATATAGGAGCACTATATTGTATGTTAACTACCGACAGTAGGTATAGACAAATACTGTTGATAGACGGTATATAGGAGTACATTATTGTATGTTAACCACCGACGGTAGGTATATACAAATACTGTTGATAAACGGTATATAGGAGCACTATATTGTATGTTAACTACCGACAGTAGGTATAGACAAATACTGTTGATAGACGGTATATAGGACCACTATATTGTATGTTAACCACCGACGGTAGGTATAGACAAATACTGTTGATAGATGGTATATAGGAGCACTATATTGTATGTTAACTACCGACGGTAGGTATAGACAAATACTGATGATAGACAGTATATAGGAGCACTATAGTGTATGTTAACTACCGACAGTAGGTATAGACAAATACTGTTGATAGACGGTATATAGGAGTACTATATCGTATGTTAACCACCGACGGTAGGTGTAGACAAATAATGTTGAAAGGCTGTGTAAAGGAGTACTTTATCGTATGTTAACCATCGACGGTAGGTATATACAAATACTGTTGATAGACTGTGTTAAGGAGCACTATATCGTATGTTAACCACCGGCGGTAGGTATAGACAAATAATGTTGAAAGGCTATGTAAAGGAGTACTTTATCGTATGTTAACCACCGACGGTAGGTATAGACAAAAACTGTTGATAGACTGTGTAAAGAAGTACTATATCGTATGTAAATCACCGACAGCAGGTTAAGACAAATACTGTTGATAGACTGTGTAAAGGAGTACTAGTCTATATCGTATGTTAACCACCGACGGTAGGTATAGACAAATACTGTTGATGGACGGTGCAAAGGAGTACTATATCGTATGTTAAACACTGACGGTAGGTATAGACAAATACTGTTGATAGACGGTATATAGGAGCACTTTATTGCATGTTAACCACCGACGGTAGGTATAGACAAATACTGTTGATGAGCGGTGCAAAGGAGTACTATATGGTATGTTAACCACTGACGGTAGGTATAGACAAATACTGTTGATATACGGTATATAGGAGGACTGTATTGTATGTTAACCACCGACGGTAGGTATAGACAAATACTGTTGATATACGGTATATAGGAGTATTGTATTTTATGTCAAACATCGACGATAGGTATGGACAAAATCCGACAAATACTGTATACAGACAGGGTACAGAAGAACTGTATTGTATGGTAAACACTGTCGGTTGGTATGGACAATTTCTGTATCATGCATCAATTGTAAATAAAAGTATCATGTGAATGACACAGGCTCATTGAAGCCTCTAGTTTTGATATTTTTAATGTGGAGATCTGGTCTAATTTATCATTTTCTCTATTACATGCATGATAACTGCAACAATTGAATTGAAATAAAAGTGATAATATTTCTGTTGTAGGTTATCAAGATTTAGTGTTTCCATACAAGTGACAAAGATTGAACAACAAAAACATCTCAAACTTTACAGGACAGAGTAGACTTTTTTCACTGTGCTTAGTTTTGTCTTTATGTCTAAATTATGATACCTTTAAAAAAACCAATAAAATATGGAATAACATTTATTTCTATCTTATAAAGTGGAGTGAAGAAATAAGGGGTCATTGAAAACATAAGAATATATTGCTATCATATATGCAGATCAGCAGCCCATACATTTGCTATAGCACATAAATATGGGACCAATAATTTCAAGTTGCCTTTTAAAAAAGACCTTATTAATGTTATGCGAGATACCACCAAAGACCACTAGGTGTTGATCAAATGATATTGTAAATAAGAGGGTTGTCCAAAATATTTCCAACAGCTGTTTGATATACACTACCTTAATCAAACCACAATGGTAAAAAAACAGTTTTGGTCAGTCTTAAAAGAAGCAAATATAATTTAGAAAAAGTGCAAGCTGTTGATGAAAACTACAAATAACTGCCAGTCCTAAATGTGGGTGGAGATTACCATTTAGCACAAATGAGTTTCTGGACTAAAGAAAGTAATTTCGGCACAAACCGATTATACCCTTTCAAAAACTATGTGTAGTCCCTTTTATAAAAGTGGCAGATTATCTTTCTATCTAGAGTATCTATGACAACTAACTGCTGCTCCTAGTGACGTTAGTCTTTGGTTTTTGAAAAGATTGGATATATTGTCACAATTCTTTTCTAAGGTACCGGTCTGATAAACAGGAACTAGTCAGATTAGCTACTAAATATATGCACACTGAAATATAGTCCCTTAAAATTCCCTGGCTGTGTACATGTTCAGATACGAACTATGCAAATTTTGTTTATATCTTTAGAGAAGTAAAATCAAGTATGTATGTCTTTAGTTTTGTCAAATTGCTGTCTTGTTTTGTCCTGTTATTAGGTAACAGTACTGATACAATACTGTAAAAATACGGAGATGTGGTATGATTGCCAATGAGACACCTACATGTATCCACTCAAGTTCAAATAAAGTGGATGTAAGCAGTTATATGCAACCATACAGCCGTCAACAATGAGAAAAATCATATCAAATAGACCCTTGTAAATAGGTGTTGATCAAATGATATTGTAAATAAGAGGGTTGTATATTTCATGACGGTATAATACTAAACCCCTAACAGGAGGGATTGTGCCTGATATTCATATGATGAAGACATAATCTTTCAATCAGTTTAATTGAGGTCTGGTTCTGGCATGTCAATAACTGCTAGTAGTCTGTTGTTATTTATGTATTATTGTCATTTTGTTTATTTTCTTTTGTTTCATATTCTGACATCGGACTCGGACTTCTCTTAAACTGAGTTTTACTGTGCGTATTGTTTCGCGTTTGTTTTTTCTACATTGGCTACAGGTATAGGGGAGGGTTGAGATCTCAAAAAACATGTTTAATCCCGCCGCAATTTTGCGCCTGTTCCAAGTTAGGAGCCTCTGACCTTTGTTAGTCTTGTATGATTTATAATTTTAGTTTCTTGTGTATAATTCGGAGCTTAGTATGACGTCCATTATCACTGAACTAGTATACATATTTGTTTAGGGGCCAGCTGACGGACACCTCCGTGTGCGGGAGTTTCTCGCTACATTGAAGATCTATCGGTGGCCTTCGGCTGTTGTCTGCTCTATGGTCGGGTTGTTGTCTCCTTGACACATTCCCCATTTCCATACTCAATTTTATAGTATGATTTACATCTGCAATAATCACGAAACAATCAGAGACAAGTTTGGGTCTAAATCTGAATGTCCCACATAATCAAATTGACCGAAGAGAGAGGCGAAAGATACTAAAGGCTTATTCAAACACATAAGTCAATAATAAACTGACAAAACCACGGCAAAAAAAAAGAGAAAGATTAAAAAACAAACAACAGAATGCAAAACACAACAAAGAACATCACAGACTGAACAAAACGAACCTGGCCAAAAAACTGGTGTGACCAAATGACTAATTTATCTCAGCCTTACATTATTTAGCAGACCCTTTATTATACCAAACCAAACAAAGTTCTTTATGGTACAATGTTTTTGATCCATCGGTCTGTCAGTCCTGTTCTCGTTATTGCAACTCCTCTGAAACCACATAACAGAGTTTTATAAATCTTTGTAGATAATGAGGAAATTATGAAATTATCAATTCATTGATTTTCTATATACTCCTACAACAGTTTGTCATAAAATCTGTCTAAAGACCACAACAGAGTTTCATGATTTTTTTTGATAATTAGGACATGCTATGTAAATGTGCATATTGGCAGAAAATCATGATTAATTTTTTTATGCCCCACCTACGATAGTAAATGGGCATTAGTTTTCCGGTCTATGCGTCTGCACCTTCGTCCGTTTTCTCGCTTTAACAGGTTAAATGTTTTGGTCAAGGTAGTTTTTGTTGAAGGTCAGGTCCAATAAACTTGAAACTTAGTACATATGTTTCCAATAGTATGTTTTTTTCTAAGCTTAATGCCAAAGAAGGTTTTTTCCCCCTATTTCACGGTCCACTGAACAAAGAAAATGATAGGGCAAGTGGGGAACGGTGTACGATGGACACATTCTTGTTTTTGTCGAGCCTGCGACTTTTGTAGCAGAAAGCTCGACATAGGAATGGTGATCCGGCGGCGGCGGCGACAGCGTTAGTTCACTTCTTAAAAGCTTTATATTTTAGACGGCGAACGACCTGGATGCTCCATACTTTAAATACAGATGCCTTAAGTTTGGAAGTTTCCGTCTGTCACATGTCCATTGTCCTTGAACTCATTTTCATGGTTCAGTGACTACTTGAAAAAAAGTTAAGAGTTTTTGTAATTTCTCTCATATTATGGGTAACTATGTTTAGTATTTGCGTACCTTGGTCAGCATGCCCATCAGACAGTTTTCACTTGACCTCACCATCATTTCATGGATCAGTGAAAAGGGTTAAGTTTTTGGTGGTCAAGTCTATATCTCAGATACTATATGAAATATGTCTTGTATATTTGGTGTATGGAAGGATTGTAAGGTGTACATGGCACTCACACCACATTTTCCTATATCTATGTCCAACTGGCAGGTGTCATCTGATCTTGACCTCATTTCCTCGGTTCAATGGTCAAAGTTAAGCTTTTGAGTTTTGTTCGTTTTTTATAATACTATATGCAATAGGTCAACTATATTTGGTGTCTGGAAATATCTTATGATGTCAGCCTCGCAAGTCTCATTTGACCTTGACCTCATTTTCGAGGTTCATTGTTCAGTGTTTAGTTTTTGTGCCAAGTGTCATCTGACCTTGACCTGATTTGTATTGAATTATTGTAAGGTGTAAATGTATTCCTCATTTTGGTCATATGACCTAGATCTCATTTTCTTTGGTCATGTTATTAATAAGTTTATGTGATAATTGTAGTAAAACTTTATATTTAGGTCTATCAACATAAATAAGGCGAGAAATTTCAACGTGTGTACTCTTGTTATGAATTAGGAACTATGCCTTCTGAACTTAGAATTTCGGCCTAAATATACTTCTGCATATCTTCTGAAATTACACAACAGCATTTCATGCGTGTTTGAACTAAATAATCTGTTGAAATTTTGTTTGCTTAGTGACAATGTCGGGCTGTGAAGTATGTGAGCGTGCTCACAAAGGTTCTTTGATCACACACAGTCAATGCATTGTCTGTGCTTCCCAGATACAGTCTGTATGCATTTTCTTTGTTGTAAATTAAATTAAGTTTATGTATTGTACGTCGTTCTTAGTCTTTATACATTGTTTATATGCTTTGACTATGAGTCTAAGATACTTCTATTGTCGGTATATCTTAGATTTAGTCGGTTAACACTGTCTATGGATCAGAGACACAGTATGTATGCATTGTAAGTTGTTCCAAGTTGAAATAAAAGTCTGTATGTTTTGCCTGTTACTGCAAGATAAAGTGTGTGCACTGCCTGTGGCTCTTATATACAGTCTGTATGCATTTTATGTATGCTTTATCTATGGGTCTAATTTTTAGATACAGTCTGTATACAAACTGTATCTCTGACCCATATACAGTGTCCCAAAAAAACTCTGTTTTAAGATATCTAACCCATATACAGTGTGAAAATGATCTTTGGTTCTAAGATGCATTTTGTTTGATTTGCTGAATGCTTAGTATATATAGGTTTCGATATATGGTCTGTATGTATTATATTGATCTTATATATTTGTATTTTTTTCCATCTGATGAGTAAGCCTTTTTCAACTGATTTTTATAGTTCGTTCTTATGGTGTACTGTTACACCAAAGTCCCAGGTTATTGGAGGTTTGGGATCCCGCTAACATGTTTAACCCCGCCACATTCTCTATGTATGTGCCTGTCCCAAGTTAGGAGACTGTAATTCAGTGGTTGTCGTTTGTTTATATGTTACATATTTGTTTTTCGTTCATTTTTTATATATAAATTAGGTCGTTAGTTTTTTTCGTTTAAATTGTTTCACATTGTCATTTCGGGACTTGTTATAGGTGACTCTAAGGTATGGGCTGTGCTCATTGTTGAAGGCCGTACGGTGACCTATAGTTGTTAATTGCTGTGCCATTTTGGTCTCTGGTGGAGAGTTGTCAGTAGTGTTTGTGGGACAGAATGAACCCATAAAGGTGGACGTCGGACGCTGACGCTATATTTGGACCTGGGTGTGAACGCCGACGACATATTTGGGCCTTAACGCGGACGCCATGGTCGACCATGAAATCGGGACGCGAATTTGGGGTTGGACCGTATGATTCGGACATCGAGACACCGACGCCATATTTGGGCTTTACACTTGGACGCTATACCTTAATGTTGCATCAGACTACCCTTTAAAGTGGACGGTATATTCTCAAAAACGGACGAGAATTTGTCTTTGATAAACGCTTACCCAACCCCTAGGTAATAAGTCTGTGATAATTCTGAAAAGAATCTTCTACCTCTTATTATAATTAACTGCTTATAAATGTTTATAACAACTGTAAGAATTCTTCAAGATATACTATTTATATTAATCAGAAAAACTGTCACTCAATGCAGTAGGCGGAACTATTCCCGTGTAAAGAGAATTGGATTAAAATGTTTGATATCAATACATAAAATATTTGTCTTTATCTTTTTAATTTTTGGATTTCTTATCTTATTAACATGACAATCGTGAAACATTCAGTAGTATTGCTTTCTACGGAAGCCCATTTAGGACCTCAAAAAGGTATAAAATTATTTGAATTCGAAATCACGAATTTAAATTGTTATCTCGAATTTTATAATTCGTTTTAACAGATTAAATTTGTGATAATGAATTGGTGAAAATCGTTATAACAGATCTTGTAATTCGTTATTAAGACTTAAATTCCTTATCACAATTTTTGTAATTTGTGATAACTCATTTCAACCACATATAATTACTATCATATGATTAGGATTTCAACCCAAATGATTAACTAAAACCACGTCTGGTCATTTAAAATTGTTTCTCATTTAACATAATCTTAACTATATATTTGAAAATTCCACGGTCGTAGTTGGTTTTTATCTTCAAAAATACACGGATAATATATTTAATCAATCAATATTTATATACAAGGAGTTTGGATTGGGTTTACAGAATAGAGAATAATGGACGAAAAAATAAATAAAGAATGATATGGGCGAGAAAAATAAAGAATAAAGAAATATGACCAAAATAAATATAAAGAATAGTGAAATAGGGACTGGTAAAATATACCGAATAGAGAAATATACGGCTGATTAAATATAAGGAATTAAGAATTATGGGATGTTAAACTATAAAAAAAATTATAAAGGAATACAAACAAATACGACTGTTACAGTATATAATTGCAGTAGCATTTTTTGTTTGTTTGTGCACGTGCAAGAATTATGTCCGTGCAGAGAAACAAGAACCGGTTTGAACCGGTATAAATGAGATGATTCTGGCTCTGTAGGTGGCCGGCTCTTAGCATACGGTCCAATCAAACAAGTTTTATGTCTATATACTCCTTAACATAAAATTATGATGAAGATTACTAAATGCTTAAGGAAGAAAGATGATCAGGAGGATTCATTAATTATACAGAAACACAAAAAATTGTATAGACTATAATAATTATTTCAACCGTATAGAAGATAAATTAGTCTACTGCACTTATATAGTTATACACAACACATTTTAGCCTATTGCAAGGCAAAATTTATGTTCCTATCCAATATACCCTTTATCCCGCGGGGTGGCCTCTTTTACAAGACCTATACCTATTGTATTTATGGTTAACGTGTTCTAAACATTCATGAACTATTTGCCACTGGACCTTAAGCAATCAATTACTATTTCCGTTTATTTCCTTAAATACGGCTTTGAGTATAACAAAGCTGTAAGAGAGATACTAAAGGTTTCACTGGAATTAACACTATGGACAAGTTTTGTTTATTTATTAATAGCGAAAACTCGCTTTCATCCATCGTTTGAAAATAACGTACGTGGCAATTTCAAAGTGCGCCTTCCAAAACGCTATACGTTGGATGGATCGTGGGAATGTGCATTGAAGGTGTCGTTCATACCTGAATTAGAAGCCTAAACGAGACGTATGTTCTTCTGTTCCGATTTCGTGCACCAGGTGTACGTTAGGGAAAATCTCTCCATATTCTCCAGTCGATACGATTAAATGAAGATATCACGGACGTGACGTTTGGGAAACCAGTCTATTTCACGGTAACCAGGAATGAATTGTATCACATCGAATTTGTTTTGAGATACGATCATCTTCAAATATGTCGTCTAAAAGATGACCATGTATTTCTCTTGCTATATTTTTCATTGAAGTGAAGTAAATCTATAAGAGGAAACTACTCACTGTCATTTAGGAACTTACGAGTATGTTTAATTGCAATATTTGCCGTAAAGTGTATGTGTGGCCACACGATCTTCAAAGACATATAAGAAGTAAGCTTTCTTCCGATGAGCCACTATACCACCCAGGTGTTACCCAGCAGCAGCAAAAGCAGCAACAGCAGAAAAAGAAAAAGAAGCAGCAGCAGCAAAAGCAGCAGCAGAAGGCTTTCGTGTTTAGACACCCTTTCACCATGATTGTGTCCGGTCCAACCTCCTGCGGAAAAACTTATCTTATTTTATTTGTTTCAACACATAAAAAAACTATGAAGTCCTAGTCCAGACAGGATCGTTTGGTTGTATAAAAGGTGGCAACCTCTTTACGAGGAAATACAACGAACAGTGCTTCCACGCGTTGAATTCATTCGTGGAATTCCTTTTGATCTCGAAAGGGACGATTTTTTCGATCCCAACATTCGAAACATGATACTATTAGATGACCTCATGTCGACATCGGACAAAGACTCCAGAATAAATGATTTGTTTACGGAAGGGTGTCACCATAGGCATTTATCGGTCGTCGTTTTTAATCAGAATTTTTACTTTGGCAAAGACCCCACCCAGAGACGAAACTGTCATTATCTCATTCTCTTTAATAACCCCATTGATCGACAGCCCATCGTGACTCTTGGCCGACAGATGTATCCTTCTCGAGGGGACTTTTTTCTCCGGAAATTTGAAGAGGCAAAGAGGACACCTTTCGGGTACTTTCTTGTTGACCTAAAAGCTAGAACCCCAGAAGCCTCCAGATTGCACACAGAGGTCTTGCAGGTCGGTCAAGGAGAGACACCAGACGGACAGAGGGATGACGACCGTCTCTCGAATACTTTTGAAGACGATAGTTCGGTCTCATCAGACGAAGATATTGCCGACGAGACAACACATAGTTCGTCAGAGGATGCTGAAACACGGAAAGATCTCATCGCCTGTCAGGATTACGGAGTACTTAGTGTTTGCTCACCTACGTGGATTAGAAGCCCAACGTCAGCAAGGTTGTGGGAATAAAAACGGCATTGCTCTCCCGATGACCGGGAAAGATGTAGAGGATGCTTTGAGTGGATTGCCCGTGACCGTTTGCTGTCAGAAGACTGCCTAGATATGAGCGACAGGCGTAGAAGGTTTGTGGTCAATACGGACAACTGTGATTAAAAGGGGAGTCATTGAGTTGCATTTCATTTCCCCGCATCGGGTCCATCAGAATTTTTCGACTCCTTAGGACGATAACCGGAAAAGTACCAACGCTATTTCAGAAATGTACTCATCGTCAATGGACCGAAATACTGTGTGGTTTGCAATCAAATCCAACCCGATGATTCAGATACATGTGGCCTGTATTGCATTTTTTTACGTCAAATTGAGATGTCGGGACTCGAGATGAAGGACATTATCAACAACTTTTCATCCACTGACACGATTCAGAATGACAGTAAACTCTTAGCTCTATTTGGTTAAATGAAAAATAATGATACAAAAAAAAATAATAATAAAAAAATAAAGAAAAAAAACAGAAGAAAAGAAAAAAAAATCTTAAAACACCTACATGGATGTATAGCATCCACCCTGGAGGGTAGCCTGGTCAAACATTAAGATATAGCGTCCAGGATTTAAGCCCAAATATGGCGTCAGCGTCTCGATGTCCGAGTAACATGGTCCAGCCCGAAGTTTGCGTCTTGATTTCAGGGTCGACTATGGCGTCCGCTTTAAGGCCCAAATATGGCGTCGGCGTCTGTGCCAACTTTCGAATATGGCGTCAGCGTCCGACGTCCACCTTAATTGGGGTCATTCTGTCCCACAAACACTACTGTTGTCTCATTGGCAATCATACAACATCTACTTTTTTATATTATAATATATTATCTATACGTATATATTTTCTATATACGAATTTTACATGTTTAGATGATGCAATGAAAATTCAGAAGATATGTGGTAATATTGCCAATGAGAAACTTATCCACCAAACACAAACGAATGTGAATCAGCCATGAGTTACACATATGTATTCATGTAAAATGCTATTAAAACCCATTCCTGACTAGATGTGACGAAAAACGAAAACTAACAGCCCGATTAATGCTGAAACGATAAACGTTAAATCAATATCAAAGACAGCAACCAATAACAATACAGTGCTCCTATATATCGTCTACCAACAGTATTTGTCTGTACCTACCGTCGGTGGTTAACATACAATATAGTGCTCCTATATACCGTCTATCACCAGTATTTGTCTATACCTACCGTCGGTGATTAAGATACGATATAGTGCTATTATATATACCGTCTATTAAGAGTTTTAGTCTATACCTACTGTTGGTAGTTAACATACAATATAGTGCTCCTATATACCGTCTATCAACATTATTTGTCTATACCTACTGTCGGTAGTTAACATGCAATATAATGCTCCTATATACCGTCTATTATCAGTATTTTTCTAAACCTACCGTCGGTAGTTAACATGCGATATAGTGCTCCTATATACCGTCTACCAACAGTATTTATAATGAAATTCAAAACAGTGTGGCTGTGGCCATTGATTGACACATTAAATTCATCCATTGACTGGGACAATTAAGGTGAACGTTTGTATGTAACTACCACTGCTCACTATGTACTTTTTAAAGACACTTAAACTATGGGGTCACCAAAGGTTCTCAACAACTTAATAAATTAATTCGAAAAACTAATCAGAAATAACACGATGTTTTGATTTATATCAATTATATAAATCAAAACATAAAGGTTATTCCTGATTAATTTTTTGAATTATTTTATAATTAAAGGCGTTAAGAAACCTTTGGTGACCCCACAGTTTAAATGTCTATCGTAGGTACGTCGTGAACAGTGGTCGTTACAGACAAACGTTCATGTAAATTGTCCCAGTCAATGGATGAATTTAATGTGTCAATGAATGGCCACAGCCACACTGTTTTGAATTTCATTCTATCGATACCTACCGTCGGTGGTTAACATACGAATTAGTACTCCTTTACACCGTTTATCAACAGTATTTGTCTATACCTACCGTCGGTGGTTAACATGCAATATAATGCTCATATATACCGTCTATTATCAGTATTTTTCTAAACCTACCGTCGGTAGTTAACATGCGATATAGTGCTCCTATATACCGTCTACCAACAGTATTTATCTATACCTACCGTCGGTACGGGGCGCCGAATGGGACTCTTGTGGTTTTGTACAAAATTCAATTCTGTCATAACAAAATCATTTTTGTCTTACAAAACTATGTGCTACAGACTTGTTTTGTGAGAACTTCAATTTTGTGATGACAAAATTCATTTGTGTAGACAAAATTAATTTTTGTCATGACAAAATTCATATTTGTCATGACAAAAGTCAATTTTGTCTAAAAGGTATGCAAATATAAACATATTTGCATACAAAATTGACTTTTGTTACCTGATATGGAAATTAAATCACAAAAGTCAATTGTGTGAGGTAAGATTCAATTTTGTGAGACAAAATTGACTTTTGTGAGACAAAATTAACTTTTGTGAGACAAAATTGACTTTTGTGAGACAAAATTAATTTTTGTGAGACAAAATTGACTTTTGTGAGACAAAATTCAATTTTGTCAATTTTGTTGAGACAAAAGTCAATTTTGTTAATTTTGTTGAGACAAAAGTCAATTCTGTCAATTTTGTTGAGACAAAAATCAATTTTGTTGAGACAAAAGTCAATTTTGTTAATTTTGTTGAGACAAAAGTCAATTTTGTTAATTTTGTTGAGACAAAAGTCAATTTTGTTAATTTTGTTGAGACAAAAGTCAATTTTGTCAATTTTGTTGAGACAAAAGTCAATTTTGTGATGACAAAATTCATTTTTGTGACGACAAAATTCATTTTTGTGACGACAAAATTGACTTTTATGAGACAAAATTGACTTTCGTGAGACAAAATTGACTTTCGTGAGACAAAAATCAATTTTGTCAATTTTGTTGAGACAAAAGTCAATTTTGTCTCAGAAAAGTCAATTTTGTCAATTTTGTTGAGACAAAAGTCAATTTTGTCAATTTTGTTGAGACAAAAGTCAATTTTGTCAATTTTGTTGAGACAAAATTCAATTTTGTCAATTTTGTTGAGACAAAAGTCAATTTTGTCAATTTTGTTGAGACAAAATTCAATTTTGTCAATTTTGTTGAGACAAAAGTCAATTTTGTCAATTTTGTTGAGACAAAATTCATTTTTGTCAATTTTGTGTAACAAAAGTCGATTTTGTATGCAAATTAGTTCACAGAAACCAAACTAAACTAATTTGAATACAAAATTGACTTTTGTCGCCCAATTTTCAAATTAGGTAACAAAATTCAAGTCTGTGTAACAAAAATGAATTTTGTCATGACAAAAGTGACTTTTGTCCGCTGATAGATAATTTTGTATGACAAAATTTTAAATTTGTAGTATGATACAAATTTTGTTAAACTGAACTTATTTTTGTTGAACAAAAGTCACTTTTGTCCGTACAAAATTGAATTTTGAGTACAAAACCACAAGAGTCCCATTCGGCGCCCCGTAGTCGGTGGTTAACATGCAATACAGTACTCCTATTTACCGTATATCAACAGTATTTGTCTATACCTACCGTCGGTGGTTAACATACAATATAGTGCTCCTATATACCGTCTATCAACAGTATGTGTCTATACCTACCGTCGGTAGTTAACATACAATATAGAGCTCCTATATACCGTCTATCAACAGTATTTGTCTATACCTACTGTCGGTAGTTAACATACAGTATAGTGCTCCTATACACCGTATATCAACAGTATTTGTCTGTACCTACCGTCGATGGTTAACATACAATACAGTGCTCCATTACACAGTCTATTGACAGTTGTCTATACCAGTCGGAAACCAGGTTGAAATAAAACAAAAGAATCGAAGCTCTCTATTAGAGAAGGCGATAAATGTTTACTGTATTGTTTACTATAGTGACAAATTTTTAAAAAGTTAATAGAAACAAACAAAACTGCAATTTTCTTCTCAATTACGAGGTGTTTTATTTCAAAAACACCATTTGCATAAGTGTTCAATTTATCTAGTACATAGTTAAGCAGAACAATTAGATATCAAGTCGACGACATGGGTATCTTTCCAGTTGGATGACAAAAATGCATAACCTCCGATTTTTTTGAAAAAATTACCACGGACGGAAAAGATATCAATCTATTAGTTCAGTAATTTTCGTGTCTGCCCTTCCATTATGTGACTGAAGAAAAAATTCAAAAAAATAGGTAACAATTGTATCGAAAAGAGAAAATTGAGTGCACCTTTTTATGTTAGGACGTGTTTGAGTTGAGTATTTTGTCTTGATATCGTTCAAAGTAAGAATATTTCATACATTGTCTCGCTTCAGATTCTATCATTTTTATATATTAAAGCTACAGGTTGACTTTATAACACAAAAAATAACAGTACTAAAAGATGAAATATATGGGTCAAGTGAAATACCTATCTAATGAGTCACAAAAACAGGGAAGGTGTGTTCGAATAGCTATTTTTTTAATGAAAGTACTTGACGACAGTCTTACAAGTTGGATGATGAAAATGCATATCTTCGAAAAATTCTAATTTTTTGTGTGTGATAACTAGGGTTTATAGTCTTCAACCACTAAAAAAATCTAGTCTGCCCTTCCACGAAATATTTTATTAGATTTTTTTTAAATGTTTATGATTTTTCGAAAATTCCACCTAACAACCGATCAGACAATAGTTTAAAGTTGAATCAATGCAGACAATATCATTAACTGATGCTCATTAGCTAGTTGATACACTTGTCTTTTAAAATATAACTGACATATAAGGATCGTATTGGTGCAATGTGGATAAATTTATCGGTTTCCAAGAGCAAAATTGGTAGCGCGTCATCGCTACAATAGCTTCCATTTTTACGATTGTGAAAATGAACTGGCGTAATGGGGAGATAATTTTGACGAAGTAGGATCCTGACTGATACCTACCGTCGGTGATTAAAATGCAATATAGTGCTCCTATATACCGTCTACCAACAGTATTTATCTATACCTACCGTCGGTGGTTAACATGCAATACAGTACTCCTATTCACCGTATATCAACAGTATATGTCTATACCTACCGTCGGTGGTTAACATACAATATAGTGCTCCTATATAACGTCTATCAACAGTATTTGTCTATACCTACTGTCGGTAGTTAACATACAATATAGTGCTCCTATATACCGTCTATCAATAGTATGTGTCTATACCTACTGTCGGTAGTTAACATACAATATAGTGCTCCTATATACCGTCTACAACAGTATTTGTCTATACCTACTGTAGGTAGTTAACATACAATATAGTGCTCCTATATACCGTCTATCAACAGTATTTGTCTATACCTACTGCCGGTAGTTAACATACAATATTGTGCTCCTATATACAGTTTATCAACAGTATTTGTCTATACCTACCGTCGATAGTTAACATACAATATAGTGCTTCTATACACCGTATATCAACAGTATTTGTCTGTACCTACCGTCGTTAGTTAACATACAATATAGAGCTCCTATATACCGTCTATCAACAGTATTTGTCTATACCTACTGTCGGTAGTTAACATACAGTATAGTGCTCCTATACACCGTATATCAACAGTATTTGTCTGTACCTACCGTCGGTGGTTAACATACAATACAGTGCTCCATTACACAGTCTATTGACAGTTGTCTATACCTACCGTCGGTGATTAACATGCAAAATAGTGCTCCTATATACCGTCTATCAACAGAATTTATCTATACCTACCGTCGGTGATTAACATGCAATAAAATGCTCCTACATACCGTCTATTATTATTTTTTTTCTAAACCTACCGTCGGTAGTTAACATGCGATATAGTGCTCCTATATACCGTTTACCAACAGTATTTATCTATACCTACCGTCGGTAGTTAACATACAATATAGTGCTCCTATATACAGTCTATCAACAGTATTTGTCTATACCTACTGTCGGTAGTTAACATACAATATAGTGCTCCTATATACCGTCTATCACCAGTATTTGTCTATACCTACTGTCGGTAGTTAACATACAATATAGTGCTCCTATATACCGTCTATCAACAGTATTTGTCTATACCTACAGTCGATGATTAACATCAATAAAGTGCTATTATATATACCGTCTATCAAGAGTTTTAGTCTATACCTACTGTTGGTAGTTAACATACAATATAGTGCTCCTATATACCGTCTATCAACAGTATTTGTTTATATCTACCGTCGGTGGTTAATATACAATATAGTGCTCCTATATACCGTCTATCAAGAGTTTTAGTCTATACCTACTGTTGGTAGTTAACGTACAATGTAGTGCTCCTATATACCGTCTATCAACAGAATTTGTCTATATCTACCGTCGGTGGTTAACATACAATATAGTGCTCCTATATACCGTCTATCAATAGTATTTGTCTATACGTACTGTCGGTAGTTAACATACAATATAGTGCTCCTATATACCGTCTATCAACAGTATTTGTCTCATACCTACCGTCGATGATTAACATCAATAAAGTGCTATTATATATACCGTCTATCAAGAGTTTTAGTCTATACCTACTGTCGGTAGTTAACATACAATATAGTGCTCCTATATACCGTCTATCAACAGTATGTGTCTATACCTACCGTCGGTAGTTAACATACAATATAGAGCTCCTATATACCGTCTATCAACAGTATTAGTCTATACCTACTGTCGGTAGTTAACATACAATATAGTGCTCTTATATACCGTCTATCAACAGTATTTGTCTATACCTACTGTCGGTAGTTAACATACAATATAGTGCTCCTATATACAGTCTATCAACAGTATTTGTCTAATAGCTACTGTCGGTAGTTAACATACAATATAGTGCTCCTATATACCGTCTATCAACAGTATGTGTCTATACCTACCGTCGGTAGTTAACATACAATATAGAGCTCTTATATACCGTCTATCAACAGTATTTGTCTATACCTACTGTCGGTAGTTAACATACAGTATAGTGCTCCTATACACCGTATATCAACAGTATTTGACTGTACCTACCGTCGGTGGTTAACATACAATACAGTGCTCCATTACACAGTCTATTGACAGTTGTCTATACCGACCGTCGGTGATTAACATGCAATATAGTGCTCCTATATATCGTCTATCAACAGAATTTATCTATACATTTTTTTACCTACCTTCGGTGATTAACATGCAATAAAATGCTCCTATATACCGTCTATTATTTTTTTTTTCTGAACCTACCGTCGGTAGTTAACATGCGATATAGTGCTCCTATATACCGTCTACCAACAGTAGTTATCTATACCTACCGTCGGTAGTTAACATACAATATAGTGCTCCTATATACAGTCTATCAACAGTATTTGTCTATACCTACTGTCGGTAGTTAACATACAATATAGTGTTCCTATATACCGTCTATCACCAGTATTTGTCTATACCTACTGCCGGTAGTTAACATACAATATTGTGCTCCTATATACAGTTTATCAACAGTATTTGTCTATACCTACCGTCGATAGTTAACATACAATATAGTGCTTCTATACACCGTATATCAACAGTATTTGTCTGTACCTACCGTCGTTAGTTAACATACAATATAGAGCTCCTATATACCGTCTATCAACAGTATTTGTCTATACCTACTGTCGGTAGTTAACATACAGTATAGTGCTCCTATACACCGTATATCAACAGTATTTGTCTGTACCTACCGTCGGTGGTTAACATACAATACAGTGCTCCATTACACAGTCTATTGACAGTTGTCTATACCTACCGTCGGTGATTAACATGCAAAATAGTGCTCCTATATACCGTCTATCAACAGAATTTATCTATACCTACCGTCGGTGATTAACATGCAATAAAATGCTCCTATATACCGTCTATTATTATTTTTTTTCTAAACCTACCGTCGGTAGTTAACATGCGATATAGTGCTCCTATATACCGTTTACCAACAGTATTTATCTATACCTACCGTCGGTAGTTAACATACAATATAGTGCTCCTATATACAGTCTATCAACAGTATTTGTCTATACCTACTGTCGGTAGTTAACATACAATATAGTGCTCCTATATACCGTCTATCACCAGTATTTGTCTATACCTACTGTCGGTAGTTAACATACAATATAGTGCTCCTATATACCGTCTATCAACAGTATTTGTCTATACCTACAGTCGATGATTAACATCAATAAAGTGCTATTATATATACCGTCTATCAAGAGTTTTAGTCTATACCTACTGTTGGTAGTTAACATACAATATAGTGCTCCTATATACCGTCTATCAACAGTATTTGTTTATATCTACCGTCGGTGGTTAACATACAATATAGTGCTCCTATATACCGTCTATCAAGAGTTTTAGTCTATACCTACTGTTGGTAGTTAACGTACAATGTAGTGCTCCTATATACCGTCTATCAACAGAATTTGTCTATATCTACCGTCGGTGGTTAACATACAATATAGTGCTCCTATATACCGTCTATCAATAGTATTTGTCTATACGTACTGTCGGTAGTTAACATACAATATAGTGCTCCTATATACCGTCTATCAACAGTATTTGTCTCATACCTACCGTCGATGATTAACATCAATAAAGTGCTATTATATATACCGTCTATCAAGAGTTTTAGTCTATACCTACTGTCGGTAGTTAACATACAATATAGTGCTCCTATATACCGTCTATCAACAGTATGTGTCTATACCTACCGTCGGTAGTTAACATACAATATAGAGCTCATATATACCGTCTATCAACAGTATTAGTCTATACCTACTGTCGGTAGTTAACATACAATATAGTGCTCCTATATACCGTCTATCAACAGTATTTGTCTATACCTACTGTCGGTAGTTAACATACAATATAGTGCTCCTATATACAGTCTATCAACAGTATTTGTCTAATAGCTACTGTCGGTAGTTAACATACAATATAGTGCTCCTATATACCGTCTATCAACAGTATGTGTCTATACCTACCGTCGGTAGTCAACATACAATATAGAGCTCCTATATACCGTCTATCAACAGTATTTGTCTATACCTACTGTCGGTAGTTAACATACAGTATAGTGCTCCTATACACCGTATATCAACAGTATTTGACTGTACCTACCGTCGGTGGTTAACATACAATACAGTGCTCCATTACACAGTCTATTGACAGTTGTCTATACCGACCGTCGGTGATTAACATGCAATATAGTGCTCCTATATATCGTCTATCAACAGAATTTATCTATACATTTTTTTACCTACCTTCGGTGATTAACATGCAATAAAATGCTCCTATATACCGTCTATTTTTTTTTTTTTCTAAACCTACCGTCGGTAGTTAACATGCGATATAGTGCTCCTATATACCGTCTACCAACAGTAGTTATCTATACCTACCGTCGGTAGTTAACATACAATATAGTGCTCCTATATACAGTCTATCAACAGTATTTGTCTATACCTACTGTCTGTAGTTAACATACAATATAGTGCTCCTATATACCGTCTATCACCAGTATTTGTCTATACCTACTGCCGGTAGTTAACATACAATATTGTGCTCCTATATACAGTTTATCAACAGTATTTGTCTATACCTACCGTCGATAGTTAACATACAATATAGTGCTTCTATACACAGTATATCAACAGTATTTGTCTGTACCTACCGTCGTTAGTTAACATACAATATAGAGCTCCTATATACCGTCTATCAACAGTATTTGTCTATACCTACTGTCGGTAGTTAACATACAGTATAGTGCTCCTATACACCGTATATCAACAGTATTTGTCTGTACCTACCGTCGGTGGTTAACATACAATACAGTGCTCCATTACACAGTCTATTGACAGTTGTCTATACCTACCGTCGGTGATTAACATGCAAAATAGTGCTCCTATATACCGTCTATCAACAGAATTTATCTATACCTACCGTCGGTGATTAACATGCAATAAAATGCTCCTATATACCGTCTATTATTATTTTTTTTCTAAACCTACCGTCGGTAGTTAACATGCGATATAGTGCTCCTATATACCGTTTACCAACAGTATTTATCTATACCTACCGTCGGTAGTTAACATACAATATAGTGCTCCTATATACAGTCTATCAACAGTATTTGTCTATACCTACTGTCGGTAGTTAACATACAATATAGTGCTCCTATATACCGTCTATCACCAGTATTTGTCTATACCTACTGTCGGTAGTTAACATACAATATAGTGCTCCTATATACCGTCTATCAACAGTATTTGTCTATACCTACAGTCGATGATTAACATCAATAAAGTGCTATTATATATACCGTCTATCAAGAGTTTTAGTCTATACCTACTGTTGGTAGTTAACATACAATATAGTGCTCCTATATACCGTCTATCAACAGTATTTGTCTATACCTACTGTCTGTAGTTAACATACAATATAGTGCTCCTATATACCGTCTATCACCAGTATTTGTCTATACCTACTGCCGGTAGTTAACATACAATATTGTGCTCCTATATACAGTTTATCAACAGTATTTGTCTATACCTACCGTCGATAGTTAACATACAATATAGTGCTTCTATACACAGTATATCAACAGTATTTGTCTGTACCTACCGTCGTTAGTTAACATACAATATAGAGCTCCTATATACCGTCTATCAACAGTATTTGTCTATACCTACTGTCGGTAGTTAACATACAGTATAGTGCTCCTATACACCGTATATCAACAGTATTTGTCTGTACCTACCGTCGGTGGTTAACATACAATACAGTGCTCCATTACACAGTCTATTGACAGTTGTCTATACCTACCGTCGGTGATTAACATGCAAAATAGTGCTCCTATATACCGTCTATCAACAGAATTTATCTATACCTACCGTCGGTGATTAACATGCAATAAAATGCTCCTATATACCGTCTATTATTATTTTTTTTCTAAACCTACCGTCGGTAGTTAACATGCGATATAGTGCTCCTATATACCGTTTACCAACAGTATTTATCTATACCTACCGTCGGTAGTTAACATACAATATAGTGCTCCTATATACAGTCTATCAACAGTATTTGTCTATACCTACTGTCGGTAGTTAACATACAATATAGTGCTCCTATATACCGTCTATCACCAGTATTTGTCTATACCTACTGTCGGTAGTTAACATACAATATAGTGCTCCTATATACCGTCTATCAACAGTATTTGTCTATACCTACAGTCGATGATTAACATCAATAAAGTGCTATTATATATACCGTCTATCAAGAGTTTTAGTCTATACCTACTGTTGGTAGTTAACATACAATATAGTGCTCCTATATACCGTCTATCAACAGTATTTGTTTATATCTACCGTCGGTGGTTAACATACAATATAGTGCTCCTATATACCGTCTATCAAGAGTTTTAGTCTATACCTACTGTTGGTAGTTAACGTACAATGTAGTGCTCCTATATACCGTCTATCAACAGAATTTGTCTATATCTACCGTCGGTGGTTAACATACAATATAGTGCTCCTATATACCGTCTATCAATAGTATTTGTCTATACCTACTGTCGGTAGTTAACATACAATATAGTGCTCCTATATACCGTCTATCAACAGTATTTGTCTCATACCTACCGTCGATGATTAACATCAATAAAGTGCTATTATATATACCGTCTATCAAGAGTTTTAGTCTATACCTACTGTCGGTAGTTAACATACAATATAGTGCTCCTATATACCGTCTATCAACAGTATGTGTCTATACCTACCGTCGGTAGTTAACATACAATATAGAGCTCCTATATACCGTCTATCAACAGTATTAGTCTATACCTACTGTCGGTAGTTAACATACAATATAGTGCTCCTATATACCGTCTATCAACAGTATTTGTCTATACCTACTGTCGGTAGTTAACATACAATATAGTGCTCCTATATACAGTCTATCAACAGTATTTGTCTAATAGCTACTGTCGGTAGTTAACATACAATATAGTGCTCCTATATACCGTCTATCAACAGTATGTGTCTATACCTACCGTCGGTAGTTAACATACAATATAGAGCTCCTATATACCGTCTATCAACAGTATTTGTCTATACCTACTGTCGGTAGTTAACATACAGTATAGTGCTCCTATACACCGTATATCAACAGTATTTGACTGTACCTACCGTCGGTGGTTAACATACAATACAGTGCTCCATTACACAGTCTATTGACAGTTGTCTATACCTACCGTCGGTGATTAACATGCAATATAGTGCTCCTATATACCGTCTATCAACAGAATTTATCTATACATTTTTTACCTACCTTCGGTGATTAACATGCAATAAAATGCTCCTATATACCGTCTATTATTTTTTTTTTTCTAAACCTACCGTCGGTAGTTAACATGCGATATAGTGCTCCTATATACCGTCTACCAACAGTAGTCATCTATACCTACCGTCGGTAGTTAACATACAATATAGTGCTCTTATATACAGTCTATCAACAGTATTTGTCTATACCTACTGTCGGTAGTTAACATACAATATAGTGCTCCTTTATACCGTCTATCACCAGTATTTGTCTATACCTACTGTCGGTAGTTAACATACAATATAGTGCTCCTATATACCGTCTATCACCAGTATTTGTCTATACCTACTGTCGGTAGTTAACATACAATATAGTGCTCCTATATACCGTCTATCAACAGTATTTGTCTATACCTACCGTCGATGATTAACATCAATAAAGTGCTATTATATATACCGCCTATCAAGAGTTTTAGTCTATACCTACTGTCGGTAGTTAACATATAATATAGTGCTCCTATATACCGTCTATCAACAGTATTTGTTTATATCTACCGTCGATGGTTAACATACAATATAGTGCTCCTATAAACCGTCTATTAACAGTATTTGTCTATACCTACTGTCGGTAGTTAACATACAATATAGTGCTCATATATACCGTATATCAACAGTATTAGTCTATACCTACTGTCGGTAGTTAACATACAATATAGTGCTCATATATACCGTCTATCAACAGTATTTGTCTATACCTACCGTCGGTGGTTAACATACAATATAGTGCTCCTATAAACCGTCTATTAACAGTATTTGTCTATACCTACTGTCGGTAGTTAACATACAATATAGTGCTCCTATATACAGTCTATCAACAGTATTTGTGTATACCTACTGTCGGTAGTTAACATACAATATAGTGCTCATATATACCGTCTATCACCAGTATTTGTCTATACCTACTGTTGGTAGTTAACATACAATATAGTGTTCCTTTATACCGTCTATCAACAGTATTTGTCTATACCTACTGTCGGAAGGTAACATACAATATAGTGCACCTATATACCGTCTATCTACAGTATTTGTCTTTACCTACCGTCGGTGGTTAACATACAATATAGTGCTCCTATATACCGTCTATCAGCAGTATTTGTCTATACCTACTGTCGGTAGTGAACATACAATATAGTGCTCCTATATACAGTCTATCAACAGTATTTGTGTATACCTACTGTCGGTAGTTAACATACAATATAGTGCTCATATATACCGTCTATCACCAGTATTTGTCTATACCTACTGTTGGTAGTTAACATACAATATAGTGTTCCTTTATACCGTCTATCAACAGTATTTGTCTATACCTACTGTCGGAAGGTAACATACAATATAGTGCACCTATATACCGTCTATCAACAGTATTTGTCTTTACCTACCGTCGGTGGTTAACATACAATATAGTGCTCCTATATACCGTCTATCAGCAGTATTTGTCTATACCTACCGTCGGTGGTTAACATACAATATAGTGCTCCTATATACCGTCTATCAACCGTATTTGTCTATACCTACCGGCGGTTGTTATCAAAACAAACTATTTTCAATCGACAGTCCAAAGTTTCGTATCTATACTTCACTCTGAAGGACCGATGACATTTATTTGACCAGTAACATTCCCTATTGTATTCATTATTTAGTTTTCTCCCTGAACTTGTCTGAAATATTTGCGGCTGTACTGATGGCAAACAACAATCAATCAATTTCTTAAAGTACTTCTTAATCTAAATAATATATTATTTTTTAATCTAACCAGTAATATGTGATCGGTGAATGTACGTATGACAATTACGCTAATTTTGAAAAAAGCATATTTTTTTTCATTTGCGCACATTGACATTTTTTAGTTTGCGCCAAATTGATTCGAAAGGTTAGGTCTGATAAATTTAGATGATAAAATTAAACTTGTTTAACCAAACGCAGCAATTCAATGAACACAAGCTACAATATAGATAAATGTGTATATAAACACATGTTGAGCTCATGGGTATCATCATTTAATCACACTTCTGGTACCCGAACATTTACTTTCATATATGGAACCGATGCCATTAAGAAAAAAACAGGCTTTAACCTATAAAAATTTTAATAAAAAAGGGGATGCTTTATTGTAGGGAAGATATCACAAGGTTGCAGTTCAACAGAAGTGTTGCATGACAATACTCAGTTAAAAAAGATTTGTGCATATGCAAATGTGCTTTTTATGTCAAACTGTTACAATCTTATTTTATAAAGTGCTACTTCAAGTGTGATGTACACTTGCAATAAACTTATCCTGCTTTCAATCCTCCTCCTCCTCCTCCTCCCCGTCACGTGTGAGCAAGTGGCAGGTGGCAAAAGGCCAGAAGGAATATTTTTGTTATTATATAAATAAATTCTATACATCTTATATGCCTCATGACTTGTGTTTACCTGTTAATTTGTGCAAATGAAGAAAATAAATTTGGCGCAAAGAAATAAAAAAAAAATAGGCGCTAATTAAGTGCAGATTGGCGCAAATGGAAAAAGCCGAAGCAAATATAATCTTTTCTCGTATCAAGATTTCAAGATGTTATTCATAACCTCAGACACATACTTGTGTACAAGAGGACAATGATATATACAACCATATTAAGATAATACATAGCGAGACAGGACAAACGAAACACAAATACATAGTATAATTTAAAAGACAATTGGTATAATTAGATTAAGTATTTTATGATTTTCTTCACGAAAATTGATAATTTCCTTTGAACTTGTACGTTACATATAGACAACAAGCCAGTGAATTTCTTCTTGCTTGGATTCACACTGAAAAAAATACCTAGTAAATATTACTAGTTTGGCTAGTACTTCATTAAAAGTCCCTAGTAGATTATCAAACAACTAATTAGACTAGTATGTTTACTATCGTGGATGCATCGTATTACCAGGAACCAGCTGTGCAACTGATAACAGGATTTCCCGCCGGACGATATCATATTCGCGTGGCCAAGTTCTGTTGTACATGAAGTGATGGCCGCAATCAAACGAATAAAGATCCTGAGTGATTTTTGGCCTAATTCATTGAAAAGCTGTAAGTATTTTAACTAATTTGTGTTTTATTTTATCGTCTTAACTTGTTTACACAAAAGAATCACATAATCTCGCCTTTCACGTAAAATAAAATGTACTACAGAAGATGGTCAAGATAACCTTGTGACACGTGGAACAAACTTTATCTATTTAAGTTAGGATTTACAAGATTTAGATTTCGTTATTCTAATATTAACACCTTTTCTTCTTTTTTAATACGAAAACTAATTAATAATCCTTCTATTTCACCACAGAAAACCGTAACTTAAATCCGAAACGTTTTATGATTATATAATTAAAGTGCGCCTCGTTATGAAATTAATATGGCTGCGCCCATGTAGTGAAAAAATATGAACCTGCCAAAACTAACACAGTCAATACATGGTATATTTTCAATATTTTCACATCAAATATGAAATTGAGAAACATTTGAAAGCACCACAGAATTTACTTGATGACATACATCAATGTACATGCACCATGTAGGTGTACACTTGCATCTTGACTCTGAGTGCACAAATGCATTCTAATTTCAAACAAGTAATAGCTTTTCTAAAAAGCTAGCCGTCTCTTAGCTTCAGGATGAAAGTAGAAAGTGTTAAAATTCATAAAGGCTAAATACAATTTTTCCTAATTTACTAATGTTTTTTGGGATAATTTACCAACACTGGATTAGAAAGGGTGGTGCCTTAACTGTTTTTTTAATTAAATATGAAAATATTTATAAAAGTATATTTTAAACATGGCTCTGGGATAATTATTGTTTTTGCCAGTATTTTAACTCTCTGTATAGAGTATAATTGCAGATTTAATATTAATGCATACATATTACAATCGTTAATGTCTTACTTGAAATACTTGTATGAAATTGCATTAAAAAGCTACATGTATAAAAAAAAAAGCACGTAAATGTTCAGTGTGTATCTATATATGTCTGACATGATGACTCACCTATCACACATAAGAAACAAAGTGAAATATAGTCTTTTAAATACTATGTATTAGTAGAAATTGACAGTAGAGTTCTAGTTAATCTATATTAATTAATATTGACAACACTACATGTAGTTTTATTATGGATTTTTGTATAGTTTCAGGTTCTGAAAAAATCACAGGGGATGATAAATTTAGACAAGAAGGATCGACCACCAACATGCTACACTTACTGGAACTTGAAAAACCTGCAATTCACAATAACAAGCCAAAGACTAGTATTACCGTACAAAGTGGTTGAGGGTATGGTCCCAGCTATCCAAACCTGACAAATTATTGGTAACAAGCAATCTTTACCAAAAAGGAACATCAAGCCGACACGCTTTGCAGACGTTGAAAGTGATAATTTATAAATTTGGTTAAGGCTATTGAAATAACAAACTGTGAAAACGAACAATTTAAAAACACATTCTTCGTCAAAACTGTGATTCATTGAAAGAAGACGTAGTGTGCGCCAAGTCAGTGGAGAGCTTCAAAACAGCTCACCAAGGCCGTCAATAGGAGTCCGCTCTCCCGTCAAGTTCAAGCCAGAATTGGGACCTTCGATGTAACAATGCAGATACATTTAGCATGAAAAGTTTTATATAATGAACATTTATATTTATATCTATTGATGTTTCAGTACAAGTATGATTATTTGTTTTTGTTGTGATCTATGACATACATGTATAGTATAAACAATTTTGAGAAAGTGTTATCTGTATACATGACAGTTCCGTGAAAATGTTAACCAACTTTTGTGTCAACTTATTCATTCATCTAAAAACTGATACAAGCCAATATTAGAATTCAATAGATTAAGACTATCAAATCAGTTTTGACCTAGGCCTGTTCAAGTTTATTAAGGTTAAAATAAGATAAAACAAAGTTTCATAATATAAAATATCAATGTAGGAGCAAACGGTGAAAATGATTTAGATCCTAGTGCAATATGAGATGGGTGACATGTATTTAGATCCTGGTGCTCTAGAGGGGTGACATTGAGTTGGATCTGTTTGCTCAAACTAATATTTACAGTGCTTTAAAAAATGATAAGTGATCATGCTTTATAAAGTTATAAACTGTTAGGTACAATCTGTATACTTCCTGACAATTTTATTTTTACTTTTAAGTGTTTTGAAATGTAAACTTTGAAGTAGGAAAACATAAAATAACTGATCAGTCTTACTTTGTTCTTTTTTTTTAAAATAAATATTCGAGGGAGAGTTTATTTATTTTGGTTTTGCAGGGAGAGCTGATTGATTTAAACAGGGGCCGTGCAATAACTAGATGGGTTATAATTTATTAAATTGACGTTTTAAATGTTTTTCATCGAAATAACTTTAGAATTGTAAACTGAATATTCTAAATACATGTATGAAATATTGTTAATATTGATTAGGGTACAGCTTATTAATGGTTTTGAAACATGAATTTAAATGGTTAATTTGAAGTAAATTGAGAACATGTTACCTATTTGTTTGTTGTTGGTTGGACACCTTTTTCTATACTTGAAATTAACTACTTTGTATTGTCTACTCAAATGTATTTTACAGTTCTGATGTTATGCATCTTATGTAAATAAAATATGTAGGATTTATCTTTAAAATTATTTTGCTGAACCTCACACACTGACAAATTTAGTTAGGTAGCTGTAAAGCTTTCAGGCCTAACATGGCGAAATGTAAGTGAAAATGTGTGAAAGAGAAAACAACAAGAACAAGGAGTGAAAAGAAATAGTTTTGTCTTTATTGACATTGAAGGTCAATTATCACTACAGATGCAACAAATTTTTATCTGCATTCATTGGCAACCAAAGTATACATTGTATTAAGTCAATTCATATTGAGGATATTGTGACCTATTGCTGATGTTTTTGCTAGTCTTTTCAGGTCATTGTTGTATATTTATCTTTCACAATTATTGCTATTGTCATTGTGTTTCCTGAATTGAAAGATCACAAACACATATAACTACCTAGAAGCTTCCTGTTGATTTTACTGAGTGATGGATTTAGGGGCCCTTAGGCCCCTTTCATGGGAAAAATTTAATTGATTATACAGTGAAAAATTGAACTATGACTTGAGTGAGCCCCTTTTATGGCAGTCCCCCTTATTAAAAAAAATGGATTTATCATTTTGAACTTTGTACCAGTACAATAGAGAAATAGCTATAAGAAATTGCACTGCTATGAAACTATGCATACAAACCAAAATAAAAAAGAATCCTTAATCCAGTAACATTGCTACATGTAGGTACGAAAAAGTACCACACGAGGGTGACCTGGTACAAGTACTTATAGCTAGTAAAGTTACTAGCTGAAGGAGGTATTCCTACTAGGAAATGTTCGTAGAGTTACTTGAAGCTAGTAGAATCACTAGTCTTACCATGTATTTGCCACTAGGAGGACCTAGTTATGTTACTAAAAGGTAGTAAAATTACTTATTCAGACTAGTAAAGTCATTAAGCAGTCTAGCAAAATTACTAGGGGCTCCTAGTGTAATTACTAAGTAGCCTAGTAAATTTACTTTGATGGCCTAGTATAGTTACTAAGTAGGCTAGTAAATATACTTCTGGCCTAGTAATCTCATGGACAGTAAGTTTACTAGTTTACCTAGTAGAGATTACTAGGTATTTTTTTCAGTGCATTACATAGTAATTTGGTACAAACTTTGATCTAAGAGCAGAAACATCAGCATTTTTACAGGTAAACAATATATGAAACTCATCCCCTATTCCCTCATTACATAATGTACATATTCTATTTTCCCTCGCGATCCCCGCCCATCTACCCGTCTCAATATAGGTAACTTCAAATTCGAGCATCGAAGTTTAGATATGTAAAATCTGTCCTTGGGTAATAATCGCAATAGATACGGTTCCAAACCAAACTCGAGTTTGAATAAAGAATAGAATTCCCCCCTATCAGATCAAATTGATGTTTTCTTTCTTTTTTTCGTTCAGTTTCATCTAGTCCATTTGTTCATTTGACTCTGTCTCCATCACGACTAGGATGCATTTTAATTTATAATGTAAAGTCGTTCAGGTTTTTGTTTTATTATATAAAAAAAGAAGATTTGGCATGATTGCCAATGAGACAACTCTCTAAAAGAGAGAAAGTGACACCGGAATTAACTATAAAAAAAACCTTTAACAGATCACGTACTCTGACGGTACAGATGTCTGTAAATTCAGAAATTAATGCGAGGTTTTTATTATTGCGACAATAATTAAGACTCGCATTTTGAAGTATTGCGTTTGAATTAATTGGGATTTTTTTCTTAATCGTTGTAATCAAAATCTCTTTTCAGGCTATAATGACACTCATCGCATTAAATATTTAATAGCACGCAACAAATTTACATTCATACACTATGAAATTGATGTATATTTAACTAGATTAGTTCGTTTAAGTTGCTAAAAATTCTATAATTAGTGTATTATTCTCCCAAGTTTATTTGAAATGGTATAATTCCTCTATACAAATGGCAAAATCTTTCATAAAATATCCAGTAAGTTGGATAAACGTTGACCAAATCATCCCAATACAGTTTGATTTATATATTCACTTTGCTATTCCGTTCTTGCACAGTGATATAGTTCATTTTGCGTCATCCCATATTCTAGCAAAGGGAGATTATCTCAGCATCACCGTTACATTAGTAATAGCTCTCGTACATAAAATAGTTAGCTCGAACTGTATGAGCCTGTGTGAATCTGATCTTTATATTAAAAGTGCATAAATGGTTCACATATAGGTCTTATTTAAACATTAAACAGTATCAAAACAATTAGTGCATTATAATATAACCAAATAGGCATGCAAAAAAGAATCAATAGGCAAAATATGCTTGTCTACCGTCTAATATTTACTGTATTGTACATAGCTCAATTCCATTCCATTCCATTCAATTTTATTTATTTTTTAATTTTCAACAGAAAACAGTATTTCTAACAATTAAATTGAATTAATTTGATATGACGTTGACACACGGTAATCACTCTCATGTTTTTATTTACATCGCTGTCAATCATCCGGTAAAGATGAATATTCATTACTACCCTCGGTAGTTAACGTCCCTCGATGGTTAACTTTAAGTGCCTACCGTCTACACACTCAAAATTTGTATCAGGCTATTTTTAGGGCAAGCTTATACTAAGTAGGAGAATAATATAAAATTATATTGTGTTTCTAAAAACTTTCCACATGCCCTTGACTCCCATGCTTTGGTTGAAATTATTTAAAAGATTTTTTTATTAAAATATGATTTTATCTTTTTAATCGATTAATAAATTCAATTGATTGTTCAACAATTATAGATATCTATACGAGAGAGAAAAGAAATGAAGAATACAAATGTAACACCATGACTATAGTATTTGTTGTAACACAATGACTATAGTATTTGTTGTAACGCCATGACTATAGTATTTGTTGTAACACCATGACTATAGTATTTGTTGTAACGCCATGACTATAGTATTTGTTGTAACGCCATGACTATAGTATTTGTTGTAACGCCGTGACTATAGTATTAGTTGTAACGCCATGACTATAGTATTTGTTGTAACGCCGTGACTATAGTATTTGTTGTAACACCGTGACTATAGTATTTGTTGTAACGCCGTGACTATAGTATTTGTTGTAACGCCGTGACTATAGTATTTGTTGTAACGCCGTGACTATAGTATTTGTTGTAACGCCATGACTATAGTATTTGTTGTAACGCCATGACTATAGTATTTGTTGTAACGCCGTGACTATAGTATTTGTTGTAACGCCATGACTATAGTATTTGTTGTAACACCGTGACTATAGTATTTGTTGTAACGCCGTGACTATAGTATTAGTTGTAACGCCGTGACTATAGTATTTGTTGTAACACCATGACTATAGTATTTGTTGTAACACCATGACTATAGTATTTGTTGTAACGCCGTGACTATAGTATTTGTTGTAACGCCATGACTATAGTATTTGTTGTAACGCCGTGACTATAGTATTTGTTGTAACACCATGACACATGACTATAGTATTTGTTGTAACGCCGTGACTAAAGTATTTGTTGTAACGCCGTGACTATAGTATTTGTTGTAACGCCGTGACTATAGTATTAGTTGTAACACCATGACTATAGTATTTGTTGTAACACCATGACTATAGTATTTGTTGTAACACAATGACTATAGTATTTGTTGTTGTAACACCATGACTATAGTATTTGTTGTAACGCCGTGACTATAGTATTAGTTGTAACACCATGACTATAGTATTTGTTGTAACACCATGACTATAGTATTTGTTGTAACACCATGACTATAGTATTTGTTGTTGTAACACCATGACTATAGTATTTGTTGTAACACCATGACTATAGTATTTGTTGCAACACCGTGACTATAGTATTTGTTGTAACACCGTGACTATAGTATTTGTTGTAACACCGTGACTATAGTATTTGTTGTAACGCCGTGACTATAGTATTTGTTGTAACGCCGTGACTATAGTATTTGTTGTAACGCCGTGACTATAGTATTAGTTGTAACGCCGTGACTATAGTATTTGTTGTAACGCCGTGACTATAGTATTTGTTGTAACACCGTGACTATAGTATTTGTTGTAACGCCGTGACTATAGTATTTGTTGTAACGCCATGACTATAGTATTTGTTGTAACGCCATGACTATAGTATTTGTTGTAACACCATGACTATAGTATTTGTTGTTGTAACACCATGACTATAGTATTTGTTGTAACACCATGACTATAGTATTTGTTGCAACACCGTGACTATAGTATTTGTTGTAACACAGTGACTATAGTATTAGTTGTAACACCGTGACTATAGTATTTGTTGTAACACCGTGACTATAGTATTTGTTGTAACACCATGACTATAGTATTTGTTGTTGTAACACCATGACTATAGTATTTGTTGTAACACCATGACTATAGTATTTGTTGCAACACCGTGACTATAGTATTTGTTGTAACACAGTGACTATAGTATTAGTTGTAACACCGTGACTATAGTATTTGTTGTAACCCCGTGACTATAGTATTTGTTGTAACACCATGACTATAGTATTTGTTGTAACGCCATGACTATAGTATTTGTTGTAACACCATGACTATAGTATTTGTTGTTGTAACACCATGACTATAGTATTTGTTGTAACACCATGACTATAGTATTTGTTGTTGTAACACCATGACTATAGTATTTGTTGTAACACCATGACTATAGTATTTGTTGCAACACCGTGACTATAGTATTTGTTGTAACACAGTGACTATAGTATTAGTTGTAACACCGTGACTATAGTATTTGTTGTAACACCGTGACTATAGTATTTGTTGTAACACCGTGACTATAGTATTTGTTGTAACACCGTGACTATAGTATTTGTTGTAACACCATGACTATAGTATTAGTTGTAACACCATGACTATAGTATTAGTTGTAACACCATGACTATAGTATTTGTTGTAACACCATGACTATAGTATTTGTTGTAACACCATGACTATAGTATTTGTTGTTACACCATGACTATAGTATTTGTTGTAACACCATGACTATAGTATTTGTTGCAACACCATGACTATAGTATTTGTTGCAACACCATGACTATAGTATTTGTTGTAACACCATGACTATAGTATTTGTTGCAAGATCAATTTTATCACAATATATTTTTTGTGAATAAAGAATCTTGATGGAAAGTCAAGACGAAAGCAGAAGCATGTAGTTTTTACATCATGATACAAAAATAGAGCAGTGCTGTCTTTACATAAATATTATCTATACATTAATGACAATTTGTACAATGTACTCTTAAGTAGGCAGTCCAGGTTTAAAAACATGACATCATACATGTATTGCAATAAGCATTTTGTTTGTATTTAACTAAGCTTTCTCTTATTGGCTGCCTAAGTGACAGATAGACCACAGTTATGTTCTTATATATTTTGTAATGGCATGATACTTACTCCTTACGGGAGGGATTGTCCTGGATTTTCATATAGAATCATATTCAAAACAGTGTGGCTGTGGCCATTGATTGACGACCTAAATTATCCTATTGACTGGGACAGATTAGGTGAACGTTTGTCTGTAACGACCACTGCTCACTATGTACTTGTTAAAGACACTTAAACTGTGGTGTCACCAAAGGTTCTCAATGCATAAATAACGCATAAATAAAGTAATTAGAAAAACTAATCAGGATTAACACGATGTTTTGATTTATATCAATAATATAAATCAAAACATAAAGGTTATTCATGATTAATTTTTTTAATTATTTTAATATTAAAAGCTTTAAGAACCTTTGGTGACCCCACATTTTAAATTCTATAAAAAGTAAGTAGTGAGCAGTGGTTTTTCGCGTTGAAGTATTCGTACTGACCACAGCTGAACACTACTCACTAACTTTTTGGACAATCATAATGGAAATTCCAGATGAATTGAATGCCTTACTAGCAGCCATGAAGTTAACTGGAAAAGAACCTGCCTGGAAGTTCTCCGCAAGTTCTGACCAGGTGTCAGTACAACTGACGTGGACCAAGACAAAGGCTAAGGAACCAGAGGCATCCTCTAGTAAATCCAAGCCGGCCCTGAAGAGCAAGCCACCCTCCACCAGGAGAAGAGACGCAAAGCGCTTTGACCAGTGGAAAGGCAACACAAACAGCCGTGATACCTGCTGAGCAAGTCCAACAAACTACCAACACAAAAACAGAGACAAGAGACAGCGTAGTTGGACATGTACTAACACCAACTAAGTACAAAGGGGAACCAGTTGAGGTTGTAGTCAATAGGGATATTGTCACCAGTCCCTACAACCCCCCACAAGGCCTGCCACCGCCTGGTATTTTACACCTCCACCAATGACAGAGGCAAGCACAGTAGGATCGACTATGAAGATGGGTTTGACATCGACCACCCAGACCTACTGCGCACACCACCGCACACATCGCCCGTCTACAATTAACAATCCAAAGAGGCAATACAATCAGCCATACAAGCAGCACGTCCTGATACTCCGTACCAGCAAGACCAACGCAGTCGGAGTAAAATGAAGGCAAAAAGACCGACAGACTCCAGTCTATAGAATAGGTTGCTACAGTCCGCGATATCCAGACAGGATAGTCGGACTCTAAACACTCATACATCATCATCGTGGTTTTTACAGACAAACGTTCACCTAATCTGTCCCAGTCAATGGGATAATTTAGGTCATCAATCAATGGCCACAGCCACACTGTTTTGAATATGATTCTTATGAAGACATACTCTTTCAATCAGTTTAACTGAGATCTGGAGCTCGCATGTCAGTAACTGCTAGTAGTCCCTTGTTAATATGTACATCATTTATGCATTAAATATTTGTTTTTCGTTCATTTTTTGTTTTCTCGTTTAAATTGTTTTACATTGTCATTTTGGGGCGTTAATTTATAGCTGACTATGCAATATGGGCTTTGCTCATGTTGAAGGCCGTACGGTGACCTATAATTGTTAATTTCTGTATCATTTGGTCTCTTGAAGAGAGTTGTTTCATTGGCAATCATGCCAAATTTTCTTTTTCATAATTATTGTTATTTTTGTCTCATTGGCAATTTTGCGTAGTTTCTTTTGTTTAATATTCTGACATTGGACTCGAACTTCTTTTAAACTGAGTTCTACTGTGGGTATTGCTGTGTGTTTGTTTCTTCGACATTGGCTATAGACGTGCAGGGAGAGGGTTGATATATCACAAATAAAATTTGAGAATGGAAATGGGGAATATTTAAAAGAGACAACAACCCGACACAAAAGCAGATAAATAAAAGCAACAGTAGTATACCGCTGTTCGAACTCATAAATCCATGGACAAAAAAACAAAATCGGGGTAACAAACTAAAACTGAGGGAAACGCATTAAATATAAGAGGAGAACAACGAAACAACACTACAATGTAACACACACAGAAACGGAACAAAATCCCACGAGAATAACAAATATAACAAATAAAACATAAAAAATAACACATGTTTAACACCGCCGCATTTGTGCGCCTGTATTCCAAGTAATGAGTCTCTGGTTTTTGTTAATCTTGTATTTCTTTAATCGTAAGTTCATTTTTTATGTTTTGGAGTTTGTTTAGGGGCATCTGAATAACATTTCGTTTCATGGACATGTTGATATGAGTAATATGTTTTTACATCTTAAAAATGCACACAAAAGGTATACGCATATCAATAAACTGAGCTCAGTGCAAAGAACGAACGTTTGAAGTACACTAGACAGAGAGCTCAATCTAGTGAAACATTTTGTTATGCTGGTCGAATGTTGAATGTTGAAAATTGAATGTTAAAAACGAATAATGAATTTTGAAAACAGAGTTGAAAATTGAAAATTGAATGTTGAAAATTGAAAACTGAATGTTGAAAACGAATGTTGAATGTTGAATGTTGAAAATGAATGATGAATTTTGAAAACCATTGTTGAAAATTGAAAATCGAATGTTGAAAACAAAATTTGAATGTTGGAAATCGAATGTTGAAAATTGAAAATTGAATGTTAAAAAAATGAATGATGATGAATTTTTAAAAGCATTGTTGAAAAGTGAAAATCAAATGTTGAAAACTAATTTTGAATGTGAAAAACGAATGTTGAAATTTGAAAATTGAATGTAAAACACGGTAGTTGAATTTTAAAAACCATTGCTCAAAAATGAAAATCGGAGGTTGGAAACTAATTTTGAATGTTGAAAACGAATGTTAAGTACCTGTCTTTGTAAAAATCATGCAGAAGGTGATTCATGAAATGTCACAGAAGTAATTTTTTTTGCCCTATATCATAAGAACTTTGGTAGATGAGTAAAATTCTGTCTTTATTTTCCCTGTATTATGCCCGTTGCCATGGTAACCATCAAGTCAACATTTTGCTTGAATATGTGAAAAAAGACCCTTTTTGAAAATATAAAATGACGGAATTTAAAGTCCCATAGAAATATTGTTAATCAATACAAACAATATGTATATTTACAGTATTGACAAACAAAACCCCAAACTATACAAAAACATTAAAATTGTGAATTTACTAAATAGTTTGTTTCCATAGCAACCATTTAAAAATGTGTTAAATTTCGAAAATGAAAAATTTCAAAAACTCCTAAATTTTAAATCTGTTTATCTCCCAAGACCAACAATACCATGAAATGTCATTGAAAAATTTTGAAAGACCACATTCTATATATTCATAAAATAAAAAGAAAGTCGTGCGTTTTTTTTTCTTTAAAAAAAAAATTTTAGTCAAAAATTGTCAATTTTCACCAAAATTCAGATTAACAATCAGATGAATAATCAAACATTTAGTAACTTAAAAAGCTAAAATATTCCATTTATATGTGCAATTCTGACACGCATTTGTTAATTTTAAACAAAAATATATAGTAAATGAAGATAGACTTGTACAAAATGAAAAATCATCACTCTGGGTATGGTCCACCCCCCTTTTTTCGATTTTTTTTTTTTTTTTTCAAAATTATAAAATTTGTTGAAAAAAAACGTGGTATCTCATTTAGTTTACTTGTGAACTAAGTATTTTAAGAATTTAAGCATAACACAACTTCTAAAGTTGAGGGCATCATATGTACCCCCTCCCTTCAATCTTATATGTAAGATTTCTCAGAAGTTTTAAAAAAAATTGGTAATACGCATAACCCGTTGTAGTATCTAAGACTGATGCTGTCAGTGAAAACGAATAATGTTGAATCCAAAACTTAATTACTAGTAAGTCTATGTATAAAAATAAGACGATGTGTTGTAATTGTCAATGAGACAATTAACTCTCCACCAGAGAGCAAAAACATAGAAATAAACAACCACAGGTCACCGTATATCCTTCAACAATGAGCATAACATGATTATCTAGAAAAACAAATCTTAATGAACATTTTAAAAAAAGTAGCTCAGGATACTTTGTCTTTCAAAATGGCTATAAAAAAGTTACAGGAACAATTTAATGCAACTCATTGTTGGTTTTTGAAACAGATTAATGCTTTATAAACTTTAAACCTAGACTAAGATCTGTTAAGCAAGAAGGTTCACCCTGAAATGTCTGGTTGGTTTTATTTATCATTGAATTACTTTTGAAACTCTGTAAGTGTTATGTAAAGATTTTAATACAAGTATCATATTAACTTAACATTATCAATGTTCTAAGAAAATGAGGTCAGTGTAAGATGAACTATGTCAGACAGACGAAAAAGAGAGAACGGAAACGGAAAATTCAGCATTTTTTCCAATTTATAAGGGGCATAACTTATTGACAGTACATGTTAAACCAATTACATTCTAACTGTTCTGAATTTTATGGAAATAAGCATTGTGTATAAGTTTCAAAACATTTGGTTGTGGCAAATTTCATGAACTTAAGTTAGAGAACGGAAACAAAAAAGTCAGCACTTTTTTCCATTTATATAATGGTATAACTCTGGAACGGACGTACTTACGGACAAGGGTACAACTTAATGCCCCCTTTGTTACGGTGGGGGCATACAAATTCTACATGTTCTATCTGAGGAAAAATATACCAACGATCTACATTAAATTGTGCAAGAATTTGTCAATGTTTCTATTGTATATGGTGGAAAAGGACAGCTTGTCTATTATTATTATTTTTAAAAACCTAACTGATTATTATTTGTATAATCGATTTTTTTATGGTTCTCAAAACATATTTTCTTTGGGCCTTGAGGACAATTTGCTGGTCCTAACTATTACATACTGTTTTGATTCTCAAACCTTTATGACAAACATGTGCAATGACCATTCATTGAATTTTGCCTAATTTAATCAATTGTTATATTTACACATTTTTATGCCCCCGCAGTGGCGGAGGGGGCATTAAGGTTTACCCTTGTCCGTCTTTCAGTACGTCCCAAAGTTGGTTTCTGTTCTCTATCTTTAGTTTGCCTCAACCAAATGTTATGAAACTTAATCACATTGCTTATTACCATAAAACACAGACTTATTTTGAATTTTGGTGGTGTCACTTATACCGCCCAAGAGTTATGCCCCTTTACAGATAGAAAAATTGCTGAATTTTCCGTTTATGTTCTCTAACTTTAGTTTGTCTTTACCAGATGTTATTAAAATTATACACAATGCTTAAAACCACCATATACAGATCAACTTTGAATTTTGGAGGTAAATAGTAACAGCCATTATGTGTACATAATCTGACTCTGCGCAATAGTATACTAGTCCACAAAAGAAACGATACAAGGCAATGTATTTTCCATAGATAATGAAATTGGATACACTGTACCAAGCTTAAAACTGTCCATTGGTCTAATCTTTACAGTGTGTTATTTTCTTATCAAAACCACTGTTTTAAGACAAAAAAAAATAAAATATTTTTTTATTTTTGTTATATCAAAAATAGTATTTTTATAAATAAAAAATTCGAAATTAAGTTCTATAATGATGGACAATGGACTTTTTTTAAAGAGTTATGACCCTTAAAAATATTTAAATTTATGGAAAGTGGCCTCGTTAGCGCTCTCGATGGTACAAGTTTTTAATTTTTTATTTTCAGTTTATTTCTAATAGGACGGCCGTAGTTTTTTTTAGCTCACCGTTTCAAAGGAACTGTGAAATTTGCCATCACTTGGTGTCCGTCGTAGTCTGTTCGGTGTTAAATATTTGAAACATTTCCACTGAAACTACTGAACCAATTCCAGTAAAACTTAAACTGAATGATCCTTAGGATATCTAGAATAAAGTTTGTATTTTATTTTCAATTTTGTAAAAAAAACATGGCCGCCATTGGTAAAAATAGAACATAGGGGTAACATGCAGTGTGTAGCTTATATCTCAAACACTAAAGCCTTGAGAGCAAATTTTCAGATAAATCTAACAACCCATTGTTGGGTTGCGGCCACTAAATTGTTAATTGTACGGAAATTTTGCAGTTTTTGGTTATTATCTTGAATATTATTAATGACAAAGATAAACTGTAAACAGCACAACTTTCAGCAAAGTAAGATCTACAAATAAGTTTATATGACCAAAATTGTCAATTGAATCCTGTGGAGTTATAGCCCTTTAAAGAATTTTTTCATAATTTGTTCATCTAGTTTGCTTACTTTAAAAAAAGTCTTCTTCTGAATATGCTAAATCGATTTCGGCCCAACTTGGGACTTCTTGTATAAACTTTGTATTTTATTTCCTTGTACTTCAAGAAACTTAGCCACTATGGCTAAAATGGAACATAGGGGTAAAATGCATTTTTTTTGCTTTTGAAGAAAAAACGACAGATACAAAGAACATTTAAATGGAATTTTTAAGCCACTCATTGATATATATTGAAATACACAAATAATCATTGATGCAAAATTTATGAAACTAGGACAGAGTCAATTTTAAAGACCATGAAATAGCACTTAAAGATTTTAAATTTCAATTTGCACAAAACAAGTGTAATTAGGGACGCAGCTATCCTTCATTCAGTTTTCAGCCTTTCGGCTGTTTTCTGTTGATTGCTTTGGTTGTTGTCTCTTTGACACATTCCCCATATCTAAAAAAAGATCTTAATATCTAACCAGGTGCTCCGCAGGGTGCAGCTTTATACGACCCCAGTGGTTGAACCCTGAACAGTTAGGGCAAATTTGATCACAATATTCAAGCTTGATTCTGTCTGAATTTGGATTGTGATCAAATTTTTGAAATAATATAGGTTTTTGTCACAAAATTAATGTGGTCAAAGATCTAACAAATCTATTGCACAATACTGTGCAATTGAAGATTTCTTCTTGAAACTTTTCAAAATTCGAAATTTGAAAAATTTTGAAAAAAAAGGAAGCCCTTCAAAAATCGTAAACAAAACATCCCCCCCCCCAATTTTTTTAAACCCCCTTGGAGCAATAACCCTTAAACTCAATCCCATGCTCTCCATTGCAGTATTGAACATTGTAGTACAACTTCAGAGAGATCCATACAATTACACATAAGTTATTGTCTTGAAACTAGAAAAATGCTTGTTTTGACCCCTTTTTGGCCCTTAATTCCTAAACTTTGGCCCCATTACCCCTAAAATGAATCCAAACCTTCTACTTGTGGTTTTAAACATTGCGATATGATTTCAGAGCAATTGAAATACTTTTACACAAGTTATTATCCTGAAACTAAAAAAATGCTTGTTTTGGGCCCCTTTGGGCCCCTAATTCCTAATCGGTTGGGACCATCATCCCCAAAATCAATCCCAACCTTCCTTTTGTGGTATTGAACCTTCTGAAAAAGTTTCATGAAGATCTATTCACTTAAACTAAAGTTATTATCCGAAAACCAATGTGTCTTCGGGCGACGACGACGCAGACGACGTGGACGACGCAGACGACGACATCATACCATTATACGATCCCAAAATTTTTTTTGCGGTCGTTTAAAAATGGTGTAGGGGGTTTCTATTATTGCGCTCACCCTTTGAAGAAATTTCATGTTTTAATGCTCAAAATGTTCACAATTGAATTCCATCTTTTAAATTTTTAATAATTTTTTGAATTTTGAAAAAAGGGGGGGGGGGGGTGTGGCACCATGCCCAGAGAGAAAAAAATTCCTTCTCTACCAAAATATCTCTATCAATCATATATTCTCATTTATAATTACCAAATTTGTGTCAGAAATGCACGTATAAATGGAATGTTTTAGCTTTTTCAGTTCAAAATGTTTCAGTATTCATCTGTTTGGTAATCTGAATTTTGGTGAAAATTGACAATTTTTGACTAAAATTATTTTTTTAAAGAAAAAAAAAACACACGACTTTCTTTTTATTTTATCAATAAATAGAATGTGGTCTTTCAAAATTTGTCAATGACATTTCATGGTATTGTTGGTCTTGGGAGATAAACAGATTTAAAATTAAAGATTTTTTGAAATTTTTCATTTTCGAATTTTAACACATTTTTAAATGGTTGCTATGGAAACAAACTATTTAGTTAATTCAAAATTTTAACGTTTTTGTATAGTTAGGGGTTTTGTTTGTCAATACTGTAAATATACATATATTTTGTATTGATTAACTTTATTTCTATGGGACTTTAAAACCCCTTATATTTCAATTTTCAAAGGCTACTTATGAACGTATTTAGGCAACACTTTGAAACGAATTATCAATGAAAAAAACGAAATATGTATGTAAAAAACTAATTTTGAATGTTGAAAACGAATGTTTAAAGTTGAAAATTGAATGTTAAACAAGAATGTTGAATTTTGAAAATCATTGTTGAAAAATGAAAGTCAAATGTTGAAAACTCATTTTGAATGTTGGAAACGAATGTAAAAAATGTAAAAAACAAAATGTAAAATGTAAAAAACGAAATGTAAAATGTAAAAAACGAAATGTAAAAAACGAACGTTGAATGTTGAAAGTTTGAAATTGAATGTTGAAAACTCATTTTGAATGTTGGAAACGAATTCTGAATGTAATTATGAATGTAAAAACCGAATTATCAATGTAAAAAACTAATTTTGAATGTTGAAAAAGAATGTTGAAAGTTAAAAATTAAATGTTAAACACGAATGTTAAATTTTGAAAATTGAATGTTAAACACGACTGTTGAATTTTGAAAACCATTGTTGAAAAATGAAAATCGAATGTTGAAAACTCATTTTGAATGTTGGAAACGAATGATGAATATAAAAAACGAATCATGAATGTAAAAAACTAATTTTGAATGTTGAAAACGAATGTTGAAAGTTGAAAATTGGAAATTGAATGTTGAAAACGAATGTTTGAAACAAATGATGAATTTTAAAAACCATTGTTGAAAATTGGAAATCGAATGTTGAAAACTAATTTTGAATGTTGAAAACGAATGTTTAAAGTTGAAAATTGAATGTTAAACACGAATGTTGAGTTTTGAAAACCATTGTTGAAAAATGAAAGTCAAATGTTGAAAACTCATTTTGAATGTTGGAAACGAATGTAAAAAATGTAAAAAACAAAATGTAAAATGTAAAAAACGAAATGTAAAAAACGAACGTTGAATGTTGAAAGTTGGAAATCGAATGTTGAAAACGAATGTTGAAAGTTGAAAATTGAATGTTAAAAACGAATGTTGAATTTTGAAAATTGAATGTATGTTAAACACGAAAGTTGAATTTTGAAAACCATTGTTGAAAAATGAAAATCGAATGTTGAAAACTCATTTTGAATGTTAGAAACGAATGATGAATATAAAAAGAAATCATGAATGTAAAAAAATAATTTTGAATGTTGAAAACGAATGTTGAAAGTTGAAAATTGGAAATTGAATGTTGAAAACTTATTTTGAATGTTGAAAACGAATGTTGAAAGATGAAAATTGAATGTTAAACACGAATGTTGAATTTTGAAAACTATGGTTGAAAAATGAAAATCGAATGTTGAAAACTCATTTTGAATGTTCGAAACAAATTATGGATGAAAAAAACGAACGTTGAATGTTGAAAATTAAATGTTGGAAACAAATGATGAATTGTGAAAACCATTGTTGAAAATTAAAATTTGAAAGTTGAAAACTTATTTTCAATGTTGAAAAAGAATGGTGAGTTGAATTTTGAATGTTAAAACGGTTGTTGAATTTTGAATGTCGAAAACTGAATGTTGGAAACAAATGATGAATTTTAAAAACCATTGTTAAAAATTGAAAATCGAATGTTGAAAACTCATTTTGAATGTTGAAAACAAATGTTGAAAGGTGAAAATTGAATGTTAAACACGAATGTTGAATTGTGAAAACCATTGTTGAAAAATGCAAATCGAATGTTGAAAACTCATTTTGAATGTTGGAAACGAATTATGAATGTAAAAAACGAATTATGAATGTAAAAAACTAATTTTGAATGTTGAAAACGAATGTTCAAAATGTGAAAATTGAATGTTAAACACAAACGTTGAATTTTGAAAACCATTGTTGAAAATTGCAAATCGAATGTTGAAAAGTAATTTTGAATGTTGAAAACTAATTTTGAATGTTGAAAACTAATTTTGAATGTTGAAAACTAATTTTGAATGCTGAAAACTAATTTTGAATGTTGAAAAGTAATTTTGAATGCTGAAAACTAATTTTGAATGTTGAAAACTAATTTTGAATGCTGAAAACTAATTTTGAATGTTGAAAACTAATTTTGAATGTTGAAAACGAATGTTGAAATTTGAGAATTGAATGTTAAGCACGAATATTGAATTTTGAAAACCATTGTTTAAAAATGAAAATCGAATATTGAAAACTCATTTTGAATTTTGGAAACGTCTTATGAATGTAAAAAACGAATTTTGAATGTAAAAAACTATTTTCGAATGTTGAAAACGAATGTTCAAAATGTGAAAATTGAATATTCAACACGAATGTTGAATTTTGAAAACCATTGTTGAAAAATGAAAATCGAATGTTGACAATTCATTTTGAATGTTGGAAACGAATTATGAATGTAAAAAACTATTTTTGAATGTTGAAAACGAATGTTCAAAATGTGAAAATTGAATATTCAACACGAATGTTGAATTTTGAAATCAATTGTTGAAAAATGAAAATCGAATGTTGAAAACTCATTTTGAATTTTGGAAACGAATTATGAATGTAAAAAACGAATTTTGAATGTAAAAAACTGATTTTGAATGTTGAAAACGAAAAGTTCAAAATGTGAAAATTGAATGTTAAACACGAATGTTGAATTTTGAAAACCATTGTTGAAAAATGAAAATCGAATGTTGAAACCTCATTTTGAATTTTGGAAACGAATTATGAATGTAAAAAATGAATTTTGAATGTAAAAAACTATTTTCGAATGTTGAAAACGAATGTTCAAAATGTGAAAATTGAATATTCAACACGAATGTTGAATTTTGAAAACCATTGTTGAAAAATGAAAATCGAATGTTGAAAACTCATTTTGAATGTTGGAAACGAATTATGAATGTAAAAAACTATTTTTGAATGTTGAAAACGAATGTTCAAATTGTGAAAATTGAATATTCAACACGAATGTTGAATTTTGAAAACCATTGTTGAAAAATGAAAATCGAATGTTGACAATTCATTTTGAATGTTGGAAACGAATTATGAATGTAAAAAACTATTTTTGAATGTTGAAAACGAATGTTCAAAATGTGAAAATTGAATATTCAACACGAATGTTGAATTTTGAAAACCATTGTTGAAAAATGAAAATCGAATGTTGACAATTCATTTTGAATGTTGGAAACGAATTATGAATGTAAAAAACTATTTTTGAATGTTGAAAACGAATGTTCAAAATGTGAAAATTGAATATTCAACACGAATGTTGAATTTTGAAATCCATTGTTGAAAAATGAAAATCGAATGTTGAAAACTCATTTTGAATTTTGGAAACGAATTATGAATGTAAAAAACGAATTTTGAATGTAAAAAACTGATTTTGAAAGTTGAAAACGAATGTTCAAAATGTAAAAATTGAATGTTAAACACGAATGTTGAATTTTTAAAACTATTGTTGAAAATTGCAAATCGAATGTTGAAAACTAATTTTGAATGTTGAAAACTAATTTTGAATGTTGAAAACTAATTTTGAATGTTGAAAACGAATGTTGAAAGTTGAAAACTAATTTTGAATGCTGAAAACTAATTTTGAATGTTGAAAACTAATTTTGAATGTTGAAAACGAATGTTGAAAGTTGAGAATTGAATGTTAAACACGAATGTTGAATTTTTAAAACTATTGTTGAAAATTGCAAATCGAATGTTGAAAACTAATTTTGAATGTTGAAAACTAATTTTGAATGCTTAAAACTAATTTTGAATGTTGAAAACTAATTTTGAATGCTGAAAACTAATTTTGAATGTTGAAAACTAATTTTGAATGTTGAAAACGAATGTTGAAAGTTGAGAATTGAATGTTAAACACGAATGTTGAATTTTGAAATCCATTGTTGAAAAATGAAAATCGAATGTTGAAAACTCATTTTGAATTTTGGAAACGAATTATGAATGTAAAAAACGAATTTTGAATGTAAAAAACTGATTTTGAAAGTTGAAAACGAATGTTCAAAATGTAAAAATTGAATGTTAAACATGAATGTTGAATTTTTAAAACTATTGTTGAAAATTGCAAATCGAATGTTGAAAACTAATTTTGAATGTTGAAAACTAATTTTGAATGTTGAAAACTAATTTTGAATGTTGAAAACGAATGTTGAAAGTTGAAAACTAATTTTGAATGCTGAAAACTAATTTTGAATGTTGAAAACTAATTTTGAATGTTGAAAACGAATGTTGAAAGTTGAGAATTGAATGTTAAACACGAATGTTGAATTTTGAAAACCATTGTTGAAAATTGCACATCGAATGTTGAAAACTAGTTTTGAATGTTGAAAACTAATTTTGAATGCTAAAAACTAATTTTGAATGTTGAAAACTAATTTTGAATGCTGAAAACTAATTTTGAATGTTGAAAACTAATTTTGAATGTTGAAAACGAATGTTGAAAGTTGAGAATTGAATGTTAAACACGAATGTTGAATTTTGAAAACCATTGTTGAAAAATGAAAATCGAATGTTGAAAACTCATTTTGAATGTTGGAAACGAATTATGAATGTAAATAACGAATTATGAATGAAAAAAATGAATTATGAATGTAAAAAACTAATTTTGAATGTTGAAAACGAATGTTCAAAATCTGAAAATTGAATGTTAAACACGAAAGTTGAACTTTGAAAACCATTGTTTAAAATTGCAAATCGAATGTTGAAAACTAATTTTGAATGTAAAAAACTAATTTTGAATGTTGAAAACTGATTTTGAAAGTTGAAAACGAATGTTGAAAGTTGAGAATTGAATGTTAAACACGAATGTTGAATTTTGAAAACCATTGTTGAAAAATGAAAATCGAATGTTGAAAACTCATTTTGAATTTTGGAAACGAATTATGAATGTAAAAAACGAATTTTGAATGTAAAAAAACTATTTTTGAATGTTGAAAACGAATGTTCAAAATGTGAAAATTGAATATTCAACACGAATGTTGAATTTTGAAAACCATTGTTGAAAAATGAAAATCGAATGTTGAAAACTCATTTTGAATGTTGGAAACGAAATTATGAATGTAAAAAACTATTTTTTGATGTTGAAAACGAATGTTCAAAATGTGAATATTGAATATTCAACACGAATGTTGAATTTTGAAAACCATTGTTGAAAAATGAAAATCGAATGTTGAAAACTCATTTTGAATGTTGGAAACGAATTATGAATGTAAAAAACTATTTTTGAATGTTGAAAACGAATGTTCACATTGTGAAAATTGAATATTCAACACGAATGTTGAATTTTGAAAACCATTGTTGAAAAATGAAAATCGAATGTTGAAAACTCATTTTGAATTTTGGAAACGAATTATGAATGTAAAAAACGAATTTTGAATGTAAAAAACTGATTTTGAAAGTTGAAAACGAATGTTCAAAATGTAAAAATTGAATGTTAAACACGAATGTTGAATTTTTAAAACTATTGTTGAAAATTGCAAATCGAATGTTGAAAACTAATTTTGAATGTTGAAAACTAATTTTGAATGTTGAAAACGAATGTTGAAAGTTGAGAAATGAATGTCAAACACGAATATTGAATTTTGAAAACAATTGTTGAAAAATGAAAATCGAATGTTGAAAACTCATTTTGAATTTTGGAAACGAATTATGAATGTAAAAAACGAATTTTGAATGTAAAAAACTGATTTTGAAAGTTGAAAACGAATGTTCAAAATGTAAAAATTGAATGTTAAACACGAATGTTGAATTTTTAAAACTATTGTTGAAAATTGCAAATCGAATGTTGAAAACTAATTTTGAATGTTGAAAACTAATTTTGAATGTTGAAAACTAATTTTGAATGTTGAAAACTAATGTTGAAAGTTGAGAAATGAATGTCAAACACGAATATTGAATTTTGAAAACCATTGTTTAAAAATGAAAATCGAATGTTGAAAACTCATTTTGAATTTTGGAAACGAATTATGAATGTAAAAAACGAATTATGAATGTAAAAAACGAATTATGAATGTAAAAAACTAATTTTGAATGTTGAAAACGAATGTTCAAAATCTGAAAATTGAATGTTAAACACGAAAGTTGAATTTTGAAAACCATTGTTTAAAATTGCACATCGAATGTTGAAAACTAATTTTGAATGTTGAAAACTAATTTTGAATGCTGAAAACTAATTTTGAATGTTGAAAACTAATTTTGAATGCTGAAAACTAATTTTGAATGTTGAAAACTAATTTTGAATGTTGAAAACGAATGTTGAAAGTTGAGAATTGAATGTTAAACACGAATGTTGAATTTTGAAAACCATTGTTGAAAAATGAAAATCGAATGTTGAAAACTCATTTTGAATTTTGGAAACGAATTATGAATGTAAAATACGAATTTTGAATGTAAAAAACTGATTTTGAAAGTTGAAAACGAATGTTCAAAATGTAAAAATTGAATGTTAAACACGAATGTTGAATTTTTAAAACTATTGTTGAAAATTGCAAATCGAATGTTGAAAACTAATTTTGAATGTTGAAAACTAATTTTGAATGTTGAAAACTAATTTTGAATGCTGAAAACTAATTTTGAATGTTGAAAACGAATGTTGAAAGTTGAGAAATGAATGTCAAACACGAATATTGAATTTTGAAAACCATTGTTTAAAAATGAAAATCGAATGTTGAAAACTCATTTTGAATTTTGGAAACGAATTATGAATGTAAAAAACGAATTATGAATGTAAAAAACTAATTTTGAATGTTGAAAACGAATGTTCAAAATCTGAAAATTGAATGTTAAACACGAAAGTTGAATTTTGAAAACCATTGTTTAAAATTGCACATCGAATGTTGAAAACTAATTTTGAATGTAAAAAACTAATTTTGAATGTTGAAAACTGATTTTGAAAGTTGAAAACGAATGCTGAAAGTTGAGAATTCAATGTTAAACACGAATGTTGAATTTTGAAAACTATTGTTTAAAAATGAAAATCGAATGTTGAAAACTCATTTTGAATTTTGTAAACGAATTATGAATGTAAAAAACGAATTTTGAATGTAAAAAACTATTTTTGAATGTTGAAAACGAATGTTCAAAATGTGAAAATTGAATATTCAACACGAATGTTGAATTTTGAAAACCATTGTTGAAAAATGAAAATCGAATGTTGAAAACTCATTTTGAATGTTGGAAACGAATTATGAATGCAAAAAAACGAATTTTGAATGTAAAAAACGAATTATGAATGTAAAAAACTAATTTTGAATGTGGAAAACGAATGTTCAAAATCTGAAAATTGAATGTTAAACACGAAAGTTGAATTTTGAAAACCATTGTTTAAAATTGCAAATCGAATGTTGAAAACTAATTTTGAATGTTGAAAACTAATTTTGAATGCTGAAAACTAATTTTGAAAGTTGAAAACGAATGTTGAAAGTTGAGAATTGAATGTTAAACACGAATGTTGAATTTTGAAAACCATTGTTGAAAAATGAAAATCGAATGTTGAAAACTCATTTTGAATTTTGGAAACGAATTATGAATGTAAAAAACGAATTTTGAATGTAAAAAAACTATTTTTGAATGTTGAAAACGAATGTTCAAAATGTGAAAATTGAATATTCAACACGAATGTTGAATTTTGAAAACCATTGTTGAAAAATGAAAATCGAATGTTGAAAACTCATTTTGAATGTTGGAAACGAAATTATGAATGTAAAAAACTATTTTTTGATGTTGAAAACGAATGTTCAAAATGTGAATATTGAATATTCAACACGAATGTTGAATTTTGAAAACCATTGTTGAAAAATGAAAATCGAATGTTGAAAACTCATTTTGAATGTTGGAAACGAATTATGAATGTAAAAAACTATTTTTGAATGTTGAAAACGAATGTTCACATTGTGAAAATTGAATATTCAACACGAATGTTGAATTTTGAAAACCATTGTTGAAAAATGAAAATCGAATGTTGAAAACTCATTTTGAATTTTGGAAACGAATTATGAATGTAAAAAACGAATTTTGAATGTAAAAAACTGATTTTGAAAGTTGAAAACGAATGTTCAAAATGTAAAAATTGAATGTTAAACACGAATGTTGAATTTTTAAAACTATTGTTGAAAATTGCAAATCGAATGTTGAAAACTAATTTTGAATGTTGAAAACGAATGTTGAAAGTTGAGAAATGAATGTCAAACACGAATATTGAATTTTGAAAACAATTGTTGAAAAATGAAAATCGAATGTTGAAAACTCATTTTGAATTTTGGAAACGAATTATGAATGTAAAAAACGAATTTTGAATGTAAAAAACTGATTTTGAAAGTTGAAAACGAATGTTCAAAATGTAAAAATTGAATGTTAAACACGAATGTTGAATTTTTAAAACTATTGTTGAAAATTGCAAATCGAATGTTGAAAACTAATTTTGAATGTTGAAAACTAATTTTGAATGTTGAAAACTAATTTTGAATGTTGAAAACTAATGTTAAAAGTTGAGAAATGAATGTCAAACACGAATATTGAATTTTGAAAACCATTGTTTAAAAATGAAAATCGAATGTTGAAAACTCATTTTGAATTTTGGAAACGAATTATGAATGTAAAAAACGAATTATGAATGTAAAAAACGAATTATGAATGTAAAAAACTAATTTTGAATGTTGAAAACGAATGTTCAAAATCTGAAAATTGAATGTTAAACACGAAAGTTGAATTTTGAAAACCATTGTTTAAAATTGCACATCGAATGTTGAAAACTAATTTTGAATGTTGAAAACTAATTTTGAATGCTGAAAACTAATTTTGAATGTTGAAAACTAATTTTGAATGTTGAAAACGAATGTTGAAAGTTGAGAATTGAATGTTAAACACGAATGTTGAATTTTGAAAACCATTGTTGAAAAATGAAAATCGAATGTTGAAAACTCATTTTGAATTTTGGAAACGAATTATGAATGTAAAATACGAATTTTGAATGTAAAAAACTGATTTTGAAAGTTGAAAACGAATGTTCAAAATGTAAAAATTGAATGTTAAACACGAATGTTGAATTTTTAAAACTATTGTTGAAAATTGCAAATCGAATGTTGAAAACTAATTTTGAATGTTGAAAACTAATTTTGAATGTTGAAAACTAATTTTGAATGCTGAAAACTAATTTTGAATGTTGAAAACGAATGTTGAAAGTTGAGAAATGAATGTCAAACACGAATATTGAATTTTGAAAACCATTGTTTAAAAATGAAAATCGAATGTTGAAAACTCATTTTGAATTTTGGAAACGAATTATGAATGTAAAAAACGAATTATGAATGTAAAAAACTAATTTTGAATGTTGAAAACGAATGTTCAAAATCTGAAAATTGAATGTTAAACACGAAAGTTGAATTTTGAAAACCATTGTTTAAAATTGCACATCGAATGTTGAAAACTAATTTTGAATGTAAAAAACTAATTTTGAATGTTGAAAACTGATTTTGAAAGTTGAAAACGAATGCTGAAAGTTGAGAATTCAATGTTAAACACGAATGTTGAATTTTGAAAACCATTGTTTAAAAATGAAAATCGAATGTTGAAAACTCATTTTGAATTTTGTAAACGAATTATGAATGTAAAAAACGAATTTTGAATGTAAAAAACGAATTTTGAATGTAAAAAACTATTTTTGAATGTTGAAAACGAATGTTCAAAATGTGAAAATTGAATATTCAACACGAATGTTGAATTTTGAAAACCATTGTTGAAAAATGAAAATCGAATGTTGAAAACTCATTTTGAATGTTGGAAACGAATTATGAATGTAAAAAACGAATTTTGAATGTAAAAAACGAATTATGAATGTAAAAAACTAATTTTGAATGTGGAAAACGAATGTTCAAAATCTGAAAATTGAATATTAAACACGAAAGTTGAATTTTGAAAACCATTGTTTAAAATTGCAAATCGAATGTTGAAAACTAATTTTGAATGTTGAAAACTAATTTTGAATGCTGAAAACTAATTTTGAATGTTGAAAACTAATTTTGAATGTTGAAAACGAATGTTGAAAGTTGAGAATTGAATGTTAAACACGAATGTTGAATTTTGAAAACCATTGTTGAAAAATGAAAATCGAATGTTGAAAACTCATTTTTAATGTTGGAAACGAATTATGAATGTAAAAAACGAATTATGAATGTAAAAAACGAATTATGAATGTAAAAAACTAATTTTGAATGTTGAAAACGAATGTTCAAAATCTGAAAATTGAATGTTAAACACGAAAGTTGAACTTTGAAAATCATTGTTTAAAATTTCAAATCGAATGTTGAAAACTAATTTTGAATGTTGAAAACTAATTTTGAATGTTGAAAACTAATTTTGAATGTTGAAAACGAATGTTGAAAGTTGAGAATTGAATGTTAAACACGAATGTTGAATTTTGAAAACCATTGTTGAAAAATGAAAATCGAATGTTGAAAACTCATTTTGAATGTTGGAAACGAATTATGAATGTAAAAAACGAATTATGAATGTAAAAAACGAATTATGAATGGAAAAAACGAATTATGAATGGAAAAAACGAATTATGAATGTAAAAAACGAATTATGAATGTAAAAAACTAATTTTGAATGTTGAAAACGAATGTTCAAAATCTGAAAATTGAATGTTAAACACGAATGTTGAATTTTGAAAACCATTGTTTAAAAAATGAAAATCGAATGTTGAAAACTCATTTTGAATTTTGGAAACGAATTATGAATGTAAAAAACGAATTTTGAATGTAAAAAACTATTTTTGAATGTTGAAAACGAATGTTCAAAATGTGAAAATTGAATATTCAACACGAATGTTGAATTTTGAAAACCATTGTTGAAAAATGAAAATCGAATGTTGAAAACTCATTTTGAATGTTGGAAACGAATTATGAATGTAAAAAACTATTTTTGAATGTTGAAAACGAATGTTCTAAATGTGAAAATTGAATATTCAACACGAATGTTGAATTTTGAAAACCATTGTTGAAAAATGAAAATCGAATGTTGAAAACTCATTTTGAATGTTGGAAACGAATTATGAATGTAAAAAACTATTTTTGAATGTTGAAAACGAATGTTCAAAATGTGAAAATTGAATATTCAACACGAATGTTGAATTTTGAAAACCATTGTTGAAAAATGAAAATCGAATGTTGAAAACTCATTTTGAATGTTGGAAACGAATTATGAATGTAAAAAACTATTTTTGAATGTTGAAAACGAATGTTCACATTGTGAAAATTGAATATTCAACACGAATGTTGAATTTTGAAAACCATTTTTGAAAAATGAAAATCGAATGTTGAAAACTCATTTTGAATGTTGGAAACGAATTATGAATGTAAAAAACGAATTTTGAATGTAAAAATCTAATTTTGAATGTTGAAAACGAATGTTTAAAATGTGAAAATTGAATGTTAAACACTAATGTTGAATTTTGAAAACCATTGTTGAAAAATGAAAATCGAATGTTGAAAACTCATTTTGAATGTTGGAAACGAATTATGAATGTAAAAAACTATTTTTGAATGTTGAAAACGAATGTTCAAAATGTGAAAATTGAATATTCAACACGAATGTTGAATTTTGAAAACCATTGTTGAAAAATGAAAATCGAATGTTGAAAACTCATTTTGAATGTTGGAAACGAATTATGAATGTAAAAAACTATTTTTGAATGTTGAAAACGAATGTTCACATTGTGAAAATTGAATATTCAACACGAATGTTGAATTTTGAAAACCATTTTTGAAAAATGAAAATCGAATGTTGAAAACTCATTTTGAATGTTGGAAACGAATTATGAATGTAAAAAACGAATTTTGAATGTAAAAATCTAATTTTGAATGTTGAAAACGAATGTTTAAAATGTGAAAATTGAATGTTAAACACTAATGTTGAATTTTGAAAACCATTGTTGAATATTGGAAATCGAACGTTGAAAACTAATTTTAAATGTTGAAAACGAATGTTGAAAATTGAAAATCGAATGTTGAAAACTCATTTTGAATGTTGGAAACGAATTATGAATGTTAAAAACGAGCGCTGAATGTTGAAATTTGAATAATGGAAACAAATGATGAATTTTGAAAACCATTGTTGAAAATTAGAAATCGAATGTTGAAAACTCATTTTGAATGTTGGAAACGAATTATGAATGTTAAAAACGAACGTTGAGTGTTGAAATTTGAATGTTGGAAACAAATGATGAATTTTGAAAACCATTGTTGAAAATTGGAAATCGAATGTTGAAAACTAATTTAATGTCAAAACGAATGTTGAAAGTTGAAAATTGAATGTTAAACACGAACGTTGAGTTTTGAAAACCTTGGTTTATATATATGCATTTGTATTTTCTGCGATTTCCTATGACGATGAGCTAGTTCTAGATCTCTTGTTCGGCCTACTTACAGTATCAGTATTTTCTTTTGGGGAGGTTTGGCTTTCCTCTATATTGTTTTTAGAATAATAAACTTTGCCTTCATAATTAATTTGTCACGTATCAGACTAACTCTTTTCCCATTTCTTTTCGCGTCTTTCATGACAGGATATAATTTTCTTCTCTTTTCTTCAATTTCGATAGGAAATTGTAAGTTCATTCCAAACTGAGGTTTTTCTTTTAACTTTGGCCCTGCTTCTAAAACTTTTCGTAGGTCAGCAAAATATACGAATTTCACAACAATAAGCCGTGGTTTGCCCTTATTTTTGTCTGCCCTACCAAACCTATGGATATTTCCAAACTGTATATCTTTTTTAATTGAAAGTTCATTCGAAATGAAGTTCTGAATTACGATTTTGGTATCTTCCTCGGGTTTCTCCTCAATTCCACTAAAAACAAGGTTATTTTGCATTGATATCTCTCTTAGTTTGAACAGCGGTATACTACTGTTGCCTTTATTTAGCTTCAGTTAGTTCTTTTTTAAATTCCACTGCATCTTTCTCTAATGTATTTGTTCGTTTTTTTAAATTATCAACTTCTTTTTCGATGCTTGTCACTTTACGCGTAAGCTCGCCAAGTTTTCTATCAATGCTTTCTATTTTATCCGTCCTCCCTTCAATAACACCTAATCGGTGATCAATTCTAGTAAGTAGTTCAACAATATCTTCTTCCATATTTTGATTACCAGCATTGGACTCCATCATTTTATTTTGACGTTATAACACTAAATATTGCGGGATTTTTGCAAAATTAGAGCAGATTGTCTTACGTTGCTAAGAAAACTTGATTGAACAATAAGAAAATGGCGGCGTTCGATGGCGACGTTGTCGGCTTAAAAAATACCTTTTACTCGATAGAAACAGGGGAAAATGTCACAAAAAACTATCCAATTGATAAATGCTTACTTAAATTCCTTCTGCCTCTGTTCTGAATCTTCGTTAAGTAGTTTTAATACTAATTTTTCGTAATTTTCGGCAAAGCAAATTTTGCGCAGCTGCTTGGTTACCTCTCTTGATACATCAATCTCAATGTTGAATTGTGAAAACCATTGTTGAAAATTGAAAATCGAAAAAAGAAATTTATAGTGATTGGTCTAACCCCTAGAATATTTCTACAAAACTGAAGGTGTATCTTACAAAAAAAAAACCCACACCTTGCTCTTACAAGATACGTAGAGGAATACTAGGGCATCAAAAAGTCTGAATTTTGCGCCTGTCCCAAGTCAGGAGCCTCTGGCCTTTTTTAGTCGTATTATTTTTTACTTTAGTTTCTTGTGTATAATTTGGAGTTTAGTATGGCGTTCATTATCACTGAACAAGTATATATATTTATTTAGGGGCCAGCTGAATGACGCTTCCGGGTGCGATAATTTCTCGCTGCATAGAAGACCTATTGGTGACCTTCTGCTGTTGTCTGTCATATGGTCGGGTTTGACACATTCCCCATATCCATTCTCAATTTTATTAGTTGTAAATCTACAGTATATTTCGCAATTTCCTTAGTCGCATGATTAGCTGTAATTAGTTTCGTCTTTGCGAGTGAATCATTATAATTGAAAGAGACACCAATCATGATTAAGACCAAGTTCGGTTTAATTAGCTCAGTAGTTAAATTTAAAAATGGTCATTCAATAATTACTTAAGATCCTTTATCATTATTTTAATTACTTGTCAAGTTGTGACCATTTGAAATTGTTTTTATTTTTAGAATTTTCCCATAGACTTCTATAAGAAACCCCTATGTTCTATTCTAGCCATGGCGGCCATGTTGGTTGGAAGGCAAGATCATCGGATACATTTCTAAATCAAGATGCCCTATTGAAAATTAAGGTTAATTATAATTATATTTGGCCCAGTAGATTGAAAGATTTTTGTGAAAGATTACAAAATTTACAAACAAATTTACGACTTTTTTTTAAATTGACTATTTATTTTGATCTACAAGATTTATTTGCTGAACAAATTTTTATGAATCATCTCTATCTATTATAGTAACCAAAATGTCTGAAATTTCCAATTCAGGGGCTGCAACCCAACAACGGGAAGTCTGATGCCTTTTAAAATTTCAGGGCAGAAATAAATTGACCTAATGAACATTTCTATCGATGTCAGATTTGCTATAAACGCTTTAGTTTCAGAGATATAAGCCAATTATCAAGTTCTATTTTTAGCCATGTCAACCATCTTGGTTGATACATTTTTTAAACTAAATACCCTAAGGATGATTTATGCAGCGGTATACCGATGCTTTATTTATGCTAATTTTGTTTTTGTTTGGCTCTGTAGTTTCAGAGGAGACGAATTTGTTGAAGACAACAAGAAGTGATGGAAGTAATATGAAATGCTAACTGAGCCTATCTTGTCTAGGTGAGCTAAAATACAATTTTTTTTCTCAATTTGAACAACTTATAGAATTTTCTTGAGAAAAAAAAAGTAAACGGACACAAGTTTTATAATAAAAACTAGCAAATATATATAAAAGCATGCATAATTTCGAAGTTTCAGTTAACTTGAAGCTGAGATGTGGTTATGATAAGAAAAAAATATGAGACATATTACCATTCATAGGTCTACAATCTATGTTGATACCTGTATCTTAGCACTGCACCAGATCATGTTTTCTCTGACTGTTAAATACGTCTTTACACTAAATCCATCGGATGTTTGATGCAGAATTTGTAAGTAGTTGTTATTGGCTACAATACCAAAGTGTAAACGAGAGTAAACCCAGATCATTACCGCTGTGTGTTTTTGTGAGATGTTTTTTGTTTTTTTTTTTGTATCGAGTTTTCAAATGACTTTTATAGTTTTCAAGTGATTTTTATAGTTTATTCGTATGTTGTATCGGTAACCCACTGTCCCAGATTAGACATACGCCAGCAACTAGCTTATTTTGCATAGATATCTGTCCCAAGTCAGGGCCATTTGTTGTCGTTTGTTGTTATATATCATATATTTATTTTTCGTTCATTGTTTTGTTCATAAATCTGGTCGTTAGTTTTAACTTTTGAATTGTATAACGTATGTCATTTTTGGACTTTTTATAGTTGACTATGTGGTATGGGTTTTTCTCATTGTTGAAGACCGTACGGTGACCTATGGTTTTTAACTTCTGTATCAATTGTTTTTTAAAGGCAGAGTTTTCTCATTGTCAATGGTACCACATCTTTTTATTTTTATATTAACTGTTTTCTAATTTGAACGAATAGATTGTGAATTACATACCTCTTGGACGTACTTTTGTTATTTAATGAAAAAATAATCGTATAGTTCGTTTTAAAAACAAAATGAAATTTCTATTATTTTTTAATGATTTTGTTTGTAAGATAAACTAAAGTCACAAAACAGAAGAAAGTACAAATCAATTTGAATAAAAGTAAATTGTTGTGAGTTCGATTTACATATCTCGAATAACCTTCAGTAACAAGCCATAACATTGAAATGTCACGGGAAAAAACACAAAGGGGAAAGTATTAACCCATAAGTGTTCTCAAAAGAGTAGAAACAAATCAAAATTTAAGGGAAAAATGAAAAAGACAAATTTGCAGTATTTTTTTTTTATAGAATAGTTTCTCTTTTTGGATACATTGAAAGTTTTGTTGTAGATAATCAGACAATGTTCCGTGATAATCAGACAATGTTCCGTGATAATCAAACAATTTTCTGTGATAATCAGACAATATTCCGTGATAACATGTATCGCATCCACAAATTCATTAATCCATTGTAACAGTCACGTACGTCGATATTTGGGGGACACATTTCTTCTATCTGTTTGTGGATATTTTTCTTGTCTAATGAAATAATTCGCTCTGCAAAAACAATAAAAGGCAAATTATAAAAGGGTACTAAAAACAAAAAGTCCGTCATTCCTATTATCGTTATTATACGAAAAAAAAAAAATTACCATAAAACTAGAGAGAAAAAACAAACGACATGATATTTTTAATGTTTTGTCACAATGCAATGCAATGGTGAAACTTTCCTTTTCGGCAAACATCCACAGATCTAACAAAAAATAAAATAGAAAATTCCGAACTCCAAAGAAAATTTATACGGTAAGTCCTTTATCAACTAATTGAACCAAAAGTTCAAACACATTAATAGAATAGAAATGGAAAACCACTGTAACATTCCCGACATGGTACAGGCATTTCCTTTTATCCTGCAATTGGGTGTCCTACTATACAGATACAGCCCTACAGATATCACTATGCTGTATCTGTATACTATACAGATATCGCTTTAAAGCTCCGCCCACTGCCGGACTGAGCATTGTTTGAACCTGTGTGACCTCAGAATGTGTATTCTATGGCATGGTATGGTTGCAAAAATTCGATATTTTTCATTTAAATGCAATATTTTATATCTAACTGGTATATTTCTTCATTTAAATGCAATATTTTTTCATTGAAATGGTATATTTTTTCATTTAGATGCAATACTTTTTTTTAAATGGTATAATTTTTCATTTAAATGGTATAATTTTTCATTTAAATGGTATATTTTTTCATTTAAATGCAATATTTTTTATTCAAATGGTATAATTTTTCATTCAAATGGTATATTTTTTCTTTCAAATGGTATATTTTTCATTCAAATGGTACAATTTTAATTCAAATGCAATATTTTTTATTCAATTGGTAAAAAAAATCCTTTGTTTGCAATGTTTTTTATTCAATTGGTATAATAGTTTTTTATTTATATGCAATAATTGCATTATGGGAAATTCTTTGACGTCTTAAGGTCAAATTTGCAACAACGTTTGTGATTGGTCGATAATTGTTTGGATTTCTCCCCTTTCTTTCTAAACATGGGTGACCAATAATTAAAAAAACACTCCAGAATATCGCCCCTCTAACTTAATCTGGCGTTCGTGCGAGTCCTGCACTGGCTGTTTTTATTAAAATCTTGAATCCCAACATGTATTTCTATTGCAAAATTTCGATGGTCACAACGTTCGGCCGGCCACTTTTCAAAAACTTCCATTGTATAGAGATATATATGCAAGTATACCTTTTTGTAAATAGATTAGACTTTAAAGGGTTTCACACTAGTAATTTTTTGGGTCCTTTATATATTTGTGTTCGGTTTGAGCCAAGGCTCTGTGTTGAAGACCGTACCTATAATAGTTTAAATCAACAAATTTTGACTTGGATGAAGAGTGGTCTCACCGGCACTTATACCACATCTTCTTATTTCTATATACAACGTAAACTAGACGTTTTTCAGACTGTTTTCTTTATTTTAAATCCTTTGCCGCGCGTTGTGTCTGCTTGAACTCAATCTTGAAGAACAATACTTATTTCAGTTCTAGTTGTTATTAGCTTTGAGCAAATTTCCAGTAATTGCAAATACTCTTATGTCAGTGCTTTTTCTATTGTCTTAAAATTAGTTTTTTTGTGTGTGTCTCATTTCGATCTTTTGAGTTAATCTAATTGCAACTGATTGTACAGGTTGATATAGTATTTTACTATACTGTTACACCACTGTCCCAGATTCGTGATGGATTGAGTGCTCACAAACATGTTGTACTGTTACACCGCTGTCCCAGATTAGGGGGAGAATTTGGGATCCCGCTAACATGTTTAAAGGGAAATCACACTATTGTTTATACGCATCGCTCTCGGCACCGCTATAGTGTCGTAACTGTATTATGACGTCGCCGTTTTCGTGTACGTCGTAAAGGTTGCTAATTTAAGGGCATCCGATACAGTTTCAAGGGAGTTAACTCTTGGCGCGACATTAATCGTTTGAATTCCCGCAAAACGTCACTTTTTGCGGGACGTAATGCATGTCATTTTCCGTAATACGAAACGTAATGTGGAATTTCCATGCTCCAATTTCTGTTTCTCCCGCATGCTAATTTGTACGCCATTAAAATTAGTCAGTGCATTTGATTATTCCAGGATAACAGTCTAATAACATAATAAGAAATAAAACATATTACTGTTTCTTTGAGATCTTCAACAAATATCGTATAGTGAGCAATCTCAAGACGACTGACCCTTTTGGTGTTACTAATATCATGCATGTCAATTAAAATTTTATTATCATGCATCATCCACGATTTGGTCCGGATCCGATTTTTTATTACAGCACAGAAAACCAATGATATTTAAAAACTAATACCGAAAATGTATGTACACGAAGAAGTCAATTTCCTTTCTGAAAAATTTATTTAATTTATTTATGTCAACAAAAAATAATGGTATGCCGCTAATATAAACAATGATACAACTTTTATAAAAGAACAAAGTTTCTATTTCCTCCACGTTGCACGTAGTTTATCTAACAAAAAGCAATAGCAAACAATATGTTTATGCACCCGTAAAAATTCGTAAAATGGTATAGAAATGCCCGCGTCCGTCTGTCCGTCGTAAATATGGTACAGCATATTATCATTAAACTGAACATGGTTGTTTTTTCAGTCATGATGGTCAAACGATCTGTATCATTTTTGGTGAACTTTATAAGTTACAGGACTTTGTAACTAGAACAGGTTTTTTTACAGTTCGCGCTGCATCTAGAAAACGTTTTATGACTATTGCTCTAAACTTTATGCACTTCTTGGATATATAATTCTGAAGAACTTGTTTATACTTTTGAGAATGATTCAGAATTTGATTTTAGAGTTATTGAGTTTATGACAAAAAGGGGCTTTTCACATTTCGCGCCGTATCTCAGATACTATCTATAATAATTGCATAGATATTCACATACTTTTTAGTTAAATTATTCTTAAGATCTGTATACTTTTTCGTGATGATTCTTTAATTAATTTTTGAGTTCTTGAATTTTTATTGAGCTTCAATTTGGGGATCATATAAAACATATTGTGATATATAAACTTATTATTGAGCAAGAATAATGAATGAGTCAGGATATACCTAGCATGACTTCCGTACAACCCCTGTGTTATTTTAAAAACATATATTATGTTAGTTTTTTTTTCATGAGATTCTTATAGATATATTAGAGAAATGACGGAATGACAGAAAATACAATGCAATTTTCAATATAATTAATAACTCTTTTAAAGATTAGTTGATATGCACTGATTTTCGAACGTGTCCATACGATATCAGCTTTATAGAAAGTTGGCAAGAATTGTACACTTGAAAAATCTAATTAACCAGAAGTCCGGAAGGACAGACAGAGGATTGGACATGCGGTATTTTATGTACGCTCTGTGGTGAAAAATATATAGTTATTTACCAATAAAATTACGCTATGAGAGAATGATTTTAATTGCAACTAATCGTAATATATCCAGTCCTCTCGCTATTAATTCAATCATTTTTTTGCCAAATCAAAAATTTCAAAATTATAGTTTCTCTGTCTGGACAAAAACATCCATTAGCAAATTGAAGATTCTCCTTTGTAAGATTTTGCTTCTGTTTTCTGACCACATAATACAGAAGATGTGATATAATTGCCAATTAGACAACTCTCATCAAGAGACAAACATGACACAGAAATTAACAACTATAGGTCTTCAACAATGAGCAAAGCCCATACCGCATAGTCAGCTATAAAAGGTCCCGAAATGACAAGGTAAAACAACTCAAACGAGAAAAGTAACGTCAAATTTGATTACTGTCCAAACGATGCTAACTTTTTTTTAAATTCGTATCAACAAAAACGGATTTTCTCAGTGAGAAAAACGTGAATTAAAGGATATTAAGGAGCATGTGTAATGAAACAGCAGCCAACCAAACAAAACAAAACAAAGAACAACATCTAGAGGTCATCATACAGTATGAAATAATAAACGAGTGAGTACAGTAAATGTACCTGTATGTCATGTTCTAAATTGCCGAGTCTTAAATTTTTGAAAGCCGTAAAAATTATCAACAGTCCGTAATAACTTTTCTTGAGAAGTTTCTCACTTAGACCACAAACACAGAGAGGTATTTGTTATTTACATGATTTTACTTCCGAAAACAATGTTACCGATTTATAGATAGTACTTTACAAGTAATATTTATACATCTGAAAAATGTCGCCGGTAATTTGAAGCGATAACGTCGAAATTGTCTGCCAACGACGTCGTGCACTTTAGCGCTAACGTTGAGGTTACAAAGGGGTGACGCAATTTTTTAGGATAAATCGTGATTATCATGGAATCCAACACGGTGACCTATATTTTTTATTTGAGATTTGGAGAAAGCATGACAAAATGCCGTTTATGCAGAAAAATGATAAAAATGACATTTTCAGAAACAGTTTTTTTCCCATTTTTTTAGGTTTAGAAAAATACCACTTTGAGCATCTGGTCCGCAATGTCAAGCAAGACTTGAATAATTTTATAGTTATTCGTATAGTGATTTATTTTTTTCCTTATTGCCACTTATCACAGCTTCAGATTGAACCCGATCTTAATAATTTACGACGAAGAATATCTGCTCCAAAAATTTTATAACATTGCCTAATGTTTTTACAGAATTGCACAAATCCCCAATTTTCAGCCTCAATTTTCTCGAAAACAAGCACGGTGACCTATGTTTTATTTTGTGTTTTATTTTATAACTCGCCAAGGCCTACAACATATTTCAAAATTATAAAAATGACATTATATCGAGAAACTGTATCGGATGCCTTTTACAACTGTTATAATTAAATTAAAAATACGTGTCCATAAAAGAGGGTCTGATTGTATTGGGGTAAATTTACGGAATACAGATTATTGGCAAATTTATACTGCAGAAAAGGCAAAAAACAGAAGATTAGAGAATAAAGCTTAAATATAAAGAATAAAAAATATTGGTAACACAAAATAAATATTAATAAATGAATGACCCTCTATCCAGACCCTTATGATAAAAAGAATATATCAATACAAAACACCTAATCATCATGCATAATCAACACTAAGAACGATGGAAATTCATAGCATATTCAATATAATTTAGTACCCTCTCGTACCATTTTCTCGAAAACTAAGTCGGTGACAAATACTTTTCTTTGGCAGCGTATCGTCGCGATGCGGTATGTAGAGTTCATAGTATATTTTCGAGGGGGGGGAGGGGGTACAAATAGACCAAGAGTAGCAGCATGTAAGCGTACACCTTCTGGAATCTGTACTTTTCAGACCAGAGGGTTGTAAATAGGAACAATGAGTTTCGACGGTTTTCTCATATCACATGCATGAAACGTCATAACTATAGTTTTCTATACTACATGTATAAATAATTCATCAAAAATCTCATTTCACATTTATATTCATCCGGGGCAGCCTGTCGGGTTAATACAAAGCAGGATCAATATTAATATGATCTATTTCTGAATACTTGTATGCATTAAACTTGCCACTGGACGTAAATTATGTGTGAAGTGCTATTTGAAATCGTTATTCATTTCACATGTGACGACAGAAATTACCCAAGTGTCGTCCATCTTTCCCGAATGTTCCTTTGACATATAATTCCTCTCACTTTTTTTTGGGGGGGGGGGCATGAAAACAAGTGATTTGTAGAGTAATCATATTTATTGAAATATTCAATTAAAAACGTTAATAAAATAACGAAAATCATCCAAAATTTTACATCGGTTTGCTGGCTGTCGAAATCAAAGAAAATTTAGCACCGTATTGTATTGTAAATGATACTCAGGCTAACATAATTTGGGCACCAAAAAATCATATTTTGTAGTATTTCTTCAAATTGTCGTTAGCGAACTTTAGGACCAACAAGTTAAAAATAAGACCGTTAGACGTCAAATAATCTGAGAATATCAAACACTATGTATAGTTATATATTTTGGTACTATTGATGACCTACACCAACAACAATAAAATGCTACGCTGAGCGCAGCCTGATACGCCCGCAGAGGTTGAACAGTTTTGGCACGTTTGGACACAATATCCAAGCTTGATATATATATACTGAATTTGGACTGTGATCAAATTTTTGACATAATATGTGTTTCTGACACAAAATAAATATGGTCGACGGTCTTAAAAACTATTGTGCAATTGGAGATTTCTTCTTGATATATTTCAAAAAATTTGAAATATCAAAAATTTGCAGAAAAAAATTATGACCCCCACCCCCATTCCTCTTGTAGTAATTACCCCCAAACTCAATCCCAGCCTTCCCTTTGTGGTGTGGAACCTTGTAGTACAATTTTAGATAGATCCATACACTCAAACACAAGTTAGTGTAAACTAGTAAAATGCTTGATTTTGAACCCTAATTCCTGAACGTTTGGAGCAATTACATGTACCCCCAACCTCAATTTGTGATATGAAGCCTTGTGGTACAATTTCAGAGAAATTCATTACTTCTCAATGACATATAAGAAATTAATGAAAATCAAAACGGAATTTACATCAACAGATGTAAACAATTCATCAAAGTTGTATGAAAATTGGTGAAAGCATCTTAGAGTTAGCGTACGAAAACTGGAAAATCCCCCCTTTTAATGAATAAAACCCCATATCTCGGAATCGTAAAATCGAAAATCTATAAAATTATAAAGGGAGCTTACATCAATCGATATGAACAATGCACTAAAGTTTCATGAAAACTGCTGAAAGCTCTTATTGAGTTATTGTCCGAAAACTGAAAAAAAAACTTTTCTTAATTCTAAAACCCTAAATCGGAAACATAAAATCTAAAATTTATAAGAGACGAAAGGAAGCTCACGCCAATAGATACAAAATATTCACCAAAGTTGTATGCCAATTGGTTGAAGCGTCCGACATGTTGACGACGAACGGTCGGACGGACAGAGGTATACCATAATACGTGTACGTCCCGTAAACGGGCGTATAAACATTTAACACGTACTATACATTTGGCTTTAAAAGTCTCCATCAAGAGAAATATTCAGCACACACACACATGTATTTATGTAGAGTTACATGTCTCACAGAGTACTGCTTAACTGTAACCAACGCATTAATGGTCAGTCTGGTGAAGGAATATTCCACTCATATAGACAAAGTTTTGTGCTTATGATCATCGCCACTGAAAAATTTGCAAAATTCATGAAAACAATGGGAAAAAAAACTAGTAATGCTAGTTCAGATCACACAATGTGATCACTTGCCTGTCGACAGTGATACAGTCAGAATGTCGGATTCCGACCATGACTGAAAAGGACAACTAGTGTTTTAATACAAAGGTAGCTGACTAACCTCTCATTCTTTGGTTCTTAAAAAAAACAAGCCAATATGATATAGCAGAGATTGTTTTTTTTTAAGTGCCGAGTCTGTGGATTTTTAAACACGGCATATCAGGTTTTATCTTCCCGGTGCGAATATACAAGTTAGTGAATTTGTTCTGTTTGTAACCTAAATGGAACGTGTAACTTTCAGTCCGGATACCATCAGTCTTCCGAAGTAGAAGATTCTTTATCTGCAAGCCGTAAATTATTTCCTTAATACGGCATGAGGCAGACAATCGTTTTCCCTATACAACGAATGCAATTAAAAAATGTAGATGACTTCAACTTTGACAATTACTTTATAATAAACTGTTACTGTATTTAATGTTAAACGTTTCGATAGATTGATAAAAATATCAATGAATAATCGAAATACCCTGGAAAAATGTTATTATATTTTGTAGTGAAAAGGTTTAGTTCAACCCAATAGTTCCAAGCATTGCAAGAAATGCTCCTATGCTAACAACGTCGTTCTATGACGTTAGTTATAATAGTTCCCTCCAAAAATCGATAATAAGATTGTTTCCGTTTTAGCGGATTTAAAACATCGGTGACCCCCCATTTTTATTTATGGTTTTAAAATCTCCCCTGAAGCTGCAACTTATGCAGAAGTTTGAAGGAAAAAACATTAGGGAGCTACCATTTGATTTTTATGGGGGGCTAGGATGAAAAATTTTGTCCTGCCTTTTTTTTTTAGCTGTAATCTCTGTCCTGCCTTTTTATTTTTCACTCTAATCGGTCCTGCCTTTTTTTTTTTAGTTTATCCTGATTTTTTTTTACCTAAATTGTCGTCCTGACTTTTTATTTTTGCAAGTGTCACATCCTGCCTTTTTTTTTTTAACTTAAAACTCCTGTCCTGCCTATTTTTTTCAAATTTCATCCTAGCCCCCCCCCCCCCTCCCCCATAAAAATCAAATGGTAGCTCCCTTAGTAGATTTTTTTATTTCAAGAAAAATCTATAATAAATCGAAATTAAAAACGGCGGGAAATGTTCAAAGGCCTTGAAAAATAAGGAAACTGAGAAAAATAAATGTGTATAAGGTAAAAATTACAATTGACTGTTTTTAGTTTTATCAGTAAAACATCGTTTTTCAATAATTTTGCCTTCAATTAGCAACTTAGAGCGCTATTTCTATATTTCGGTTTAACGCGATTCTTCACTTTTTGATGACGTCATATCTCGAAAATAATATCGGTGACCCCAATTTTTTTTCTCGCCTAAAATATTGTAAAAAGTATGATCTGTCTACATGCAAAATTTCAAAGATTTATTATTAGTAGTATAAATAGTGTGATTTCCGTTTAATCAGTGGTTGCCGTTTGTTGCTTTGTTGTACATATTTGAATGTGTTCGTTCATTTTTTTGTACATTAATTCGGCCGTTAGTTTTCTCGATTTTACATTTGTGATTTCGGGGCCTATTATAGCTGACTATGCGATGTATGCTTAGTTTATTGTCGAAGGCCGTACAGTGTTGATTTCTGTGTCATTTGGTCTCTTGTGGAGAGTTGTCTCATTTTCAAATCACCACATCTTCGTTTCTATATCAACCCTGCCATATTCTTTATTTATCTGTCCAAGGTTAGGAGACTGTAGTTTAGTGGTTGTCGTTGGTTTATGTCTCGACTTATATTTAATATTTTGTAAATTGTTTTGTTATGTATAATTAGACTGTTAGTTTTTTCGTTTGAATTGTTTACATTTTCATGTCGGGCCTTTTATATACGACTTTACAGTATCAGGTTTTTGTCATTGTCGAAGGCCTTACGACTGTCTATAGTTGCTTACATCCACTTCATATTTGAACTCCGGTGGATAGTTGCCTTATTTGCAATCACATTCCAAGGCTGTAGCTACCCTTGAGGCGAGTGAGGCAATTGCCTCACTAAAATTTCGACACTGATTATTTTGTTTATACATATAAATAAATATAATAGTCATTTGTTGTTATGTCTCAACCTTAATTTCTATAACTTGTCATCATTCCTTTTAAACTATTCTTCCTGGATATAACTCAGCATCTCAACGGGTGATGTTTCTCGATTACATTAACCTAGTAACGATAATCATCATGGATCTTTAGTTAAAAACAGGCTCTTGCAGAAAAAGGAAAAGCGACACTGAAGGTAAAGAAGGAATAATTCTAGTAATCTTTTTTTTTTAACAGAGTCTGAGTATTGCATATAACTTCATTAGAACAATCAAAAAACGATAAGTAGACTGACAAATAAAGTGACTGGTCTTCGGAAGGAGGCAGTCCTGTCTGCGTATTCATTTCTCCGTTTCACCAACTTTTGACAACTCAAGTACTAGACATCGCAAGGGGGCAGTCCTGTCTGCGTATTCATTTCACGAAAATCCTGCATTCTAGGCATTTTTAGAGAGTTTGATAATGTTTTGAATTTGGACACTTTTTATATAATTTTTTTTCATTTCGTAAGACTTTTATCAGTGTCGAAATTTTAGTGAGGCAATTGCCTCACTCGCCTTAAGGGTAGCTACGGCCTTGTCAGATCTCTGATTACGTTATACTACATAACGTAATTAGAGACCAATATTTCAATTAGATTGGTAGCGTTAAACACTAATCAATTAAAAACCCTTCCCTAGAATATCAAATAATTGTCCCTTAACAGTTATTGTCCGTGTAGTTTTTATATTTATCCAGCTTATCGTCCTACTGTCATACCATAAAAAAACAGCTCACATTCTAATATATCTGCATTCATAAATTTATAAATTTCATTTAGACTAAACGACGCCATGTTTGTTATGTGCCTCTGCCGTCTTAATAACCTATCAAAAAAGAAGAGGTAAAAGAGAGCCAGAAGATCTTTCAAATGCCAAAACACAGAAAAAGATTTCTTCTGGCTCACTTCATAAGACCCCCCCCCCCAAAAAAAAAACATAAAAGCGACCCATTAATATGTTTTTAAAAACGCCTCGCCCCTACCTTTTTTTCCAAAAAAATTGGCATTATCAAATATATAAACAAAAAATAGATATGGGCCGGGACCAAACCTATAGATGACATAATAAAGAAATGATGAAATATACAGAATAAGTTGATTGATTTTTGGTTACCTTATGTCCAGTGGCAAATATGTCACGCATATTTAGGACAAATATAATAGAGATCACAGGATAAAGAATAGAGTGAAATGGTAAAAACTAAAATATATAGAATTATAGAAACGATCTTTGATCTGAAACCCTCCCCTCACACACACATCATAACCATTACTCTATATATACTCGCATATATACATCTCTATACAAATATATCTAAATTTGAACCTCCCCCTCTCCCCTAAGACACCGAGGTTTTTTATTCGCCCCAGTTATATGTGTCTTATTATATACATTTTGTACGGGTCTAGATAATAGCTAAACGTGTTGGATACCTAATTATATTATAATATACTGTATCACAAAATAAACTTGTATACCCCCTCCTTCCCCAATGCAGTTTTGAAAAGAAAATCATTTAAAAGTCCTGAAGATAAAATATGTTTTGTAATATGCTCTGCATACTTGTTTAAGCAATGACATATAGTAATTATTGAACTACTGAGGGGCTTGAAAAAAGTCTATTTAAGGGATTCGGAGATGAGAACAGTAAAACAAGCTCAGCAACGAATCCTAAATGTAAAATTATTTGCGGCATAACACATGAGAACACATATTATAGATAGTATTAAATATGAAGTTCACGCCTCATACAGTGAAGTCCTATGTCATAGGACTATTGTTGTAACATGGGTTAGTAATTGGTTCCAATTTATCCTGAATTGTCTTTATTAAAGATCTAGTTCCGGAGTATAACAGCTTATGTCTCTACTTGTCAGGGGTCTCTGGTTCTGCTGTTGTAATTAGGTGATTTTTTTTCTTCATGTAGCAAAAAAAGAGGTGGCTTAGTTCAAATAATTATAACGTCCTGGAAGGCTTTTTATTCTTTTTTTCATGTTTGCCCTCCTGCAACGTCTCTGAGGATCAAGAGGAAAAAGGGGGGGGTAGCTATGTATATTTTTTTCTATTTGAATGTGTTGACTGTAGGGGAGTTTCTTCAGAAAGGGTTTTATTGGAGATGTTTTTATAATGCACGCAGGCATCTGTTTCTATCCATGAACAAGTTGTGTGTCAAATTAATTAGTATTACTTGTCACTCGCATTTTTTTACTCTATATGGCCATTAATGGCATTAATTGCCAGTGCACGAACTCGCACGAACGCCAGATTTAGTTAGAGGGGCGATATTCTGAAGCGTTTTTTAAATTATTGGGGAGAAATCCAAACAATTATCCACCAATCACAAACGTTGTTGCAAATTTGACCTTAGGTCAAGAATTTCCCATAATGCAATTAAATAAAAAAATATTATACCAATTGAATAAAAAATATTGCATGCAAATTATTTTTTATACCAACTGAATAAAAAATATTGCATTTGAATGAAAATTGTACCATTTGAATGAAAAATTATACCATTTGAAAGAAAAAATATACCATTTGAATGAAAAATTGTACCATTTGAATAAAAAATATTGCATTTAAATGAAAAATATACCATTTAAATGAAAAAATATACCATTTAAATGAAAAATTATAACATTTAAATAAAAAATATTGCATCTAAATGAAAAAATATACCATTTCAATGAAAAAATATTGCATTTAAATAAAGAAATATACCAATTAAATATAAAATATTGCATTTAAATAAAAAATATCGATTTTTTGCAACCATGCCATAGTATTCCAGTTACATTCCAATGACGATGACAATTGTCGATTTCAAAACTTGAATGTGTATGATTGTGTTACAAGACTAACCATGTCAATTTCAGCATGCATGTTTAGTGAATGTCAAGTCTGAAGCGTAGGACAACTCGTACACTTCTGTTTCAAATTTGACAATGTTTTGTTATTTGTTTTTACTGTTGAAATTAGTTGTTATGTTAAAATAGATAATTATTCACCTTGAGCGATGAATTATTGTTGACCATTCGAGATTCTTTTTTGCGAACCCGTCTTCAGCGTAATGTGTGATTTTGATATTACTACTCAAGGGATTACAAATCGAAAATAAATGTTTTTAAAAATATGTTAGTTTTTGTGTCTTTCAAAACACAAACAATATACAGAACTAATTGCAGGATAAAGACAATAACTCGCTAAAAGCTCGCATACACCTTGTTTCCTAGCCTCGTACAAATACAGAGCTGATATTTAAAGACACTAAACAGTTATTGTCTATTTATACTACAACTAGTTGTGTTTATTTCCTAAATATAGTAACATAGCTATGTTTTGTATAATGTCAATTTCATCATGGAACACTTTCTCCACAATCAGAGGTCTATTAAGGGATGAAAATAAAAATTGTGACTTAGATGGACAGTTTTCTAATAAGCAATCATACGACATCTTCTTTTATTTATTATCCTGGTGTCATTTGTTTTCTTCTGGCAATCATACCACATGTTCTTTTTTATATGTAACCCTCATCATATAAGGATCATCCATTCTCTTAAATTGATCCAATATGGCCTGGTAGTTCTTAAGTAGAAGATTTTCATAGCTTTTTCCGTTGGAGCCTATGTTAAACTTGGGACCCCTAATAATTGAGCCAAATGGATCCCCTGAACTTCACATATCACCTAAGCAAGTTGTGTCTCGAAGTTGTAAGTGTCGTAAACGTGATTTTAAAATCTCCTTTGAAACTACTGTGCAAAAATTCTTTAAAAGTAAGTTTGATTTTTCCTTCTTAAATGTTTCCTTTACAAAAGGCGTGCTTTAATTTTCGACTCCTTAAAACACAGCCGCTGTAATTAACTTGTAAAAATAGGACATAATGGTCACACATTAGTTTTTCGTAATGTCTCGTATATCGTTACATTTATCTCAAATCTGTTAAAGGTTCATCATGACAAAATGGACCTATACCGAAAATTTCAGAAAGATCAGTTTGACCCATATCTAAGTTGTGTCCTGTAAAACATTATTGGGGATCGATACATGTATTGTCATCACTTGAAGTCCGTCGAATTTGACCGGCAACCAACAGCATGGACACTGTTACTAAATAAAGGCAACAGTAGTATACCGGTGTTCAAAGGTCATTAATCGACTGAGAAAAAAACACATCCGGGTTACAAACTAAAACCGAGGGAAACATATCAACTGTAAAGAGGAAAATAAACGAACAACAGGAACACTAAAGTGAACAAAAATAAACTATAGAACGAACTATTTGATAACAACTGTCATATTCCTGAATTAGTACAGGACATTTTAAGAACAAATGAAAGGTTTGTCTTGGTTTTAGGGTTGTCTTGGTTTTAGGGCTAGCCAAACCTTCCGCTTTATGACAATGTTAAAAGTGTCGCTGAAATGATAACTACGTGACAGAAATACAGATCAAACACACGCAAGAACTTTCATCACAGAGAATCGCACAAACATGTAATATATACAGTAAAGTAATAGTCGCAAAATATGTAAACTGCAGAACAACAACGAACATATTTCATCAACGACAAACACCACAGGATTTAAAAAAAAACAGTTACGCGCTCACGTAACTCAAGAGCAATTGCGAACTTTATGCAATTATTTCCACAATACTATACAAAGAGACCACATAGCGAAATAGCAGATTTTTGCCTCGCCTGCGACGAACGTCATAAATAGCGAACAAAGAAATTGATTTTTCGGCGACAGCGGCTAAACATTTATTAACATTTTGTGATTTTTGTAATCTTTAAAAAAACATTCAACTGTAACTACAGACGACGACAGCTCTTACTGGCGGCCATTTTTAACTTCGGATAAGCTCAAAACGTAAAAACTCTTTTTAAGGACCTGGATTCTTGGTACACATTGTATATCTATACTAAGTTTAAACTCAGTCATTTCAGCGATCTTGAGAAGATTTTGAACATTGATTTTTTCAAAGTCCCTTGGCGGTCATGTGTTTTAACCAATGCTTAACTAAGTAACAGCACTTGAATAGGACCTTATATTGCATACGTATACCAAGTTTGTATCAATTCTGATAAGTGGTTGTTAAAATAAAGATGAAAATGTTGTTTCACATATCATAGTGTTTCGATGCTCACAAAGTAGCAATGCTAAGCTAGTCGTTTAAGATGATACAGCGATGTCGTTATTTCGTTATTACGACAAAAAGATGTCGTTATTTCCACATAATATGGCGTTTATTACAAAGTAATTAAATTTTGTTGATGCCGGACCCTTATCAGGCGAGATCTAAAGGTGGCCCCATTATTATCAAATGTTAATGTCAATTATGTAGTTCACCTAATTAGAGACTAAGCATCGCCTATATATTTCACAATAACTATACGCAATTTCTTTATTCATAAATATCACACATTATATATCATTTTCCATTAGATAATACAAAACCTATTTACAAATAGTGTAAAATGTATCATAGTCTACGTACAATACAATTTTGTTGACGTCAGTAATGAGTAGATATATCAATATTTTATTATTTGGTGTTAAGGGAACTCAAATTAATCTTGTAAATTAATGAATGTTTGTAATAGATGTCACTGAATAATTGCTATCAGACGAAAAATAAAAAAATAAAACGTTTGATTATTACAACTACCATCATCATCGTATTAGTTTGACTGAGATATACATCCCCAGAAATAAAATTTAAAAAAATGGAATTTAAACGTCCCCAACCTTATCACAGAAAGAGTTGCTTCCGAAAGTTTTATACATCGGTAATAAAATGACAATCTGTATTTGTAGTTAATATGGTTTGTTGGATTCCGGTTACGGCTAATTAATTGCTAAGGTTTGTCTAGCACAGGTATAGATTGTATTTGTCGCACAACTAATCGGACTTTTCGGTTTTAAATGCTACTCAACTTTGAAATGTTTTATTTGACCTACACTGATAAGAATAAGAAATCACTTCTTTTTGTAATGAGGTTTGATTATCATTATACTGCATGATAAATGTTCTGTAAATGTTAGATAATCTTCTCGTTAGAATATTCAAGTGATCGCCCTATATTTCTAACCATGTCAAAATCTCCAGAAATGCACGGGAAATGTGATGAGTCCCATTTCTATTTTAGATGTAGAATAAATGAACAATTAAGAAAAGAATTGTTAATTGATAATAAATATAATAACTTAAATGATTCAAGCGGTTAATCTTAATACATATGATTCAAACGGATAATCTTAATACATATGATTCAAGCAGGTAATCTTAATACATATGATTCAAGCGGGTAATCTTAATACATATGATTCAAGCGGGTAATCTTAATACATATGATTCAAGCGGGTAATCTTAATACATATGATTCAAGCGGGTAATCTTAATACATATGATTCAAGCAGGTAATCTAAATACATATGATTCAAGCGGGTAATCTTAATACATATGATTCAAGCAGGTAATCGTAATAAATATGATTCAAGCAGGTAATCTTAATACATATGATTCAAGCAGGTTATCTAAATACATATGATTCAAGCAGATTTTCGATGGTTTTCATATATTAATTTATACTGGTCGTACCATAATTACGGTTATTTCACTGAAATGTTAGTGCATTTATACATTGAAGTTATCATTTTTCTAACAGAAACCTATAATACCATGATTAATTTTCGTTTCATAGTGCCTAAAAAGATTTTATGATATAGACAAAATTCACCATAAAACCATCAGAAGAAATTTTCTGTCCAAATGTAGGCAGATCGGAAATGTTTTCTTTATTTACTACTTATTTAATTTGCTGCAAGTTTTGTTAATCCAAAATCGATTTTACATATATCCATATTGGTCAATCAATTTTCCCAAATTGAGTTAAACTTAGAACTTAGAATTTTATTAACACTCTAGACAGTTTACACTGTAACAAGAGGCAGACAAATTATACAAATAATAATTTACAATGGTGAACAAGATAGAAAGAAATATACATAGTTGCATAGTTCATTATACCTAATACTCTGTACACAAGTATACACATACATTACACGTGATAATCATTCAAAGCTATAATAATGAGATCTGAGATCGCCAGTCGAATACATGTAAGTGATAATAATTATATTTAGAATCATAGATATTTCATAAGTTTTTTGACAAAAACAGACAAGTTATTTAAGACTTTTACATTACATAAAGACACCAAACCTTTCATTTTATATTCTGAAGGGTTAACTATAGTAATTTGGGATATATGCACGTCTTAATTTTTTAACCTCGTCATTTCGACATACAAATAAGTAATGAAACTGATTTCCAATACAATTATTTTTTGCACATAGTAGTACATAGTCTTTCCTCTTTTGGAATATTATGCCATCGACCAGTTTCTAATGGAATTTTGATATATGAGCTTCTAAGTTTGGTAATATATATTCTATTTTCTTCTTTCAATTTTACTAAATATTCACTCGATTTTCTCTTTTCGATACAATTGTTACTAATTATTTGGAATTTTTCTTGAAACGAATAATGGAAGGACAGACACGAAAATTACTGAAGTAATAGATTAATATGTTCTCCGTCCGTGGTAAAAAAAAACTTCTTTTTTTTTGTAAATCGGAGGTTATGCATTTTCTACATGTATCCAACTTGATAGATACCCATGTCGTCGACTTGATATCTAATTGTTCTGCTTAACTTTGTAATAGAAAAATTATGCAAATGGTGTTTTTAAAATAAAATACTGGACGGAATTGATCAGATTTTTTTTTTGTTTTTTTTTTGTCAACTTTAAAAAAAAATTGTTACTATAGTAAACATTACAGTAAACATTTATCGCTAACAAAGAGCTTCGATTCTTTTGTTCTATTTCAACCGGGTTTCCGCCTGAACAGTTTGAAGGTTACCTTCAGCGTGTGATACATTTTGAGAGGGAAATCGTTGTTTGCTATACTACGATTCATTTGAACGCCCTTTACGATAATACCACGAAACCAATCAGAAGAAAAATGTTTGCAGTGTTTTCAGAAGTGATTTTACTTTGTCTCCAAGTATTTTCTTTAAAACAATATAAATTTTGTAAAGTGCGAATTTTCTGTATAAAGTCAATACTGATGTAGACTTTTGAAGCCTAAACTGCCAACGCAAATAAAAGATCCTAAAACCAATACAGAACAGCATGTTTGGGAAATTATAGCAAAACTTTTAGTTTTCAAATTTTTATGCGTTATTGAAAGAAAAAAGAACTTGAAAAATTTGTCCTTTTCTCCCTGAAAATCAGTTTTGCCCTATTACTAATTATGCTTTCATTGTTATAGAAGAATCTTACGCAATTTGATTGTATACAGTAACTTGAATTACATTTAAACTGGACACTCGACGAGTCCATATTATTTTGTTCCGTTCAACCGGTCCTATAAAACAGTAAATATGTCATACCTTTTTCTGTGGGAAAGAATTGTCTTTCTCCAGATATTCCTCTTCTGTTTGGTTTGTATCCAATATTTACGCTTTTTGTGGAGATTTGAAACGTAGACAAAACTACCAAATAAATAAAAGCAATTCTTAGTTGTAAATTTTTACATGTCATGAGCATCATAAACAATGGTAATTTAAAATTTCTAGCGCTGACAGTATCAAAGTTGTCTGAGATTGCCATTTCTTTCCTTTACATATATATAGATATACTTTGGATGTTGATTGACACCTGAGGTGATAACTGTCGCCTACTTGTATTTTGTTGATCCAATTATAATACAACACAATATGTATCAAGTGTGACAGACAAACGGATTTCGAAAACGTGGGATCTCGCATATTAAGGTATTATATTCAACCAAGACTGAAATTTTCAAGTATAATCATTTATTAACACGTTTATGTACCACTGTGGTAATAGCTACAATTTATTTGTTCAATTATAAGTTGAATTAATTAAAGTAATTTAAGCTTCCCTTGGAGCAATAAGCACGATATATATGTTATCGACATTCAAAGTGAAATTAGGCATTAAAGTAATCATATATCCTAGGCAATAATCTTACGCCTTATTGCCTGAAATTTCTTGACATTATAAGCTTATTTCCTGAAATCAGATGATGATTATTCAACCTATTGCCAAACATAATTTCAGACAATAATTTAATTTTGGGATTTTTGTCTCTTCTACAAACATGTTATTTCGATGAAATGTAGTTGACGAATGAAATTTTAAATATTATATTCCAAAATTTAATATTAACTGATTAAAAGATCTTCAGTTTCTAGTACTTTTTCGTAATCAAAACAAAACTTACTCTATTTATTTGTGGTATTGTTCAGCAATGGTCAAGCCACTTTAAGCTGGTCAAAAATAGACAACTAAAGATATGGAATTTTAAAGGTCAAATCATCTTCCTTTGTGTTTTAAGTTTTTAAATACCAATCTTGTCTCTTCACTTCTCAAACTGTATTATAAGCAACAACAAATGTCTTGGATCATTGCGGAATAGAAATGAATCGGGGAAACATAGATTATATACGCAAATGCATAAACACAATGATCATTTGGTAAATATTAAACTTCAAAAATTAGAAAATAAGGAACTATATTCATTTAAAACATTGAATATTTGAAAAAAAATGGTAACTTAAGTAAAAGAGAACGATGAGAAAAATTTCCATGTTTATGTTTTTATTTAGAGAAAATTAATGGCATTTTGAGAGAGAAAAAACACATCAAGAGACAAAAACCGCCTATTATATAGACCGTATCACATCAAAAGTATATTACAAAAGGTCATACGTCAAAAAGTGTTTCAAGTCATAGTTGACTTCTAAATTTTTTGTCTTTCATAATATTTCCTGTGCCACAAAAACAACGATATGATGATCATTCCTTTATTTCACTCAGAGTCCCGTGACACACGAGACGGAAGAAAGAAAGAAATGTCTGATTAAATGTACAGAAAAAAGTTAAAATAACTAAAGACAGCTAGAAAAAAAAACTCAGACAAACAAAGATTTTTCGTTCCCTTTTGTTGATTTTGTTTTTTTGAATGGTGATGTTCCTTTAGCACCACCTTACAGTGCTAAACCCATGTCTGTTGTGACGTTTTAGATTTTAACGAACGTAATTACATATGTATTACTGGTAAATTATTAAGTCAGGAATATCGTTACCAAATTACTTAAAACTTTTACAAAATTCTTCTATGGATACACACATTTGGTTGTACCTATAGAAAACTTATTTTAAACGGGATACTAGTTGCACATCCTCATTTTTACGGAGATGTTGTTTACCGTGCCCGGAAATTTAGAAACGATCCTGGTAAAAAAAAGTAAGTAAAACTTTATTTTGAACTGCATACTGACAAACATTACAAACATAAGCTCTAATGAGCTTTTCGTCGAATATAAAAACACATATACAATAACAAATAACACAAGGCATGCAGCATGCAAATAAATAATAAAAAAACAGCACCACATTTAATTCTAGCATATACATGTATCTTGCTAAATACCAATACATATATATGAAGCATTTATACAGGAGTAATTTAAAAAAATTCCAGTAATCTGAGCAGCGTAGTCTCAGATCCATGTCCTCTACGGAAAGCACATAGATAAGGATATAAATGGAATCAAAGAAATCATATAACTGTATTTCAAATATCTTTTCGTGAAATTTTGAAAAAAAAAGTAACACACTGACTGGTCTGTAGTTTGATTTCAGTAGTGGGTCGTTCTTTTTATGTAAGGGTGTAACTTGAGCTTCTTTGAGTCGATCTGGAATCTGCCCGTGTCTACAGTCAAATTTATAAGACTGGTCAGCTGAGGTGCAACGACAGATTTACTTGCTTTAACTACTTTTGCTGGTATCCCATCTGCTCCTGTTGCCTTTTTTCACGTGAACTTTACATTTATTAACGATTTTTTCCACTTTTTCTGATGTTACCTTTTGAAATTTATTATCTGTTTTCAAGTGATTTTGTTCATGTATGGCATTTATATGCTATGATGGTAAAATCATCGATCCTTTAAATAAACTTTTTCTAAAAGGTAACCAAATTCAACACTGTCATTAGATCTTTGAATATTGTTTTTATTTGTATAAATATTGATTTTGTGATCAGTAAATTAAAAGCAAACTAAATATTATCGTCTTATACACACTAGTATGCACTTTCATGGATCGATTCCTGTAGCTTGGTTTTGCACAAGGTAATGTTTTTCTCTGACTGTTTATGACGTCTTTACACTAAATCCATTGAATGTTGGATGTGTACTGATTGATTATTTAGTTTTAGATGCTGAATTTTTGTTATTAGTTGTTATTAGCTTTGAACTAGCAGTCAGTAACTACGAGTACTCTCAGATCTGTACTTAGTGTATTTTCGTTGTTGGAATGTACAATTGTCCGGTCACGTTCACTCTATGTGTTTGTGATGTGTATTTATTTTCTATTTGTATCCATCTGATAAGTTTAGCCTTGATCAGCTGATTTTGATAGTTCGTTCTTATATTGTACTGTTATATCAATGTCCCAGGTTAGGTGTAGTCGCCTTCAAACACATTTAATCCCACCACATGCTTGACTGTGCCTGTCCCATGTGAAGAGCCTGTACTTCAGTGGTCATAAGTATTTTTTGTAAATTGGTTTGTTATACCTTAGGCAGTTAGTTTTCTCAATTGAATCGTTTCAGAATTTCTATGCCAAGAACTTTTATAGACGACTATATACGATATGCATTTTTTCTGAGTGTTGAAGGCCATATGGTTACCTATAATTGCTTTTATCTTACCTCCTATACATTTCTAGGAATATGATTGGTTAAAAGCGTCCTCGTGGAAACCGTGTATATTCAATATTAGGTTAGTTGGGAGGCGGGGCTTATTCCATACACGGTTAGTAGTGGAGTTACGTCCCTTTATATTCCATATAAGGTAATAAGGAGGCGGGGCTTATTTCATACACGGTTAGTAGTGGTGTTACGTCTTTTTAGAAAAACAAAACAGTACTAACAATAAATCTTAAAGTTTCAACAGACGAAGAAAGTGATGATAAAGTGAAATAAATTCAGAAAACACATTTAAATCTAACAAGTTGTCATTGTTGGCATCATGTTAATGCTAACTGTATTGAAGACTTGCTCATTTTGATAGGTCACTAGTCTAAATTTTACACGTTAAGATAGTCGGTAAGATAAATTCGTTACATAGTGTGCAAGTGACCTAATACGGTATACATGGGGTCAGTAAATTCCATATGGGGATTCGATATGCTAGTGACGTAATACGGTATACATGGGGTCAGTAAATTCCATATGGGGATTCGATACTCTCACCCCATATGGAATTTACTGACCCCATATACCGTATTAGGTCACTAGCACACTATGTAACTAATAATATCCACCTCAATTGAACTTTGGTGGATAGTTGTCTCAGATGTCCATACCACATATCTTTATTTTTATATCTTTGTTGTTTTCAACTAAATGCACACAAACATATAAAACAAAATAAAAAGCACAATCATTCAAATAAATTAAAAATAGTTTAGAGAATCAAACAGTGTAATCATGACAAAGATATAACAAGTGCTAAGTAATGTAAAATAAGCACTGTGAAATGAAAGCTTATCTATATGCATAACAGCAATATTTCAAGTCTTCAAGAACCCGGGATACTGTTCCACATTGTATCAAATTTGAAGTTTCTTACCGTAAGTAGTAGTTTTGACATGTAGGATATCCAATATATTGTTATATCTCAAAGAATACTTCAATTGATTCCTCTTAATACGCGTATACTGGTGATAATTTATTAACAATTCTGTTAATTGAAAAATAAATAAGAATTTAAAGTTTGCCACTCTTGCATTCTTTGTCATAAAAAATATCAAAATACTCGTATTTAGTTACATGCACAGTTATTTTGAAATCTAGCAGTTATGTAATAGTTCTAAATCATCTTTTAATGATAGAATTTACCGCTAGCGCAAAACCAAAATACCCTATTTTTTTAATTTCACTTTTCAATAGAAAAAATTGCCACTGGGGTAAAACTAAACCCTATTTTGAGCTACCAGTGCACTGAATGATTAAAATAATCATCACACCAATGCACAGATAATTACAAAATGCTGAATTATTCATTATTTAAACAAACATTCTGTATGTGCCGGTCCTATGTCGGGAGCCTGTAACTTAATGCAGTTTAATGTCGTTTATCATAACTGTTTTTCGATTATTTTTGTAACATAAATCAGTTCGTTAGTTTTCCCTCTTGAATTATTTTACATTCAATATTGATGTTTCGGGTCCTTTTATAGCTTTCTATGCAGTATGGGCATCGTTCATTGGTGAATGCTCCACGATGACCTATAGTTGCTAAAATTTACATCATTTGGTCTCTGGTGGAAACGGTCCGTGTAACACTTATCAATTCAAAGTTTTAAAAAGTTTTGAAATTTTAGATTTTTGGAATTTTGATCAAAGTTCTAAAATATCAAAATTCCAAATTGTGTAAAAGTTTTGAAATTTTGAAATTTTAACCAAATAATTAAAATATTAAAATTCTAAATATCATTTTAAAATTTTATAGTTTAGAAATTTGTTCAAACTTTAAAAATACGTGCAATTTTGATTATTTCACTTTTTGAAAGATTGATTTTTTGAATTTTTGATTAAGATATCAAAAATAGAAAAGGGGCGAAAAGAGGAGTTCCTGTAAACACGGCTCTGATAATAATCTTTCTTAGTTAAGAATAAATACCACGAAATATATCAAATCATTTTTAATTACAAAATAAATAATTAAAAGAAGAAGTCGATTTTTATAAAACATATCAGACATCACATTGGTTAACAGTATCCTGAAATTTTAAGGTTGTGCATCTACTAGTATTAAAAAAAGAAAATTTTAACCTATTTTAACCGGCATAAAATAATATAAAAAAAGAAGATGTGGTATGATTGCCAATGAGACAACTCTCCACAAATGACCAAAATGACACAGAAATTAACAACTATAGGTCACTGTACGGCCTTCAAAAATGAGCAAAGCCCATACCGCATAGTCAACTATGAAAGGCCTCGACATGACAATGTAAAACAATTCAAACGAAAAAAAATAATGGCTTATTTATGTACAAAAATGAACGAAAAACAAACATGTAACACTTAAACAAACGACAACCACTGAATAACAGGCTTCTGACTTGGGTCAGTCACATACAAATCAAATAAGTTGATTTAAATCTCTAATATAAGTTTAGCGTTTGAGATAAATAATTCAGAGCTATTTGGGGTCCCCTGTGCCCAACATTTAGAGGTAACAGTGAAAACTGACCAACTCGCAGTAGGCCAAATAGCATTATTCGCCTTTTTGACGTTTCTGATGAAGGTAGATCCAGAAAAAGCGCTTCGGTCGCATGCAACTTAAAACGTTTTGTTTTCTTTTTTATCGATTGCATGACGATAATATATTGCCTTTTATGATTGATTTCGGTTCCAAGTAATGACGCGGAAGGAAAACTTAATTTATGGTGTCGCAATGAATGTTGTGCTAGGTGTGCTTCAGCTGGCCCCTAGACAAAATAGTTTACGTGTTCAGTGATGCTTCAGTGATAATAGATGTCTTACAAAACTCCGAAATATAACAATGAACTACAATTAAGATCATACAAGACTTAAAAGGCCAGAGGCTCCGGAGATCACACACACCTGTGTTTTTTTCCATACAGCATCAGTATGTTTTCATTTCATTTTGTTTCGTTTCGTTCCACTTTTATTTCGTTTCGCAGTTTACAGGTACCCCTTTTTCGCCCCTTTTCTATTTTTAATATCTTCATAAAAAAATCAAACTTTAAAAAGTGAAATAATCAAAATTGCAAGTCAGGTTTTAGTATTTTTAAAGTTTGATCAAATTCTTCAACTATCAAATTTTAAAATGATATTTAGAATTTTAATATTTTAATTATTTGGTTAAAATTTCAAAATTATAAAACTTTTACACAATTTGGAATTTTGATATTTTAAAACTTTGATCAAAATCCCAAACAAGAACTATCTTTAAAAAAGATATCCGACGTATTCAAATTTGAGTATATGTTTAAAACTATCATTTCGATAACCTTCAGAAGCACAAAGATACCATTTAAATAACGTTTTCTCTGTTTGTGTTCAGTATTCTCGGACGTCCTCGTATCTTTCTGTTTACATTCACCAAAACCCCGCGGAAATCTCACAAAAGTCATGTACGTTCGTACAACAAAGTTTACATTAAAAATTATATAATTGTCATAAACAGCTGTCACGGATGGCATCATCATGCAAAGAGCTATTGGAGAAACAATTATTTTAATAAAAATATAAATCTTTGTAAGATCTAGTTCAAATATTTATAGTTTTTCACTTGCTTTCCATCACGATATAATTATAACGAGACGTTTTTTCAAACACAACCAAATCACCCACCATGACAGCATTTTGTCCAATCACAGAAAGGATTTTCGAGCATGCGTATTCTGTTGCCATAGTTAAGTGTCCTTAGTTCAAAGGGCACAAACCGAAACTATACCTACTACGTCGGAAAAACTAAAACTTCAAAACTTTTTTAAAACTTTGAATTGATAAGTGTTACACGGACCGGAAACCTGTCTCATTAGCAATCTGTATCTGTATATTTTCTGCCAATATAGGCACACCTTCAGTATGAAGTCAATTATATATATCCCTTCACCAGAAGAATGTTATACAGTAGTAAATTACAATATCCAATCACCAATAGAATATGTATAACGATGTACACTATTTACAATTGTCGGTATATCTCTACACCAATATCACACACGTTCTCGTCTATAAAATCTAAAAATGAGTCCTTAGAAAATATGAGATTTGAAATTTGCAGTCCACACACAACCTTTTTTTTTATTATTATTAGATAGGGCTATGATCTTAAATCATATTTTCTAGATCTTTTCTGACCTAAATTTAAAAGTTTGTATCTGTGTAAATGGAGCTTATATATTAATGTTCTACAAGCAGGCTCTATATTGGTGTTAATAAAAACACACAGTTCACTGGTTAGAGAGGTACCACAATAATTCACTAGATGATATGGATTGATAATAACATGGATGAAGTCTACATCTATATCATGCATATTAATGTTTAGTAGTTCTAGCACTTTGATATATTGTTCTCGGAGAGATTTCAAGAGAGACATTCTTTTAGTTTCTAAAGGTGTACATAAAATCAGAAAATGTGAAATGGTTTCATCCTCTTTGCCATAAACTCTGCAGATGGCAGATACCTCATTTTGATCAAATTTTGCTCTATTTGTCTGCCAGATGTAATTGCCAGTTGCAAATCTGGTCATAATACATATTCTTATTGAATATAGTTTCAGTTCTTGACCTTTTGAATCTCATTAAACAAATACAAAGTACATTCATTTAAGTAGAAATAACTCAATTGAAACCAAGAACATTGTTCCCGGATACCAGTTTTAACGGCATTATTCCAACCGTGCGCGGATACGTTTGTATACATCCTACACACCCACACCCGTACATAACATATGTAGAATGGACGTCAAGTTGGTTACTTATTCCCTATTCCCTATTCGTTACCTATTCCCTATTCGTTACCAATTCGTTACCTATTCCCTATTCCCTATTCGTTACCTATTCGTTACCTATTCCCTGTCAGTTACCTATTCGTTACCTATTCCCTATTCCCAATTCGTTACCTATTCGTTACCTATTCCCTATTCCCAATTCGTTACCTATTCGTTACCTATTCCCTATTCCCTATTCGTTACCTATTCGTTACTTATTCCCTATTCCCTATCGTTACCTATTCGTTACTTATTCCCTATTCCTTATTCGTTACTTATTCGATTTTTAATATCCTTCCCCCTTTTTAATTGTTTATATTCTTATATCTGGTAATAGTTTTAAATTTGTTGAGGTAAAATGATCTTTTTATGACCTATTTATATGTGTTTGTGCTCAACCGATCCTTTTACTTTATGTTCGATACTCATTTGTTCCTTATTTGATTTTTATACGTTCTACCTTTTAACTGCTTTATGTCCGTATGTTTGAAGATGGATCTTGGTTCGAAGGGATGAAATCACCGTGTTAGCGCTTGCATAAAAAAGATGTGGTATATATGATTGCCAATGAGACAACACCCCGCAATAGACTAAAATGACACAGAGATTATCAACTATAGGTCACTGTACGGCCTTCAACAATGAGCATAGCCCAAACCGTGTAGTCACCTATAAAAGGACCAGACATGACAATCTCAAACAATTCAAACAACAAAACTAACGGCCGTATTTCATCTACAAAAAAATAAACGGAAAAAAAATATGTAACACAAAAACAAACGATAACTACTTATTTTCAGGCTCTTGTCTAGGGACAGGCACATACTAACATAATGTGGTTGGGTTAAACATATTATCAGGGTGTACATCGTTTCGGAGCATGCTATTACCTTGTTTAATTCGTTCCATCACTCGCTTATAATTCGCTTATAATACGTGTATCATGCGTTGCACCTTTTAGAACATGATGTTCAATTGTTTTGTTGTCTCTGGTGGTAGATTTGGGTTCTTAGAGGTGATATAACTCTATAGGCGCATATGTACCCGTTCCAGCGCTCGGATAATACCCTGTTAAATATTCGTTACTTATTCGCTTTTAATACGTTTGTTGTACGTTGCACCTTTTAGAAAAGGATTTTCATATGTGTTCATATCTCTGGTGGTAATAATGTGTTCTTATAGATGAAATACCCCTATTAGCGCGTATGTACCCGTTCCAGCGCTCGGATAATAACCTGTTACTTATTCGTTCCTTATTCGCTTTTAATGCGCAGGGTATACGTTGTACCTTGAAATAAATCGTTTTTTAATTGTGTTCATGTCTCTGGTGGTAACAATGTGTTCTTGGAGATGAAATGACCCTATTATCGCGCATGTACCCGTTCCAGCGCTCGGTTAATACCCTGTTACTTATTCGTTACCTATTCACTTATACTACGTTTGTTGTACGTTGCACCTTTTAGAAAAGGATTTTCAATTGTGTCTATGTCTCTGGTGGTAACAATGTGTTCTTAGAGATGAAATGACCGTATTAGCGCGCATGTACCCGTTCCAGCGCTCGGTTAATACCCTGTTACCTATTCGTTATCAATTCGTTACTTATTCGCCTTTAAGACGTTTGTTGTACGTTGCACTTTTTAGAAAAGGATTTTCAATTATGTTCATATCTCTGGTGGTAATAATGTGTTCTTATAGATGAAATACCCCTATTAGCGCGTATGTACCCGTTCCAGCGCTCGGATAATACCCTGTTACTTATTCGTTCCTTATTCGCTTTTAATGCGCAGGGTATACGTTGCACCTTGAAATAAATCGTTTTTTAATTGTGTTCATGTCTCTAGTGGTAACAATGTGTTCTTAGAGATGAAATGACCCTATTAGCGCGCATGTACCCGTTCCAGCGCTCGGTTAATACCCTGTTACCTATTCGTTTCCTATTCACTTATAATACGTTTGTTGTATGTTGCACCTTTTAGAAAAGGATTTTCAATTGTGTCCATGTCTCTGGTGGTAACAATGTGTTCTAAGAGATGAAATGACCCTATTAGCGCGCATGTACCCGTTCCAGCGCTCGGTTAATGCCCTGTTACCTATTCGTTACCTATTCACTTTTAATACGTTTATTGTACGTTGCACCTTTTAGAAAAGGATTTTCAATTGTGTCCATGTCTCTGATGGTAACAATGTGTTCTTAGAGATGAAATGACCCTATTAGCGCGCATGTACCCGTTCCAGCGCTCGGTTAATACCCTGTTACCTATTCATTGTCTATTCGTTACTTATTCGCTTTTAATACGTTTGTTGTACGTTGCACCTTTTAGAAAAGGATTTTCAATTGTGTCCATGTCTCTGGTGGTAACAATGTGTTCTTAGAGATGAAATGACTCTATTAGCGCGCATGTACCCGTTCCAGCGGTCGGTTAATACCCTGTTACCTATTCGTTACCTATTCGTTACCTATTCACTTATAATACGTTTGTAGTACGTTGCCCCTTTTAGAAAAGGATTTTCAATTGTGTCCATGTCTCTGGTGGTAACAATGTGTTCTTAGAGATGAAGTGACCCTATTAGCGTGCATGTATCCGTTCCAGCGCTCGGTTAATACCCTGTTACCTATTCGTTACTTATTCCCTTTTATACGTTTGTTGTACGTTGCACCTTTTAGAAAAGGATTTTCAATTGTGTTCATATCTCTGGTGGTAACAATGTGTTCTTAGAGATGAAATGACCCTATTAGCGCGCATGTATCCGTTCCAGCGCTCGGTTAATACCCTGTTACCTATTCGTAACCTATTTGTTACCTATTCACTTATAATACGTTTGTAGTACGTTGCACCTTTTAGAAAAGGATTTTCAATTGTGTCCATGTCTCTGGTGGTAACAATGTGTTCTAGGAGATGAAATGACCCTATTAGCGTGCATGTACCCGTTCCAGCGCTCAGTTAATACCCTGTTACTTATTCGGCTATAATACGTTTGTTATAAGTTGCAACTTTCAGAAAAGGATTTTCAATTGTGTCCATGTCTCTGGTGGTAACAATGTGTTCTTAGAGATGAAATGACCCTATTAGCGTGCATGTATCCGTTCCAGCGCTCGGTTAATACCCTGTTACCTATTCGTTACCTATTCACTTATAATACGTTTGTTGTATGTTGCACCTTTTAGAAAAGGATTTTCAATTGTGTTCATGTCTCTGGTGGTAACAATGTGTTCTTAGAGATGAAATGACCCTATTAGCGCGCATGTACCCGTTCCAGCGCTCGGTTAATACCCTGTTACCTATTCGTTACCTATTCACTTATAATACGTTTGTAGTACGTTGCACCTTTTAGAAAAGGATTTTCAATTGTGTCCATGTCTCTGGTGGTAACAATGTGTTCTTAGAGATGAAATGACCCTATTAGCGTGCATGTACCCGTCCCAGCGCTCAGTTAATACCCTGTTACTTATTCGGCTATAATACGTTTGTTATAAGTTGCAACTTTTAGAAAAGGATTTTCAATTGTGTCCATGTCTCTGGTGGTAACAATGTGTTCTTAGAGATGAAATGACCCTATTAGCGTGCATGTATCCGTTCCAGCGCTCGGTTAATACCCTGTTACCTATTCGTTACCTATTCACTTATAATACGTTTGTTGTATGTTGCACCTTTTAGAAAAGGATTTTCAATTGTGTTCATATCTCTGGTGGTAACAATGTGTTCTTAGAGATGAAATGACCCTATTGACACGCATGTACCCGTTCCAGCGCTCGGCTAATACCCTGTTACCTATTCGTTACCTATTCACTTATAATACGTTTGTAGTACGTTGCACCTTTTAGAAAAGGATTTTCAATTGTGTCCATGTCTCTGGTGGTAACAATGTGTTCTTAGAGATGAAATGACCCTATTAGCGTGCATGTACCCGTTCCAGCGCTCAGTTAATACCCTGTTACTTATTCATTACTTATTCGGCTATAATACGTTTGTTATAAGTTGTAACTTTTAGAAAAGGATTTTCAATTGTGTCCATGTCTCTGGTGGTAACAATGTGTTCTTAGAGATGAAATGACCCTATTAGCGCGCATGTATCCGTTGCAGCGCTCGGTTAATACCCTGTTACCTATTCGTTACCTATTCACTTATAATACGTTTGTTGTATGTTGCACCTTTTAGAAAAGGATTTTCAATTGTGTTCATATCTCTGGTGGTAACAATGTGTTCTTATAGATGAAATGACCCTATTAGCGTGCATGTACCCGTTCCAGCGCTCGGTTAATACCCTGTTACCTATTCGTTACCTATTCGTTACCTATTCGTTACCTATTCACTTATAATACGTTTGTAGTACGTTGCACGTTTTAGAAAAGGATTTTCAATTGTGTCCATGTCTCTGGTGGTAACAATGTGTTTTAGAGATGAAATGACCCTATTAGCGTCCTTGTACCCGTTCCAGCACTTAGTTAATACCCTGTTACTTATTCGTTACTTATTCACCGCGCTGAAGTACGTCCATTATTCATAGTTCATTATTCATTATTCAATAATGAATAATGAAATAGTTCACTATTCACTATTCAATATTGAAAAATGAATAATGAATAATGAAATGGTTTATGTTTCATTATTCAAATTGAAGCGGTGAATAGTGAAAAAAATATGAAAAAAAATTGACTGTGACACTATAGCTATATTTTGATTCGAAATGACCATAAGACGGTTTACGGAGGACCTAAAAGCCACAATATGCATAAACATGAGGAAATATAAAAAAGAAGATGTGGTATGATTGCCAATGAGACAAATATCCAGAAAGACCACACTGACACAGACATTAACAACTATAGCTCATCGTACAGCTTTCAACAATGAGCAAAGCCCATACCGCATAGTCAGCTATTTAAGGTTCCGCAACGAATACTAGAAGACCTAAATGCCAAATTACGCCTGAAAAAAAAGAAATAGCCAATTTTAAATAATGAAATGGATATTTTGAATAATGGAATGGAGTGCGGCGACCCTTTAGCCCCTAATTATAGATAAATCTTATATCTCATTCGAAAGCAGATTACAAGAAGAACAAAATGTATATAGTCAGTATGTTTCGCAACTAATATTAGAAGACCTAAATGCCAAAATACGCGTGAAAATTAAGAAATAGCCAATTTTGAATAATAAAATGGATATTTTGAAT